>NC_064765.1:32892518-34092518 GCF_011397635.1 Epinephelus fuscoguttatus | reverse complement strand
TTATTCATTCCGAATGAGGGTTTACACGGGAGATCAGTTCAGTCGCCTTTATTCAGGTCTGCGCAAGGTTTGGGGCAGGGAAGGTTTCTGACTGGATAGGGGGCGGGGCGGATGTTACGTGTTTATGTTTACCGGAAGAAAACACTGTAGTCCTCGCTCCGGATAACAAGATGCTTGACGATACCGTTCTTAGTGCCTTTTTCGGGCGTGTTTTGCTTATATTCTTGAAGCAGCAGTACGACAACAACCTTGTTCTGCTAATGCTTCATCTGTTGAGGAGGAGAAGGGAGGTAGAAGACCGTGCTGTGGTGAATGGAAACCGGTGAGTGCAACGAGTCCGACTGCTCTATCTCAGCCCGTTGCTATGCAACCCGTTACTATGCGCGCTATATACGTCATTGTGCCAGAAGGGCAAGGAAACGAGCATGCGCAGAAAGACCGGAATGAACTTAAAGAGGAATGAGTGTATACATTGACACAAAATTCTTTCATTCGGAATGACAAACGGAATAAACCACCCCCTTTAATCGGATTTAATTTTCAATCGGAATGACCATTTTTCAATCGGAATGACCGTTTACATGACCACTTTTAATCGGAATGGCCTTTCATTCCGATTAAAAGTGGAATTAAACTGTGCATGTAAACGTACTGAGTGTGGACTGAAAATGCTCTGGATTTAGGTGAATGACTTTGTCTCTAGTGAATTGAATCCCCCTCCCCAAGGAAATCGGCTAGAGTGGATGCAATGTTAGTAACAGACTTTAACGCGTTGACAGTTCTATCTGAATTCCAGAAGTCTCAGCTTTTGTGTGGGAAATGAGGGACTTCAGGAAGTCAGCCTTTATGCTAACCTAAGTTAACCAGCTAGCTACAGGCTTCATATTGAACAGACAAATATGAGAGTAGCATTGATCTTCTCATCTACTGTAACTCTAAGCATATTCCCAAAATGTGGAACTATCTCATTAAAATACAGAATTGTAACAAGACAGCAAACAAAATACAGTATAGATTGGCAAAATGTCCAAAGACTGTTGTGCTTTTAGTTTACCTCAATTGGAAAGCATGGATGCACATTCTGACATGTGTTCAAACAGTCCGGGCCACTCCAAATAGAAGCACTGCTTTTGCTTTGAGGAGTAAAGGTTATGTCATGGTCAATGTACTGGCCCCACTCTACCAGCAGGTCAGAATAGACATCATCTGTCTGTTTAGAAGAGCTTCTCATTATTTTCTTGCTGACTTCCCATGGCTGTTAACATAGACAGATTTGTTATTTTGGACAACAGTGAGTACTACATTTTACAGTGTGCAATTGCATTTTCTCCCAGTCATCTCTGCAGTGACTTGCCATCTATCAGTCAGTGTTTTTCTTATCTCGTCATTAACAGAAGTTAATATATTTTCTGGGGAAGGCCCATTGTGTCCCAGTCAGGGGTTATGATGGATAATAGCTTTCTTGTTTGTGTGAACTAGTTCATTCTTTAATTCACTAAGTTATGTTATAAATAGATAAATGGCTGAAGTTCAACAAAGGGGCTGTGATATGTTCTGGCAAGCCTCTTTTCTTTCATATCCTAATTTCTCCAACAAAAAGGACTTTGGGAGCTGATTAAAAATGAGTTATGCAATACATCAAGTATCCAAGATTTTTTTAAACTTGCTTTTTAATAAGAAATGGAATAGTTGGGATCAAAGATTATTAATTAACTAAAACACTTTAGTTAATTATCGCTCTTATATATGAAGGTACACCGCATGGTGGATACAAATGATGCATATTTGATGAGGTTTTTTTCCACTAAAGGACTCACTCTGTCTAATGAGTGCATAAATTAAACACTGAAATCAAATACAAACATCAGTTTCATCTGCTATTTGAAAGAAATGTTTTCCACATGACTGGAAACCAACAACTTTCAAGCTATGGAAATGGTGTCCTTTAGAGCACAGGCCACAATATTCAAATGCAGCTGTAATCTGTGTCATCTCACACACATTTTTGCTGTTCCTAAATTGCTGTGGACTTTATCTGCTGTAAAACAGGTTAGAAAAATAAATGGAAAGCTACATTAACTTGGATTTGCAGTGTGAGCTTGCTTCATTTCTAATTTCTCCAGCAAGACTTTTGTGTCCCTCGGACCAGCATTTTGTAGATTACCGAGGGAAGTTGGAATCCATTATGGAGCCATCCTCGGTTCCAACCCTTGGGTTCGCTCCCTCCGTCTTCATATTCAGCTGGAAGCCACCTGACCAAGGGAGTGTTGGCTGCTCCCCAAAGAGGATTTTGCCTGACAAAAAGAATCACGAAGCATGTCCAAAAATACTGCATTACAAAACAGTACTATATGTCAGCGCTGAATCCAACATTATTTGTTTTCCCCTCTAAAAGGTCATCAACAAAAACTTGTGACAATTATCTTTCCCCAGCCTTGACCTGTATTTACTAAGAGTAGATATAACAGGAAAACAAATGAGGTCCATTGTCAGTGAACATTTTATTAATTTCAGTATAGACATTTTAAGACATGCCAAATACACTAATTAAAGTTTCCTCATTATGCAATTAAGAACATAATCCCGATGGCATTGTGTTTCTTTCAAAATGTATTTGCTGCTGCAAATCAGTAGTGTATAAACATAATTTCCAGGAGACAGGGTAAAGTAAAAGCAGAAGGGGTCTATAGAGGGTAATGACCACCAATTTTAAAATGAAATCAGTCATTAAATCTGAACTTTTCTTTGCCATTCTTATACAACATTATGTATGACACAATCAAAATTAAATTTAAAAATAAGGGCTTTACTTTTATCTTGATGTTATGTTGATGTAAAAAATGCCTACATTTCAATAATAAAGAAGTCTTCATAGAAATAATGTTTAATTTGGTAGACAATGTGCTGCCTAACTTTATACATTTAAAGAGGCAGTGTGTAGGATTTAGAGTGATATATTGGCAGAAATGGAGTGTAGTATTCATTACTATGTTTTCATAAGAAATGTTGTGTTACAATAACTTAGAATGAGCTGTTTATATGTAAATACAAAGCAGGTCCTCTTCCATGGAGTCCGCCATGTTGTTTCTACAGGAGCCTTGACCGGACAAACTAAACACTGGCTCTAGATGGTGTCTTTAAGTGTTTTTGTGTGAGTCACTGTAGTTTTCCTCCACAATTGGCACACAGGAGACGTTTCAGTTGGTTGCAATCTCCAGCCTCAGCTAAATCCTACACACCAGAACTTTGAAAAGTAGAACTAGGGTTTTTCCATTTTTAATACGCATGAAGGTATAGTGGGGGTTGGGATTACCAAAATGGTGAGAAATGGCTTTTACCTTCTCTACTTTTTTTTATTGTTTTACTTTGACTTGTTCCATAAAGAATCTCCTTGCATTGTTGGTTTTTATATTGCAAGTATTTTACTTCACTTACTTTACATCATTTTAGTCCTGGTTCTTTGCCTTATCAAAATGTAAGAAGTCAGTTAGTTACCTGTTATTGCAGATGCCAGATATGGAGCGGTACTTGTTGAGATGACTATTCAGACAGATGGCTGGATGCGTTACAGGCGGACATTGAGACAGCTCTGCAATCAGCTCCACATCCTCCCAGGAAAGCAACTCTAGCATTGTGACATGGGAAAGTTAGCACAAGAAAATGTAATGGACTTTGATCTTGCCAACCTTTTAGAGCTTAGGACACACACTAATTGAAAATGCTGGTCTTTGTATTTTTATTCTTCCTTTATGAGGACTTTGATGTTCCATTGCTTTAAATATCTAGTCTATTGATGACTAACAAAATGGAAAAACTCTATGGAATCCAACTGCCTCTTAAGATTTCTTTCAAGGTGAAATTCTCTGGATTTAATGAAAGAAAGTCATTCTACCTGGTACTGTGACATCCCTTTTACATCTCTGCCTAACTCTGTTCTTTAGGACTTGCAGAGTTGTTTGAAAAACCTCTGCAGCTCGGGAAGTCTCCAGGGTCTCAGGCTCGGTTTGCCGAAAGAATGTAAACACATGCATGGAAGATGAGGGTGAGCTTCGTCTGGGCACAGAAATTGACAGATAAAAGGAAAGCTTTGGGTTGTGTCTGCTTAGACATGTATTGTTTCAGTTAAAATAATTTGAAAAAGTATTTAATAGTTGTTACTGTTGTCCAGAGTGGATTGAGGCTTCCTGTACAATTTGAAGACTCTCTTGATATGAGGAGATCAGCAGTTCTCTGATTGATGTGGCTGGAAGATAGATTGCATAACAGCATGAAAATCAACAAGAATATTATCTGTAAATATGATTACACAAGTTCAGTATGTAGAATACAATTTTGAGGTATTTGTACTTTCATTGAGAATTTGATAGATCTGATGCTACTGTCTGCTCCTACACTTAACTGTGAGAGACATATTGTGCTGTTGTCATCATCAGATCATGTTTTTACATGTAAGTGCATTGGATAAGATTATAGAATACAAAAAAAAAGGAATTAGAGAACACTCAAATCACACATCAGAGCTTGGTGAATGAATTATTCATGTTGAAAATCTTTACTGATGTACAGCGTATAATCTGTAGAACAAAATGATGTAACAACGGTCGATTGAAACCAAAATCATCAACCCGCTGAGGGCTGGATTCAAAATGAAACCAAAAATCAAAGTGAAAAATTGAAATTACAAGCTGATCCAACGTGTATGGCCTAGTGTGCCTGTATGCAGTCCTGACAAAGTCTGCACATGCTCCTGATGAGTTGGTGGATGGTGTCCTGGGGGATCTCCTTCCAGACATGGATCAGGGCATCAGTGAGCTCCTGGACAGTCTGTGGGGGTACTTGGCGGCATTGGTTACACTAATGGGTGCCCATTGTGCTCAATTGGATTTAGGGCAGGGGAACAAGAGGGCCAGTCAATAGCATCAATGCCTTTGTCATCCAGGAAGCAACCCAGGGCCCACTGCACCAGCGTAAGGTCTGACAGTTGCTCTGAGAATTGCATCCAGGTGCCTACAGTAACAGCAGTCAGGGTGCTGTTGGCTATGACATGGAGGTCTGTGCTACCCATATATGCCTCCCAGACCATCACTGACCCACCACTAAACCGGTCATGCTGGATGATGTTACAGGCAGCATGATGTTTACTATGGCGTCTCCAGACTCTTTCACACCTGTCTCGTGTAGGCCTCATGATATCTTAGAAAACAGTGTAAGAACTCTAAAAAATGACACACAGGGTCCAATGGAGTGGGTGCTGGATTGACGAAATATCAATAAATAAGTATATAAGTATAAACAAATAGATCTGCACACCAAAAAGCTTGTATGAGAAGGCCTTTAATGCTGTGTAAGATTTTGAGCTTGTTGCTCCCTGAGACAAAATCCAGGGTAGGGCAGGGTTTTCACATTAATAATAACATTATTAACACTGAACTGTGGAAATCTGAGTCCTTCAATGCTGTCTTTTGTCTGAAGAAAAAAATGACCTGTGCAGCCACTTTGAGTGGGCTGAGGTTGCAGGAAATGTCACTTTTCACAGATGAATACATATCTGTGGAGTCTAGTGATCCCAACAGCATGAAATGCCATTTTGGCAAATCTAATCCAAACAACAATTGGAGGTGGTTTGAAATGTGATTCCAATAGCATTTTTATAGATGTGTCTCACTCCAAGCATTTGCTGCTCAAATCAGATTTAAAAGGGTCTTTGAACACAACACACAAAGATGAAGTCAAATCCAGAGCCCTCAACAGATCCATGCTGCCACTGGCAGAGTTGTAAAGAGGACATGAGGAACAACTGTCTGTGGACAGAACCCAAAATGAATTGTCTGGAGGGCAAAATGATGGACCTCCATGTCTCATGCTTCTGTGCTGGATAGCCACATCACCATTGTTGCTACGTAGTTAAAAACGCCTACATCATAACCACAGCAACCAGTGCAGATAGGTTGGTGATGTCTGGACACACAATTCCTATCTGATTACTTGCAAATAACATATAACAAATAACAGACAGTCTGTCTTCAAGATCTGATTTGAGAAACAAATCCAATTTGCCTGCAGTCTGAACATAGCCTATTAGCTGTTTCTATTATAGTTTCATTTGAGAAATCATTTTGAGGCTCACATAGGTAAAAGAAAAATTAACTCAAATTCGTGTGCCAGAACCTTGTTTTTCCCTGCTGGTCGTCATGACTCCTCCAATTCATCTTGTGATACCTTGTTAGTGTGCAGAAATTATTTGTAGCTGTGGAAAAATAATGTCAAAATGAAATTTTTACACACCCTGCCACCATGATTCTAATTTCTAAAACATGAATTAGCCTAAGTAGATTAGTTCAATGATAGAAAACATACAGAAAACATGACAACTAAAAGTTCACTAAAATGTTGTGAATTTTTGGCGACTAAAATGTTTTAAAATTTCAAAAAACTAGACTAAAACTATCAAGAAGAAAAATGACTAAAATGTGACTAAAACTAAAAAGCATTTTCATCTCAAGACTAAGACTAAATCTGAAATAACTGGTAAAAGTAACACTGTAGCGAAGCAGTCCACAGCAGCGGGAAGCAAGGTGGAGGGACCATGAGCTGCTGGCTAGCTAATTCTTTTCTCATTTGTAGTCTGATAAAAAAAGAAAGGAACAGTGGGGTGAGGAGGAGCTGAGCGAATGTACTATGGGCAACTCTACAATGAAACAAGATTAAATAAATCAAAGTATGCAAAAAAAATGGGGTACTGTTTGAAATGCGTACATATACTCATGTTCTAGGGGTGGGAATCGCCAGACGACCCACAATACAATATTATCATGATACTTAGGTCACGATACGATATTGTTGCGATATTGCAATATGCTGAGTATTGCTGCAAATTATTTCCCAAAAGGAAAACTTTGTCAACACCAGTTTTGCCTCATATGATCTCATGAAAATCTGTTAATTTGACTGTAACCAATTTTATTGGAGCAAAATGTAATGCAAAGCAGACCAACACTGTCAGAAAGCCTGTGAGAAATGCTGCATACACGTGACAATCTGAACTGTTAGCAGATTTAATGACCTTGGTGAGGCCAGATCAAGCATGTGAGCCAAACACTTCAAAAGCAGATATCCTGCTAATTGAATGGCAGCACCTATGTTAGAAGCATCGCCTGTTGTATATAATAAAAGATTGATACTTCGTGTCCATGTATCTATACAATATCACCATGCAAAATATCGGATACTATGTTGTATCAGTTTTTAACCCCACTCCTATCGTGCTCGTCTGGTGGGATTGACTTAGGACAGGTAGCGGAGAGCTGAAGGCGGAAGGCAAGTTTTAAGTACAGGATCTGAGTACGTTAGTCCCAACATTTGTTTCTGCGTACCTTACAAGTGCTACATTATGCAGCATTTTAAATTAGTGAAAAAATAATTAGCATTTCCATGTATTTGAGCAGTGGTGTAGGTAGTGACAACGGGCCCCAGTACCCGCTATTATGAGGGGCCCTATTACGCCCTAGTTACAAGTTATCAAACACACACACACACACACACACACACACACACACACACACACACAGAGTTTTAGGTGTATATATATTTTAGCGACAGTGTGTCTTACTGCTGCTTTTACGTTACATCCACTTGTATGGGTGCCGTTTGTAAAGTGGCTTACGCTGAAAATAACATCAACATTTTGCCACATTTAGCTTCAAACACTGTTTAAAAAAGTGTTGTGAATTTTTTAACATCACCTTTTACCACATTTACAGCAATATTTGTTAACTTAGAAATATATTAAATAGTTAAAACTAAATATTAAATGTGGCACCTAAATGTTAAATGTTAAATCTAAATATTAAATCTAAATCTAAATCTAAATGCTAAATCTAAATCTAAATATTAAATGTGAATCTAAATCTAAATGCTAAATCTAAATCTAAATGTTAAAGCTAAATGCTAAATCTAAATCTGAATCTAAATGTTAAATGTTAAATCTAAATGTTCTGGGTGAAACTTGAGATGCTTGAGATGGTCAGACTGTGTTTATAGAATCAAATAACGAATTAAAACCAACGTATCGGGGGAAATGAACACTTAAACATACATTAGCGTGGGGCGTCGGTGGCTTAGTGGTAGAGCAGGCGCCCCTTGTACAAGGCTGTTGCCGCAGCATGATAATAACTACCTTGACGTGTACTTTGAGTTGTTAGTGTCCCTTCGGAGGGAATCGTTTAGTTTAGCTACATATATATATATATATATATATATATATATATATATATAGATAGATATAGATATATATATATCTCACATTTTTCACATCACTATATCACAGTTTAGACTAATCTGGTGTTTGTAAAGTCTGTAAACACAATGATTGAACAAACATTACTATTTCTGTGTGGAATTTTTTTTTTTTTCCAGCGGATGTCTTAGTTACAACATGATTGAGCTAGCAAAGCAGTTTTGTGTTGCGATGTGTAGTAGTTTCATGTCATATCCGACAACGGGAGGCTTTTAACAGATGACGTCCTGATGTTAGCTTTGCTGCTGCTGCGGCCACTGATGCTTTCTAGACATCGTGATTTCCCAAAACTGAATAAATACCACACATTGCAACGTTATCTACGATAACCATATTATTATTTACAAAATGTGTTTGTTGAATCATTGTGTTTATAGACTTTATAAACATCAGATTAGTCTAAACGGTGATATAGTGACGTGAAAAATGTGAGATATTCATCTATATGTAGCTAAAGTCTGCTGGTTTTCTACCCGGAAGTATTTGTTAACAACAAGGCAATTCCCTCCGATGGGACGCTAACAACTCAAAGTACACGTCAAATAAAATTTCTCCAAACATGTTTCTTGTTATTTTAGGTAGTTATTATCACGCTAATGTACGTTCAAGTGTTCATTTCCCCCGATACGTTGGTTTTAATTCGTTATTTGATTCTATAAGCACAGTCTGACCATCTCGAGCTTTTATTTTGGTACTTCCGGTGACCAGCAGTGTGAATTTGCATATTAGCTAAATATTTAGTTTCACCCAGAACATTTAGATTTAACATTTAACATTTAGATTTAGCATTTAGATTTAACATTTAGATTCACATTTAATATTTAGATTTAACATTTAGATTTAGATTTAGCATTTAGATTTAACATTTAGATTTAGATTTAGATTTAACATTTAGATTTAGATTTAATATTTAGATTTAGATTTAGCATTTAGATTTAACACTTAGATTTTGATTTAATATTTAGATTTAACATTTAACATTTAGATTTAGATTTAGATTTAGATTTAATATTTAGATTTAACATTTAGGTGCCGCAGTTAATATTTAGATTTAACTAGTTAATATATTTCTAAGTTAACAAATATTGCTGAAAATGTGGTAAAAGGTGACGTTAAAAAATTCACACCATTTTTTTAAACATTGTTTGAAGCTAAATGTGGCAAAATGTTGATGTTATTTTCAGCATGAGCCACTTTACAAACGGCACCCCATACACTTGCAGATACTTTATATTGGACACATTAACATATATTTTACAGCAACCATCATTACATATCTGTATAAGACAAATCTACAAAAGAAAATAGGAAATTATTAGTTTAACTTGATAGTTTTTTTCATTGAAAATTATAGTTTTTTTTTTTTAAATAATTTATGTAGAATAAGTTTATAATTTGTTATAGATTGACTCTGTTTTACAAAACCAGAAAACCATGATGGAGATGGGTTTGCCTTATTTAGGGCATGTACGGAAAATAGCACCATTTTTGTTTTAATATGAGTTCTTCTTTGAACACGGGTGTATTTCCAGGTGGCAGTCGGGCCTCTCCACCCCATGGGCCCCAGTGCAACCGCACTGCCTGCACTGTTTATATTTACGCCCCTGTATTTGAGGCATCATCAGTCAATACACAAACCCAGAAGCAGGAGCCTTCCAAGCCTTAAATGCAGCATTTGTACTTGAATGTCATTGTGTCAGATTTGGTAGTAAATCTTCTGACTTGCTTTAAAGCAAAACAGACATTTGAATAAAAAACAATGAGAACATACTGTCTTCACTGTGAAGGCTGTTTTTTGTCTTTGTTTCTTTCTGTTTACAAGATATACAGAGAAAAGGTTCAGTGAGACGTAACATTGTTAACTGTGCTGCTGACATTTCCATGGGTATATCGTCTTCCACACAGATGCAGGTGAGTCATAACCAAATATGGTTTAAACTGATTAGTTTTAAATCATATGTTTCTATCATCATTCTTTATTACAATTATTTTTCCAATCCCTATATTTCAGGTATTTTCATAAATGATCAAACATTGTAGATGAAAATAGATTTCAGCGAAAGCAGTTATTTAAAAAGATTTACTTACAGTTTAAATGTGTGGCTTCATCAGTTGTAATCCTTGGGAGAATAATGCAGAGGAACACAAAAAGGCAAATTAAATTGAAATAACAAGCCATTTTTTGTGGGCAGTTTATGGTGGAAGAGTCAAAGATTTTCGCTGTAACAGTAAAGACTTATCTCAGTGCTGTGTGCACTGAGAAACCTGTCATTTTATATTCAGATAAAGCAGGGAGCCCTTTGTGAAGGTTAAGTAAACTTGCCCACACTAGAGTAACTCAGAGAATCAGTGTTTCTCTTGTCCTTGGTTGACTGGCTTGAAAAGGAACTTGTTTTCCTGTTCATTATCTCAGCCATTTTCAGCCATTTGGTAGGTTCTGGAACTCCATGTAACAATCCCAGATATAATACGGACACGCTGTACAGACACATATAGTGAGTGATATAGCCCAAACTACAGCAAGGAGTCCAGAGGTCCCTGTGACCGGGGCATTATCATGAGATGAGATGTCGAAGAACTTTGTTAGTTGACATTCACTAGTCCACCGGGCTGGCGCCACTAGAGGACAAAGGCATGAAATCACTTTTGAACAAATAAAACACTCCAGCTATGATGAAGGGTGGATTGTAACTCATAAACTGGACATATTCTGAATTCCTGTCCCTCTGCACCTTTTACACCTCCATCATATTTTTGGTTATGGGTGCACTATGCAAGATTTTCCTCAAAAACAATGTATTGACTTATACAAAGGTAATGGTGCTCAATCATCACTTGTGACCCACTAGAAGTGTGTGGTGGTGTATTTATCTGCAGATACTCTGCCCTCTACCTGGATTCTTATTTTCTTCTTCTTTTTTTTTTTTTTTTTTGTTTGGGATGTTCCTGGGCACAACGCAGGTGAGCTCGGGACTTTATGAAAAGATAGCAACCAGGTGCCAGACCGCAAGCAGCATGCATCAAAAAAGAAGCTACAAAAATCGATAAAAAAATACCACCAAAAAAACCCTCTGCTACATAGCAAGATAAATTGCTTGTCTCACCTTCACAATTTGCGCATCTCTGACCACCTCTGTCCCCCTTTGTTAACATCAAACTGTTACTTATAACCAAACGAATCAGAAAAGCAAACATACAAACCCACAGAAGCGTGATAAGAACTATCTAAAATGACTGATGCCATCTTTGGGAAAAATGTAGTTGACGTGTACTTGAGAGTTTTTTGTTCAGTCCATGTCCCATCTGAGGGGGTGGGGATTGTGACCTGTACTGCAGCCAGCCACCAGGGGGCGATTGAGATGTTTTGGCTTCACTTTTGGGAATCTGTCTTGATGTCCATCTTTATATACAGTCTATAGCCAAAAACATTAGCTCTCTGAGCATTACCTCCCCTTGGCATTTTGTTCCCAGGATAGGCCTATTCCACAAAATGGCCACCGTGACCAGTTGGACTCATTTTTGAATACTAAGGAATGTTCTACAACATTTTTTTTCTATGAAGAGTTCCTGAAGTGGAACATAGCTCTGCACTAGCAAACTTGCTAACTGTCCATTTGTAAGCTAATTAGCTTGGTTGCTAGCGAGACATGAGTTCACAGTTAATATGTTTACAGTCTGCAAACCATACCTCATTTGTAAAGCACTTCAACAGAAGAGATTAAAGTCTGAAGATTAAACCCAAATCCACAATAGCCTTCTAACTATATAATTTAGGGTCTTGTGTACATAATATTAAACATGTAAAAACAATTAGAAATCAGTTTCCATCCAAATTCGAAATATCTGTCTTTTAAGTTTACATTCTTGAAATTGGGTTTGATTTGGCCGTGGTTATCTCTGAGATTTATTATGCAATAAATTCCAAACCAATATAAATCATCCGTCAGTTGTCTCATCCCGCCCCCCAGTGGCAGCGCAACAGAACCTTTCTGCTCCAGCTAAATCTGCCTCTTTGTGTCTGAGCCAACAAACAGCTTTCTAGTCTGATGTTTAGAAAATACAGATTGTAAACTGGCTGAACCGCTCGGCTGCGACCCAGTGGAGGCTCTGCCTCCGGCGGGCTCCCAGCAGCACTTGAATCAGGTTGACCGGCTCCAGAGCCCGGACAATCCGAGCCTTTGCAGCTCGTGGAGCTGCAGGAAGAGGCGGCTTGTGAGCGGCCAGGCTTGCCCCCTGGGCCCGGTGCCGGTGTCGGCTCGCGGGGAGGGGACGTAATGTGCACCCTTCCTCACCCCTAACCCCAACCCCAAGCAGTTAGCTTTGCTACGCATAAACATATCCCCAATCGCGGAGGTGATGCTGCGGGAAACAACACAATTTTAGCCAGAGGGGAACATTACTCGATGCGGGCAAATACTTCTACACAACGCCAGAGAGACGGCCGGCCAGCACCGGTCTCTCCCGCTTTGAGGGTCGGTGTGTGTGTCAGAGTAAAGACATATTTAATCTATTAAGACTGGATGTGTTTGAATGAAAAAGGCTATTATCAGAAAAATGGAGCAGATTTATGTTTTCAATGAAAACGTATCTCAATGAAGAAAGGCAAAGTGCTAGCCTCCCGTTGCCATTCATCTCAGCTAACATTGCATGTAGAAGTTATGCTAAATATTCTACTTAGTAACATTAATATGAATCACAAAACATTTTGAAATTTACCATTCAGTGACCACCTGAAAGGAATCATTTTCAGCTGGCAGGGCTTCTGCTTCGTCCTCTGAATCATCAGCGGGCTCAAACATGTACGCCTGGATTAAATTTGTGGCAGCCATTGCTGAGCCAGGGAGATGTCAATCAAAACGAGGGAGCCGTCAATCAGAACGTTATCTGCCACGCCCACTCTGGCCTGGCAAGTGGTCTAAACAGCAAATTGAGCTGTTTTTAAACCAGGTTTTCTAATAGTTATGAATGGTTATTTTCACTCAGACTTTGGTGAATGATTAATGAGACACTCGACTTTGATATAATATATGCATTTTTACTATTTCAAGCTGTGTTTCCAAAGACTTTAAATTAAAGCAGATTGTGCCACACAGCTACAATAATGTCATCCATTTTGGACTCTCTGGCTCACCTTTACCTCATGGTTCAGCACTGTCTACAGTTGTTGCTCACATTTAACAAAGTTGAACTGTATGCAAAACCGTGGAGCATTTTTTTCATAAATGACAAAATCTACCAAAGAAGGCAATTCAATGGGAATTAAGTGCTTTTGCTACAAAATTTCACAGTTGTAAATTGCATTTATATCTCCATCAATTAGATTAATTAAAAACATGCAGTCAAAAACACTTTAGCCCTTGAATAGTGAAGTCTTTGCAGAAGCACCCTAAAATAGACCTCAGTCTGAAAACAACACTTTTGAGTGTTACCGTTTATTGGACTTAGTGAACTTGTCACTAACTTTGCTTCAGTGGTATAACTGTTAAAACAAAAAGCACATTATCAGCTGCAGTCATTGCAGTCTCCTGGGTTTGCAGTGCTGCTTCCTTCATTGTGCTTCCATCCTCCCAAGGCTATTTTCAGAGTTTAACATGCAGACTGTAGGGATTACTAACAATGAGAAAGGCCATGGCAGTGGTCCCGAAGTTGCCCTGGAAACTTCTCCTCATCACAAATACTTCAGTTAGCATTCGGGGTCCAGTGCTGCCAGCAGAGTCAACTGTGAGAGTCACGGCCCATTGATAGTTGAGCAGTGTACTTGAAATTCATGCTTGACATGGTGCTGATGCAACTTGATGATGCTGTGTGTGTGGCAGCAGCCGGCAGTGACTTCAGCAGCAGGCACAGTGGTGGCTCTCTGTGCACTCTTGTCACAGTGCCTGGTTTAACTCCAACGCTAAAGTGTTTCAGACAAAACTTTCAACAAATGAATCTCAGAGTTAGTAGAGAATGAAGTGAATGACATCCAAAGAAAAAATTAAGGCATATATCTGAATATTTTGTGCTCAGTGTGGAGGCAGGCAGACTATTATGCAATACTTAGTATGCTTAGTTAGTGTTAACTAAACCTTAAACATGTCTTAAGGACATGGATGAGCTCCTACTGATGTTAAATTTACACAAAACTGAAGTTATTGTTCTCGGCCCCACACATAAAAGAAACTCTCTATCTGATGACATAGTTTCTTCAGATGGCATTGCGCTGGACTCTAGCACAACCGTAAGGAACCTTGAAGTACTATTTGATCAAGATTTGTGTTTTAACTCCCTTATTCTTCACAGAAACACGGAGGCAAAACAGAACACAGCCAGCTTCCGTTTTTTTGTGCGACACTTCCAGTCCAGCACTCGTGACCACTGTGTAAATGGGAATCGCCTTGTTGTTTACCTCGTTGAGTTTAGCTATACTATATCACCGTTTAGACTAATGTGATGTTTGTAAAGTCTATAAACACAATGATTTAACAAACATTACTATTTCTGTGTGCATGTTTTGTAATTAATAACATTGTTATCGTGGATTAGCTGGGCTAACCATTAGCTGTTAGCTGTTAGCCGTTAGCGGTGTCTGTAATAACTCAATAAACGGTCCGTGAAAAAAATATTTTTTCCAGCGGAGTTACAACATGATTGAGCTAACTGGAGTAGTTTCATGTCGTATCCGACAACGGGAGGCTTTTAACAGATGATGTCCTGATGTTAGCTTTGCTGCTAGTGTTAACGTTAGCTGTCCCTGTCAGCTGCAGCCACTGATGCTTTCGAGACATCGTGATTTCCCAAAACTGAATAAATACCACACATAGCAACACAAAACTGCTTTGCTAGCTCAATCATGTTGTAACGGCTGGATGGTTGATGCGTACATGCTGATTCGGGTGCTATCAGAGCCGCAGGGCTGCCAAGTTTCAGAAAATGACAAGAGTGAGACTTTAGTGTCATGATGCGTTCGGAAAAAATTTGGCCTTTTAGGAGTGTATGTCACTGACAGAAAGAAAGAAAAAAAAAGATAGAAAAGCAGCGTACACCTCACATATTTATTTCTCACAGTTGAGCACACGTTTGACTGGCATGCAGAAGCACCGTCTGTGTGTGTCGAGGATGCGAGCCGCAGCTTCAGCTGCTCAGGTAGAAAGGCTGTGTAGCCCGGTGTGTTTTTTCGCTGATTCAGTTCTGCAGGTTCTCTGCTGGTTCACTGGAGACGGGGATCAAGCAGTTTGTCTCACTCTGGATAGATTGTGCTTTTTTGGTTCATAGTTTTTGATTGATGTGCGATTTATTCGCGTTTAGAGGGAATTATTTTTACCGGATAACGGAAACCTGGGCACAGTTATCTATATAAAATACACAGACTAACTAACTAACTAACTGATTGACTAACATAAACAACTGAAAACTGAAAAAAATTAGCTTGCACCGTTAGCTCCGGTAGGGAAAGCATGAGGGAAAGCGGCTAACCGGAAGTCACACACAAGAAAACGGAAGTTGATCACTATTTACTTCCATGTTTGAAAATAAGGTGAATAAAACTAACTTCAAGGACTGCATTTTTTCATGTGCGTAATATTGCAAAAATTAGGCCTATCCTGTCTCAAAAAGACACAGAAAAAATGCTTCACACATTTGTTACCTCTAGGTTGGATTACTGTAATTCCCTATTATCAGGTAGCTCTAACAAGTCTTTAAAAACTTTCCAGCTGATCCAGAAAGTAGTGGCACGTGTACTGATGGTAACGAATAACGAGCTCACATTTCTCCTGTTTTAGCTTCTCTGCACTGGCTCCCTGTAAAATCCAGAATTGAATTTAAAATCCTTCTCCTCACCTATAAAGCTCTAAATGGTCAGGCTCCATCATATGTAGTGCGCTCTGAGAATGCAGGGTTGATCGTGGTACCTAAAGTCTCCAAAAGTAGAACAGGAGCCACAGCCTTCAGCTTAAGACTTTCGTTTTTGATAAAGCTTATAGTTAGGGCCATCTCAGGCTTGTCTTGGACCAGTCTGTAGTTAGGCTGACTTAGGCCTAGTCTGCTGGGGGACCTCATATGACACACCGAGCACCTTCTCTCCTTCTGTCTCTCTCCTCAGTTTCTGAAAAGTTGGTTAATTTGTTAACATTCATGTCTTATTACTGCATGTCACTAACTCGGCTTCTGCTCCTGAGCCTTTGTGCTCCACTGTCTCGCAGATTAACTCATATTGCAGCTGTGCCTGGACAGCGTGACGTGTGTGGTTGTGCTGCTGCCGTGGTCCAGCCTCATGTCTCCTGCTGCTGCTGTTATTATTAGTCACACTTCTACTGTTATTATACACATATGATTATTGTCACATACATATACTATCATATATTTATATATTCTTACAACATATTGTACCACAATAGCCGTAATTATTATTATACATTTATTACATTGAGTGCACAGTTGCTCACGTACAGTTTCACATGGTGTGTGTTTGGGATACAGGTCATAGGAAACTGCAGATTAAATAGTCAACTGAACCCATTAAGAAGAGCAATGTATTCAGACAGAGTTTTTGAAAAACGTGGGACAGACAGAACGACACACTGACAGTTTCCGTGATTATGTACAGCATGCCATACCGTGACTTAGTCATACCAAAAATGAGAAAAAAAACCCCAACATTCGGCCACAGGGGGAGCCACAGCGATCGGTCGCATTTTAGCCATTTTTAAGCATTTGTCTGTTGTTATAGCACCACCCAGTTGCCATTCATTCATTCATCTTCTAACCGCTTCATCCTCTTGAGGGTCGCGGGGGGGCTGGAGCCTATCCCAGCTGACATCGGGCGAGAGGCAGGGTACACCCTGGACAGGTCGCCAGACTATCGCAGGGCTGACACATAGAGACAAACAACCATTCACACTCACATTCACACCTACGGACAATTTAGAGTTACCAATTAACCTAGTCCCCAATCTGCATGTCTTTGGACTGTGGGAGGAAGCCGGAGTGCCCGGAGAGAACCCACGCTGACACGGGGAGAACATGCAAACTCCACACAGAAGGGCTCCCACACCTGGGATCGAACCGATCCCAGGTGTGGGGGATTGTTTGATGGAGTCAATAATGGAGGGGTCCCCGCAGATCATGTGTGGTCATATGCCTACAAAGTTGCGTGGTGATCGGTGAAACCCTTGAGATATTATACACCTTTATGGTGTATAATATCTCATACGGGGCATGAGATATGCTCATTCAAAGTTTGCAATTTCAGTCGGTTGCTATAGCGCTCCCCTTTGGCCAATTGATGTAATATTGCTTCATTCGCATCCTCCCATGACCCTCTACCACTGTGCCAAATTTCACATGGATTGACCAAGTCAGTGAGGAGAAAAACGTGGAACAGACACACAGACACACCCACAGACAGAGTTTTCGTCATTATAAAGTAAGATTGTAGCTATTGTCATTACTGTTGTTGCTGTGCATCTCTCTCTGGCTCTATCTCTCATGGTCTCTCGGTCTCAATTTCTCTCTCTGTCTCTCTTAATGTAGCCCTCTGAGGCAAATTGTCCAGTCCATCATTCAATCAGTTGTTTTTGCTTTGTCAGTCCACTAGATACATTTTTTCTGCAATAAAAATGATAAAAATAAGGAACATTGTTATTACTTCATACTGCTGGATGAAGCATATGTTGACAAATTTTTTGTTTGGGGTCCTCATATCCCAAAATGTTTAAAATCGCCATAACATTGTATCATGATCAAAGTATCATGATAATATCGTATCCCAGGGCCTCTGGTGATTCCCATCCCTAATGCACAATATAGTGCAATCTAATGCTATGCAGGTACAATAAATGCTACCTTTCTAAAGCTTTGCAATGTTCAGTTTTTCACTGTGTCAGGAGGTTGTGAATCCACTTTATGGTAATGTCTGTTACTGTATAGTCTGCTGTGTTGTTATTCAAATTTCCCATTAAATGTCTTTAAGTCAGTTTTGGTGACAGTCTATTTTCTGACTGCTGCTGCTCTTTCCAAGGTGTGTTCACTTTCAAAGTTACATCATTTTTAAGTGTTTTAGAATACTGGACCAACTATAAGCAGCAACTCCCTGACCTCTTTTTTTTATACATCTAAGTTGCCTAATGATGCCTTTAAAACTAGATGGTAACTGTCAAAGCTCAAACATGCTGCAAATTGGCATTCAGCTCACCAAGGCTACAGGTTACAGATGTTGAGTGAAATTACATTTTTCATGTAGTTGTGTTGAATAATAAAACATCTCTTATGGCGCTATCATAACACAGAATTAAAACAATGTATAACACATTTTACAGTATATTCCATTAGCACAAAGAAGTGTAATTTGTTATATAAGTCACCTTACATATTAAGTACAATAAATGTGCCAATATAAAGGTGTTTCTTTACTTGATGACATCAAAGTAATGAGCTGCATGATCATGTAATTTATCAACAATGATTGAGCTCAGTGGTGAGCTAATGTTTCACTGATCCCAAATAACATATGCTTCGCTAACACAAGGGGCTGACAGATGCCAGGCAGGGGGGTAGCTATCACCGACAACACCAAGATCATATGTGTATTGTTACTAGGAATTTAAACATCCCACGGAAGACTTTACATTCTACAGTTACGTGTTATTTCTAGCATCAGGACTTATGACCTCAGTATTTCGAAAAATCCTGTCCTATCCTATATCGTCACGGCTGTGATTCGGTCACAGGCACTCGGCCTGCGGCCTCGTGCCGAGGACAATCACAGCCGTGACGATATACAGTATAACATCACAACCTCGAGTGTGATATTGCTTTTATACAACAACATCTTAAACAGCAATGCTGAGTAGGGAAATGTTAA
Organism: Epinephelus fuscoguttatus; assembly: GCF_011397635.1. NCBI lineage: Eukaryota > Metazoa > Chordata > Actinopteri > Perciformes > Serranidae > Epinephelus > Epinephelus fuscoguttatus. The sequence goes on along the minus strand of NC_064765.1, from coordinate 34,073,379 downwards.
CAAAAGGTGATGAAATAAATTATTTAAGTATGTTATGTAGCTCCGTGAAAAAAACCCAGTTACCCCAGTCTGTTGCTAGGCAACGCAGCACACACGCCAGGAACTCACAAGCTACTTTGTATTTACATTGATCTGCAACTGTGTAACTTTGTCCAGTTCGGCTGATGAAACGTTGGCAAACCTGGATGTTGGCACGGATTCAAACACACCTGGAGGTCTGCACAGGCTGGCTTTCCTTTTCCTCGTCCTCTCCTGACGACCACTCATAATTTAATTCAAATGTAATTTTGGGGAAAATATCCATCTTCTTGGTGTAACGCTACAGTGTCAGTTTGCGTCAATGTAACGAGTGTGACAGTTGGTTAATTAACGGTTGTATTTATATTTATAACACCTGTGAGCGGAGTGATTTTACTGTTACATGTCCCAGTGATGTTATACTCTATATCAGCACTCACGGAATGCCTCTCGTCCAATCAAATTACTCGGTCGGAACTAATTGTTGTGTAATTGTCATCATAGATCGATTCTCACACTGGGTAGAAGTAGTTCCATCAAAAGATCTAGGTTCAGAAACTGTCATTAAGTTTGTAGCTGTTCTAGTTCTGGCTTTAGGTTGTTTCTAACAAAATCTGTGCGAACACAAAGCTGAACAGGGTAGATGCTTTGCCTCTTGCACTAATGAGCTATCACATGCAAACTCACAGAAGCATGCATCTAACACCACATTAAATGCTCACAGGTCGACCTAGGCTTGCATCGCATTTGCGAGGCCCCTACAAGGGACCCCGCTTGAACAACTGTAGATTCAGCTGAAAGACTATATGAAACAGCTAAATGCCGTCCATAGATCAATCAATCTGCAGGAAAAAAGGAGAGAACCAAGTCTCGACCGAGTGGTTGAAACACCAGTGGCGCCAGGTGATCAGGTGTACATCAAAATTTTCCAGAGAAAGTGGCACAAGCCAAGGTGAGAAGGACCCTACACGGTGGTGCGAGCAACTCCCAAAGTGGTCCAGGTCAAAGGGAGCACAACGTGGTATCACCTGAATCACTGCACAAAAGTTCAAGGAAAGAACAAGGGCGGTATTGAGTTAAAAGACAATGATAAACAAAAAGACTCTCTGGTGTGTTTTGGGTGTAATGAGCATTCTGATATGGGTGCCAACAGAAGCAGGAAAAATGGGAGGTGGAGAGTCCAGTAGGGACACCAAACGCCCCGGAGACCAAAGCCATGACAGAGATTCGGCTGCATGAGGGAGGAGCCAAAGCCTATGAATCAGATGAGTATGATGCAAATGCACTCCATAAAGCCTAGCCTAAATCTCATGCCAAGAGCTTAATGTATGCTAAATAAAGTGCTAAAAGGGCATTGCACAGTATGTGGAAATGGCATGCAAAAGTGATTATCCCAGCAGAAATAACATATGAAGTATATGTGATGTTACGGGATTATGTACATACTCAAGTGTGTGGGATACGGAGAGGAAAAAGAGGATAGGCAGAATAGGGAAAACAGGCATGTCGCATTACACTCAAAGCATAGGGACACTTTGAAATTATGGTTGAATTGAGCACAAGATGTAATCCGAGTTATTCAAACTTGTGAAACCTTAACAATGACTAGACCCATCATTTATTTGCTACTTCCCTGGATTACCATTAATAAAAACATTCAATGGATAAACTATATTTACTACAATCGGCAAAGATATGCCAGTGTCACATCTGAAATTCTCAAAGCATTTGGAAGTCAATTACATGCAATAAGCACAATGACTCAACAAAACAGGCAGGTATTGGAATGGCTAACAGCGGATAGAGGAGGAGTTTGTCACGTATGGAAAACATTGCTGCACTTTCATTCCTAATAATACTGCATCTGATGGTATATTCTGTGGCTATGGAAAGGCTCACAAAGTTGAGGGTGGAACTTGGGAGAGTGCTGGTAAAGGGGGCATGTCTTGGGATTGGTTAGACCAAATTTTTGGAAAATGGGGAGCTGTTTTGGCTAAAGCAGGAATCAGTGCATTGATACTTCTAAAACTAGGTTCCTTTTTGGCATGTTGCATTATCCCCATGCTGAAGAAGCAGTGCCAGATGGCCCTGGACAAACAGATAACTCTCATGACTGGTCTCCAGTGGGCTCACATGTTGAACGTGAGGACACCCCAAAAAATAGCGCAAATCCACCTCAATCAGAAGAAGGAGGCAGAGAATGGGGAGAGATATCCAGATTTGTTCCCCATCCCTATCTGCTTGGATGATTCTGATGATCCTCTGGGTGCAGGAGAAGCAGATGATTAAGAGCTGTGAAATGAACTCAGAGGAATTTGAAAAATAAAAAGATGACCTTAGAACGTTGCAGCACGTTGTAGGTAGGAATTTGATGAGAGGACTCCATGGGGCGACTCCAAGGAGTCATGGACTCTGGCAAATGGCACTCACCACATTATATTACATCACCACATTACATAATCATCTTACTCAAGTAAACATTACATTACATTACATCACTACATTACATCTACTGACAATTGCAAATCACATCACAGTATTGCATTACATTACATATGATTTGTTAATTTAGTGTTTAGTTTGACTAATTCATATATGTTCTCATCTATATTTGTGATTTCATTGTGCTATCACTGATTGTATCTATGCCTCAGTATGTCTTTGGTCATCATCATAATTGTGTAGACAAACATTTACAGTTAATAATCCTGATAATCATTCATGAGTTTGTATCCTTGTTTAATTACCTTTTGATGATTCTACGTACTGGTAAAATCACTGTATGTAATGTTGATTCACGTTGAAGGTTGCCAGTGGGAGGGGCCGTAAGAAAGTTTTCCTGTAAACAGCCGACAGGTTTTTCACTCTTACACGGTGTGAACTCTTATTTTGTGCAACCTTGTTTTGTGTAGTCTGTTATGTGTATGAGAATTGCCTAATCATGCACTAGCATAATTAAGAGAGACATGGGGAATTCTGGCAATTTGAAATCACTTAAGTATGTTCTACCTAATTGGTAGAAAAGGGCGGGGATATGTTGTGGCGAAAAGGCTTAGGAATGTGAGACAGTTAAGGTCAGATCAGAAGCAGAATATGTACTTAGACTGAACAACCTTTAACGGGGCAAAATAATAAGAGCAGAATGTTCCAAAACAATTCACACACACACACACACACACACACACACACAGAAAGTTAGGTAGGATGTCTGTCTAAGGAGTAGTATAAGAATGTTTGGTGAACTGTTCTGGGGGGCTGTCTCTTGTGTGAAGATGTAAGCTGTGTTCACAATAAAATACCCGCAAAAGGCTGTGAACTGACCTTAAATACAAAACTGACATCCATACAAAACTGGTATGGATTTCTTTGGTGGGATTTTTTTAAGTGGTAAAATACATGTTGTTGCTGACCCCAAACCACAGCTGTACACTGCTTAGCTTCCATGTCAGAGTCAAGGCGGCTCCTCCAAACTGGGGGCATGCAGACTGACATCTGTTGTTTGTAATATAGTGTACGTAGATAAGTACCTCATACAACTCTACTTCAAAAAATCTGAACTAAGGCTCTCTACTAAGAACAAGAGTCAAATTTGTCAGAATTCAAGCCCTCTATCGCTGCAGATATGTATGCAAAAGTTTGCTTCGGCCAGTAGGTGGTGCTGAGTTTTGGCTCAGCAGTTTCCAACATGGGGGTGGGGTCACAAACTTTCTAATTTTACAGCTAAACAGTACACTAAAATGTGTTTCTGAAAACATCTGCGGCAACAAATAGGCAACAGTAATAGAGTCTCGTTTCATAATTGATCAGTGCTGCCTAGTTTGACAGTTTGACTGCAGTCAGACACTGTGTTAGAGACTCCTCAACTCTGATTGGTTGTTTTTATCCACATGCAGTGGAGTCTGATGCCATTAGAAGCACTACCAAGAGGCAGAAGAACATAATTTGTTGTACAGTCTGTCTCATGTACTACTGTCATGATATGATGACAGTTTCAGAAAGTATGAGAAAAAGCTATTTTTCATAAAACTCACCAGCAACAGCTTTAAAGGGAGTCAGAGGCAAGATCATGTCGTGGGTTGTTTACTGATAAGTGGTCACAGATTCAGAGTTTGTAGGTTTTTCTGAATAACGCTGTGTCCTCCATGATTCATTGCATTTAAGTCCAAAACAAGATAACATTTGACCCATGCAAGAGATAAACACTCTCGTACAGTCAAAGTCCCTAAGGCTTGCCAAGCCAAGTAGGGCAGGTACTTGTCAAATGAAAACTGACAACCATTATCTTGTCATTCATGTTGTAAGTAAATGCCAAGTAGTGTCAGATTCCCAGTGTCAACATGTGTTTACCCACGCCAGTGTCACCATCAGTGCACCACAACATTCCAAAATAACTGCCTCGGTGGAAAAACAGAGATGAGTAATAAACCCGTCAGATAGGTTTGATCAGAACTGATCCAGTGCCATGATTAATCATTTAAGCTACCTCTGGTGTGATTTATTCCCTCTAGGCCCATGGTTTATGTGTGACACAAGGAAATGAAAAGCCACCGACAATGGCACACAGCTTGTTTTCCAACTGTCTTTGTATCACAGATATAATGTGAAGTAATGCAGTGTTACATATATATATGATAGGTTTCCTGTGAACAAATTGCAAAATAGGACATTTTTAATGGCAATGTTCTATCCTGTTTCATTTGTCATGTTAATTTTCATTTCACTATGAGGCAGAGTATTTGATACTGTTTCCAGCTGACATTTTAGCCAGTGTTGTTGTTTTCTGATAAAGCTTCTCTACATTGCTGGTGGCAGTGTCTGCCATTTCTGCTTCATATGCAAATGTACAGAGAAAATGATGCATATAGGGTAAAAATCACCACACAAAGCTGAGGCTCAATCTCCTGCAGCAATGCCTCCAGCATGGCAGCGTGCCCATTAAACGCAACCTGTAATCATTCACCAGTGGGAAGCCATTGAGGGATCATGTCCTTTATTGTGCACTAGCAACACATAATGTCGTGTTAGGCTGCGTCTGTGAAGTTGGGGCTGGGGGTGGGGGGGCCGAATTTACATCTGTGTGATATGCTTTTCAGGTGAGTGTCCTCTCAGTGACCAGAAGCAGCTGGCAACTTGTATCAAAGGAAACTTGTCTCCCATGCCAACAGCCAGAGTTAGCAGCAAATAGGACAGTAGCAAGGGGAATGTTTCAACCCAAAGTGAGAAATGGGATAAGATGAAAAGAAAAACTAGGATTACTGCCTTGTGGTTGTATGCCTCCGGAAGCTTTTTCAGTCACACCACCTATCCTATTAGACATTTATGTGAAATTTTGTCATAATTTGTGCATGATATTTTGAATTTTGGAGAAAAAAAAGTTTGTTAAGGACACAGTGACCTCGACCTTTGACCTTCCACAACCAAATCAGTTTATTCTTAAGTCCAAGTGGATGTTTGTGCTGAATATGAGGTAACTTTCTCAAGGCCTTCTTGAGATATTGTGTTCACAAGAGTGAGACGGACTCAAGGTCACAGTGACCTGTAATCTTTAACCACCAAGATCTAATCAGTCTATTGTTGAATCGAAGTGGACATTTGTGCCAAATTTGAAGAAATTCCCTGAAAGCGATAGTGCACCCAAAAATGAAAATTCAGCCATTATCTAGTCACCCATATGACAAGGGAGGCTCTGGTGAAGTTTTAGAGTCCTCACAACACTTGCGGAGATCCGAGGGAGAAGTGGGTAGCAGCACAACTGCACACCTAATGGCTGACGGCGGTCCAGATTAAAACGTCCAAGAACACATAATTGAAACCACAGAATATCTCCATACTGCTCATCCGTAGTGATCCAAGTGTCCTGAAGCCCCGACATAAAAAGTTGTTTCAAAAAACGTCATTTGAACGTTTTCAGCCTCATTGTAGCCTGTAGCTCTAACTGCCTCTCTGTACACTGTGCTGACGTGTGTATGCAAATTTACATTGCCACCCATTGGCCTGGCGTGCATACTACAGCGTTTCCAGTAAATTTTGCGGCTTCGTGTGAACGGGGATCGTTTCAATAACTTGCGCAATAATAAATAATAAATAATAATAAACGCAATAACTTGCGTTTTTTAAAACGCAAACGACAGACTTTTCCGTTTTTAGAGAAACCTTTGTCGTCTAAACAGGGCCTAAAACGACTGCATGTACATCTGCATTTGTAGAACAGCCCATAGGAAGACCGTCTATCTGTAATAACCTTTGATTGGTCAACGTTTCCCACCATGAGCTGGATTTTCTTAAGCGTACAACAGAGCCAAGAGGAGGTGCAGAGTTTTCTCTCAGCCCATTTGAATTACAATATAACCAAAGTTTATGTGGGATTTTTGCCTATTGATTCCAGAATAAAATTGCCTACACTTGCTTTAATTGAATAAGTATTGCACTGTGGCTTATCTTATACCAAATAACATATAGGGATGGGCACAGGCTCATCCAGTAATATCAGACAACCTTAAGCTTCCATAAAGAATGTCAACTTTTATTTCAAGTTGGCCCTGACCTTTGATTCTGCACACACCAATAAGTTTGAGTTGACTGATGATGGAAATGGAGTGAAACAAGTTGACATTTCTGTCTGATTTTTGGCAAAACAGGCTACTGAGCTAGAGCTAAGCAGCGGATGAGCAGTTCAGTGACTGGGCACTGCTACCCTCCACTTTCAAAGTACACGAAACCACAGGGAGCTGTGACATGTCTCAGATGACAGGAAGTGGCGCTTTATGAGCAATTTATTGAAAACACAGCAAATATGCATTTTCACACTTAAACCATTACATAAAGCAACTGAAGACATACAGTATTCTTCACTGTATTAGAAAGGGAGTTGATAAAAGTGTCTTAACAATACTTTGAAGCTGAAATGTCACATTTCAGTGAAATGTCATCATCGGCCAGAGAGATTGGAAACTCAGGCAATTTGCCTTTATTAGATACAAAAGATGGTCACAATAGCACAAACATTATACAGTTTATTCTTTGCCAATAAAGTACCCCTGCAGTTAAATGCTGCCTTATGTTTTATTTGAACTGGGACAATATAAAAAAGGTGTTGATTTAATCCAATGGTTTTTGGAGGCTTACCAGACTGCATTGTATTGTAAGGTGTTAGTGTTCACAGCAACAAAAGAAAACTAAGAAAGACAAGAACTGGAACAGAGGAAGGTTGGCTATTCATTACTGTTCAACTGTGAATCTGAAGGAAAAAAAATCCCTGTCAAAGGTCTGTGACAGTAAGCCAGCATCAGATTTATTCTGTCTGTTAAAACGTACTTACTCACTGGATGTAGGCACGGCATCATTATTCTTCAGAGATACAGTATCAGCTGAGATTTTCTGCTAAAAACATTGGCAGTTGCTATGTTTGGCGAATCGTGTCCTGTTGTCAAATCTGTGGCAGTCACACACCGTATGGTCGCACGGGTGCTGCCTTTAAAAGTGACAAGTTGACAAGTAACCTCTGATCATCATCAGTGTCCATCATGTAATGAGAGAAAGGAAAATATTTAAAGAAATGGAAGAACTGTGAATCCGTTTGCATTGTGTTTTTTCTACTTCATCTTCTGTCCACCATAAATTCATCCATGATCTACCTTCACAGTCTTTTACAAATATTTATTTTTTTCCATAGTTCATACAAAAATAGCAAGAACAAGATATACATATCAGTTGGCTCTGTGCATAAAATACTGCTGATTTGCCACAGGTGCACATGACGATGAGGAGGGGTCGTTTAACTGTTCATGTAATGTCCAGGGAAGCTTTGACTGCACATAAAGAGAGGGTCCATGGAGGCCACTTTGGCAGCGATAAAAGAATGTATACAGTGAAGGACGGCCGTTAGATTAGCAAACTCTAATTCCTGAAAGATAAGAACAGAGAGGCACAAGTATTAGAACATATTCAGTTAAAATACCAACCATTTTGATAGCTGATGAATCTGTTGATTATTTCTTTGATTAATCTATAAATTGATGGGATAAAACAAATAAGCTGAATTTTACTATTTCCAAAATTTTATTAAAAAAACAATGCCCTTTTGAAACAACTTGCAAGTCAAACCTACATCAAGAGTAAGTGCAAACAAGCACACTACAATAAAAAAAGAAAAGAAATCATATGGACATTGTGGATGCAGCCATGCACTGAGAATGAACGGAAAATGTATAAATAAATTTGATCAAATATTGCTCAAGTTTCTGTTGTAAAGAAACAGAGGAATGACTTTAGACTGTCTGTGACTACAGACAGAATCACAATGTTTACTTAGAAAATCCGGTTAGAAAATGCATCACGTTCATAAAATCAAAAAGCAGCTAGCAAATACTGCTTTCATTCGTTTTTAGCCATCTAAAAAAAGCCCACCAAAAAAAAAAAAATCAATATCAGTTTATCAGTGTACACTATATTTAGAATATCTTCACAACTTTACCTTGGCAACAGACAGTCCTTTCCAACGGTAGAACTGAAGCAGTTATATCACAGCCACATTCATTTAACTTAGCAAAACACTGAGTTGCTGGTCTACTGTGACCTTGATTGGTAAGTGTTTAAGGTAAAGCTGAGCAAATATTCAAATATAGCGTACACTTACACTGCTGTTGATTTTTGAGATGGCATAAATACTTGTTGCTGTAGCCCTGTTCACAGCAGTGCATTGCTTAACTTCCGTGGTGGTGAATTTGGTTTATCAAACATGATAGCAAAGCAACAAAGTACATAAAATAAGCACAGCTAAGCTGGATTTACTACACTAGACACCAGACCAAATTTACCTGCTTGCTCATGGGTATCAGTGAGTGGATAATGAATAACTGATGCAAAAATAAAATTCAACAGGTCATTGTGTACCTTTAATTTTGATTAAAAAAAAAAAGATTCCATTACCTTCATCTCTATTTGGTTGCTTTCAGCATTCTTGAAAAGGAGTTTTACCCTGGTTTTCCCATCATCAGAGGAGCCTTTAAGTTGAGAGAACTTATATCGCCACATTATAGTCTGCAAGAAGATTATAAAATGCAGCACCACATCAGGTTTTTTAGTATCAAATACCATGTGTTATTACAAAGAGACCAGCATGATCAAGACCTGACATTTCAATGTGCAATAGTAGGCTACAAAATAACATAAGTTCTTGGGAAATCAGTGGCGCAATTTGCAGTTATTAAGTTGAAATAAAATATACCACCTCAAAATGTAGCAAGGCTGCCAAAATAATCCCAAAACACACTTGTAATAAAACTTAGCAAACCATTGTCTGAGATGCGGTAATTCTCCACTTTATTCTGTTCCGTTATGCAAAATTAGTGACATTTGACATTAATATTTTGGGTGACTATTCCAGAGGTATTCAAAATGCAGTGGTAGCTAAAGTGAACAGAGACATGCACACAGTGTATCAATACAATGAATAAAGATGTCAAACTGCAGACTTGAGAGCTATTAAGGAAAGAATAGCACAAAACCAGGATCAACAACAACTGAACTCTGTTATACTTCACCTTTGCAGTGCCTTCTGAACAGGTGAAGCCTGATCCAAAATCTATGGTGAAGCACAACACGTTCCCCTGGCTGCTGCACATGTAGCTTTTGGACTGTTGAGAGAATTAATATCCATTAATATTTTGATTTTCATATTTCTGCAATGACACAGTGTTCAAACGGCATGTTACATTTCTTGTAATGGCCATACTGTATGTAAATAAATTATACCTAAATTTTGTTTCCCATTTGTGGCAGTGAATGCAGTGAATGCAGCCTATCACCAGGGGGCGAATACATAATTTACTTGGTATTCATTAAACATCTCAGTCTTAGCCTTCACTTACTGTCTTCTTTGATAACACAGAAAATAGACTTCTTCCTGCAACACTGAGTTGAGTTAGCAGGAAAAACACAAGGGTAACTAATATTATTATGAATGGCTCCTTTCTGTTTAGGTGTGCCAGTATGCCCAGCCAGTGAGTCAGAGTTCATAATGGCAGGATCCACCCACTGTCACGCCACTGAAGAGAATGCAGCCATTGCTAATGGTATTAGTGAACATGTCAAAATGTCCCACTGTATGGGAGGCCTATATGGAAGTTATATTTCACTAAATAATCACTCTCTGGCCACTAAGAAATGACTTGTAAAATGATACTAAGTTTAATTGAGGTTTAAAGGCATGGTCACACCAGCACTTGAAACAAGAAAATGCCTCAGAGAAATAGTCTTTTTAATGGACCAGCCTTGGTGAACCTTGAAATGTTTGCACCATTTACCAATAGCAAGCTGTGTTGACAGAGGTGGAGAGTCCACATACGGAGGAAGCTAGCAATCAAATCATATTAGCAATGTTGCTCCATCCAGTTTTATTTAAATATATTTTTTATTTAATAGGACAGTTACAGTGTGAATGGGGGAGAGAGAGATGGGAAGACATTCAACAGGGGGCTGTGGGCTGGAATCGAACCCAAGGCCACAGGACATGGCCTTTGTACATGGGATGCACACTCTCCCTGCTGAGTTATTAGCCCCCCCATCCAGTTTTAATTAATGTCATGTGCCCGGGTATACATTTCTACTCAAAAGACAAATGTGTTACAGACAAGTTATGAGAAACTCTGACATCATTTTAAGTCTCCTTAACAAACAAAACTGTTTTTGCCTTGAACAACCAAGCTAGCACTTAGCTAAAGCCAGAAAGCTAAGTGTGTCAACTGGCTGTTAGTAGGCTTGTTAGCACACAGAGCTTTATCTCCCTCTTCAATTACTCATTATTCAATGCCATTATGTAAAATAACAAAATGTAAGGGGGGGAAGTAAACATCATGACAAAGAGAAAACACCTAGGAAGCTACTGTATCTGGCTAACGCAAGCATGTTCCAGGCTGGCTGGCGTCCTTAGCAGTTAGCTCACCTGCTACAATAATTTACCAACTAGAATACACTGAGAGCCACTGGAAACCTGAGGCAAATTCCTAGCATACCTAAACATAATTAACCAGTGAGGTTAACTGTAGTCACTTGCTCTTTCGTGTTCCATGACAAAAGGAAAAGTTTTATGATGTCAAGGTATTCAAGGAACAGTGTGCAACATTTAAGGAGATTTAATGGCATCTAATGGTGAGGACTGCTGATTGCAACCAGCTGAAATTTCTCCAGTGTTCATTTTTCAGGAGATTTTAACCGGGAGCTGAATTATACACAGCTCTGAAACAAATATTAAACCTGGTAAAAACACTGAATAAAGCAGGTTCACGTTACAAATCAGTGTTTCTCCTATGCTGTTTGGCACACTGCAGACGGCCCACTTGCCAAGCATTTGCTAATGTGTGAGCTATTTTCCCTGATAACTTAATGTGTGCTCACCTTCTTTATGATTTAGGATTTTTTTTTTTTACCAGGAGCCAAATTATCTGCAGAAGTCTCCTCCTATCCAAAAGAGTAAAAACACTGAATAAAGCAGCTTTCTTTTACAAATCAGTGTTTTTCCGAAGCTGTTTGGCTGCTAATGTCTGCTTACCTTTTTTGCTCTAATAACCTAAGATCGACACATTTAGGAGGTTTTGACTAGAAGCCTAATAGTCTGCAGGGGTCTCTTCCTCTCCAAAACAAACTGACCTGTTCATTAAACTGCTAAAAGCACTGAATAAAGCTGTTTTACATGGAAAAAAGTGTGTGTGTGTGTTTTTTTTTTTAATCCTCATACAGCCAATATATTTATTGTTTTAATTGTATTTTCTGCTCATAAAATTCTTTTTTTATACCCACAATATTAGTTTGCTCACATATATTCACATAAGAGTTCTTGTTAAAGTGCCGGTCTGACACGTCAGGCCCACAAAATCTGATAACAAGAGCAAATCTGATTTTGTTGTCTTGCATGAGCTGTTGGCAAAAGCAGCATCCTGTGCAGTATCCTGATAATGTCAAGACACATGACAGAGGAAATCCATTTTGGCTGCCATAAATCTTTAACATTCATTTTGCTGCTGCCACACAACCAAGCATGTGTCTCTCATTTCTTTTTCACAGGTCTTTTGAAAGCACTGATGTGTACGCTTTCTACTCTCTGTGGAGCAATATCCCTCTAAAGGCTTCTCTTGCCACATGACTTCATTTTTGTGTCGTCCATTCAGTTGGAATACCAGGAAGTGTATTCTGATTTTCTGTTTGTGTTATATATGCCTTTTATCTCCTCCTCCTTTCTCTTTCACTTGAGAACACTGCGGGGACATGGTGATTTCAATTATGGAGTGCAGTGTGCAGTGAATAAGGCATGGGACTGTACAGTCCTTTCACTGAAAGTGTTTTCTGCTTGCCGACCTCAGCCCCCCTGTCTTTAGGGGTGCCATGAATTCAGCTGTGACGGGGATAAGAAACAGCGGCAGGCCAGCCGCTAAGTTCTTCCTGTCACCCAATGTAAGGCTGTGTTGTGACATGGTGAGCTGTGACTACACTTCACTAATTGGAAGGGATTTTTCTGGGGGAATTAGCAACATGAAATGAAGTACTTTTTTTTTAAGAACATCTCCTAAGTCTGACAGAAGTAAGGGCACATGTAGGGAATTAAATAAAACAGAGACAGGTGTAAGAAAAAAAAAAAACACTTTCTCATAAGTGTGTTGTGTCTCACCGTGTGTGCCTTTTCATAATTTGGTCACACCAAGTCAGAGAGAGATAAAAGGTTAAGGAGACAGTAAAGACAGGGCTGTCAGACCCACAGCTGCATCTTTTGAAACTGGTCACGAATCCACTAAAAGGAAGCAGCTAAATACATACTGACACAGACACCAACACCAACTGTGTGAATACAGCACAGAATTTAAAGAGTAACTCAACACCAAGCTGAAAACTGTGAGGTGCAAGGGTGCAGAAGGGTGGGTGCTGAGGGTGCTGCAGCATCCCCTATTGACATGAGGTGGAACAACACAGTGTGTCAATTCAACTCCGATTCCAAAAAGTTGGGATGTTGTGTAAAACTTTAATAAAAACAGAATGCAATGATTTGCAAATACTTTGCAACCTATATTCAACTGAATACAAACCCAAGACTTTTAATGTTCAAACTGATAAACTTCATGGTTTTCTGTAAATGTACACTTGGTCTGAATTTGATGTCTGCAACGTGTTCCAAAAAAGTTGGGACAGAGGCAAGACAAGCCTGGGAAAGTCATGAAATGCTAAAAAAACCCCACCTGTTTGGAACATTTCACAGGTAAACAGGTTAACTCTAAAGTGCAACACACACTGCCGCTGGCGCAGCGCTGTGGCCGTCAAGTGCCGCCCCCCCAACACACATTGGCAGCGGCGCGCAGCAGAAATGTCGACACTAAACTGCATTTCCCACCCCAGGCCGCTAGGTGGCTGTACCTACACTAGTTGCCAACGGCTGCCAACTGCTAGTAACGGAAGAAGAAGAGGAAAAACTTTGAGGCAACAACAACTTGGATTTCATGGGTGAGTTTCTTATCAAAATCGTCTTATTAAAAATTTGAAGCAACCGGAGTTGATACTACGGTGGCCGAGACGTACATAAAAGGCTTTTCTCGCAGCGCCAGCCGCACTGGAAATAGAGTAGTGGGCTGAAGCAGAGCGGCACAGCGCGTCGGCTGGCGCCAGTGTGGGTTTGTTCATAGAATATAATTGAGGTGGGCGTTTTGAGGCGTGGCGTATGGCGGCGGTGTGTGTTGCACTTCAAAGTATCATGGGTATGAAAGGAGAATCGTGGCAAGGCTCTGTGGTTCACAAGCAAGGACTGTCGCTTAGCAAATTGTCCAACAGTTTAAGAATGTTTCTCAACACACAATTGCCATGATTCAGAATCCTGAGAAATCTCTGCACGTAAGGGGCTAGGCCTACAACCAACATCGGATGGCTGTGACTTCTGACCCCTCAGGTGGCATTGAATTAAAAATGAACATGACTGTATAAAGGAAATCACCACATCACACATCATCACTTTATCAACAAATACAAGATAAGACTATCATGCCATGTGAAAGCCAAATATCAACAACATCCAGAAACACAGACGACACCTCTGGGCCTGAGCTCATCTGAGATGGACTGATACAAAGTGGCAAAGTGTGCTGCGGTCTGACGAGCCCATGTTTCAGATTGTTTTTGGAAATCATGGATGTCGTGTCCTCCAGGCTAAAGAGGAAAAGGACCATCCAGACTGTTATCAGCTCAAAGTTCAAAGCCAGCATCTGTGGTATTATGGAGGTGTGTAGTGCCCATCGCATCATGGGTAAGTTGCCCATCTCTGGAGGCACCATGAATGCTGAAAGGTACATACAGGTTTTGGAGCAACATATGCTGCCATCCAGATGATGTCTATTTCAAGGATGTCCCTGCTTATTCTAGCAAAACAATGAGACACATTCTGCATGCGTTCCAACAGTGTGGCTTTGTAGGAAAAGAGAGCACAGGTACTAGACTGACCTGCCTGCAGCCCAGACCTGTCTCCTATTGAAAATGTGTGGTCCATTATAAAACACACAATACAGCAACAGACACCCTGGACTGCTGAGCTACTTAAGTCTTATATCAAGCAAAAGCAGAAAAGAATTTCACTTTCATAACTTCAACGGTTGTGTTCTCAGTTCCCAAACGCTTACAAAAATACAAAGTTTATTAGTTTGAACATTGAATATTTTGTATTTGTACTGTATTGAACTGCATATGTCAAAAAGGATTTACAAATCATTGATTCTGTTTTTATTTATATTTTACATCTTGTCCAAACTTCCCAACAGCATGCCAACAGAACTGGGGTTGTAGGTGGCTATTCTACCATAACTAAAGTGCAATCTGAACATTTTGTTTTATTACATCCATTGATTGTGGTTTTCTATTTATGGGAACACGTATGGAGGTGTGATTGATATTTTTTTCAAAATAAGTCATGTCAAAGACTGCAAGGGTCGGGGTCAGCTCATGGGTCAGCTAGATTTGAACGAGAGATTTGCGGTAGCAAGAACTAATCAATAATGCGGTCAGAAAGAGAAAGACCAGAAATTGCAGGGACAGTTGTTTTGAGGCTGCTTTTTTAGATCCATAAAATACCTTGGACACGAGGGAATTCCACTGCAAGGGCATAGCCATCAGAATTTTATAGCAGGTAATGATGGAGTGGACATGACGTTATGATTTGCCCAGGGCTTCAGTGAAGAGACAACTGGATGTCTGACACCATTCATAATTAAATTTTGAAAATGTTGACACATGCAGTCCAGACAGAAGCTGTGTCTGAGAAGAGGGAGTGCACATTATTTGGACAAACAGTTGATTGAACCACTGATCTCAGTTAGCAGTTTACCTGCAGCAGCTCCTACAAGCACATGCACATACATACCATGTGTGCACATTTTTACTGAGCAGCACCCTGCAGCGAAACTCAGACGTGTTCTTTGTTGCACCTGTAAGTACATCTAACCCAACAGTGATGTCATGGTCCACTGGCCACACCCTGTCTTCGTCAGTGCAGCCAGGTGAGAAAGAGTATACCACTGGCTGTCAGCCAAAGATTTTCTGTCAGAGGTTAAGGTGCTTGTAAAAGTCAAGAGGGCCTATGATAAACACTACTTGTATTGTTCAAATTGGAAACTGGTTGGGCGCCTGTGAACCTCACTGTCTATCAAGAGTTTGCTGTGGGAAAGTGGATACACAATGCCTTGTCATAATGAACAACTAATCCAAACTATCTTGGCAACAAAAGTAGTACATGGGACCTATAGATGGAGGCAAGCCAAGATAACAGCTTCTGGTGTTGTTAAAACGTGCAACCTTCCACACTACAGTGTGACTCACAACAGGTTTTCTTTTTTAAGCGGTTGTCTGTATGTGCTTCTGGTATCATATGCTATAACTTAAGTCTGTTTTTGCCACTTGAGGGCAGTGGACACAAGCTGCAAATGTCAGCAAATAGTTGCTTATACTTCTGGGTGATTCAGAGCAACACTTAAGCTACAGTTGGTAACTTTTATAAACATAACTTTTAGTCATATTTGCTGAAACTGACACTATATATGTGAGACAGTCTGTAAAAACAGGTTCTGTCTCCCACTTGCTGTGCCTTTAGTGGCATTTGCTAGAATCTCCTATGGATAACAGAAAACAACCAATCACAGCGGAGGAGTCTCTTAACATGGCTGTCAATCGTGCCAATCACTGCTTGTCAGAGGTGAGGACTCATGTCACATGACTTGGACTCCAGCCAGAATCAAGTCACAAATTTGATAACTTAAGACTCGACTTTGCAAAATCACTCGACTTGGACTTTAAAGGGATAGTGCACCCAAAAATGAAAATTCAGCCATTATCTACTCACCCATATGCTGTGGAAGGCTCAGGTGAAGTTTTAGAGTCCTCACATCCCTTGCGGAGATCCAAGGAGAGAGTGGGTAGCAACACAACTCCACCTAATGCAGGCTGACGGCACCCCAGATTCAAACGTCCAGAAACACATAATTGAAACCACAAAATATCTCCATACTGCTCGTCTCGCGCAAGCGCACACACTTGAGTGTGGTGTACAGAGAGGCAGTTAGAGCTACAGGCTACAATGAGGCTAAAAACAGAGTTCAAATGACATTTTTCCAAACAACTTTTTATGTCGGGGCTTCAGGACATTTGGGTCACTACGGACGAGCAGTATGGAGATATTTTGTGGTTTCAATTATGTATTGTTGGACCTTTGAATCTGGGGCGCCGTAAGCCTGCATTAGGTGGAGTTGTGTTGCTACCCCCTGGTGGTAACACCATTGACTAGTGACCTCACTTAGACTTGAGCCTTTTGATTTGAAAATACTTGATACTTTCCCCCCAAACTCAAGATAAAAAAGTATGTCACAAATCAATTTATTTCCCTTCATTTTTTGAATCTACCAACAGTTACACCATTCATTCCCATCATGTAGATGCTAAATTCCCCAGATCCATATTTTTTTAACCAGTCCAACAGCATTAAATCAAGTTGCAGGAGAAAACCGTACAGACCTTACTGAGCACCAGTTGGAATGGAAAAAAAAAAATGCTGTGTGAAAAATTACAGACAGAGAAGCAATTATTTCCAGCTTTGTTCAACAGAAAGTTTGTCAAGGAAACTAAACTAAACTGGCCACGAGCTGGAGCTAACATTCTCATTTTACAGCTAAACAGTACACTAAAATATGTTTCTAAGAACATCTGAGGTGTGAAATAGGCAATGCAGCAAAAGAATACTGATCCATATTTGATCAGCGCTGGCTAGTTTGACCACAGTTTATGAGCAGTGACGGCGGCGGCTTTGATTGGTTGTTTTTGTTCATGTTTAGTAATGCTATTAGAGGTGCTATGAAGCAATAGAGTAGAGAAACATGATTTTTTCCCCAGATTATCTGTGTCTGGTACTACCATGTCGATATAATGACAGTTTCGCCAAATAATACAAAATGTTATCTTTAGAAAAGTTAACAACTACAGTTTTAACATTTTATTTGAGGCATGTTTCTGGCATAGAGCTCAGGAATCTGGCCTTAACCCTTCGGGCCCCAACAATTAGTCATGTGGCAGGTTAGGTTTGGGCCAGGAAAGCTTCTGGCTTGGGCCGGATTACTGTAAAAATGTAACAGACTATTCTCTCAATCTTTCTCTCTCTGACTCTGCCAATTGTCTGTGTCCAGTGCTGTAAAACCAGAACAATGAGCTGAAAACTCCACAAAGCTCTGTAGAGCTGGGGGGAACAGCATAGTCGAGTGACAGTTCTCTGCTGGTTTGTCACTCAAAGCAACCCTTTTCACAGGACACAGACATTTGATCTATTGTTATAAAAATATTGGTTATAACCACTGAGAGTTTCGTTAAAATTTTACTGTAGAACACTGTAAAAAAGTAAAAGTTAATTGAGCTCAGAGTGTCCTCTTTCCAGCAGGAGTGCTCTTCTGGTCATTTCAAAAAGAAAAGTGGATGGATCACAGCCATAAGACCCCAAAAGTGAAATATGACACAACTTGTCTGCTTGCTATGAGCTAAAAGATCCCATCAATGCCATGTTGGGTTTTATCATCTCTAAAAAAGAAGAAAAAGAAAAGAAATAGGGCAAATGTTCCAGAAAAACGCAGGCTGGACAGTTTTGTCAGTTACTCCCTACTCCTAACATCAGCAGTGTTTATGTAATGCTCATACCCAGTCAATTTGAAGGTTATCCTAAGTTGGACTGTGCTGAGTGTTCTAGGAAGCCACAGGAGGCTAGCCTAATTGGCTGGAGAACACAGAATCACAAGCAAATTGAAATGCTTCATCAATTTCATTGGTTTCCCAAAGGATGGTGTCCCACATTTGCATCATTAAAGACTGTAAAAATGCTACATTATCATAATTCATACATTTATACTGATAGGGGGAAAACTGCTCATGCAGACCTGGCTTAGTAAGAAGTGTAGTCACTTATTGAGTACAGACTAATTAAACACAGCCTTTATTATCTGTGTGGGACAATCATGAAAGTTGCCTGTATTCTACACAAATCAGTTAAATACACTGAAATACACCAGGAAGTCAGATTTTTGCACAACAGACATAAATATGATTTTCAACCCAATCATAAAATAAAAATGTCATTGTAAGTTTCTGCACTGCATGGATAAGCTAAATTTGTGCATTATTATAGCCTGAGTGTCAGACTGAAGCTCCCAGAACCTTCAGTCTGACATTACCTCCATTGAACGCGATTTACAAGGGGGAGGGAATTTGATTTTTCCCTAACCAATCAGTAGAGATCAACGACTCACCCAGAATCTGACGTCACTAGTATCCACGCCTTGGGGGTGCCAAAAACAAGCGAGCATTGCCCGTTTAAAATGTCTCCGTCGTTGTGCACGCCCAGCTGCATCGCCATTAAATCCAGTTTAGCAGCTTCCTTAATTTGGTCCTCCATTAACACGAGTAGTGGCGAAATACCTCGATAGCATCGTTAATGTGGTCTGTAAGATCTGTAGCGGTCGCCATTAGCGTGGCGCTGAATGGCTAATCGCTAGACCCGCCCCCATCCCTGGCATTCATTGGTCCTTCCATCGTTTGGACGAGATAAATCGCAAATTCATTGAAGTATGCCAGACCAGAGATGCAAGCCTACTCAGTTGAGTGGGCAGGGTCTATGGTCTGGAACCAGGCTAGCATTATTATGTAGCGGATACATTGAATCTTTATGTTTCAACATGCTGTTAGGTTTACGGACCAAAACCACTTGGTTATGCTCAAGAAAGGTCTTGTTTCCTCTTATAATCCCCAGTTTTGGGGGTGCAATTCTTGCTGGAAAAGCAGCGATGTCTCAGTGAAAAACAACTGCTTTTCGTGGTACTATCCTCTTTGGAAAAACAGTAACAGGACACCAAAAAAAACTGATTGGTGGCTAAAAAGCTGTTGGAAACACAGTGAGGTCTAGCTAAAATACACCTGGTCTTGTTTGTTAGTCTGCAACAGCAGTCAGCAGTGGTCAACCTGGTCTCACTCCAAAGTCATCACTTGGTCAGTGACTTCCAGCATCAGACACCAACAAGCAAAGCCGTCCTTTCATGA
Source organism: Epinephelus fuscoguttatus (assembly GCF_011397635.1). Classification (NCBI taxonomy): domain Eukaryota; kingdom Metazoa; phylum Chordata; class Actinopteri; order Perciformes; family Serranidae; genus Epinephelus; species Epinephelus fuscoguttatus. The sequence continues at coordinate 34,053,774 of NC_064765.1, read as the reverse complement.
CGGCATCATTTGTGGCCTGTAGCTGTTATTGTTAAACGGCATCCGGTGTCATTAGGAGGAAACATGGCAGGACAACAATGTAAGGTAAGGGGGCAGATTTTCAGGTAGGGTGGGCAGGAGGGGTGGTGGATGGGTCCAACAAACACTGACTTAATTAACACCCTGTAGCCTTGTTTTTGACCCCCATATCATTGTAAAGCAAAACACTGTTCTTTTTTCCTAAACCCAAACACGTGCTTTTGTTGCCTAAACTACTGTTGGCAAAACATAACTATGTGCGTTGTAGTTGAAGGAAAATGTTCATTTGTGGTGTTGTACCAACGTAGTGCGTTTATTTTGAAAGAGACTGTATGCAAACTGTACATTTATGGTAAAAACAGAAGTGTACTTTGAAATCAGACAATGCATGTAGTCTGCATGTACTGTAGCGTCCCAGAACATCAACAACCTATGCACCCAGAGTATCTTGCAGGGTCATACAGTATGCTGACATGGAAAGTCCATGACCAAACATCAATGTGACAAGGTCGGAGTGAGAATGTGTTGCAGTAGTCTGTGCTTGGCAGTTATATCGCCTACGAGTCACTCCATCCATCATCTGCTCCACCTCTTGCTGACAAAGTCATCTTACATTCTATGTAACTTAAAGGGAAATTTCGGTTTATTTCAACCTCGTCCTAAATTTGTTTCAAGTGACTAGTGACACAAAAATAATAGTTAGCATGTTAGCCGTTAGCCTAGATACAGCCGGGGCGCATAGTAGCGTCAGACCTGTTAAACATAAGTGAACGGGCAACCTTCAAGTGCAAAGTTAGTCCACTAAACAAGCTTTTTTTCCACAAAGACCGCCTCGTATCGTTAGGATAAATGTCAGAGAACATATAGAAAACAACATGTAAATGTGTTGTCTTACCTTACCGGTGTGCTGCCATGTTTGTTTACCATTTAGCTCTGCTTTCCAAAGCGCAGCCAAAATATCGCGAGAACAAGCAGCGATCTCATACCGTGCCTGAAATCTCGCGAGAACAAGCAGCAACAGCTGGAAAGCAGAACCGGACAGTAGCCTGAAAAGTTAATTCATTTATTTTATGAAAGATTTATAGAATAATGGCTGACTTTTTGCCAGACTTCGCCTTTGTGGAGGAGGAATTTGATTTTGCAGAGTTTGATGGCCGCCCTTATTTATTTGAGCCAGAATACACTTGCAATTTAGATTTAAATCACCAAATTTGACAAGTCGTTTTCAGATTACATTGTTTGAGATCATGTGTGTCAATCTAGTTGTATGCACTAGATTTCTAACTGTCCTTCATGTCACTTGCAAACTGGCAGTTGACACTAATGTCATATCCAGAGTGGATTCAGCCCTGTTAGCTGGATAAGAGCTAACTGTGTGACTGCAGCATCAAACACTCCTGCATATTATCACTCCCCTTTGAAGCTAATGTTGTGTGGTGCAGCAGAGGAGTTCTGCATTGGGACTTGATATTGTTACAGCAAAATACAGAAAGGGTAAGGGAAAGGGTCCATTCGTCATCCATCCTGCAGCTTGTTTTTGCCTCTGTGCTGGACAAAACACACCAGTTAATGCATTTGTCCATGCTATTGTATGATGCAGACAGATTAACGTTACATAAACACACATAGCCAACCAGTTCAGTCAGACTTTCTCACTGACTTTTTCTTTCGCTCAGGAGGTGATCATTCATCCAGGACTCTTATCTTGGTGAGTGCTTTTCTCCTGTGCCTCTTTATCATCCTACTGTACTGGTTCCATATATCATGAAGCACAAGGTGCATGGAGGAGACAAAACCTGGACAATCTCATTAATGTTCAGCTTCTTAAAGATCCACTGCCAAGTTTACAATCTAATCTTAACATGGCAATACTGAATATAATCTCTTTCATCAACAAATCATCAGTCACTAACATTGTCATTAATGATAATAAATGACACTGCATTATTATGGAAACATGACTTGTGTCTGACACTACCACCCAACTCCAATTTTGCACAAGCAAATGAAAATCAAAATAGAAGATTCAGCATTTATATAGGATACAGGTACCTGTATACCTATATATGTACCTGTCTGTCCCTCCTGGCACATATGCAGGTCACAATGATGACTATTTACATGTAAAATTCGTAGTAATTTTTGAAACAAAGCTTAATTTCAGACAGAGGTAGACAAAAGAAGGCTTTTAATTTCTAGCATGTTACAATCCATTTTGCCACTAAAAATGGCACCTGTCCTTGGCAGATTTGATCAGTTATTGCTAGCAAGCTAATTACGCGAACATTAGCTCCATGAGTCACTTAAAAATGCTGTCATTTTGTATGTTTTCAACTCAGTTGTATTAAAACTAGAGTCGTAAGTGTTGTAAAATATTCAATTAGTGGCTGCATATCTCATGTTTTGCTGAAAGCCAATGTCAAGGCAGCGTGTCGGGCTACGCTAGTAGTCAATATCCTTACCAGCTGATGATCCATGTATAAGATTTTTAAATTTAAAAAGAAAGAAAGAAAGAAAGGAAAAACGGTAACATTATCCTAAACTTTGGTAAGACCCATAACGTTTTTCTGCCTTTTTTTTTTTTTTTTTAATCTAACAAACATTAAAAAAGCACTTGGCCTTGGAAGTAAAGCTAGGTTACTAGGCAACAAGCTAGAAATGCTAGCAACTGCAGTCTGCGTTGAAGCAAATAAATTCCCTGGTGGCTGGCTGCAGTATAGGTCATAAACCTTGTGCCCTCCATGTTAGCAGATGGGACATGAGCCAGACCATAAATTTAAAATAATACCTAGATACTGGATGCCAAGATGGCACCTATTCATTCCAGTGGAGTTGCTCATGTGGCGCAAACACCCAAAAAGTTTTTAGCTTCTGGGTTTATTGAATACATGTAGTAGCAATTCTTCTGCTGGCCCCACCCGCAAGTTCCCTCTAGGTTCATGGACTGTACATTGTGATGACATCATGGATTATGAAATCGCTTTTTGGCTCCAGTAAAGTTTTACAAATGTAAAACCTCCATGAATAAAAAAAAAATCATAAAAGAAAGAATCATGGTTGACCTTATTTGCAGTTTGAGGTGTCCTGGGGGCCTGTGCCAAAAAACCCCCAACAACCTCAAAGTCCACGTCACATATATTTTTCCCAAAGGTGGTTTCTGCAATTTAGATAATTCTTGTCATGCTGCTGTATGGTTATGTGTTCATTTTTCTGATAAGTTTGGTTATACAGTAACTAGGTAAGTGATGCTATTTAAAGGGGGTTTGACATCATGATTGACAGCTGTGTGCTTATAATCAATTGACCTATGGCTATGCCCCGCCCCCAAACGCGATGAGCCAATCCCAGTGCGTATAGCCATTCCCATACACTTGGACATTCTCTGCCTGGACATTCATTGAAATGCATCACAGAAATTCAGTTTCGTTCGGTTTTATGAGCTTTTTCTGACAGTTGAAATTTAAAAATGGTCAAACGGTGCGCATGGGGTACATGCAACTCTGACACAAGGTATCCTGACAGGCTGGGCGACGAGGTGTATTTTTTACCCTTTAAACCACATCTCAACCGAGAAAAGTGTCTCCTTTGGATAAAGTTGTGTGGTAACGTTAGACCACAACATCAACTCAACGTGAATAAGATTAACAATGATGTCTACATCTGTTCTAAGGTAAGTCAACATTGTGTTTGAGCGCAACATAGTGTCACTTTGCTGGAAAGAAATATAAAGTTATCTTTAACATCTCTAGCTAACGTTAGCTAAAGTTAGCCTAACGTTAGCTCCTAGCTGCGTTGTTCATCATGTCACCTTGTTTGCTGGGAGTTCATTAGCCTATTTTGTTCTAGTTTTGTACTTTGGTGATCGTACATCATTGTTAGCTGTTGTCCAAAGGGCTCTAGTTAAGCTAACGTTAACTTCTGGAGCTTAGCTTCATTAATTTATCTGTAATCGCAGAGGTAACAAAGGTTGGCAAACGTTATGTTGAATGATTCAGTGTAAATACTGCAGCACCAAACTAACGGAGAGACACTCTTGGTAAAGATGGTAAAAAGGCTGTTATCCTTTTCTCATATTCTGAGCCAAAAACCTTAACTTCAGTGGCACTTTGATGCACCAGAATTTGATCGTTATGTCTCCAAAAATCATCAATTGCCTCCAGCGAAATGCCGTGTACTGTGACACCTACCATAGCACCAGTCACTGGATGTTGATATTTTGTCCGAGTGAGTGGAGGGGGGCGTGGTTTAGCCATAGGTCAATTGTGCTGCTTGCAATTGGCTGAACAGGCTGAGCAGGAACTGGACACCAGAGATTGCTACTGCACAGACTCTGGCTCCAAATGATGTCACCAGCACAAAATGACAGCAGCTGTAAGCGGGATATTTTGGCTTCATTTTTGTACAGTGAGAAGAGGTTCAGACACATTGTACATCTTAATATACAAACATTGGGGGAGGCAAAATTTTTTAAAAAGGGACACAAATCTTTAAATACAGAGTATTTCTCTTCATAAAGCCTGTGCAGATCACTTCAACATGGAGAAATCCAAACTTTGCAGGTCTGTGGTTCAGTTGCTCATCTATGATTGGACAGGTCAGGAAAGAGATTTATGTAAGGATCAATTGTGGCTGTTTTTTTTTTATTTTTTTTTTTTAACTTCTGTGCTAATATTCTGGGCCACTAAAGAGCCATTTACTCATATTAAAAATATGTTTAACATAGATGTCACCATCTCTCCAAAATCCTCTCCACATTTTTCACTGTCACATGAGTTTTATGGTTAAATACTGCTGTATTGACTCTGAGGACACTGAAAGCATAAAGTCACTCTTTAAACAGAGTCTATATTATTTAAAATGTCAGCATCAGCAAAGCAGGCTGCATAACCTCATTACATCAGAGTATGTTTGAATTCTAAGATGCTATATGCAGAAAATACACATACATATACATTGTGAATATAAAAGATATGTTGAAGGCTTTTTTGTGATTCATTCTTGTGAAATGGGACTGTGTGAGAAAATGTCTTCAAACATTAGCTGCATATGGAGTTATTAGCAAAGCATTGTGAATTGGCTTGCTCATAAAATCAGAATTTACAGCCCTAAAAAAGCCAGTCTCTGCTCCTCGTGTGGTTGGTTTGTTCACGGTTCATCTTTGCCATGCACGGTGCTTAGGGAAATTACAGTATGCAGTGCTTGGATAATGCAGTGCCCACAGAGCGTCGCATAAGGGAAATACAATGTGCTCTGATTGTCTAGTCGACACATGAATGAAATATTTCGTGCAGTGATTAACCTTGTCACAATGACAGCGTGCCCCCACAGCATGTAGGTGGTCACAGGTGGAGTGTTTCAAATCAACATTGTTTTCACTTACCCCAATCATGTACATGCAAATGTCTAGAGAGCGCAGGGACACTTGTTAATTAAATATTTATACTGTTGAGTTTAAGCAGAAATAGTTATAAACGGGAAAATAATTTGTTCCTCATACAGGCTGAAGGCAAGAGGCCACTGTGAGGCCAATACATTTATTCCCATTATTATCCTTTCTCTATGACTCATTACAGTACATTTAGGCTGTCTTCTGTAATGGCCATTACTCTGGGTCATCCTAAGCCCCATTTTGTACTGTGTCATCCAATGTATTAATGTCTGGTCCAGAAGATTCCCTATGAAAAGCTTAGGGAAGCTGCCCTATGTGTTGCTCTGAGATAGGGATATTAACCCGACAGAGATTTGCCAGACCACCTATTTTCTCCTCATCCATGAAGTCTTGTACCTTGTAAAACTGAAATGAAACATACCATTCTGAAATACTTCAGACAAAGCACAAATCTTACCTACATGGATTGTTCTGGTGAGACTAGCTACAGATCAAACCCATTCATAAGCACAAAGTGCTGCAAAGCAGCTAACTAGGATGCCAGGGACTGCACTGACATAAAACAATCACAGTATCAATTCTCTAACCTGGCATCCTTGTCCCCCTGAAATTTCCTGCCAGGCTTGATGTATTTTACGCGAATACCAGTAGATCATAAAGGAAATGTACACAACTCTGGGATTTCTAGAGACAGACAAAATTAACGTATCCACTAATATATACAGGGTTCAACGCTAAGGTTTTTTTTCACTTGCCCGGTGTTATGACCCTGGGTCATTTATTTGTGATTCTGCTGTTCTGTTGTTCCTCCCTGCCTGAGGGTGGTGCTGCCACCCTTAGTGTGTTTCTCTCTCTCCAGGTGCTGGCTGCTGATTGGTGGTTGGAGATTGGTGGAGCTGGTATAAAATGGCCGCTGCTTGAGCTATTTTTCCTCTTCTCTTGGCCCTACTCCCAACTGCACCATGCTTCAACGTGCTGTGTTAGAAATGAGTTAATTGTGATATTAGTCCAGCAGTCCAGGTAGCTGTAGGGGTGGGTAGCCCTTTTTGTTCATCCTTCTTTTCTCCTGTTAGGGAGTCAGGTGAGTGACCTGTATTTTTATTTTATTTACTTTTGGGTAGGTAAGTTAGTTTTGGAGAATAGATTATTTTGTTTGTTGTTTTGGGCCACGCCCACCCTGAAGCTTATTGCTACCTTTCTTGTTGAATGTTAAATAAATGATCTTTTGTTGGACTGCAGCTGTGTGGCATTGGTCATCCTTGGGAGTGGGGAGAGAGGGGAGCATCCTTTCATGCTATGTACCGGTTCCCCTAAGCCGGTCGTAACACCCGGTCGGGCAAGTTGGTCAGAGATCTACTTGACGGAAGTCAGTTTTTACTTGCCCTATAAAAATTGTTTAATTTAAGCGGCTATCAAATAACAAAGACTGCAGTTATCTTTATGTTATGTAATCTTTATTCACACTGTATTTATTAATTAAAACAACATATATCATGTATTGTAGCTTAATTCCTACACAAAAATGACAGTGTCAGGGCTTAAAGTGAAAAATTTGTCAATCATTCTCCGTCTATAATTTTGCGCCCTACTTGAGCCATGCCCACCTCTATTTATTTTTCACCCCTCTCTCCAGTTCTGCTGTATTAACACCGGGCTATCAATGGGGGCTGTGGGCAGGACATTGTTACACAGCTGTGCCCGTGATTTCAGGCAGAGAGGCCGCTGCATCAGAGCAGAAGAGCACGTTTTAAAATACATTTATTTTATCAATTAGTTATTAACTTTTACTATTCTTAGCAACTCGCCCGAACGGGCAAGTGAGTTGTTAGTTTACATGCCCGACCATGAGTTTTACTTGCCCCGGGCAATCGGGCAATCCTTATTGTTGAGCCCTGATATACATATATATGTATAACGTGCAAAGAAGTTGCAATGCACAGAGGCAGGAAAGAAGAAAACTACAAGCAAATCAACAGATATGTAAGGAGAAATAGATGTTGGATGAGAAAATTGTTGGGTGGACACAGTCAACATGGGTTGTCTAGTCTTCAGTGAAAACTGGAGGTTAGATTTTAACTGTCAGTTTTTACATGTCAACAGAAGTACGCTAGTGGGGTGACCTCTAACTCACTTGATTTAGTGTGTGGTCCATATAGGCTAAGTGTGGCCTAGGTTCAATTCTGCGACCCTTTGCTGCATGCCAGGGGATAAATTGGCCAAAAATCTCCTGAAGCCTGAGCCTGAAGGTTTACTGATCGGTTGAGGACATGCATGTCGGCCCTGACCTTCAATAAAGAGCAGCATACAGCTGCATTCCTATTCTTTCTATTAAGAAGCATCTTAATATGTTAGCACTTCCTTTTATGGTATGACTGTACAGATCAAGGGATTTTCTACTGTACTTTTTGGTGGCTCTTGTATTCTAGATAGAATAAATTACTAATACCCCTTTGCTACGAAATTAGCGTGTGTATGCTGATTTTTGAAACACCAGAAAAGCCTCTAAAATAGGCACTAAACTCCTTACTGGTTGCCACTAGACTAGAACTGTGTACATGTCTCTGCAGCAGAGGAGCATGCCTTTCTGTTTCTCTTCCTGGTGTGTCACGTTCATCGTCATAGACAGGCTGGAAAATAAGGTAGTAATCAGTAGAAAGCAGCATGGAGGCCAGTGAAAATTAGTGATGTTACGCTCGAGCCAGTTTGCTCGACACAGTGTCGATCTTTTGAAGCACAAGTGTTCCAAGACAGTGTTTCGATTCCTGCTTCGGCACGACCACAATCACGAGTCTACCGAGAGCAAGGCCTCGTTACAGGCTTTTCCAGGTCTTCCACTTACATGCAGTTTTGACACACAGCCAGCAGATGTCACTCTTCTGACTGTATGAAATGCTTCGAAACAGTGTGTCATTCTTGAAGCAGTTGTGTCAAAGTGGTTCACTGCTTCATGAAGCTTCGATTTAACCATCACTAGTGAAAATGTTACGACAGTTACTTCTTTTTATACATATCTCTTAGAGTGCTTTCACACCTACCTCGTTTGGTCCGGACTTTAGGACTTTTACGTTTGATCTGGACCAAATTTACAGGTGTGAAAGCTCCCCTGGACCATGGTCCGGACCAAAGACCCGAAATTTGGTCCGACCAAAATAGGTGGTCTCGGTCCGGACCAAACGAAATCATGGTTCGGACTTTTGCAGTGTGAAAGCTTTTTTTCGATAGTTCGGACTTTAAAACCTTTAACAGGAAGTTTCGGTGGTTATCCTACACAAGAAGAAGAAACACACAGGAAGAAAAAAACACACACAAAGAAGAAACACCGGTAGTAAACATGAGCCGCGGGACCACATGGGGAGAAGAGGAGACAAAGTACCTGATAAAAATATGGTCCGACGACAGTATAAAAAGTATGCTGGAAAAAACTCACAAGAATTCGGTAACTTACGGTATATTTTCTGAGAAGATGAGAGAGGTTATGAGAGGTCGGGAGAGCAATGTCATCTGAAGCTAAAAAAATTGCGGCAGCAGTACATGAAAGCGCGAGATGCAATGAGGAAGAGTGGTGCGTCGACAAATGAGAAGGACAACATTTTGGGCACTCGCCCAACAAGCACACCTATTAGGGTGATCGAGTCTTCCCCAGCTTCGGATGGAAGTGTGTCTGCAGATGTGGCCAGCCCCAGTCCCACAGAAAACACTAACGAAATTGGTAAGTAACGTTAGCATAACGTTTACACCAACATAGTCACGTTTTTTGTTTTTGCTTGTCCCTAGTACTGTCATACTACAAAGACATTTTTCAGCAGTCATTATTTCGACAGAGTAGTTTCACACCCAAAACACTAACGTTAATTCTTTACATACATTCTTGATCTTTGGATTATGTGATCCACGACACGATGTGTTCATTCATTCTCCGGCGAAATGCTAACCGTAGAAAAAACTATCTAACTAGCTGAGGAGAGCGACTACGTCATACGCACGCCTGTTTACAAACCAATCAATGTCAAGTGCAGGGTGTGTAGTATATACATATGTAGTTAACGTCATGTCATTTGGTCTGGTCGCCTTAATGCAGTGTGAAACCAAACCAGCTGGACCAAATGTATATAATGTAGCAAAACATGGACCTTGGTCCGGACTTTCAGGTGTGAAAGCCCCCTTACTTATTAAGTCTCTCTTTCAAAGTTAGTGTGGACTAATTTGGAACGACGTTTGAGTGCTGCTTGGGCAGAGAAGGATGGTATTTTGTCACTACATCTCACAGCTAGAGGGGTTAAATTAGCACGTTCGCCCAAATGTTGTATTTCCATCACTGCTGATTGTAACCTTTCCAATTACATAAAAAGCCAGATGTTAGTGGATTTTTTTGTCAGTCCGAAAGGGGCCTAACAAATGCATCAAGGGATGAAGGTAGTTCAGTCAAACTTACATGACACTGCACAACTGTAACTGTATGTTCATAGATAGAAATTTAACGACAGAAGTACCCCAGTAAACTCACTGGCTAGGGAAACATCAACAAAATGGGCAAAATATCACAGCAGGGGTAAATCTAGTTGGAAGTATTGGTTATTTTATCTACATCCGTTTAGTTTTACTTGTACACTCATAAAGATGTCATATCGTTGTATACACACAGGTCCTCTCTATATTCTAGCAGTTTTTTAAGCTGTAGGAATTAGCATGTCCAGAGTTAACTAGAGAATGTAATTAAGCCCAGTAGAATTATGACTCTAAACTCTCAGTGACCACATGAGCCCTGCGAACATAAAGGGATTATACATGGCTCCTAAGACTCTGAGATTGACGGCTTTTGCTAAAGAGTCAGTGTCCCGTGCCAGAGTGGGCCATGCTGCTTGCTGGTATTATACTCACATTAACTATTCCAAAGGACAACTGGTGAAATAGGAAGCCATTTAATTATATCTGGTTCCCATGTTGACCCGGAAAGGATTTCAGTCTTCTTGTGATTGAAATATGTTCCGACAGGTTCTCTGCTTTGTAATATTTATAAATGTCCCTACTTAAGGGTCCTGAGCACCAAAGCCCTCAGGCTTCATAGCATTTTTTAGCCTTTATCTTTGGTTGGCCGCACTTGAGGGGTGAAGGGGTGGGAATGGGGTGAAATTATGAAAGACACCGCTGGCCATTTCATGAAGAGTCTGACCTGACATGTGGCATACTTTCTTAATTCCTGAATACAATGTGTGATCATGGCAATGCAGGAGCTTTAAAAGCTCATTTCTGAAAATAACTCCAGTTGTGCTTTTAGCCAGGAACGCCTGTGCTAATAATTGAGCCCACAAACAGTAGGTGACTCACCTCAAAAAATATAAGTCTACCAATTAAGCTCTTTGATGCTTTGTCTGAAATTTGACTGGAAGGAATCTAACCGTGTGTTGAGCTGTCAGCTATTCAGACTTTGAGTTTGTTGCAAACCCTTGAGAGATATCTGACAGTTATATGTTACCACAGTGGGTACTCATTCAGTTCTGCATTTAAGTTGCATTTAAGTTTTAGCTGAAAAACGTGCGCTAAAGTGCCCTCCTGTTTGGCAAAGCACACTAAACTGCCTTCTGGGGTGGAGAAAACACACTAAACTGCCCTCTTGGCTGGTTAAAACATGATAAACTGCCCTCTTGGGTGGTAAAAACGCATGCTAAAGTGCCCTCCTGGTTGGCAAAACACACTAAACTGCATTCTTGGCTGGTTAAAACATGATAAACTGCCCTCTTGGGTGGTAAAAACGCATGCTGAAGTGCCCTCCTGGTTGGCAAAACACACTAAACTGCATTCTTGGCTGGTTAAAACATGATAAACTGCCCTCTTGGGTGGTAAAAACATTACTGTTGCAATGACTTTTATGTTGGGCCCTTTTTGATTTATATTGAGCCAGAACTATATCTCACAGAACCAGTTTGGATTATCTGGTGCTAATATGGTGTTAAAATGCACTAGAATACAGGAAATGGCATCTACTTAATTGAAAATTTTCTGGGGGAGGACCCCTAGACCCCCCCCAGGGATTTACTTCCTTCATACATCCATGTCTCTGTGTGTTCTTCACAGTCCAACGTTGAATCTACACAGTTCTCGTGGATGCTGATCCTAACTACAAACTAACTTGAGTAGTCTGTCTAGTTAGTCTGTTTTAAGGCTTTTTAATGTGACATTTGTATAACATACAAACACGTCTAAAGTGCCCTCGAAAACACGCGGAACTTAGTGCCCTCTTCAGTGGCGAGAACGCGCTGTATGTGCCCTTTTCTTTTCGCCTCTGCCCTTCATAATGTCTGTGCACGCCACTGATGCCTATATACCTTAAAACCGATTACCGCTGCAACCCTAACCGAGAGGATTGTCCCATATTGAAAAATAAAATGCACTGTCCCTTACGAAATCGATACAGGACCTATCGTGCACATGTTGCTAAATCTGGCGTCATGTTTCATTCACTAGTACTCCAATTTAATGAATCAGTAGTTACAAAAATGTGTAAACTGTGTTGTTAATGTAGATGAGCAAAATTTTAGCTGGGAAACATCATCTTCATTCACACAAAATTAACACAGAATCATGCTGGTTGTTGTCTTTTATGAGCTGCTGGACAGTTGAATTTCCCTTTGGGGAAGTTTTTTCCATTCTATTTTATTCTATTCTTTTTTCTTTTTTTTTTAAAGATATTTTTAGGGCATTTTTTTTATTTTAATTGATAGGATAGTGAAGTGTGAAGAGGGGAGAGAGAGAGGGAGAGACATGCAGCAAAGGGCCACAGGCTGGAGTCGAACCTGGACCTCTGCGGCAACAGCCTTGTACATGGGGCACCTGCTCCACCACTAAGCCACCGGCACCCCTATTTTATTCTATTCTAAATGTTCACCGGATGTGTTAGTGTCTGTTTAAGAGTCATAAGACAGCATAAATAATCTTTTAGAATAGATGTTTACTGTGAGCTTGCTCGCACTAAATTCAACAATATGTTAACGTAGCAAGATAAGCTAATTCTAACGCGATGGTTATAAAGCAAAAACAAAAACCCCTTTGCCTTGAGATGGCTGTCAGAGATGACAGTGGTATCATCACATTATCCTATCTCAGGTGTACCAGGTGGTGTGTTTCACGTCTTATTCACCAATCGCTCTACGAACTTGAATTAGCATTTTGTTAGCTTACCGTTGGAAAGCCCGTTTCGGGTTCAGTGCTGAAAGTCATGCTCATAATTCATGCGAGGTATCCTGTGGGCTAGGAATAAGGTTGATATTTTTTTGGGTTGTTGTTGCTTTTGACTTGTAATATTAGCTTGTGTGTTTTGTTATGCAAGTATTAATTATGCAATTCCAATCACTCTCTTGTCCTGTGTGGTGTGTTATCTCTCTTGCATCCTTTATTGTTAAATAAAAAGTCAATTGTATATTAAAATTGAGCTTTAATTTGTTTATTATAATATCTCACATGTGTATTCACAACCTCTATCATACTTGCAGTAGCATTGTGTTCAGCAGATTGTCCTGTGACCACATAATTAACCGAGCTAAACATCTTCATTAGTCTGTAGGGCTTTGTTGATGCCTGGGAGGTTTTCTGTATTCATTGTAAATAACAGAGCTTAAACTTGTTGAGTTGTCATTAAGGATTGGATATGTACACACATGAGCATGAAGTGGCATAATTATGTTGAAAAAAGGGAGGAAAATCCATGTATCTGTTTTTGTGATATTTGACCGCTGTGACAGTGTAAGAGGTGTAGAAAACATGTAATGATGAATCTCATTAGAAATGTAATTGACTGCTATTTGGAGTTGCACTTACTGAATCTGGGGTCTCGAAAAAAAGGTCCTGTTTTTACTGCAAAAGCTCAAACAGAGCAGCCACCAGATGAAACTGTTGGCTTTCTACAAATCTGCAAACCACAGATACCTTATATTTATATATTTCATAACAACATTCCTAAAGGGACATGGAATATGAGCTGACTTTGTCATCAGGAGGTGGAGGGGAGAGGGTACCACCACAGCAAACAATATAAACATGTTTTTTAGTGAGTCATTGCTGTGTTTCCAACGTTTTAGACACCAAACGTGTTTTTTTGCAACCCTTTGTTTTTTTATGCACCACAGATAGTGGCACAAAAAGTGGTTGTTTTTTACTGAAATATCGCTGCGTTTTTGCTGAAACAAGATCTTTTCCTAACCAAAACCAAGTGATTTTTGTGCCTCAACTTTGTCAGACATTTACCAAAGTTCTAGCGTATCTGCTACATAATAACACACAAATGTAACATAACTGTGGTTTGTAGAGATGTACAATGCCTACATTTTTTGGGAGTCAACACTTTCACTTGTCAAATACCAACACTATGATAGTGGCCCTCCATGTCAGGGCATTCATTAGGGACAGTATAAATTGCACTATGCAGCGTGTCAATTCACACTCATTACATGCATTTTGTCTTTTCAAAATAAATTTTTCACAGAAAATGTACAGTTTCTGCTCCTTAAATGCAAAGTTTGGTTCCAAAATAAACTTAGAACGCTGGTAAAATCTTAATCTTAAGTATGTGGTTAGATTTAGAAAAACATCAAGGTTTGGCTTGAAAAAAGTACATTTGTTAACAACTTGATGTAACGTCACAGTCAACCAAAGAAAATCTTGGTCGACTAAAATCGTACATAATCTTCAACTAATTGATTAGTTGTGGGGAAAAAAAAAAAAAATCTGCACGTTATTTTTACTTCTGCGGTGATGTGTCTGTGTCACTCTGCAGTTACTCCTCCAAAACACTAGTTGGCAGTGGAGGACTCTGTTAAGTGCTGTAAAGTTAGTTTATTCAAAACACACATTAAACATGGCTTAATAGAGACAATTTCAAGCACAAGTACGCAAATTGGCTTCACTATAATTCGCAGAATTTACAGACAAACACTTAATCTGGACACATTGCCCCCACCAATACAACATGCTAACGTTATTAGCACAAGTCTATGGCATTTTACATTGTATAAATTAGCCTAGCATCTAGCGATCTTTTCCTCTTCTCATATAAAACCAGGGACAACAGCAACATGTAACAAAGGTGTTAGGTGTGGGGTTTGCATGTTTTCCCTGTGTCAGCAAGGGTTTTCGCTGGCTTCCCCCCACAGTCCAAAGACATGCAGGTTATGTTAACTGTTAACTCTAAATTGCCTATAGGTGTGAAAGTAGGCATGAATGGTTGTCTGTCTCTTTGTGTCAGCTTTGTGATAATCTGGTGACCTGTCCAGGGTGTACGCCGCCTCTTGCCCAGTGTTAGCTAACAGGATAAGTAGTTACAGATAATGAATTAATGTGTCCTTAAACTGTATTTACTTTACTGCCAGTTTCCTCTGTGACAAACATACTTCTATTCACACCTTGAGCTCCACAGTGTTCTTCATACGCTTCAGAAATATTACATAACATTTAAAACATCTTTATATATAATGTCAAAATGAGCCACAGACAAACTCCCGCAGATATTTCTTTATCAACAATTGATTGCATTAGTGTGATTTTATATTTAATTCCTCAGGCTATCAATTCTGCCTGACTTCCTGCTGTGTGTTGACATAGCTCCTAAATGAATAATGCCTGGTGAGTCATAATGGAGGCTTAAAGAAAAAAACAGTCACACATATTCTACCTGTTACTATTAGTAGGAGGTATTTCCCAGCTGTATTCACAGTATGTACTGAAAGTAGCATCAGAGTATTTGAGCGATCTGACTCACAACAGTAAAAATAGCAGGTAACAGCACATCACACACAGGTACCAAGCAGTCATAAATTCTATGCAGACTTATTGAACTGCAGAACAAAGTGCTGTGTTTGGCCCTGTATGACTGTATGAGTGCTGGACAGCAATCCGAGTACAACCGCACATGAAGACACCATTAGACGAATCAGGCCTGGACTCTTACATTTTCCAGTTAGCATTCATGTTTGAGCCTCCTGATGGACATGAGACAGGTGCTGCTGAGAACTGCTTAACAATGCACTCTCCACAAGAGCTGATCGCCTTTACACTAGAAACATATTTGCTTAAGAGGCAATTTAATGGCTCATTGATGTGAGGACTAATTCTTTAGGTTACTTGAGCTAAATACATTTAAAGGAACAATAACATTTATGGAAAACAGAGCGCTGCCTAGCTTTCAATTTTCAATTCAATTAATTTCTTAATAAGAAAAATTTAAAACAGCACAGAACCTGAAATGTGTCAACAGAAAAGGCTTTTCGTCACGTGCAATCACTTCTCACTGATGAAGCATTAAATTGGCAAGAAGGGACAGTACTGATTAGAAATTTTCTTTAAAAATTCTTTTACGCTTACTGTGTAGAATGTAAGCAACACTTTTACCGACAAGAAATCTCAGCTTTAAAACAAACTAAAAGCATCTGAAACAGGATGCAAACTGATTAGAAATCCCCTTTTTGAAAGGTCATGTAATGTTTGCCATCATATTACTTGAGTTGTAATGTTTATATACAAATGCTAAAAAAGGCTTTACTTTTTCAGATCCCTCAAGGTAAAGCAAAAAAACCACCATTTTTTTCATAAAATGGATGATTGTGAAAATCACTTTGGTCAAATCAAAGTGAAATTGATTGATTTAGTATCTGTATTAATACCTAAAGCCTCCAACAGACTGTGAGATTTTAGCAATCTTATAAGTTTAGTGCAAGCTACACTGTGCGACATCGATCTGATAAACTTTGGTATGACATCAGGTTTGATGTATGCAGACTGTGCGATGACAGTACTGAATCGCAGGCTACGATGTACGTACGATGCAGGAAACAACGCACAAAGAGTTCCGTCTTTCTACTTTGCAAAATATTTTCGATCAAACACACACATTTGTTTTCCTCACACTGACTTTATTTATATATTATGTGTTCACAGGGACAGAAGAAAAAACAAAGCAGTTAATCAATCTACGAATTAAAAAATGAGAGTCTCTTCACTAAAAAGAGGAATGCTGCAAGGAGTAAGACTGCCCAGATTAATGACTGAAGTTCATCTGTGAATGTATGAACTGTGTCTAGAAAATATGAACAAGTTAATTACTTTTATTTCATTGCACTGTATCTCTTATCTGACTTATTCAAGTTTATTTCTAATTTCACTCATTTTAATTAATATTTAAATATTTTTTTAATAGCTTCTTGCTCTATTTTGCTTTCACAAAGCGTCTGTCGGTATCCATGGTTACATCTGCTTCCTTCTTCCGGTAGAGTGGCGAGGGCGTCCCATGGTTTGGCTTCTCTTTCATACACTTACCCTTAATCAGGAGTGCCCTCTGCAGCTGCGAGTGTAACTTGATTTGGAGTGACACTCAGTAGTGAAGTGGTAGTGGGTAGGGAGTGGTTTGGGATTGGGCCAAAGTGCCCATTAAATCACTCACTCTACAGCAGGAAACTGCACTTCAAAATAAAAGCTCTGTGCCAGAAATTCACTGTACTTCAAAATAAAGTACGTTTATTACAAACTTGATTGTTTTGCAAGTCACATTCGGTCCACTCAGAATGGACCAACAACCCACTTTTGGACTGCAACCCGTCAGCTGGAAACCACTGTTGTAGAGCTAGCATTGCAAATTGACCAGAGAACACGACAAACACATTCAGTAGTTCAGTGAGAGCAACAACAACCTTGCAAATAGAATAAAACTATCAGTGATGGAGAAAATCCGAGCAAGAATATGCTTGGATTTTCTGGGAGAAAAAAAAAAAAATAAATAATAATAATAAAAAAAATTCCCCTATCTGAGAATCTGTACTGCTCATAGATTAATGACTATAAATTGATGCTATTTACAATGAAGCTGCTTAGTGAAAGGTCCTTTTTTTTTTTTTGGCCAACTACAATCCCTAACTCTGAACATAACCTCCTCTGGACCAGGTTAGTCATGCAACATAATTTGCCATGGCAATCTAGCCGGGTTAAAAAGAGCCACCTTTCTAACACCAAAAACACCCTCGGCTCTGGTGCTGCAATGTCAGCTGAGTCAGGAGAAAAGGGCCTCGAGCCTTTGTGGGCATTAATAGTATCCGTGAGAAGAGAAAGTGCTTATACTCTGAGTGATAACCTTACAGATCTGTGTATTTGTACTGGCAAAAAAAGATTAAAAATAACAAACAGAAAATACCGAGATGTATTTTGACACTTAAATGTGCCAAAAAACAGTTGTGGAAATATTAGACTCCACATGCCTTTTCCCAGTTGACACATTTCTAAGTCAAATCTCACGAGCCAATTGTTAGCAACAGTCAATTGACCCTTTGCTGAGTGCCGCCCCTTTATGATGGTCCATTGAGCTGTCACAACTAGCATAGAGCCCACACTGTCACTTACTGCACTCCCTGAAGAAATATTATCACATTTTTGGAAAAACAAATCAGCGACTCTCAAGATAAGCAGACAGACAGTACTACAATGTGTGTTTGAAGGATACATCCAGGATGTCAAACTCACTCAGCTGCAAAAACAGTTTAAAAAGATAAAGATAGAAGCTGAAGCCTAACTATACAGATCACAGTATAAAAGTGAGCCACCACATCACTGCTGATAGAGACAGAAGACAATTAATATAAATGGAAACTCCCACATTTTTCAACCAGCTGTGCATCATCATAGTGTGTGCAGATGAGCAGTGTCGGGCTTCCCCCCATGTCACCAGAACTTTTCAACCAGAACTGAACTTTCGCTGGCAGACAGGCGGGGGAGCCCTGGGGGAAGCAAAAAGTGTTCATACGTACTCTCTGCAATAACACCCAGCTGATTGAATAACAGCAAAGTTCAGTGTTAGGATTATTAAAAAGCAAAAGCAGCCTGTACATTCAGTAGCCTAGGGTTAGGGTTAGTTAATATCACGTAATACCTCAGGTCATTACACATATGCACGCTACAGGCAGACGAAACGGAAACAGAGCGGAGTTTAAAAAGCATTCTACTGTAGCCTTTAAAATGTCTTTTTTACCAAATTGTGTGGCTGCACCTCAACCTGTGTCTTGATCTGTGTCAACACTGGATAATATAACAAAAAAAAGTTTTATGCTTAACTTTATTTTAGGCGCTGGTATCAGATCGATATCAGCAGATACCTAAAGTTCAGGGATTGGAATTGGTATCGGGAAGGAAAAGTGGTATTGGTACATCTCTACCAGAGACAACATTTATCTCGAAATCCACAAAACCAGCCTTCGAGGGGTGTGACTCAGCAAAGCGAATCAATAATAAAATTCCAGTAATAATGAAGTAGACATTTTCTACACTCAGTGTACACCAAACAAACTTGCTGATATACAAGAAGCAGAATTGTATACACACAGTTGATACAGTTGCAACAGCCCCAAAGAAACACAAGTACATTACCTATTATCAAAACATAAAACATAAAACTCCACAGTTTCTCCTGTTTTTTTGTTGTTTGTTTTGTTTGTTTTCTCGAATGTTATTGCACTTATATAAATTGGAGTGGTCCAATACTGCCTTCTGAAAAAGTACAGGGTACATGTCCCCTGTGTCCCCCTATAAATTGCACCCTGTTTCTGATAGATGTGATTCATTTGTTGTGAGATAATGGGTTAATGGGCCGTCTGGAGCCAGTGACAATTTTTACAAATAATAGTTACGGATTATATATTTTTCTGAAAACAGAGGGTCAATAGCTGTAATCAGAAAAGCACACTGCAGGTGTGACAGAAGCCTGCTCAAGAAACCAGCAATCTGCATCTCTGTTTTCATATCACACAGATCTCACTGTCACTCTGTGCCACACTTTACGCTTCATGAATTCTCTGGTAGAAAGATCATCAGTCTAAAAACACAGAGTGAAACACGATTAGGATTCTGCTGCTGCTGTACATCAGCTGACCCATGATGTTTAAGTATTCAGCCCTGATCCATGATAGCAGCAGTCCACTGTGGATCAGGGTTTAGTGTTGAGTGAATCCACTTTAAATATGAAGTGCAGCTCGCAGCAGGCAGGATCACACACTCACAGATAAAACCTCTGAACATCTGCCCTCTGATGAAACACAGCTAACCACAATCTGTACGATCAAACACCAGCAGCGGCTTAAAAAAGCAAAACTTGCCCCTGAAGAATTTCACTATTGAAATTAAAAACACTGCACTGAGCTGCAGCCTGACAATTAAAACATCATCAGAGATAGATCCACAAGTAGTCAAACAAAATCACCAGAAACTCATTCCACAGAGAAAAAGGTCATCGATTGTTGAAGTCCCCAGTATTTCACAACAGAATGAACATCCACAATGCAGCTATGACCTGTGGGTGTTTCTGTAGGAGCAGCCCTGATACAGTAGCCAAGATGTGTCAACTCGGAGAGGCAATATGATAACATAGCTTTTTTTTGGTTTTGTTTTGGTTTTTTTTAGAGTTGACACACAGACAATGGATAAATAGGACAGTGGTGAATCCTGAAACACTGACGCACATCAGCTCATAGTGACTCATGTCGACTCACCGCTCATGTGCAAACCTACTTACAGACAGCACAGTCACCAGAATAAAATGTTGGCACTGTACGTTTCTGCAAACCAAGGATATGTTACATTTCGTATGTTTCATATGCATCATAACATTTCTAAAGTGACGTAGTTCTGATTATGTATGACTTTGTCATCAGGAGGAGAAGGAGGAAGGGTTGGATGGTGTGACAATGGACAGCAGCAGACCACCAACAACAGACATCTCCAGCCTTGTAGCAACCAAGCTGAGTATTTCATTCATTTCATTATTCTATTACTAGTCCATACCCATTGTGTGCACAGTTGTCCATGTACAGTTTCATATGGTGTGTGCTTGGGATACAGGTCATGGGAAATTGCAGATTAAATAGTCAACTGAACTCATTAAGAAGAGCAATGTATTCAGACAGAGTTTTTGTGACTTTGATAGTACAATTGCAGCCACAGCCATGGGTCGCATTTTAGCCATTTTTAAGCATTTTTCTGTTGCTATAACGCCACCCAGTTGCCAATTAGAGTTAAATTTCTCCAGTCACCTTGAGGCGTCCTGTTCTACATATCTACCAAGTTTAGTAAAAATCCATTTGGCGCTTAGGCCTAGATAAGAAATGAGCTCTCTAGCGCCCCCATTTTGTTTGATGGGGTCAATAATGGAGGGGTCCCCTCAGATTATGTGTGGTCATATGCCTACAAAGTTGCGTGGTGATGGGTGAAACCCTTGAGATGTTATACACCTTTATGTGATGAGCCACGCCCTCCGCAATATGCATTGCCTTATAGAAGCTCAGTTTTAGTAAGTTTTCCAACTTTTGCCAAAAGGGAACTTTAGATATTGGTCCCTAGATTATGTTCACTGAGTTTCATGCAGATCGGTCAAACTTCCTAGGAAGAGATCGATTTGAAGTGTTTTTCAAAAAAAAAAAATCAAAATTCTTGAGACAAATTTGTTCCTCATGAGGAGAGTGCAAAGTTTCATGTCTCTACGACATACGGGGCATGAGATATGCCCATTCAAAGTTTGCAATTTCAAACAGTTGCTATAGCGCCCCCCTTTGGCCAATTGATGTAATATTGCTTCATTTGCATCCTCCCATGACCCTCTACCACTGTGCCAAATTTCACATGACCAAGTCAGTGAGGAGAAAAACATGGAACAGACACACAGACACACCCACAGACAGACAGAGTTTTCATCATTATATAGTAAGATGGTTTTTCAATATTTTGTGTCTTACAATGTTACAGTGAAGGATGTTCATATTAAACATGACCAAAGTTTCAAATAATGAGATGAACATATGTAGAAGTAATCCCTGACAGCAAAACCTGGTTTCCTACCACTCTGAACACTCAATTTCCAACTCATTTTCTACTCTGGCTACAGTACGACTTCATAGTGTGCCAGATAGCTTTACATGGTCATCTGCTCCGGGCACTCTACCTCAAGTGTTTACGTTACATAGCTTACAATGCTAAATCAAGCTACATGCTAACGTCAGGGAACCGTAAACTTGGTGGCAGATGTTGTTAATTTCTCCCCAGTTTTGGATCATATTCCTGCTGGAACATGTCCTGTTGTGTTTAGAAGATGTCAGAGGGTATTAAGTCTTGAGCTGCTCTACAGACAATGAATGGGAGCCTGATTTTGTGGACCCACAAATGTGCCGTTAATACTGAGAACATTCCCCTGGGTTATCTCTGTGTTGCCGAGAACATCTTTCACCATTCATTGTCTATGGAGCAGCTCCAGACTTCATATCCTATGACATCACAAATTTGAGTTTTAGCTTTTTGGTTCTGTGAGAGAGGGTCACCTCTAAAGCTCAGTCTATTGTCTCAGACTCTCAACATCTCCTCTATGTTGAGTTTCAGATGCTTCCATCAGAGCAGAGATTTTGCCTCCCTAAACGTAGCATTAAGTGTTACAGATCTTCCTTTGCCCCGTCTGCTATTGCTTATCTTAATCAGCAGTGACCACTAATTTTCCATGATTTATCCCTGTCTGTTTTGTTTCATTCATGACTACTGTCTGTATCCCAAATTGCCCCCCCGGGGATGTTAAAGTTTTACCTTACCTTACCTTACTTTTTGGATTTGGGAGAGTTGTTCATGTTTACTATGTTTTTGGACTGTCTTAGATCATAGGAATAACATGTATTAATTTCGAAAATGGGTGAGGTTCCCCTTTAAATACAAGTATGAACCTGAAAATGAGGATAAAATGTCCTCTGTAAGCTAAAACATGTTTTTATAACCCTAACCAAGTGGTCTTTGTGCCTAAGCCTCTTCACACGTTAACCACAGCGTTGTCACAACACAAACGTAAAAACTGAAAAGAAATATAAAGTTTTAACATGTCCGCTCTATATGAAATGTACAAATTTAACATTTCCATGGTTTGCAGAAACGTAATGCCAACATTTATTCTGATGATTGGGCTGCTTCAGAACAAATGCACACCTGAACAAGAAAACTTCTGACATTAACTTCCCAGCTGTACGCTAGAATGATTAGCTCTAAATCTGTCTTAACAAATGGCATTGTATCTGGAATTTCTTCTTCAAGAACAAAACCAACACACAGAGTTGTTTTTAAAATAAGATGTTGTTACCATATGGTGAGTCATTCTTGGCTTGATGTTGAAAGCAGATTACAGAAAAAAGCACTTGTTTTTGTCAGAACACCCCATACATTTTGTAAGAAAAATAGCCACTTGTTGTATTTTGGCACACATAACTATTTCACTAGCGTTGCAGCAGGAGTGCAGGATGTATCGACCAAAAGTAGAACACAGAAACAACTAACTCATATATCAGCTACTGTATGAATGGAATCCACTCCCTGAAGAGAAAAGTGAGTCTATAAAATATTGAAAATGCATCTTCAGAAAAGAGACTTCAGTAAAACTAAAATTTTTGCTTTGGTCTTTTTTCATTATTAGAATTCAGATTATTGCAGCATCACTTATTTTCTCCGAGTTCGTCTGTGTCTTCTTGTGTTGTATCTAATGGTGTATGTATTGGTACGTTGAATGTACATCATGGAAATGAATATCATGTTAAGTTAAAGGGAAACTTTGGTATATTTAAACCTGGATTCTATTTTTCAAGGTTTTATGTTAAAGTGACTGATGGACACCACAGGTTTTCAAATTGGTGCAGTATTGAGAGAGTGCAGTGCTGAAACAGGCTGCAAAGGAATCACTACAGGTATTGTGCAGTTCACATCCACTAAAAGCGCTTGTTTTTGCCACTGACAGGCTCATATTGTTATTTTAAGTGTTGGACAACATTATGGAAAGGGTCCCTACAGAAAAATCAAACATTTCACTTACGTTTTACACAGCTCATTTATACTCCCTACAAATACGAAAATAGATACATCCATTTCAAACATAGAAAATATTACTGCCCTCGTACTTCCATGCGTCCTTTATGATGGCATAGATACAATACATGGCACTAGAGTGCAGAGACAAAAGTTTCACACAACAACAAACAAGGCGACGCCGCAGAAGGTCGTAATATTGTGGATATAGCAGACAGAGAATTATATTCACTAATTTCACTATATAGGTGGGTATAAGCAAGAGAAGGGCAGCAGGGCTACAAGATCTACACAGGAAAAACACTGCTGGAGTACAACCCGACCAGCTGAAGCTCCTCAAGTACCTGAGAAGAACGTTAGGCTCTGTGAGTGTCCAAATCCGAGGTTGACCATAAATGAGCTCCTACTGTGTGTGACCAAGTCCCGTTCCGAAATCTTGTGGACTCTTCCACATTGTCAAAATCAGCTAAGTATTCAGCCATGATATTGAAAAACACAACAAACTCTTCCAGCACTCCTCTCTCCAACTCTTAGGGGCTTTTCCACCCTTATTTTTACTGCGACAGGTCACCTCTCACAAGAATTTCAAAACAAAACTTCTCCTTGAATGGGACTTGGTCACATAAAATAACAAACAGATGAGCAAAAGATAAAGAAAATGTTTAATTTCTCTGTAGTGTCCTTTTCATAATGTTGTCAGACACAAAAATATACATGTCCATTTCAAATATTGTAAACGTCATTGCATTCATTCTTCCATGCATCCTTTATGATGGTATAGATACAACCAATAGATGGCACTAGCGGCACACAACAACAAACAAGGCGACAGTGCAGGAGATCGTAATATTATACCTTTAAATTGAGGCAGCATTGTAAGCGGTGGAGATCTGTGCGGCCATGTAACGTTGCATCCCAACATGTGGACGGAGAATTCTTTCCACTGTACTGCTGATTCATTCTTTTCCACTGCTATTTGAATTTCTTCGTCGCCTCCTACGGCTGTATCTCCCTTAAACTTAGCTACACTGTCTCCACGACCCCCAGCGGTACTGCTCTGTTTCATCCATATCCATAAGCTTTCAGAAAACATGCACAAACACAGACAAAATGAACGCAGAGTACGGACAGAAGGCTCCATCCTTATCCATATCTAACACTGAGCATAAATGAGCCTGTCAGTAGCAAAAACCTCCACTTTTAGTGGACAAACATTGACAGCGCACAATTGCCAGTGAGGGTTATATTGCCTCTGCTGCAGTGATCTCACTTAATACTGAACTAACTTCAAAAACAATAAATAAGGTCCAGGTTGGAAAATACCAAAGTTTCCCTTAAATGCTGCTGTTGTGTATTGAATTGTCATGTAAACTTTGTGGACTTGCGCAGGATTGGGCCCAATAACAGGAATACTGACAAGACAACAATAAATATCGTATAATGTTCAATGTGTACTTTGTACTACCACTCAATGTATAGTGCCACTTTTTCATGTTATTTATCCACCCTGTGGCTCTTAAAACCAAGCTCAACACACACAAAGTAGTGCTGTGGTCTTAATTTCAACAAACATCAAATGCTTTATGTCCCCCTTTGAGGTTGGGAAAAGCTGTTGCGAGAGGCTCTCCTGCTTTGAGAACTCCTTTAATCCGAGTGGCATTCAGCAAATTTTAAAAACTGACAACATCTAAAACAGGTGGGCTGAGCAGAAAACATTTGCATGTTATATATGGAAATACTCACTCGTATTCGCTGCACCTCCAAGAAGACAGCTCTTTGGAAGGACCTCTCCCAGATAGCCAGGTCGGTGGCCAGCTCTACCCTGAAGGTGTGGCTCTGGCCGTGGCCGACCAGAATACTGAAGCACAGAGACTCATTGTCCTGCTGCTCGGGAGAATGCTCCAGCCCTAAGTAGAGCCGTGCCTGAAGCCAGCAGTCCTCTGCCATCCACAGCTGTGACACAAAATTGTAATTATTACGTGTGTGTGTGTGTGTGTGTGTGGGGTGGGGGTGGTGGGGGGGTTTGGGGGGTGGGGGGTGGGGGGGGTGGGGGGTTAAATTCATGGTGGAATTAAGAATAAATTCCTTAATTCTCAGGTTAAACATAAAGCTTTGAGTGGGTACATTTCCTGGTTTGCAGATCAGGAATATCTCCTCAGGTTAAGAGAGCCCTGTTTCGTAGGCTCCCTGAAACACTGCTCTATCAGATAGAAAGAGAAAAGGCATCCACCTATAGTAAGATGAAAGCTGCAGTGATCAAATTTTGAACATCTCAGATGCACATCACAGCACAGTGCTCTTAACGTACCTTGTGAACCTTGAAAAGAACCTCATAGAGGTTATATGTTGTTTCAGCTTGTCCCCAGTCAGCTGCATTGATCTAAGAAATAAAGAGGGGAGAGATGAAGAGGCAGCGAATCAAAACCCTTGTTAACAGCACCTCCTTATCCAAATACTAAATGCATATGAAAGTTAGGCAGTAGCTTAGTTGTGTGAATGACTGGATGACTGCCAGTGTTAGTGAACAAATGGATTTATCCTGTTGCACAGGTAGAAAATTTACACCAAGACCGTAACGCTTGGCTTATCCACAAAGACTAAAGAGTCCCAATGGTTTAACATGTACAGCAATGTACAGACACACAGTGCTACTGTGGTTACACAACAACCAGGCACAAGAGAGCAGCTCACAGAGACGAAAAAAATCCAGCTTGTTTTTTCTTTAGAGAGCTGTGTAAAATGAGAATTCCAGGTTTCTGAAGTATGAAAATTCAAACCATCAATCACTCAAAATTACATTCACATCTGTAATGACAAAAATGACCAAGAATCCAGAATACATTTGTCACAGTAGGAAGTGCGCAGGTGTAAAAAAATAAAATTGATGGGTGAATTCCATTCAGCTGCTTCAGTTTCAGAGTCCTGGTATTGTGCTGGCTCGCTGTCTTTCTGTCACAGCTCACTGGGACACTTGAATCGAACAGGCTATTGTTGATGTTACAGTTTTAGTAACACATGTGCTTTCCCTGTTCTGACAAGTCAAAATGTCCATGACCTATGGGGTGAGTCCGTGGGTGAGTCGAGTGTCTGCAGCTAGTTCTGACATGGCTGTAAAACCAGCAGGGCAGAGGAAACTGACCTAATTTTAGATAGCAGAGATAACAGCTAAAATTGTATAATTTACAATAGAAGAAAGCCTATGGAGATACTGCGATGTGATATCATGGACTCAAAGTTACAATGATGACAAACTGTAATCATGTAGTCTGTTAACTTCTAACCAAGAAGCTATAGTAGACTTTGGAGTCAACCCTAGAAACACATTTCATATTTTCAGGAAGACAGATAAAAGAACGCCACAGAGGTGACTTTTGATGGAAATGGTTTGAAGGAATACTGATCATATTTGAAAATCACCCCGTAACCTTGACTTTGTGAAGAAAATTTGTTTTTCTTGCATGCCTCCACTGTAAAATCAAGAATCCAAAAAATAGAGAAAATTCTTGATGAATTGAGGTAAAGGATGGCCACATTTACCAACAGCAAAACCATATCAAAACATGTGTTTCCAAACTCACCAATAAGCAACCTCCAGTGCTGAAAAATGGAGCTGTCACTGAAGTGCCATAAACTGCATTTCCTCAAATGGCCACTTGAGGCTGGCTCCAAAAAAGAGTCAGTCCCCACAGACATGTTAAAATGCCCACCTTTACTGCAGAAATAAACATGTTTACTGCCGGGTACAAAAAATGGTTTGGGCCTCTATAGCTAGTTTCAACATTCATGACAACTGCAAGGGGGTTAAATTTTTATATAACTCACCTGCTTGCATTTTATTAAGGCTGAAAGTCATGCATAATTAAGGGCGTGGTCACTTTGAGTGACAGGTGGGTGCCTTCCGTTGACAAGTCACTACCATGGCGACAAAGTTGGTCAGTAGCGAAACCTTGGCCTAATGCTAGATTCACAGGTAATGGGCATTGCTGTAGCTTTTATTTTTTCAGTTCACTAAAGTTATTTGTAACGTTTTTGTCACCTTAAAGGGGCAATAAGCGAAATTCATCATTTCTAGATTGAAGGAATTTAAAAAAACGCTATGTGAAGAACTAGAGGTGTAATTTCATCTTGGAGTATAGCATGACCTCACACACCCTCTCTCTGTGTTGATCTCCAGCCCCGGTCCAGCTGCGCGTTCATGTACATTCATGTGAACCCCCCCCCCACTCTTCTGCGTGAGCCGGAGTCAGGCTCACGGAGAAGAGTAGGGATATTAGCGTGGCAGCCGACTAGTGCTAACGCTAACAGGAAAGCAGGGAAATAGCTAAACACAGCAGACACTGAGAGTGAGTGAAAGACATTGCTAACTGCTAAACTAAGTTGGCTGTTTAGGTTTTATTTCCTTGCCCCTGTGGCGAGTGAATCTGCCTGTAGTGAAACTGGGGCTAACCGATGCTTCCTCCTCAGGCTCCACTTCACTCAGCTGCCAACACAGCTAGTTAGCCTCCGCTAGCTTCCCAGCTAACGTTAGCCCCGGTTCTCCATTTGGATCCAACCGGAGCACCGAGCCCTGGTTTGTTATTCAGGTTAATGTGGGAAGAAGCAGCGGTATATCGGGCAGCTGAGTGAAGTGGAGCCTGCGGAAGAAACACCGGGACCGTCTGGATGTGATAGTCCGTGGAGATGCTGCGGTGCTCGGCTGCACAGATGAGGCGAGTGGGGTGGGGGGTGGAGAGCAGAGGTAGAGGGAGGTGTGGCTCATGACACACTTTGTTTTGGTCTACAGGCAGCGCACAACAGCGAACCTAGCGGTCAAACGATTTCGCTTTTTGCCCCTTTAAACACTGCTCACTGTTCGGTTACACTAAAAACCCTCTAGAGTCGAATGTTCAGTTTTTCTGGTAAGTGCATTTTGTTTTAATGGTTTTAAGTTTGTTCGTTTTTTTCGTGAGAGAAAAGTAGCATATCATGCTACTAGTATTATCAAAATTAACTATAGCTGTAAATGTACTGGGCTAACTAAGCTAGCAACTTGCGATAGGGTTATCTCCACCTTCTCATCCAAAAATGCCCACTTCTGGCTTCAGAAAAGCAAGATGGTGAGGGGTGATGGATGACGTCACAGTGGCTGTGTCCAATATTTTATACATTCTATGACTCTCACACAACTCATGCAGTATAATCCAAGTCTCATTTATCCATTCACAAGCAAGATATCAATGGAGTCCATGAGCAGAGATCAAGGCACCAGCATGCCCAAACATACAAGTCATCTGGTGAGACTGTTTATGAGAAAGTGTTTTGAATGGTAAGGTTTTAGTTAAAATGCATGTTTGGCAAGCACTGAGCATACAACTGGATAAATAAGATTTGGCTTATACTGCATGAATTGAGTGACAGTCTGTCAATGGATGTTTCAGTATAGTTTTGCTGTTCTTAACCCTGGCCCCCATTTACTTCCATTGATCAAAAGTTCTCTATGCTTTTGTATTCTTCATTGACATGGGAGGCATGTGAGAAAAACAAAGTTTCACGAATTTAATATAACATGAGGTGAGCAACTGAAAGACAAATGATAATTTTGGAGGTGATGTATTCCTTTAATTAAACTACAAGAACATTACTTGAAAATAAATTAAGAACATTCATTATATATCTGTATGAATAGCAATTTAAAATTTCTCCTCATGTTACTCAGTTTCCAGATTTTAACCATCATCATGTCATTCTCTCTTCATCTTATAGTGTGAGCAAAACTATTCTCCTGTAATTAGTTTTTTAATCTTTGGCAAATTTTGCATGTAAAATTAAGTTATGCAGGTTTTACAGGATGACTACAGCTTTCACATTACCTAAGTCACCCTCTTAAAATCCAGGACTTGAGCAGGGAAAACCATATCTAGCTATGGTGTAAGGGAATTATTAGAGTGGTGCTTCAAATATCCTCAGGTTAAAATGAATGACTATGCTAAAAAGTTTGAAGCATGCTACACTGACCACATTTTTTACACAGCACGCACACTAACCAAGACAGACAAGAGGCTTCTCAGTAGATTTTATTTTCTGGGGCGTGTTTCATTAAAGCACATGCACTAATGCTATCCTGCTACATATTCAGGTCCTCTCTACCTCAGGGATATTGGCTGCTGCCATATTTCAACAAAAGCCTGAGGACAGGTCTGGCATTTCACAACTCAGCAGCAGCATAATGCTTTCAGTTCATGGAAGCATCATTTCAACGACTCCACAATTCATCCATGATGTTTAATGCAGTCCATCAGAATTATGGCTGATGACTTCTTTCAGTAACACCTCGTCAACATGATTTGTTAGTCCTGTTTAATTGGTCTGTGTCAGGTTAAACAATACTTTTCATTCCTGCAACTGCTCTCTTTTCAGTTTACTTACGCTCTTACCTGCTCTGGGGCTTTAGTGCTGTTCTTTTTTTGTTAAAGCTTAAGGCACAAAAAGTATTTTTCAGTTTGTTTCAACTTCAGAGACTTAAGTCTCTGTATCAGTAAAAATCTCCGATGTCATTGCCTGTGGCATGTTCAGCTCAAAGGAGACATCAGAGACATTTCCTGCAGCATTTAGACAACTTTGATACCACATAATGGTCCATTAAGGCCCTTCCTTTATGTTAACAAGTGTCTTCACAGGGATGTTGATGCTGGCTTAGAAAGAGCAATATGTATCAAAGCAGATTACTTACAGATAAATATGCACATGAGTAAGATGTTTAAGCCAACAGCCACTTGAATCCAACAACATTTGGAAACTTTCCTACATAACATTGATCACTAGCCCCACGAGAAAACACAGGCATCACCCACAATGCTGTTGAAAGATCGCCAACATTGATGGTTTTATCTTTGCTGTGGTGATGCCCCTAGCAGAACAAAAGAGAGTCCGCCTCCACACAGGCCTGTTTGATGGTATCAACAAGCTCAGTTTGAGAGTCCCTGCTTGAACAAGGCCAGACTCTTGTCCCTACCTTGGAAACAAACAACTGGAGTTCCCAGCTCTAATCTTACATGCAGCAAAAATGTAGAGAGGGACTGGCCAATATTTGCCATACTGACAGCTATCTTGGTTTATACAGGAAAGAAGGTAGTCATCTGTGAGCCAGTGTTGGAGAATACTGAACTTCAATGTGTCAGTCCAAAGCAGACACATAATAGATGTTCACCTGCGTTACTCATGGATATAAGAATTACTCAAGCACCCATATTATCCGAGTGAGATGAAGGACACCTATTTCTTTCAAAGAGGACAGCATCACTGGGATGTCAAAGGGCAGAGTTGGCAGAATTCTCTGGAGTAAATGGACTGCTGGCTGAGAAACAGCTGGGCGACCCTCTTAGCACCGTGTCACAGAACCCAGACTAGGATGCATCTTAAACCTCTTCCACTCCACTGATGCCAGCATCCTTGGCCGACATTACCATCTTTCAGAGGCTGTAGCGGTCTGAATTTTAAAGCTAGAGTGAGGATACTGGTATCATATGAAACTGGAAGACCTAAGGAATCCACCGGTACCAACTATGTCATGCCAACTTGTTCATTTCATCCATATTTGTACACGTTTCTGAAAGCTTACAAATAGGGACAATAGGAGCAGTACCACCAGAAATTGTGGGGTGCATAGTTCAAGCGAGATGGGACTGTAGGAGACGATGAAAGCATTTAAAAAATGTCAGAGTGGAACAAATTGGTAGTATAGGGAAAAGAATTCTCCGTCCACATGTCGCTATATATATTTTGGTCTGACGCCTTTTTTGTTGTTGTCTGAAACTTTTGACTTCGCCCTCTAGTGCCATTTAGTAGCTGTACCTATGCCATCATAGAGAATGCATGGAAGTATGAGGGCAGTGACATTTACATCTGAGATGGATGTATCTATTTTCGTACATAAAGGGAGTATAAATGGGCCCTTGAGTGACGCTCCAAATACTAGCAAAGGAAAAACAAACAGGATCATTTTCACAGGGGTCCCTTGAAATCTCAACCCAAGATATCTACATTAAAATAGGGTTCTATATTGTATTTGAATATTTCTGCATACTGGGGTCCATAAACAGTCTTGGAATAGCATAAATTGGGTATGACTGGAAAGCTAAGGGGTTGTGGATTCAATGAGCCCAGTTTTATAGTAGCCCCTAGGCAATTTATTGTGGTGAGATCACTTTTTGAACCTTGACCTCACTATAAAATGATCTATATTGACCTCTAGGATAATCACATCCTCATGCCACACAAGCACAAAACTAAAGATCTTGAGCATTCGAAGGACGGATGGCTTTCATTGGTACACTGACAATAAGACATCCAATTGGAAAAATGCAATTCTTGCAGAAAGCTCCAAGGCCTTAAGTTTCTGAAAACTAAATCACAGCATGGGTTTTTCTGTAGTGATCCTCAAGGTCTTAGTTTCTTATTGTGGTATTTTGGAAGGATTTTTGACCATCAGTTCTTGAGTAGTAAAAATAATTCTTAAATTCAGCACTAAATCTGTGTAACAAATGGTACCAACTCAAAAACTGATGCAACAACTTATGAGACACACTGTAAAACTTAAATTAATAGCCTGGGCTATTATTTGCTTAAATCACTGAAATCAACAGACCTATACTTTAGACAAGTGTCTATATGGGACAGGCCTTTAATTCCTTTCACACAAAACTGTTGCTCATCAAAGGTGGGAAATACAATCAAATAATTCATTTAAACCAGTATGAATATAACTTTTTATATATAATATATATAACGTTTTTAAGCTTCACATAATATGTAAATTATGAATCATTAATTTGATCTAGCTCTGACAGACAGCTCATCAGAGAGACAGAGATAGAGTTACAACACTCGAGGATTACAGCACCCAGCATACCGACACAACACCACTTTATCCTGTTAAAACAATACTCACAACTTGGATTAATTTCTATGAAAAACCCTTTTGATTCTTTTGATCTGAGGACCCTTACGGACTAAAGGAATATGAATAACTTACAGGATAATCGAGGAACAAACACATAATTTGAGGTAGCCAACAACCTGAATTATACATCCAAAGAACTTAAATATGAACTACTTGGCAACCAGACCAGGCGTCTTTTTGTCGAAATGTGCAGCCACACTTGGCTAGTAAGAGGGACTGGGCATTTTTATTCTGGGTCTATTCTTTTAAATCACAATGTTTATTACACATGACACACCATGCTGAGCTGTAACTCAAATTAATCCTCAGGTTCCCTGCTTTCAAGTTATGTATAACACTTCTATGTGGCATATACTGTTGACTTGCTATGTCCCCCAAATGATCACCTTTCCCCGCTAAAAAAGACAAAAAGTGGTCTATGGTAGGGAGGCTAGAGTAGAAGAGGTTGAAGGGGAAAAGGGCATTTCGGGCACTAGGCTTATTTGGCTCTAATCCCACATTATGAGGGTCATGAAATCTTTATAGACAAATCAACCTTGTCTGCTTTCCTGATTTAAGTGGAGGGTCAAAGGAAATGCTGCAGTGGAAGCAGTATTATTGAGATACTAAATTTCAGCTTTCAGCAGTGGTGATTTCTCAAAGACTGCAAAGGAAGCTCAGCTTCCCCTAAAATGTCAAAAAATAAGTGGTCAAATATGTACTCTTGTGTTTTCATTTCATTGACTAAATATGCACTAGAACGCGTTCAACTTTTGTTCAGAAATAGCTACTGATCACAGGTCACTGACGAGACTTTCTTCTCATTCATTCCCGTAGCGTCACAGTGAATTAAACAGTGTTGAAGCTCAGCGTCCAAAGACTTCAATGGGGAAGCACAGAGTGGGTTGTTTCACTGCAGCGAAACTAGACAGTCATTGGATAAACGCTCGGTTTTGTCCTGCCCATCGGACGCTCAGCGTCTCTGGGGGTCTATGGGGCAGTGGGCTGGCCTCGGCTGGCCTGGACACTGGGCTTCTGCATGATGATTGGATGATCTGTCTGAGGCTGAATGCCTTTTTGATTGACAGCAAAATGAGCGAATCAGCGATCTTGAAATATAAACCAACTTTTGTTGGTTTCAATTAACTTCAATTAAATGCTCCTTTTATAAGTTACTGCCTCGCTACAATATGACAACTATTATGATGTAACCTTAAAGTGAGCTTCCCCTGTTTGAAAGACTAGCAGCCGCCACTGGCTTTCAGGGGCACCCACTGTCACCATGGCCACAAGGAGAGAGGTCCCTCTTCTGAGAAAAGATCCTTAAAATGTTACAGGTTAAAGGTATGGCTGGGTATTACTTAAAACATTATGATATAGCTACCAGTGAAGAGATACCAATAACAATAGAGTAGGGATCAACCGATATGGTTTTTTCAGAGCGGATGCCGATTATTATGAAACGTGCTGAATATCGACCGATAATTGGTCGATCCCTACAACAGAGTACTTCATCTGATACCCATCATGTGAATGGAAGCATTCAGCTGCTAAATCCATCAGATACACCGCGCTCAACTTTACCACATCTTTGAGTGCATGGGCTGTAGCTGCTGCGTTAGTGGGCCAAACACACATCCTATTAAACTAAAGAACACTTGTGGTTAGTGGCTGCAAGCAAAACCATACAGATAGTTTTAGGATCAAAACAGCAGCTTAGAATATGATTGAAAACCTGCTCAGATTTAGAAGCGAAAAACAGACACACTAAAGTCTGCTCGGAACCTTCAAAACAGAAAAGGTGAGCCACAGCAGCTTGTCAAACAGTGTTAAAGTATGACGAAAGCTCTCCAAACAGGAGCCAGGACAGGCCAACAGAGACTCAACAACTCATAATGTGCACACCTCACCATGGCACTGTTAATCACAGCGTCCAGAGAGTAAACATGATTAACCTGCGGAAACACTTGCCAAATGAAGTAGGAAGATGAAAGAGGCCCATTTTGGACTACAGTGGTTTCTATACTGATGGGAGAACAGAGCTTATGTCATATCGCAAACAAACACAGCACAAAAGGCCACATTCCTCTTTTCACTGGCCCTGGCAGTCTGGCGGAAACATTTTAAGCTGACACTGGACCTGCATTGAATATCATCTCATGGCTAGTGTCAGCCACTTTGGATTTCTCTCAGGCCACTTGTAGATAGAAAACATTTTAGAAATTACACAGAGAAGTTTTAGTTTCACTGCACATTCGATCTGTTGAGTGTTAACAATGCAGAATATATTTAATTTAGGTAACATACTGTGTCTCAGAGGTCTTCTGACAAGCTAACCTTAAAAGGATTTAATTAAAGTCGGGTGTCAGTGGAGATATTAAGTATCCTATTGTACAAAACCCACAGGCTTAGAGGCTTTTCCACCCCTGGAAAGAGTACAAATTGTGAGGTCCTCACTGAATGTTTCTGGCCAAATCTGGTCCAATGTGAAGACAATGAATACTGGATATTTAATACTGCCAATCATAGGTTGCAGTCTAAAATATAAGTACTGACATCAGCATGCAAAACCTCATTATGCTTGTTATGAAAACTCATTAAATGTATTATACATGTGTTGTTAAAATGTTTAATTATTGAGGCTATAAAAGCCTTGAGGGCATTCATTTCTGTAACTGGTTACGTTGATGATGAGATACATCTTGCACCTACAGTGTCACCATTGTCACCATTGTCACAGTGGGGAACACTGTTTGGAATGTCAGCAAGGACAGAGTGCATTTGCAATCCAAAACAGTAACTGGCTGAAACTATCAGTAGGATCAGATAACATAAAAAAGTAGGGCTACTCAATTATGGGAAGAATCATAACCACAGCTATATTGGTCAATATTGGGATCACAATTATTTAACGTGATTACTCACTGACTTTGGAATCATCAAGCATTTATTGGAAAAAAGTGCCTTTTAAGTGTTTTTTTTTTCAAATTTTAATATGATTCAATTAAAAAACAAAAAAAGAAAAAAAAAAAGAAAAGAGACAACTAAATACTAATAGTAATATATAAATATAAACAGTGCAACAGAAGAAGGAAAGAACCTGCACCGTTGGCAGATGAGTCCTAGACTGCAATTACTCTGAGCAGCATTACCTTACTAAGTGTATGCAATTTGAAACAGTGGTGACTTTACAGGAACAAAATACATATACACAAGAAGCAAAACAAGGTGACATACAGAATTTGATAGGGTTTATACAAAGTAGAAAAGCCAACCAAATAAGGACAATGTGAACATTTTGCGGTTACTGTCACTTAAATTAATTTATTACCAATTGTTCTTGTCGGGACATCTGTTAACTGTAAACTACGTATATAAATCTATATCGACATAATCTTACTATCTTACTATATAATGATGAAAACTCTGTCTGTCTGTAGGTGTGTCTGTGTGTCTGTCCCACGTTTTTCTCCTCACTGACTTGGTCAATCCATGTGAAATTTGGCACAGTGGTAGAGGGTCATGGGAGGATGTGAATGAAGCAATATTACATCAGTTGGCCAAAGGGGGGCGCTATAGCAACCGATTGAAATTGCAAACTTTGAATGGTCATATCTCATGTCCTGTATGTCGTAGAGACATGAAACTTTGCACAGAGATGCCTCTCCTCATGAGGAACAAATTTGCCTCAAGAACCCATAACTTCCGGTTATATAGATTTTCTGCCATTTTGAATTTTTTGAAAAACACTTCAAATGGATCTCTTCCTAGGAAGTTTGAGCGATCTGCATGAAACTCGGTGAACATAATCTAGGGACCAATATCTAAAGTTCCCTCTTGGCAAAAGTTGGAAAACTTACTAAAACTGAGCTTCTATAAGGCAATGAATATTGCAGAGGGCGTGGCTCATCACATAAAGGTGTATAACATCTCAAGGGTTTCACCCATCACCACGCAACTTTGTAGGCATATGACCACACATAATCTGAGGGGACCCCTCCTCTTGTTGTCATAATTAATGGGAAGCCAAAATCATAACTGAAAATAACATATATAATAACAGATAATTGCGATTAGGGGCTGTCCACACCAACGCGGGTATTTATTAAATCGTGACTCTTTGCTCACGGTTTGGCCTTTCATCCACACGTAACCGCAGTTTTGGGCCCCTGTAACCGGAGTTATTTGTAACCAGAGCCCAGGGTGAACTAAGTGTGGAAAAGTCCAGTGTCAGCAGTCATGTGTGGACAGGATAACCGCAGTTATTTTGTCTCGTCTCCATTGTATGACGTCACAGTGTGCGACGTAAACAGAAAACAGCTATGTTATTACCTGATCCAGTGTGTGCGAGAGATGACTTGAGGATGGACCTAAACAAAATACTGCTGCTATTTAGCAGCATATCAGCACTTTGTGGCTGTATCATACAACTAACGTTACTCAACCACATCCAGCAACAGAGAAGCAAGAGTGTGCTATTATGGAGACTGCTCCTACTGCATAATAGTACGCTTGTTGTTGTTTTTCCGGTAATGACGTTTTACTGCCTTCTGATTGCCTACAATGGCCTTACAGTTAGGAGTTATATCGCCACCTACTGCTTTGGCATGTGTGTTACATTGCTTGATAGTGAAATTTGCGGTGTCATGTGGACGGAGGTATTTTTATTAAACCGCTTGTATGGACGCAGATTTTTTAAAACTGGAGGCCAAAAAAGTTCAGTTTTAAAAATACCCATGCTCATGTGGACCAGGCCTTAGAGTGAAATCAGCTGGTACAGAGTTTAGCTGGAATACAAACCTGCATTGCACTGGGACCCTTAATACTTAAACCTCAGATGAGACAAATCTTGCTTAACTGGTAATTCAGTACATCCACTATTACACGTGTTGACAGATTCCATTAACATATTTTTGTAAAAATTAAAACAATAATAGTGTATAATAATGTCCTTGTTTCACTGCCACATAACAGTCACACACTCTCACAGCAAATATACATTCATCACCAGTTACTGCATGCCTGTCTTCACTTATTCAATAATAACTGAAGCATACAGTATTTTACAGATGCTGCCAACTTGTTTCAAAAACACAGACCATGACCATCACAGTTCAATAAGCGGCAGCATAAAATCATCACACTTATTACCATCAAAAACACTTTCAATAAGGCCCTTAATATATTGTTATGCTGAGCTGAATCCACAGTATGAATAAATCATTTGCACCTGCTTGAGTGTAAATTATGTGAACTAATGAGATAAGCTTCGGATTTTTGACAAAACCATTTCAAATGAGATCATAATTAAGGCTAATTATTTTCAAGGATTTTATAGAGATATGAATGAGAAACGAAAAGTTTATAAAAACACAAAGACTACTTACCGGGGGACTTCTGAAGATATAAAAATATGGTCCTCTAAGTGCCAGGAACTTGAATGCTGAAGTCTTACAAGCGGCGCTACCCTCTGGGCTTTCACATGCCCAGCCCATGTGAACAATCTGCAGAGATGTAGAGGATGACATTGTTTCAAGTTCACTTCATGATTTAAAAAAAGTATACACAGTAGACTCTGTTCTTGCTCAATCAACAGACAAGAAAAGCAAAATGTGCACAGTCAAAGGGATTAAGAAACTACAGTGAGGTATCTTTGATGGGATACATTTAAAAAAAAAATACCCCACCGTGCAGTGGGGCTGCAGTCACAGCTGCAATGCAGCAATTTACCTTTTATCTATCTCAGATGTCTCGGAATGTTTCTCTGCCTTCATCTATGCAGCAAATCTATACTTCATACACTGTACTGCTTCATCTGCTACACTCTACACTAAATCTTGTGATGAATGACACACAACCATTTCCACGTGCTGTTCTTGACTGCCTTCTGGTCATCTGACTGAGTCCAAAAATGTTTCCAGGCTGTTTAAGGATGAATCTAGAGCTGGCAGGACAGCTGCAGTTGTATCCAGATGATGTGATTCTGTACACCTGCATAACATATCCTGCAAAGAAGGCTGTGAGGCTGTGAGTGAACAGCCTGAACAGTGACCTCCATCAAATCTCTCTGGACAGACAAATGGAACACCACCTTTGAGGCATCACTGATTATATTCACATGCTCAAAATATTGAAAATACAAAATATTTAGCTCTTATTTAAAAAAATGGCTAACGACAATGAATATTCAATTTTTTTTTTTACATGCAGCTGTGTATACTCAGATTAATATGCCCTAACATGTTGTTTATCACCTCAAAATGTGGAAAAGTGGAACATCTGGTGCAGCTTGTGCCATTTTGCTTCTTTGCATTAAAATATGGTTTGTTTTTTTTTATGTTTTCTACTGATGGCATTCTTGTTCAACCATCTGAATACAGCCTCCCTCTGTCCCTCATTCATTAATTCCTTTTGGAAAATGCCAGCATTACAATATTTGCTCATATCCAAAAACCTGTTAATATCAAAGTCTTTTAGAATGTTTAAAAGTAAACTATATGTGTTTCTCCTTCAGACCAGAAATGTTGGCATTTCTGTCAGGCATCCATCTCAACCCTAGCCTTTCAAACTCTTGGTGAGATGGTTTCTGTGCAAATCATTCATGACAATGCACAGAGCTGACCGTAAACAGGCAAGAGGCAGTGAGTCGCTAACTGGGGTAAAGAACCTAATTAAGACACGTATTCTGAGTGTACTGTATACATATCCAAAAAGCTCCTAAGACCTGAATAATACCAGCACATCCCACATGTCTTAATCAGAAATGCTACCTTCAGAATAAGGCCCAATTTGGAATATTCAAACAGTATGGTTTTCACAAGTCCTGTATCAAATTCAGAACACTGTCATATTCGGAATATTAAGCCATCCTGTCTGCATCTCTACCAGCACTGTGTTGTGCTGCAATTATGTATCTGCTTGTAAAAAGAACCAGTATGTTGAGTAAGGACATCGTCAGCATACCTGATCATCTGAGGAGCAGTATTTGTTGATGATCTTTATCTGTAAGAGGAGTAAAGATAACAGTCAGCGGCATATACAGTTACACAGCTCTATTAAATATATTATTAGATAAAAATATCCTGAGCCCTTAAAACACCCGGGAATCAAAATTGTTGAGATAGTCATTACATGGTGATTACACACACATCATCACACCCATTTATATTGTTTTGCTGCGTTTTGATTAAAACTACAGGTACTGTAAATCTTTAGCCCTTTTTAAACAGGAATTGTGCAAATTTGCAGGAAAGCCCAATCAGTCTTCGTTCAGCATTGGCAGTATAAAAACAAAATCAGGGAGTGCAGCAAAATGCCGCCTACCTACTTTTGTTCATACAGAATGTGCCTTTTTCGGGGCAATGGGGGGCGTGAGCAAGTAACAAAACGTGTAGCTCAGCGTATGACGTAAACAGTAACGTGGGCGGGAAGCCACAGCTGGTCAGTCCTTCGGTGATTCTCTCATAAGTTGGCCCGTCCTTCACCGTCCCCGTCGTCTGACGGTTAATGGCCTCTTCGTTTGCGAGGGCAAGGAGGGTGCACAATTCCTTGGCTCCCCAGTTGCTCATCATTACTGTAGTGTCTGTCAGGTTTGCGTTTCCCTCTTGCTACTAGCTGCTCACTAATTCCTGCTATCAGCTGTTTCCTGTTTATCCACGGCCAGTAGGTCGCACAAGCGGCACCATCAACAGCCCCTCCCATGGCAGAAAGCTGCCTTGTTCTGTTTAAACCAAAAAGGTTCTGCAAATATGACTACCCTACGAGGCGGAAAATTGGGCACCTCGGATCAACTCGCCAGTCCAGCTCTGTGTGTTTAAACGCTCACAGCTTGCCGGCAAAACGGTGCAACATTCGCTGAAAATCTGGCAGTGTAAAAGGAGCTTAAGAAACATAACAGAAACTGATTAAAGTGTTCTTTTTTTTCTGTCAAATATTCATACATCTATGAATATTTCATATAGCCAATGAGTTTAGCTCTGCTCACCATTTGAGTCCAACAAGGCAATCAATATTATAGTTCATCTACATATGAAATTTTGTGCTACACCAAATGCTACAGAGAATGTTCAAACACTTCAAATATAATGGCTAATATTAGTTGGATCAAATTTAATTATTCATTCAGTCTCAAGTAATTGAGTACTGTATTTGATTTATTATTATTGTTATTATTATTAATCATATGCTGCATTGATCAATTCCCCCACCGCTACTACATATAGACATACTACATAAACATAAACACATACATATGTATGCAAACACACATTATGCAAATTCATACACATACAAGAAAAATTACTCAATGAGAAAAAAAGAATAACAATAAAAAATAAATAAAATAAAATAAAATAAAATAACCATAACACATATATATATATATTTTAAACAGTGGAGCCAGAGAACACAGCTGTGTCGTCTATCTGCTCTTAGGAAAAGTCTTCCTGCGAAAGTATGTTTTGAGCAGGATTTAAAGAGATAATAGAGTCAGTTCACCTGATACTCAGTGGAATGTTGTTCCAGAGCTGAGGAGCCAGAATACTGCAAAGGCTCTATGACCCTCTGTTTTTAACCTGGACTCTGGAATAGTTAAAAGACCCAGACTAGCCTGAGGGGCCTGTTTGGACGGTACAATGTTAGATGCACAGTTTAACTATACTCAGGTGCCAGATCAATCAGAATTTTACCATAAGTGATGCACAAATAATAGCTAAACACATATACAGTATAACACAGTTGTCAATAAATAAGTTATTTTTTCTCCATTTGAAGTTTTACAGTCAACAGAAAAACAAAAAGTTTGGGAGATGGTTTGGCGGTGTCATGTTTAATTCAATCCCAGGATGTCACACATAAACATGTAATGTGGAAACCAGCTTGAGGCTCCAGGAAAGTATAAAGTTAGAGTCTCAGAGACAACATTTACCGCTTGTGTATCTCATTGTGTGTCTTGGAGGTGACGATGATGAAAAATGTTGCAAACCATTGCAGAACATTTTCAGACTGAATGGACCCCTGATGTGTCAGCATATCACACTCAGCATGATCTCCTGTGCTCCTGTCTCGCCTCGCCTCAGTTACAAACTGAAGGTAAATCATCACCTGAAATCCTTACATAATTAGACACTAACAAGCTGCCCAGTTCTTTCTGTTTTAGTCTCTGTGATGGAACATCAAACGGCATCAAGTAGTGCTCCACCCTGACAGATGACAGTCATCCACATTAAAAACACGAGGGACCCCAAGGGTGTCACACAGCTATTTAAAGGTTGTAGGTCATTAAAACAAAAGTTCCGCTCTCTCCCAAAGCAGGCACACAATTACATCCTGATTGGCCATTTAGCAATCACACTCCAACGTCCGTAATTAGGTGATGCAGGCATGAATTAATCACACTTTTTAAAAAAGGCAGCTGTGCAATCGACGAGCACGGGCATACAGTACGTCTGCATCCTTACCAAAAATGCATCACATCATCAGTGCAATAATCAAAGTGAAATAGGAGGAAATGAGAGAGAGAAGTGCACATGCCGAATGACTACTTTGCAGTCATTAATTAGGTATGAGAGAGGCTCTTTTTTGTCAGCAGAGGGGGAGAGGTGCCACTGTGACTCAACGAGTGCTTGTCAGGAAGGCTGTATTAAACCATGCTGCACTGTAGTCTGTGTGGCTGTGAAAAATCAAACAGGGGAAATACATGCAACAACTACTGTATGGGCATAACATACTTATTACATGTTTCTCTGTTTTCTTTATTAAGATGAAGTAATCAACTTTAAAAGACCACAAGGGGATAAAATTTGTAATTCCTTAAACTCATAATCGATCCATTGTGGGTACTAAAATGACCACAAAAATACAGTTGCTTATACAGTAATATGCTGGATGCTCTAAGGGACTGTTTGTTATCTTTAAGGTTGGAGGAGGTGGTGCAAAACAGGGGAGACATGTGAAATATTTTTTACCACTGGAGAGAAATCCTGCTGGTGGGTTTGAAAAGCGTGTTTTCTTTAAAATTGCCAAAATGACACCATTTATCACAGCCACTGACTGTAAAAAAAATCTGACGTTCCTTGAACCTCTCATGCACATCAAAGGCTTCAGTCATCAAATCCCTTCATTCTACATCTCAATTAACATTTTGCTAAAAATAAACCATTTCACTGACCAGATCCTTTGAAAAGCATGTCATTCTGTGCTGCTGTATACTAACAATAGCAAAAAAACAAGGTTATTTGGAACTCAAGGACTTATTTTTTAACTCTTAACATTAAAGGGTAGGGCTGCACAATTATGGCCAAAGTGAAAATGACAATTAATTTGATCAATATTGATATCACAATTATTTATCACTATTATTCATCATTTTTAGAGACAAAGGAGCTGTGAGTTTAGGGAGCGCTTGATTTGATATGCAGCGGTGCTTTTTTGTGAGCAGAGAATGCCTTTCAAACGTCGATATCAAAGCCGATTACATTCATTTCATTGTGGGACACCAAAATCATTATCGTGATTAATATCTGATTAATTGTGCAGCCCTGTCAAAGGGTACGTTTTTAAAATCTATCAACACATTCTCACTCCGACCAAGTCACATATCGACATTTGGTCATGGATTTTCCATGTCAAGATATGACGTGCAAGGTACCCTGGGTACGCTGGTTGTTGACATTTTGGGACGCCGTGTCATTTCAGCCTGTTACTTGCATTGTCTGTTTTCAAAATACACTTCTGTTTTTGATGGAAATATAGAGCATACAGTCTCCTTCAAAATAAATGCACTATGTCAGTACAGCACCGCAAATTGATGTTTTTTTTTCTTCAAAAACAAATGCATTTGGTTACGTTTAGCCAATACAAATTGGTTGGGTTTAGGCAAGAAAAGAATGTGGTTGGGTTTAGGAAAAAAGAACAGCATTTGGCTTATCACATGGGAAGCAGACACCGGCCTCCCAGGTATAAATCGGTCATTGCTGGACCCCTCCACCACCCTTCCCGCCTGCCCTACACAGACTTTTGGTGCCGTAACTTTCTTTGTTGTCCCACTGTGTTTCCCCCGATGCCGCCAGGCGCCATTAAACAGTAACTGCACTCAGCTGTGCATCATGATGATGTGACGGGGAAGCTTAATTCAAAGGTGTCTAATGCCAGAAGTCACTGACCAAGCACCAGTTTTCAATGACTTCAGAGTGAGACTGGGTTGAATTGAGAAAGCAGTGTTTAAATGCACATGTTGCTAATGCCAGCTGTGTGTGCGCTGTGTGTTTGTGCATGTCTGTGTTTGTGAATGCATGCGTTTGGTGTGTAGTCTTTTTAAATTATGTTGATTTTGTGTGATAGAACCAATGTCGGCTGGCTGACATGCATCCATATTCTGCTGAAGTGCACACACACTTGTGTAATGATGTGATTTTTAAGGGGAATTTGCATTTTGCTTAAAAAGAAAAAAGCTGTTTGTTTTGGTGAAAACTCTCACTCACTCACTTTGCTCGTTGCATTGGCCCCAATACCTACACTTGGTGTGAATATAAATAAATACTGTTTATTTATGGTGGAGAGAGGGTCATGCATTTTCCCCCAGTCACTAAGGGAGGCTCAAGGAAACACATTTGTAGCTTCAGGGAGGGGTCAAGATAGAAAAGAAAATAAAGTCCACCCCAGCCACCACATAAATATCATACAGTCCTTATGAGCAGGGTACAAAACTGGGAAATATATCCCCTACATTACTTAATGTCATGCCAGTAATTATACCCAAATTATTCCCTTGTGAAGTCACTGGATGTCATAAGAGTTCATTCAAGTACTCACATCTTTAAAATGATCACAAATATGTGAAAATTTTCTTTTCACCTTCTTTTTCAATAAAGACCCACGGAAAGATCCAAGGCTCTAATGTTTAAAGATGGACTTACATTCTCCTGTGTCAAGTCATTGATATTTGTAGATATTGCTTGGAGCCAGTCAGTGCTTTCTGCTGCAGTGCAAAATTGAAGAATATTGGTGCTGGCTCCATCCAAGGCGAAGACTTCAAAACAGTTGGACCTGGCGGAGGGTAGAGGTCAAAATTAGAAGGGAGCGGTCTAAAAGATTGAAAGATATATTGCAGTGAAGCAAAAAGAAGCTCTAGCTGCTCGTTACTTCTGTAAAGTTACTTTATGTGGTAAGACTTGTACTGCATTACATGCAATTACTTCTTTCATGAGCTTGATGGACTTCTGACACCTTGTTATGGAGGCATTTCATGAATCCTTAAACATCCTGAGAATATACAGCAATCAGCCACACATTAAAACCGCTGATAGGTGATGTGGATAACACTGATTATTGCTGGGAAGCCTTGGGTCCAGGAATTCCCCAAATCCCAATCCGGCCG
This sequence comes from Epinephelus fuscoguttatus, assembly GCF_011397635.1. NCBI lineage: Eukaryota > Metazoa > Chordata > Actinopteri > Perciformes > Serranidae > Epinephelus > Epinephelus fuscoguttatus. The sequence continues at coordinate 34,009,230 of NC_064765.1, read as the reverse complement.
AGCATGTGTAGGACGTGCTGATACCCCACCTCACAACCCACACAACTCTGGCCATAGCAGACACCACAGGATATCCCCAAAGGTCCTGTGTCCATGTCTCGGCAGGTCCGAGGCCCCACCATGGATTACACTTGGCTCTGACCTGCCGAGACATGGACACGGACCTCTTGGGTACTGACATGTACCATTGATCAGATTGGGGTTTGGGAAATTTGGAGGCCAGGCTGACGCCTTGAGCTCTTTGTCACATTCCTCAGACCATTCAGGAGCAGTTTTTGCGGCATGGGACTGCTGTTACCATTAGGAGGTGAACTTGTAGGCCTTTTCCATTGTAAACTTGGGTGGCGCTGAGTCAAGCCATGCCGCACTGATTTGCATTTCCATTGTCAGTTTAGACACGCCATGCCACACTGAGCTGGGCCAGAGATAGACCTTCTCTGGAGTAGACAAGGAACTGTATCCAAGCATCAGCTCGCTGCTTTTAAACATCATCAGTTAAAGACACACCTTCAAGTGGGTAGCCCTGTTGTAATGGAAATGCAAATCCCTGCTGTGCTGAGCTGATGGCCCAAACCAAACCAAACCAAACCAAGCCAAGCCAAGCCAAGCCAGCCCATGACAGTCGAAAAGGGGTATAGGTCTGCAAACGGTGGTGAATGTCAAGTGGCATCCACATGAATGCCAGGACCCAAGGTTTCCCCACAGAACACTGCACTGTAACTAGAGGAAGACAAAATCCTGACAGATCTATTAAAAACAACCTGGACAAAGTCCCCTCCCTGCATGACATCCCTAGACAGGCCAAAAGATGTCTAAATAATATGCCTTGCAGTTCAGGTTGAGAAAGCGACCCTTCAAAAAACATTTACAAGAAGAAATGAGGATTTTATTATTTTACAGCACAAGTTATTTTGTATTTGGCATCACTCTGGTTCATTTTTGGGATTCTGTCATCTCCTTGGAGTGCCTCGAGGTTAAGCGCAGCACTTTACTGACACAATTAAATTTCTCAGTAGATGTGGTGTTGATGAGGTCATCTAAAAGAGATCGTACTCATCAGCAAAATGTGATACTTTGTGACATTTCATTCCAGTGCACTTTCACGCTACTGATACATTTAGCCTCAGAGATAGTTGTCACTAAACATGGAAGCACTTTTATGTGACGATTATGCAATCCCATTCGACGGAGTGGAGCATTTGCAACATTAGGGAAAATGTGTAAAGGCTCAAAAGAAATTTTGAACATTATGTAGTGTGCATGAGAAGCGGGGAGATGTTGTGGAGGTACGTGAGGTGAAAGCTGATAAACTCAGAAACAACAGAAGGCATCAAATGCACAGTATGAAGGGGGAAAACCTGTAAGACAGCTCCTAAACCAAGCAGTTCTCTCTCACTTACACACACAGCAGCTCCTCAAGGTTAGATGTTACAAAGTCAGCATTCCTAACAAATCCTCTGGTGAGCATGACTTTCATACTGTATCTGCAATAGGCTTGTTAAAATCTTATGTTCCGCTGCCTGTGTACTGACCCAGCTGCTCTCCAGGGGTGATTTTCACTGGACTTAAATGTCGTTTTTTGATTAAACCAGGGTGCGAACTCTTTCCGTGTCAGTGTGCCTGACCCAAATTAGCTTGATTTGTACAACTATAAAGCATCACAAATAGATCCTCACAATTCTTTTCTAAATGCTTTGTCTTGCAAAACCTCTCCTCTTCTCTTTCACAGAGTGCTGCAGAGATAAAGTGAGCAAGCCATGAAATGACATCAGTCAGAGAATCTGCAGTATATCAGTTAATCCCTTTCAATTAATGCACAAACCTTTGAGAGCACGCAGTAATGGGGGAAATGCATGAAGGGATGAAAGTGCAATGAATCAAGGGCTCCAACGGCAGAAATTAATCAAAGTGACAGACAGCTGGCGGATCAATGTCAGGAGAACACAACCCTGTCAGAAGAAGCTGCTAAAGCCCTTCCACCTTGAGCGAGCAGGACTGAAATCCTCACTGAATGATGGGATCTAGGGAGAGGTTGATTCTTTCACACATATGTGCCGCTCCCTGCAGTACAAACTGCTATGTTTTGCCTGCTGACTGAGCAGTAATAAATCCATTGAGATGGGCCGGAGACGTATCGCCTGGTCAACATGCAGTAAGATACATGAAGAACATATGGAGGGGAGTGTTTCTGGGAGGAATGCGACTGTTAGTTATTGTGTGAATAGCAACGAGAGGTAAAATGCGCCATGTCTAGTGATTAGTGAGGCGGGGAAATAGGCAGGCTTTGGGGCATTTCCGTTACAGCATAATTCATGACAGGAACATGTTTGCTTTTGATTTCCTGCCAAGAAGACAGAGAAGAGATGTACGTTCAGCTCTGAATCCTTGACTCTAATCAAACTGATCAGTTGGCAGCAAGAGGGTGCATAGGATGGCCCCTGAGCTCCTCCTCAACCTTGCTCTCTTTCTTGATTTATTTCAAACTCTTTTGCAACATGCACACTGCTCTAGCAAGCCCTATCATACAATACAATAGAGAACAACTTCTGCACGTTAGATTGTTGGTGGGCAGCACTTCTTCACCACATCCAACAAATAATGGGTAATATCCATGGCTGGGATTACCTGTTGCTGCACCCAGGTCTCCAGACTTAAGCCTGATTTAGGGTAGGGCGCTCAACACTGTTAATGACTGTTGCTCAAAAGAAGTAAAGAACCATGCAATGTTTTCTATTTATGCTTCTGCGAAAGGTTTCAGTGGTCTCTATAGTAACCAGATACTATCCTCCTGGAGGCTTGTTTAGTTGCATTACATCATCCTGATCAGTAAAGCCCATATATCCCTCTGACAGTTGTTTGTTTTGTATCTAGAGTTGTGCTGATTTGTATCCTTTTGCATTTTGATAGTGAGAGATTTCATAAAATCAGTGAGTTAACTGAAGTGGAAGAGATTATTCAACCTACTTCTACTGAAAAGACAACGGAAGAGCAAAAAAGAGTGTGGTCATTTAACCAAACAAAGAAGCTACAGCTCTTTATCTATACCCTCCATATTTCCTACAACCTAGCTGAATTCACAATAATAATTAAACAAAGCCATTTCAAGTGGTCTAAAGTTACTCTTACAGACCAAACCATTTCGTGAAACGTCTCCATAGAGACGTCTGTCAGATGCAATGTGATTACCCGATCATGGTTCGCAAAAAAATATGGTTTGTGTGACATAACAAAATTTTCCAGGTGCGGGACATAAACACCTTCTATGCAGGCTGTGGAAACAACTCCCCAGCTGAAGAAGTACAAAAGGCCCAGGACAACTGCCCACTGGTAAAATCTAGGGTAGATGTGTGCAGATCTTTTAAAAGGACTAACCCCTGAAAGGCATCTGGACCTGATGGCATCCCTCGCTGAGCTTTCACAGTGTGTGCAGATCAAGTGTCTGATGTCTACACAGACATTTTCAACCATTCATTGCTCCAATCTGTAGTGCCCTAATGTTTCAAGAAGACGAACATTGTCCCTGCACCCAGAAAGACCAAAGCCCTCTCCCTGAACAGCTACCATACAGTTGCACTCACCTCCACCATCTTGGAGTGCTTCGTCAAATCCTTCATCACCTCCCTGACTCACTGGACCCACTTCAGTTTGCATACAGGCCAAAAAGATCTATGGACGATGCCATCACCCTAGCCATCCACACTGCCTTCACCCACCTGAACCAGAAGAACACGTACCTGAGAATGCTGTTCATAGACAGCGTTCAGTGTTCAACACCATTGTACCCTCTAAACTTGTCATCAAGCTTAGAGACTTGGGACTAAACATCGCCCACTGAGATTGGATCCTGAACTTCCTGATGTGCAGACCCCAGGCTGTGAGGATAGGCACCACCACATCCTCCACCCTGACTCTCAACACTGAAGCCACTCAGGGCTGCATACTCCAACAGCATCATGTAGTTTGCTGACAACATGACTGTCATCAGCTGTATCACTGATGGAGTCAGTCAGTGGCTTCAGGCTCCTCAGGTTCAGTGAGGACCTGACCTGGACTCACGAGAGAAAGACCATCACCAAGACTACAACACAATGACTTTATCCTTCACAGGCTGAGGAGGTTCAACATGTACCCCAGGATACTCTGCAACTTCTACAGGTGCACCATTGAGAGTATTCTGACCAGCTGTATCACCAGTGTTAATTTCATCGACGAATACTATGATGAAAATTATTTGTCAACGACCTTTATTCCTATGATGAAAATGTGATGATGACGAGCTAAAATAGACCTTGATTATAAAAAATAAGATGAAATCTTTGCTTCATTTTCGCAGACAAGACAAGACGTGACGAAAACATTCATGGTGGACTATTGGACATTGAAAGCCAATAACAGTCTTGCTTGCAATTGTCTTCAAATGCAGCATGAACGTCAGGCTGGCAAACTCCAGAGAATAGTCAGCGCCAGGATGTAACAAATACACTCACAATGGAGCAGCGTCAGCCATTGGTGCGAGTTATGAGCTGTAATTCAGCAATAAATAAGCAGCCGTGTGTCTGACTGTGGATGGTGGAGCTGCTGAATAGATTTGTGGAGTTTGTTAGTTGCAGCAGTGGCTGTTACCAGTTAGCTCCACTCAGTTCGGACTCGGGAAGGTTTATGGGTTGATGCTGTTTGACAGGCAGGTAGGAGGCCCAGTTATCTGTGAGCGTAGCTGTGCTGTAAGTAAACAGTCTGAATTTAGCAGAGTTTTCTCTGACAGCTCAAAGCTTAGTTTTAATCACCAACTCTGTGAGAGGACACAACTTTAAACCTCCAGACTAAAATGTTGCAGATAAAAAAAGAATTCAGACTTCAGTTGTTGTCTCAGATTAGTTATTTGTGGTGTCAAAAAATGTTGAACTTTTCAAATGATGTTCAGTAAGTGTGTGCTCATAAAGCTGTCAAACACTGCTGGAGAAATGACAGTTTGTACTTGTGTAGAAATTATTTGTAATTGAAATTTTTATACAACCTGTCACCTTGATTCTAATTTTTGATACATGAATTAGCCTAACTGGATTAGTTTAAAGATGATAAACATATGGATAACATAATGACAAAACATTGACTAAAATGTCATGAATTTTCGTCGACTAAAATGTTATAAATTTTCAACGACTAAAACTATGAAAGATAAAAATGACTAAAATGTGACTATAACTAATAAGCAGTTTCATCTCAAGACTAAAACTAAATCTAAAATAGCTGTCAAAATGAACACTGTATCACTGCCTGATATGGCAGTTGCACTGCCCCAGGCCTAAGTGTTACAGGCTTGCTAAATGACTGCATGCTCTGCTGGAGACTGAAACATATAAAATGATGCCAAAACCACTTACAAAGAAATCAACGAGCATTGTTCTCAAGAGGAAAAAAGGCATGTTAAAGGTTCTAAAGAAAAGAAAAAAAAACAGAGCTGGCCAAAAAGAACAAAAGATAGGGAAGTCACTGAGCCAGCCACCCAGTGGACTGTTGTACCCGGCTCATCTCCCTAAACTTCCTAAAAGTAAGTCTTAAATAAATCAAACCAAAACCAGATAACTGGACAACCAGTGATCTCCAGCCCAAACTGAAATAAAAAACTAAAGCAAAACTCCACATTCTAACCCAAGCCAAGGAAAAACAATTGTGGAGGGGGGAAAAAAGGAGGAAAAAGTCCCCAAGCTGTGCTGTCGGCTGTCAGGTGTGTGTTTCTCCCACACTCAGCTCCTCGGGTCCCTCTTTTTCTCTCTTGATGTTTAATTGCTTTCAGGTGCTCCACTCCTACAGAGGAAGACAGATAGAGGGGAGCCAGAGCGAGAGAGACAGAGAGAAAACAAAACACACCCACAAGCGCTGTGCAGTACTGCACATGCAGGACCACACGCAACACCCCCACACTAAGATTCCTGAATAACAGGAGTGTAATGGATTTTTATTCACAAATCAAAATTCTAACAATGCAAGAACATGTAAGCCACAACATTTTCTCTACCCCTGACTTGCCTCTCCCCCATGTTGAAGGTTTAAATGAAGAGTGCCCAGCGCCCAAGTCTTTGGTTTGAGTTCTGCATGTCGTTAATGAACACAAGGGGATTGCTGTCAGTATTAACAACTTTAGGCACACTGCAGAGCTGCCATAAACTTCCATTTGTTTGAGGCACAAGACAACAGCAAGAGCCTCCTTTTCAATAGTGGAAAACACCTATTGATGACAGTTAAATTTCTTTGAGAACTACGAAACCAGATGATCTGCACCATCATCTCCATCCTGAAGCAGGACAGTACCTGGTCCCGCATCACTGACATCAACAGAAAGTTTGAATGGGCTGTTAAAAAGAGGTGCAGCAAGCACTGGAGCCATAGTTAACAAAACTTCTACACACTAAAACGCACATTTGCAGCTCTGAGACCAGTGAAAAACATGTTTTGGGGATCGATAAATTGATAAGCAGAGCCACAACAGCAGAAAAGTTTAATAAAAACTTCTTTTATAACCTGCCGTAACCAAAACAACGATGTAGCTCACATCAGTAAACAGGATCAGGGACAGATGGGATAGCTTCAACCCTGGAGTGCATTGGTACCCCCGACCTACAACTTTGCCCAGGTACGTCACCGTTGCCTGGCCAAACTCTTACTTTGCAAGGTTCAGTGTGAGATTTGCATCTTGTAACCTCCCAAACACTACTGTCCAGTTCAGCTTTGCAGCCTGATACTCCCAATAAGACTGTATTAACCAAGCACTGAGATAAAGTAGGAGTCAGCACATCTGAAAATAGAGATTTGTGAGATTCAATTAAACACACACCATTCTACATTGGTAGTGAATTAAATGTGGGAAACACTTGACAAGAAGTTTCAACAATGTATCAGAATTTTTCAAACATTCTTAGCACTGGACAGACCAAAAGCATCCTCAACCAGATCAACATCAGACAATGCTGAAGCAGCCTGTGTCTCAGTGGGATCAGCACTGGACAGGGCCAAAACAGTTTGCCCTCTTCCCTTACAGAAGACAGTGGGGCAGATTATCTATCCAGGCAGGGTTTCGGCATGTCAATATGATACAACATTCTTTAGTGGCAACTATGTGGTCTCGTTCAATCGCTTTTTTTGAACCACAGAGGAACTGCTGTAACGCGCCTGCAGAGTAGAACCAGGAGGAGGCAATAACACCAAGACTCCTGAAACTTCTATTTTGCATCCAAAACCATGTCTTCATGGACATTATTTACTTGTAAATTTTACGTTTTGACTCAGCCAGCCATTTTTCTTACAAAAGTTTGAAAGGGCCTCACACAGTATGCACAAACACCAGCTCGGCCCGACTGAGGCTTAGAGAGTCCCGAACCACCTAGCAAACAGGGAAAAGGAGACCCCCTCACCCTAATGTTTGTTAAACTCCAGATACTAAATCCAAGGCAATGACTTTAGAGTCTGTTAAAAATGTTCAATCACCCATGACTCTCTGGGTGATGCATGCCTGAACAGCAGTGAGTAATGTCAAGTTGTTTCATCACTTGTGCAAAGATTTTGCAACATGAAATCTGATCCTTGATCAGTTTGTTTTACTTCAGGCAACCCACATAGGAAGAAAACCCCTAACAGCAAGAGCCAGAAAGAGAGCGAGAGAGAAAGCGGTGCACATGCAGGGCCTCATGTAAAAGTGAGGCTCTACAGAGAGTCGAGAAAACTGTCCAGCGCATCACCGTGTTGGACCTTCTTCCCAAGAGGGAGGTGGGTTGAGATATGACGTGCAAGGTACCCTGGATGCATTGGTTGTTGACGTTCTGTGATGTCATGTCAGCTTCAACCAGGAAATGTACAGTTTGCATACAGTCTCTTTCAAAATGTCGGTGCATCACCAAGCGAATGCGGTTGGGTTTATGAAAAAAGAACAGGGTTTGGCTTTACAATTGTACTGGAAGCGAACACTGGCCTCCCAGGTACAAGTCGGTGGTTGCTGGATCCATCCACCACCCCTCCTACCCACCCTACTCAGACTTGCACCTCCTTGACTTACATTGTTGTCCCACCGCGTTTCCCCCAATGCCGCCAATCACCACTAAACAGCGGCTGGCCAAGTTTCATGCCGATGTGAAAGAACAGCTATTTTCGTTGGCGTCTGATGCTTGAAGTCACTGCCCAACTGCCGGTATTCAACGACTTCGAAATGAGACCACATTGACTGAGTTGAACAATCAATGCATTCACACACCTCAGGCACAGCCATCAGGAGCAATTTGGGGTTCAGTATGTTGTCCAAGGATACTTCGAAATGTGGAGAAACCGGGGATCGAACCGCCAACTTCCGTTTAATGGACGACCTGCTCTACCTCCTCGTCAGTCACAGCTACATATACATTTACTCCATTCCTTATTACATTTTTTGTTTAGATTAACATCACACTCAGCTTATTCAATTTCAACACTGTATGCACAAATGTATTATTACTGCCTTTGTGGTGGGGCAGCTCTCCAGCCACTGACTCTTTTAAGACAAAACTCAAGACACACATCTTTTCAACGGCCTTTGGGTGCTCTTAGTGGTTTTAATATTTTATAATGTTTTATTTTTTTATAAATAAATCTCACAAGCTGCTTTCTGTTTCTGTTTTAGATTTGTGCACAGACATGGTATTGCCTTGTATTTTTCCATTGCTATTTATTGTTGTTATTGTGCCTTTTTTTTGTGCTACTGATGTTATTTAGTTTGCCATTGTTGTGCAGTTCACTTTAATTTGTGCAGCATTTTGGTCAACTCTGGTTGTTTTTAATCGCACTATGTAAATAAACTAACTTGAATTTATTTTAACTTGCAGTATTTGATGTGTTGGATTCAGACTCTGCTTTTCCTTGTGTGATTTTACTTTTTTTGATAGATATTTAATAAGCATTCTTGGAGGGAGCCTGAGGCCTGAGAGTTTCATTGCCAGCAACTGTTTCTGAATTGTTGCACACATGATAAGAATACCTGGTAACACAGCTGAAATAAAAATAGAGGACTGGAAACCTGGAAGACTAGAAGTCTAATATCATATTCTTTTAATTTATTTCAATGTAACTGATGGCTACTACTGTATGCATGACTGCACTCTTTTAGATAAGAAAATACTCATTTGCAAGTTTCCTTCCTTTTCAAGTATGTCAGTTTTGACAGTTTAAACAAAAGGCTGAGAATTCCTCACTGTCAGATTGAGGAGCTGGAATGACACCTCAGGAGAATCTGTGCAAAGGAAGGAAACAAGCTCTGCTCTCTGCTGTGTCACTGTCAGCTATCCATGTGGCCTTGTTTTCAGACTCTGCTTTTTTTTTTTTTTTAACACGAACAAAAGAACAATTCCCCAGATCCTTCCTGGACTGAATTTAAATTGGGTAATTGAGAGAAAAACTTTGAGAAAAACTATTTGTCATCTCAACTGGGAACATGTGGACTGACAAGGATCACTAGAACATTCTATAATGTTACAGGCACAACAACAACAACACGGTCTGCAGAGTCCGCATCAACATTAGATGAGTCAACAATACATTCCCATCAACTCTAATGGTAGCTCCTCATGCTCTTCCCTGGATCTGGGTTATAACAGTGACCACAGCTGATACTCTTCAACAATTTAAGTTACTCAAAGGAAGCTTAAAGCTTTTTATCTCTCAGCTGCCTGTAAATGTATTTATTAACCAAAATTAGAAAAGCTTCACATACATAATACGTACTGACAAATGCATTGGTCAGAGAGGTCAAGAGAAATGTGGGGCCAGAAGCTGAAGTTGTGACTAGCAGGGCTAGTTGGTAAACTGCTGTAGCTGGAGAGCTAACCAGCCACTCCAGACACAATAGCTCCAAGAGCTCCTCTCTATTTCCTCTCTACTGTCCTGTTTATTCCCTGTCACTGCACACCATTGTGTTACATTAAAAGTTATTGAGGAGAGAGAATAAAGCTTTCTGAGCTAACAGCCAGTTAGCAAACGTATTCGCTCGTTTGCTTAATTTGGTTGCTAAAAGGAATACACAGTGTATTCTTAAGACATATTTGTACCATTAAGTACTTTCTCATAACTATCTGCAAACCATTGTTATGTTGTCGAACAGTTTTTACTCCAAAAGAGACAGTTAAATAAAAGTGAATGGTGCAATGCAGCTAATGAGCTGAGATAGCTTCCTGTATTTTGATTTCTCTAGCTGTCCATCCCAGGCCCCCAGAAAAGAAGCTCAGCCTTGCAGCCAATATTTCCCTGTGGCCACTCACGGTAAACTCCAAAAGCATTACCAAAAAGCATTGTCGCTATAGACCACCACTGTAAAAGAAACATCTTTAAAACTGTTAACCTCAAAACTGCAAACGAAGTCAATTGTGAGTCTTTTCATTCCTAAGTTTTGAGCCATGGTGGTTTTCAATTTGTAAAACTTTCCTCAAACTGAGAAAAGTGATTTTAAAACATCATCATCACAATATAAAGTTTATGAGCTGAGCGGGAACTCGCGGGAGGGGCCAGCAGGCAAAACACTACTGCACATCTTCAGTGGGCCACATACCGCAGAAGTTAACCTCGAAAGCTAGAAAACTTTTTTGCCGTATGCGCCAGGTGAGCAACTCCATTGGAATGAATAGGCACCAACTTAGCATCCAGTATCTTCTTATTTTTAAAATCTAGGGGCTTTAGAGCCAATTTCCCTTTAAAGGCCAAACAGTGGATTCACATCCATCACATAATGTCTTAAAGCCCTTCCACAGTGTGGAAGCAGTGCCGATCATCCGGGTAATTTCATACCCTGCAGTTTACATTTATTGGCTTCATGTGCCACTGAGCAGCTTTGATAGGAATGAACAGAGCCCCGCCTCCAACGCTGTATCTAGTTCCCTTTATCCATTTATCTATTATTCCAGCTGTCCCCTCAGAGTGTGAGATCGCACAGTTTAATTTTGCCTTTCTTTCCACTAAATGTATTAATTTTTGCCTGAAATTTTACTGTATTAAGTCCTGGTGTAGAGGTCTTGATAGAGATATAACACATAAATAAATACATCAGAGAACACAATACCTGATAAACAAAAGCCCCACAACACATTATTTATTTGTTAACAAGCTTCACCCTGGGCACATGTCCATTTTAGGATGAGGTGAAACCACAAAATTTGAGTTCCAGAATAAAAAGCATGAGTTTCTTACATTAACTGTTTTAAAATAACAATCTGAAAATAAAATTACTGAATTAAATGCAAAAGGTCCAATGAATCTGCTTTTGACTATCTTACAATATAATGACGAAAACTCAGTCTGTCTATGTGTCTGTTCCACGTTTTTCTCCTCACTGACTTGGTCAATCCATGTGAAATTTGGCACAGTGGTAGAGGGTCATGGGAGGATGCGAATGAAGCAATATTACATCAATTGGCCAAAGGGGGGCGCTATAGCAACCGACTGAAATTGCAAACTTTGAATGGGCATATCTCATGCCCCGTGTGTCATAGAGACATGAAACTTTGCACAGAGATGCCTCTCCTCATGAGGAACACATTTGCCTCAAGAACCCATAACTTCCGGTTATATAGATTTTCTGCCATTTTGAATTTTTTGGAAAACACTTCAAATTGATCTCTTCCTAGGAAATTTGACCGATCTGCATGAAACTCGGTGAACATAATCTAGGGACCAATATCTAAAGTTCCCTCTTGGCAAAAGTTGGAAAACTTACTAAAACTGAGCTTCTATAAGGCAATGAATATTGCAGAGGGTGTGGCTCATCACATAAAGGTGTATAACATCTCAAGGGTTTCACCCATCACCACGCAACTTTGTAGGCATATGACCACACATAATCTGAGGGGACCCCTCCATTATTGACCCCATCAAACAAAATGGGGGCGCTAGAGAGCTCATTTCTTATCTAGGCCTAAGCGCCATATGGATTTCTACTAAACTTGGTAGATATGTAGAACAGGACGCCTCAAGGTGACTGGAGAAATTTAACTCTAATTGGCAACTGGGTGGCGCTATAACAACAAAAAAATGCTTAAAAATGGCTAAAATGTGACCGATCACTGTGGCTCCCCCTGTGGGCGAATGTTGTTTTTTTCTAATTTTTGGTGTGACTAAGTCATAGTATGGTATGCTGCTGCAACAAGGGCTAGCCGCACCTTTCCTATGTGAACTACAGCACCAGTGCACCCCATTTTTAAGTCAATACAATATATAAAAACTTTAACCATCTTCCTTTCAACGTGCTACCTCAACTACTAGTGTACAGTTTTAGCCCACTAACTATCCCACTATTGGCAATGGTACTACTGTACTTTCAATAAAGCAATCGTACTATCAAAGTCACAAAAACTCTGTCTGAATACATTGCTCTTCTTAATGTGTTCAGTTGACTATTTAATCTGTAATTTCCTATGACCTGTATCCCAAACACACACCATGTGAAACTGTATGTGGGCAACTGTGCACTCAATGGGTATGGACTAGTAACTACATAAGAATGAACTTTCTTGTGCCAGTTTGCTAACTGAATAATACTATACAAGACAGATCTGTGATTAAAAGGAATAAAGGAGCACTTGACCTCAAACAGACCTAATGTTTGAGCAGCAGAGGATTATTTCCACCCTGACTGTGATGAGCAAATGTCCTACATATTTTATGATTTCATGAAAAAAAAATCTTGTGGCCTAGGAGTTAAGGTGCCAACAATGAATCCACTTGGCATCCGGCTGGAGTCCTTTGTTTCATGTCATTGCCCATCTCCCTCTCCCCTAATCTCACAACTGTCATCTCTCATCTGTCATGTAAACAAACAAGGGATAAAATTCACTTGTGTTCTGGCAAATGTAAAAGGCAACAGAATGTTCAGTGTTTAAGGTATAAAACCACAACAACCCTTCAGTTTGTGTTTTCATGAATTTCAAATAGTTTTTCATGACATATTATTTTGTATCTGTCATTCATATAATCGCATTTCCTTTGGCCACAGATCATTATGGTACTAGAATAAGAACAGAAAAGATTATCATAAATTATCCAACTAACCAACCACCAACCAGTCTGACCATGTTCTTCTGAGATCATCTTGTCAGAGATTCTCAGATGTTGACCCCTGTTAACATCTGTGTTTGTGCATTCTGATACACCCTGTCAGCCATGTTTTGTAGAGCAGACTCTGATATTGACATGCTCTCTGCCTCCAGGGCTTCTCTGACTGAACTCTGCTATTCCTGATTCAGCACTGGGTTGTTTAGAGTTTAGTGCGACTAAGCTCCAAATCTCATCAATACATTTCTTCAATATTTCACTCCACACCAAGCAGTCATTAAACTGTTGATTGGACTTAACATCTGGCAGAATTAGTATTACAGTGATGGTGCTTTATCCAAATAAAGCCTGGGGGCAGAGAGGAAGTCTTTCCTGAGGTATTTGAGCGCTCCTCAGACAGTGATATGGACCGTGCTATGGATAAATAGCAGCTGTTTGACAGTGGATATGTTTTAAACTTGATATTGAGTTTTTAATTTACTTTATGATCATCCAGTCCATAAGTAGGGCTAATTGATAGCTTCTGCGTGCATATGTCTGTGTGGGGTGTTTTGGTCCAGGTGACGAAAGTGTCATCATCCACCCATGTCGACAGGGGTCCCCATGGCCCCTTAAGCGGACATCAGTGTGCAGCCCAGTTTTTGTGACCATGTGGACCATACGCTGAGCAAGCTTATCAACTGCACTTGCTCCAATTTCATTCCAAACTCCAATCAAGCCCAAATCACTTGAGTCAAGCCAGCCACAGCTACCTGACCATGTTAAAGTTAGTTTTACGTTCTTCTATTTACTCCAGACCCAGCAACATCTTCGTAAGCCCAGTTCAGACCAAAAAACTGCAATAAGACAAGTTGCAACAGGCAACTACTTGCCAAAGGCACATACAGTGAGCAGCAGCAGCAGCAGCAGCAGCAGCAGCAACCTACCATCCAATGTGGGCACACTGTGAATCTTGTTCTAAAACCAAAATCAGCCAGCTTGAGTCGAGCTCAGGTCAGCCAGTTTACACCGCTGCGACTTTTCTCTGCAATGTTCTCAAAGGGTTTCGTCTTGTCACTGGCCTGAACTGTGCTTTAGCTTCACTTTCACCAGATGTCAGCAGTGGGTGGACGAGCTGACGCAGACCCTGAATTATACTATGAATAGGACTGTGTGCTTGACCGTGTGACCACAGCCGTCCGTTGACATTCAGTGCTAAGGGTATGTGCAAGCCTTAAGAGTCTGGGTGCCATCCTGGACAGTATGTTGTCTTTTGAGGCACACATCAACAATGTTACTCGATCAGCATACTTTCATGTAATATTAATTGCCTTCACAATAGTCACTTACAATGACTGGAAAGCACCCCAACTGTGATTCACACTTTGGTTACATCCCATACTGACTATTGCAGTTCTGTCCTCTTTGGTCTTCAGTGTCTTCATAAACTCCAACTGGTCCAGGCTTCAGCTGGCTGTATCATTAGTAGAACTACCTCCAGAGATCATATCACTGCTGTTCCTCAACAGCTTCACTGGCTTCCTGTTAAATATCATATTGATTTCAAGGTTCAGCTTCTCACCTTTAAGGCCCTTCATAACACTGCCCCTCTGTATCCTTCTGAACTACTTTATATCTACACACTCTCCCATACTCTCAGATCCTCCTCTGCAATCCAACTCACCTAACCATCTGCCCACTTTATTAACATGGGGTCTACAACCTTCAGCTGTCTGCCCCCCACCTTTGGAACTCTCTCCCACAAGACATTTGCAGTATTGATTATTTCTCCACTTTCAAATCCCTTCTGAAAACACACCTTTTCAGGCTGGCATATTCGGTCTGATGAAATGGCGACACAGTTTTGCACAGTAGATGACTTTATGATGATGAGAATGTATTCAGTAGTTTTGTTTTAGAATACCTTTTCTCTACAGTTATATATTGTACTGTTGCACTGACTCAAAAGCTATAAATCAATCACATTAAGTTGTATTTTTTTTTTTTTTTTTATGTACCTATACGGTTCCATTTGATGTTTTTAAAAATCATACAATAACCATGTCAATCTATTTATCCATGATGGTAGTAATTATGATAAATGTTATCACGGTTATAATTACCATAATGTCTTTCATTATCAATGATCCAACATTTGATTGGAGCCCTCTCCTCCATTCTCTTGTACTCTAATGACAGTAACCACAGGTTTAAATTTCAGCAGACTTAAGTGGACTTATTTGAAAAACAGTGTTGAACTGGAGCTGGTGTGCTGAAATTGACTGTAACATTTCCTCCTGCAGTAGAATGTGAGTTTCTCTTATCATAGGCAGCTGCCTATGACTTTAAATTGGATAATACCCAATGAGGTATCCAATAAAAAAGTGTAATAAACATTTCTAATTAACTCAGCAGTGCATTATTTATTTATCATAATGTACCTGCAATTCTTAAATTGTGCAGCTAGGCAAACCCTCAAGAGTAAAAGACTTCTGCTCAGCAAGAGTGAAAGAAATGATGAAGAAAACTGTCTACAGTAAATTATTTCCAACATTAATAATAATTTAGGAAAGCTTTAATTAAACTATCCATAGTTACTCCAACCATAAACACTTTACTGCACTTTAACTTTGAATATCAGTACATTATTAAAACCAAATGGTTACAATAAGGTTGGATTTAAACCAGGAAAGTTACCCAAATATAAAATATGATAAAAAAAATTCTTTCTAATGTTGTTAATCTCTCCTTGTCAGACTTTGACAACAATTCTGTAATTAGTGACTGTCATGAGCATAGACCGTATTAAAGAAGTGGATGTAGCCACTGTGACATCACCCATTGGTTTGTGGACTACTTGAGGTTGTCACTTTGGCCTTCGCCATCTTGGGTTTTTGGAGCCAGAAGTGACCAGTCATTAGAGAACAATGCTTGCATTCTATGTTCTTGCACACCATGGCTACATTACAATTGTACATTTCATACAAATCAGAGCAACATTTCTAAATTGACAGAGCCAAGATAACATGCATATAAGCTGACTTCATCTTCACAGGATGGAAGGGATGGTGGATGGTGTGTCATCTTGGTGTGATGCCTGCCAAGCTGCAGACCACTGTTCGAAACCAACCAACAGTAAAGCTGGTTGTTTGTTACAGAACTGTCGCTGCGTTTTCAGCAGCGTTTTTTGCCATCAAAAGTGGTTGTTTTTTAGCGACCAGTTGTTGTCTTTCCACCGGGAATACTGCCATTAAAAGCAGTTAATTAAGGACCACTTTAGTCAAAGAAAACTTATTTTCATTTGCAGTATTATCTTTGGTGGAATTGCTCTAATCTGGGGCCTCTCTACCTTTCCGTGGGCCTACACAGCCTAAGGGGGAGCGAGCACACCTCTCTTCCTTCCACACACATACAAGGAAAGCCTAAGGCTGAGAGAGCAAACCTCCCTGCCCTTCCATGTACCTACATGGAAAGCCTACGGCAGGAGGGCAGCAGCAAAGACCTCCCAGGAACAGAACAGAATAGAACAGCATCAATGATGAACAGAAATGACATTAGTAAGTCAGACATGAAAAGGAGGAGCTGAGGTGGAGGCAGATTGCAAACCGGCTTGCAGAGGAAGCAGCAACAGTGGGCTGGCCAAAGCAGATTAAATAGGGTGCCCTGAATGAGATTTGCTAATTGGCTGCATAGAAAGGAATCATGTGATCAATCAGCTGATCCATCAGTTGACTGGGCTGTTTGAGATCAGCTGATGTAGCTGGGATGTGAGCTGAACATGTCCTGCCTGAACTAATGCTATGCTTAATTTATTTTTTACTGAGACAACACTGCATTTCTAGCTAGGATACGCCCACCAAGAGTGGGTATTCTAAGCCAAACATTGTTTTTTTCCTAACCATGACCAATTGGCTTTTGTGCCTAAACCTATAACCACATGTTAACTCCATGGTTATTGAAAAGTTTTAATGTATGCACTACATAATAATGTACAAATTTAACCACAAATCTGTGGTTTGCAGAAACATACAATGCCAAAATTTATTCTAGTGATTGGGCTGGACTGAGAACCCATAGACACTGCCTTTTCAATCACAAGCTAGCCATGCCCTAAAGCTAACCCTGCTTTATCATCTATTTTAGCCTAAACGGGACCATAACAAAATAAAAATCATGCTTTGTTGAAGAAGACTTGAGACTACCAATTAAACTATATACTCATTAGAATTTTTTTTTACTGAGGTAATAAATCAAGTGAAAAGTAGAGTCATTTTCTCATAGACGACAATCGTCCTTTTTATGCAACTAGTGGAGTCACCCATGGTGTGCCATTGGAAAGAATGCCGATTTAAGGCACTTCTGCATTGGCTTGGTTTCTAAGACCCAAAGATAACCCCTTACTTGTTAATCTAACAAGCACAAACAGGAGTGAGATGGAATGACTGAATATGATTGAGCCTTGTATATTAGCAAGCTAAATGGGATCGTTAAGTTATGACTACCAAATGTTTGGTGCACCATCTGTAATTTCTGTCAAACAATACACCTCCTAGGCTTTTTTGTTTGCTTGTTTCACAGTTTAGAAATAAAAGTACTGATTAAAAAAGCTTCTGAAGGAAAAAACTGTGAAACTACTGTACACATGAAAATCAATACAAAAAGGACAGCCATAATAATCAAATGCATTTACAAGCTCGACCAGTGTTCTCACAGTCACACCTTCTGAGCCCGGGCCTCACAGCTGCGGTGACCTTTTAAGCCGTTTATGCCCGTGCATAGATATTGGCATTAACGTCCTCTCGCTTTAATGGAAAGTGCTTGCTAAGCCAACAACTGTGCTCAGTGAACTGTGTACCTTAGAGGTGAATTATATCATGCTGGATTACCCTTACCTTAATTTATCTGTGCCAGCTTTGTATCTGGAGACTCTGGCCATCAACAAGGGCAGGGAGACGGCATCCAGCCAGCGCTTCTCATACTTTGGTTCATTAGCTGAGGGCGAAGGTGGTGATGGAGCCTGCGTGGAATACACGAAATATGCAATGAGCTTCAAGCTGCTTTTGATCATTAAGGAGGTGGTGTGGATGCCAACACTTGCACCATATACAGGAACACAGAATTCCTTTCTTAACCTGGGTTAATCAGCTGTACTGCATGTAGACATCAAAATGACATCCTTTTGACACTAAAAATTCCTTTAAAGATAACACCTGCACCATTACTGACTAATGAAAGGCCTGATTTGCTACTGTATACACTCAGAAGCTACCACTGTTTATTTACTCCAGCTTTGTCTTACCTGATGTCACAGGATAACTTTCCAAAATACATTAAAAACAGCAGCACATTTGTGTGCCCAATTATCAAATGTACCACTATCAATTATTTTAACTTTTTGTTTTATGTGCAGAGACCAGTCCCCTTGCTTCATCTCAGCAAGGGGGCATTATTTGTTAATGGAACAGACAGCAGGGGCCTCGTTTATAAATGTCTGTGAAAAGCCACATTAAATGACTGTTTATATGCACAAAATCTCACAGTTTTTGCCTTTTTTTCCAGAAAGACAATATTCTTACTAAGCTGTTTACATGGCTAATGAAAATGAATATTCCGCTAATATTCCTGTTTACATGCAGCCGCGGTAGTCCGTGCCCTAACATGTCATTTATCACGTCAGCCGCCGCTTGTGCCAGGATTGTTTTCAAAGATTTGCCAGACTTGTTCGACCATGCAACCAAGCCTCCTACTTTCATTTTGTTAACCACCTTCTTGAAAAGGTTAGTGTTACAATATTTGCGCATATCCAAAAACCTGTTGATATCCAAGTCTCTCATTATGTTTAAAAGTAGAGGTGTTTCTCCATCTGACCAGTAATGTGGGCCTTGTGTTTGGGCATGCATCTCTACCCCACAGCCTTGCAAACTGTTTTATCAGTAGGTTTGTGTACAACAGGCATGTCCAAAGTCTGGCCCGGGGGCCAACTGTGGCCCGCAGACCAATTTTAATCAGCCCTCAGTTTGACTTTCAAAATATACCATATGTGGCCCTTTATACAATAATGTTTAATCGAGCAAGATCACTTCCCATTTTTACCCTTCACCTCACATATAGGACTATCATACAGTTTGTAGACAGGCATCACATAGTAATAGTTCATTAAAAAGATAAAAATGGTTGCATTTGTCTCACTTTTTTCTTTTTTTTAAAACAATTTGCCGCGAGAATCAGTTGGCCCCCAGGTATTTTCACGTTGTTTTATCTGGCCCCCATTCAAAAATGTTTGCACACCCCTGGTGTACAACGTATCCATGATGGCACACAGAGCTGACTGTAAACTGAACAGACACCATGTGTCACAAACTGCAGTAAAAATACTATTTGAGACATATTCTGAATGCCCTGTATCTAACCCCTGCATATATATCCATAAAATGCTATTAAACCCAAAGAATACTGGCATGTTCTACATGTCTTAATCAGAAAATGCTACAATCAGAGTGAGGCCTAATTCAGAATATCCAAACTGAATATGCTGTTTACATGAAATTCAGAATAGTGTCATATTCAGAAAAATAGTGGAACATTAGTGTGCATGTAAACATACCCAATGTTTGTGTGTGCACAAGCAGAAGTGACACTGCTGGTTTGAATGTTTATGAAAGTGGATCTCCAAGTGTTGCGTGACATAAAGTTAAGTAGTCACATCAATGTCAAGTCAGTTTTAATAATAGACAGCAAATCATATCAAAATTTATCTTGGGACAATTTGCATACAAGCAGCCATACACCTCTAATTAAAATAAACTGAATTAGTTAAATCAAATTAGGCTTTACTTACACTGAACAAAAATTCAACAGCAACGTTTACCATTTTTCACAGGTTCAAGTAAAAGATCCAAGACTTTGGTATCAAAAGGTTACTCTAAAATGTGCAGTCTGATCACACACCACAATGCCACAGATGTCAGAAGTATTGAGGGAGTGTTCCGTTGATATGCTGACTGCAGGAATGTCAACCAGAGTTGTTACCTCTGAACGGTATGTTAATTTCACAACCATAAGTTGACCCCACTGTTGTTTCCATTAATTAGTACATCCATCCGGCCTCACTACCACCAGAACAGTTGATGCAACAACTGGTTTGCACAACCAAAGAATTTCTGCACAAACCATCAGAAACCATCTCAGGGAAGCTCATCTACATGCTCATTGTCCTCACCAGGGTCTTGACTTGACAGCAGTTCCTCATCCCAACCTACATGTGCTGTTCTGAGGCCAGTTGGATGTACAGCCAAATTCAGGGAAATAGCATTGGAAACATCCTATGGTAGTAAAATGATCATCCCAAGGCACACCTGTGTAGTAATGATCCTGTTAGCATCCTGATATGCCACACCAGCCAGCTGGATGGAGTGCTCATGAATACTGATTTGAACAAATTTGTGATCAAGATGAGAGAGATATCTGTTGAGTGCATAAAAAAAGTCTTAAATCTTTAACTTAAACCTGCAAAAAATAGGAGCAAAAACAAAAGTGTTATGTTTAAGTTGTTCAGTGTATAATGATTTAATTTCTACAATGTTGCTTCAATCCAGTAACTCACCGTCTGCATGGCCAATTTCCCCTGTCTACAAAATGTTTGTCGGCATGGGTCAGAGCTTCCCTACAGGTGTGCACATTTACTCATCAAGTTTATTTTTACAGATTTTACAGACCAATTTTGTGTGGGAGGTGGTGTATGCCTCCCACAATGGCTATAAAATGAGGCTCCAGAGCAGTGACAGCCACATTATTATTTTTTTTTCCAGTGTTTCTGGTTATGTACTTAAGATATGAGCCAGCTCTGTATTAAACTGAACATATTTTTGCTTTTGATATTTCAAAATGTTCAATTACCCTCACTTTTTTTCCTACATCAGTATGTAGCTTCAATGAAAAATCATGTCCTTTTTCAGACTGGTGGAGAGAGAACATCTGGAATACTCATTTAGGTGTTCATTTAAGTTAGTTTTTAACAGAGGGGTTTATTGATACATCATCTAGAGCTCTATTTAAATATCATTTTATTGTTTAAAAAAAAAGGCAAAATTGACTTAATATGGCTGTGTGAAAAAAGATTCTGCCAAAACCTTTGACTCTGAATATGTCAAAATGAAACAAGACTTTTGGATCTGGCTTAAACCAATGTTCAGAATTTGGTTATGAAAATGTAGGCAAATTAGGGCATATTTAATGAGACAATGCCCCATATTTAAACCTAAAATTTGTATGCCTCAGCGCATGAGGCAAAGTTTCTCGCGGACGCTCAAGAAGCACAACTGGTAGCGTCGGTGGCTTAGTGGTAGAGCAGGCGCCCCGAGTACAAGGCTGTTGCAGTAGCGGCCCTGGTTCAAATCCAGCCTTTGGCCCTTTGCTGCATGTCATCCCCTCTCTATCCCCCCTTCACGCTCACCTGTCCTGTCCATTAAAGGCAAAATGCCCCAAAAAATATCTTGGGAAAAAAAAAAAAAAAAAAAAGCACAACTGTCAAAAATATTTGTGGCAGTTTTGGGCTCTAGTCACTCATCACGTGAATCATGCGAACGTTCGATCATGCTTGTCAATTTAAAGGAGCCGCAAAGTGTACTACTGGCTTGAAAGTAGCGTAGTTGCTGCTTGCTGTTGTCCAGTCAAAAAGTCAGTCAGATGCTTTGCTTTGCTGTTTGTCATCCCATTCAAACCAAGCAAGGAAGGCTTGCATGCTACATCACAACATTAGCCTGCAATTCTCTCCTCTATTATTAACATTACACACTTTAAATCTCACAAGACAATGCAGTCCCAAGCCTCACTCTTTTTATTTTGGTCTCTGTAACCGAACAGCGACACATTATAAAGGACAGAGTGGGCGCGAACGCAAGTAATCAACTTCTCAATATCCACTGTCGGAGTGTGTTGTAGGACCCAAAGTTACATGGCTTGTTCTCTGCATGGGACCCGCTTCATCGAAGCACGTCAGCATTCCAACTGGTTGTGGCCGAACCGCGTCAGAGCTTATTACCATTACCATAAATTTGAACAAGTTTTAACTCCTCACCGGACCCGCTCCGGTCGCTTTGGTCGCCCAAGATGAGCAGCTGACGACCAGGTTGCCCAAGACGCCCAAGTCACTGGGCTCTCAATGAAAATTAATGATTTCTGCCGTTGTGGAAACTCTGGTCACTGTTGGTTTGAACGTACGGTTACAGTTTACATCCATGTCAATAAAACCATGGATGCATTTGATGACACACATCTTGCCACCAGCAGCACATAAGATCAAAACAATCAGCACGATTTCAATATTAGTGTCGCCAATTCAGTATCTGACCAAATGTCTCCCCTTCTGTGTGTTTGCAGAACATTATGATGCTACAATGAAGCTGACCTTTTGGATTTAAAATGTCATCATTTCATCATTTTATTCTATTAGACATTTGTGTGAAATTTGGTCATAATTTGAATTAGATGAATTCTTGAGCTGTGGCCAAAAATATGTTTTGTTAGGTCACAGTGACCTTGACCTTTCACCTCCAAATTCTAATTAGTTCATTCATAGGTCCAAGTGGATGTTTGTAGCAAAATTGAGAAAACTCCCTGAAGGTCTTCATGAGATATTGTATTCATGAGAATGAGACCGGCACAAGGTCACAATGACCTTGATCTTTGACCATCAATTTTCAATCAGTTCATCGTTGAGTCCATGCTTATGCCACATTATAAAAAAATCCCTCACAGTGTTCTTGAGGTACTGCATTAAAAAAAATGGACAAACAAGGTCATAGTGACCTTGACCTTTGATCTATGACCACCACAATCTAATCAGTTCATCATTGAGCCCACGTGGACAATGGTGCCAAATTTAAAGAAATCTCCTCTAGGTGTTCTTGAGATATCCCATTTAAGAGAACGGGATGGACAAATGTATGGATGATGGATGTCGATGGATGCATGGACGTACAGACAGACAATCTGAAAACTAATGCCTTGTGCCACAGCTATCACTGGCATGAAGGCATTAAAAAAATAAATAAAGTTGGCAGTATAATGACAATATATGAGGTCATAAGCATTAATTTTCTGTTTTCACTGTATACAGACACATGCACAGGAAACAAACAAAAAAGAAAATATTTTGCTACCTTTCCACACTTCACACACACAAGTGGGTCCAGAAAAAAACGGACCCAAAGTGGATAAAAAAAGATGGACAAACAATGCCTCTTGATGTGTTGTGGTGTTATGAGGGCGTGTTAGGGAAAAATACACTTGCTGTTTAAATTGATGGATTACATTTATCTTGGCAGCGGTTTGTCTCCGTGAGCTCTTTATAATGGATTTTTTGAAAACCTTGAGCCTGCAGTATGAGCTTCTGACTGTGGCAAACACACAGGTGCATTTAGCCTTTTCGTAGTCAATAATGAGCATTAGAAGAAGCTGAAATTGCAGCTTAAAGGTGCCTGGTTTATAGCAATAATAAATGTGTTAATGTGGCATGAAAACAGCTTTGCTTTTGAAAGCTGTGCTCTGGGGTTATGGGTGCTTCCTGATGATGGCAATACACACGATGGCAAGCAGGACTTCAAATTACTTTAGAATGCACTTTACAGTAATACACTATCACTATAATGGCCAACACTTGTTTTCCTATATTAGCAGTCTACTGCTCATATTACGTCTGATAGGCCACTCTGTGCCTCTTGTTAACAGTGTCTCTCATTCAACCTCTTTTGTGCCAAAGTTTTCTATTTGACAATGGCTTAAAGGATTTGTATAACTAACTGAAATAATGGGTGATTAGTGTACAACAGCAAGGACACCCTTTACAAAGAAAAAAATGCAAAGCTAAGTCAAGGCAGTATGTGCCAGTCAGTGACAACATTAAAACCACTGACTGGTGAAGTGAATAACATTGATCATCTCATTACAATTGGAAAACCTTTGGTTCTGGCATTCATGTTGATGCTACAACACTGTTGCCGAATAAATACACCCCCTAATGACAGTGGCATTCCACATAAGCAGCACCCCCCTAGCAGGACAGTGTGCCCTGTCACACCCCAAAAAATGCTCAGGAATGGCCTAAGGAATGTGACAAAGAGCCCAAGGTATCAGCCTGGCCCCCAATTTCCCAGATCGCAATCCGATCAAGCATTCATGGGGTGCATTGGTACTGATCCTAAGAGGTCATACTGTGGATTATACTTGGCTCTGACCTGTCGTGGAATGGACAAATGTCCTGTGGTGTCTGGCACAAGAGCGTTGGTGGCAGATCCTCTGAGCCCTTGTGGGTAACAAGGCAGGGTAGTTGCACGTCCAATGGATGCTCGATCTGTTTGGAATCTGGGGATTTTGGAGGCCAAGTTGATGCCTTGAGCTCTTTGTCACATTCCTCAGGCCATTCCTGAGCAGTTTTTACAGTGTGGCATGGCACATCGTCCTGCTGAGGGTGGGACTGCCGTCAAGGATTGCCGTTGCCATGAAGGGGTTTACTTGGTCTGCAACAGTGTTTGGGTGGGTGGCGTCAAGAGGCATCCACATTAATGCCAGAACCCAAGGTTTCCCAGCAGAACATTGGTGTGTAAAAAGAATCAGCTGCAGCTGTCTGACTTGTAAATACAGTGTTACAGTAGTCTATCAAGCCTACAGTACTACAGATAAACACATGGGCATGTTTTCATACATCTTGCTGAGACACAAGTTCTTTAAGAAGCAGAATCCCAAGTAAGATAATAACTTCCAAAAAGACGTTTATACAACAGGAAAGGAACTAAGGTAAATAACAATACAAATTCTAAACCGAGATTCCCAAATTTTCCTGGAGAGTTCATTCTAGAGAAGGCAAGCTCTGTGAGCAATGGCTGCATGCCCGAAAGATTTTTTTTATTATTATAGGAGAACATTAAGGAAACGATTGAGTGTATAGAGTAACTGGAGACTGGAGATGAAGGAAGGAGCCAGTCTATCTAATGCCTTGTAAGTCAATTTAAATCAGACCTCGTTTGGATTGAGTGCACAGACATCAAGACAGGTGTTTTATAATCAAACTTGTTCGATACTGTAAGGACTTTGGCAGCTTTGGTAGAATGTACACACAGAACAAAAGTGGTCTAAGTACTGATCCCTGTGGGATTTGTGTTCAACCTCAGAGCAGGAAGATACAGTATTATTGTACACAACAGTGTCTTGTTACTCAGATATGAGTGAATCCAGGCAAGGACCAGCCCCTTGTGACTGACGAAGCTCCCGAGACGTTCTTGGGGGGCATCATGGTCTACAGTGTCACATGCCGCCTTCAGATCTTGTAATAGCAGGATAGATGTAAGATCAGAATCTGTGACAGTTAGTTAGGAAGTGGTATGCTAACCTGGTCAATGCAGTTTCGGTAGAGTGTTTACATCTGAACCCAGACTAAAACTCATGAAGACAACTGCTACTAGATAGATGGTTCCTTTTGAACTCAGAGCCCATGTTTTTTTTACAGTTTGACCATGAGGGCAAAATTCTAAATCTGTCTGTACTGGCTTAGAGTTTGAGAACAGAGGTTAGGTACTTTTCCAATGTTTTAAAAGCAGTGGGTACAAAACCAGAACAAAAAGATTTATTGATGATTCTGATAAGACAGCATTCTTGTAGCCATCAGCTTTTGTAAGGTTGCCTGGAATGGAGTCTGGCGCACATATGGTTGGTTTAGAACTTGTAACAATTTTGGCAAAGCACACCAAAGCATATTTATCCAGAGATTCATTTCATTTTTATTACTACTGGTAATAAAGCAAAAATTGTGGCTTCACAGCACAAAACCCCAGACTGGGACAAGTTTCAGGTGTTTCTAAAATGGTTCAAACTTTAAAGGTTTAATGAAGCCCCCACCGAGACTGATGGCAGTGCATCAAAAGCATTCATTCTAAAGGTCCTGAAGCACAATGTGTTGACAAAAGTTTTAGTAGCTGGAAGAGTGCCACATTTAAATGCAAATCACACCACACTTAATGAAGAACAGATGCATTACGCATTATCTAATGAGTTACAAGCTTAGGGATCAAATGAGTGAAGCTTTAGCAACATCAAACAGTGAATCATTCCTGCAGCTAAAGATTATCTGTCAGCACAAAATCCCCAAACTCCTCAAAATAACAGCAAACAATCTGATGTAGCCCCTGTAGCGTAATACACACAGTACAGCTAGGTGTGTTCATCACAAAAGAACCAAATCACCTGCTGTCCCCTGAGTTCAAAATGGCTGAACATATTACCTGAGCATTGAAATAGCCTCTGGCTGGAATGTAGTCAAGAGTGAACAGCAGAGAAAAACTGCCTACCTTTGCAAAGTGAGCTGCACGTCATTGCTGCACTACAACATGTCGCATACAGACCCCTGTCAGCTCCTCACCAGTAATTACTACATTTCTGAAGAAATTATTATCCTTTGCTCCATTTATGTCAACCCGGAACAAAATGTTTCAGTTAAGTCTCGAGCGCAGCTCTGCAGAGAGTAGGTGAGGTGGCAGGAAATAGAAAACTATCAGGCTGTCAAAGTGGATTACACTCGCAATGCACCTGTTTCTACTGCGGAGCTGTAAAACGGGAACTTGAGCCACAGTGTTGTTCTTCACATCAGTCAAACTCTCCTTCATGAATATTGATACTTCAGAGGTGAAGTAAGCATAATTATTGGAACGCATGTGAATGAATTAGGAAGGTGCCAGGACTAGGGTGCACTAAAAAAGAAAACTTTATCAGTCATTTAAATGTCAAGAGAGCCTACTGACGTCATAGCTTAGTGGATTCTAATCACCTACAGAGGAGGAGAACGCCTGAGTTGCACGAGTGCTTGGAGAGGAGAAACTTATACATGATTGGACATTTGTATCAACAAAAACCTTGCCTCACACTGTAGCAACAACAAAGACACATTGTCAGTAAGATACAGTCACAGTGAAAATCTGAAAACTCAACAAATTCTGTGTTTAAGTATTAAAATACTAACATTATTCATTATTGTCTCAATGTGCCCACAGCCAACTCTCTTGCCAAAATATTTTTAATTAAATGAGGGCTGGATTGGAACAACCATTTTAGATATTATTTAAATAAAGCACTTCATCACCATGATGCACGCAACTTGTTTGGTTTTAGATGACAAAGTAAACTAAATTAAAATTCATAATGAGGGTGCATATCTCAAGTATATTTTGGAGGGAACAGGCCTGAGGGAACAGGCCTTCACTAGAAAAAAAAAAAACAGATTGCACACTGTTCTCATCGTCCCTCACTAACCTGTGAAGAAGGTTTAATCGTAAAAATACTAAATCAACTCATGCCTTTATTTTTGCTAATTTGTACTTTGATTTTAGTAGTTGAAATAGCTGACATAATCTGGAGCAAGCTACCAGTAGGCTAGTTTGCTCAGTTGAAAAAAAAGAAGGGAAAAAAAGAAAAGTTCATCTTTGGTACAACAGTGTAGGTAAATTTAAAAAAAACCAACAGTCTGGGTAAGGGAGTATTATTCTGATAATTCAGAATTTCTGGAGTCTTAATTTCACGAGATAAAAACTTAAATAATTCTTAAAACTAGTCCATACCCATTGGTAGCTTTGTCACCTTCTACCTATGCCAATCCTCAATGCCTCTGTGCAGTTTCACATAGATTGACCACGTCAGTGAGTAGAAAAACGTGGGACAGACAGAATGACTGACTGACAGAATGACACACTGACAGTTTCCGTGATTATGTACAGCATACCATACCATGACTTAGTCACACCAAAAATTAGAAAAAACAAACAAACATTGGGCCACAGGGGGAGCCACAGCGATCGGTCACATTTTAACCATTTTTAAGTATTTTTCTGTTGTTATAGCGCCACCCAGTTGCCAATTAGAGTTAAATTTCTCCAGTCACCTTGAGGTGTCCTGTTCTACATATCTACCAAGTTTAGTAAAAATCCATATGGTGGTTAGGCCTAGATAAGAAATGAGCTCTCTAGCGCCCCCATTTTGTTTGATGGGGTCAATAATGGAGGGGTCCCCTCAGATTATGTGTGGTCATATGCCTACAAAGTTGCGTGGTGATGGGTGAAACCCTTGATGTGTTATACACCTTTATGTGATGAGCCACGCCCTCCACAATATTCATTGCCTTATAGAAGCTCAGTTTTAGTAAGTTTTCCAACTTTTGCCAAGAGGGAACTTTAGATATTGGTCCCTAGATTATGTTCACCGAGTTTCATGCAGATCGGTCAAACTTTCTAGGAAGAGATCAATTTTAAGTGTTTTTCAAAAAATTCAAAATGGCAGAAAATCTATAAACCGGAAGTTATGGGTTCTTGAGGCAAATTTGTTCCTCATGAGGAGAGGCATCTCTGTGCAAAGTTTCATGTGTCTACGACATACGGGGCATGAGATATGCCCATTCAAAGTTTGACATTTCAATTGGTTGCTATAGCGCCCCCCTTAGACCAATTGATGTAATATTGCTTCATTCGCATCCTCCCATGACCCTCTACCACTGTGCCAAATTTTTGTCATTATAAAGTAAGATTATTGTGATAATTTACCAAAATAACGTAGAGATTATAAAATCATAAATTGAAGTTTTTATTATTTATTTATTATTTTGGTGAAGGAACCACATCACTTACCTTTGCATGGTTGAATCAACCTCATCACACCACAGACTGTGCCGCTATCGCTCTTTATGTTACTGCACACTAGTAAGATGTAATAAACTGTACTTTGTAGTGTTGTCACGATACCAAAATCTTTGTTTCGGTACCGATACCAATATCAATTTCGATACTTTTCGATACTCTTCGGTACTATTCCTAAGGAAAAGTCCTTTTTGATACAAACCTTTAGAACAATAAATAGTAGGGGTGTAACGGTACCAAAAAATCATGGTTTGGTAAGTACCTCGATACAGACGTCACGGTTTGGTTGCTCAAATGTTTCACCAAGTTTGTGTTGTCTCGTGTTGTCTCCCTTTGCGAGGCAGACTTTCTCTTGTCTTTTTTCACATGCACCAGCTGCGAATGTTGATATAGGTGTTGTCATACACACCACTTGTGAATATGTGCTCCAATAGGAACAAGGAAGGCATTTGTGTGCATAAATGAATTAAATAGATTAATGAATTGAATCAATTTAAAAAGTACCGGTATTTTCCAAATGCAGTATAGTACCATTTGGAATACTCTAGTACCGCGGTACTATTTTAGTACCAGTATACCGTGCAACACTAGTACTTTGTGTCAGATTTGACCAAAACCAGAATTAATATGCTCTTCATTAGACAGTAAATGAATGCCTTCCCTGCATAAAAATAAACCAAACTCTGCACATGGGTTCAGTCCTGATGGTGGCGCTACATCAACTGTCTAAATTTAAGAATTTTGAAAATTCATTAAAAAAAATCAACCGTATGTGCTACAATGTTGCATCTTTCACCAAAATGTGGCCCCACTGAGCAGAATTTTTATACACCTGGATATGGCAGGAATTACGATGTTCTTCACTGTTTTTTGCAAAACCTGTAAAACTCATTAAACCTATCCCCTCCTACACTTTTTACTTAAACATCACCAAACTCGATACACAGCATCCTCAGACTGCCCTCCGCTCAGGCATTGTGCTATGTGGAGCACAGACACATGATATCTGAGATATTTTTAATAGAAAAAGTTATGATCCGAGCAGTTCTGCTGATGGACCCTCCCGTATTTCTCATTTGTCCTCCTCCTCTTCCTTTTATCTACTAACTCTTACTCCTTCTTCTTGGAAAATCTTCCAAGAAGGAAAATGCCAAGCCCCGACCCACTGCTTTGCAACAGCCTTAATTATATTTGGTTTAATGAAATAATGTGTTAAAAGAAAAGAAAGAATATAATCATACTGGTTAAATTTTTAGCAATATACGATCACACCTAAACACCTGGACACCTAAACGGTGACTATTGGATAATGTGGATGATGATCTGCGTGTTTACTATGAAATATAGAACATTGCTTTCCGGTTCTGTATTTTGAATGCTGACTAAACATTGCTGGCCATCAGGGGCAGAGCCATGCGTTGCAAACATTTGGGGCTCAGTGGCACAATTCCCAAGGGACAGTTCTTTCCTATTTACTGCATCTACTAACCTGGAAATCCAGATGCCCCGCCCCCAGCTAATTCGAATTTGCACTGCACGGGGATCTGGCCCCGATGAGCAGAGCCCGCTGAATTGCCATCAGACCAATCAGATCAGTCTATCTGACAGAGGTGGGCTCTGGGCAGGCATAGCATGATGAGGACAGCGGTGCCCCGTAGCAGTCGAAAAGTAAACAGCCAAGATGGCAGCTGCCGAAGGACCGCGTCCATTCAATTTAGCTTTGGAAGAAAAGCTAAGCCAACTACACTTATCTTTTTCCTTGAGAGAGGAACAGAAGACTGCCCTAGAAGCCTTAGCTTCCAGGAAGGACGTTTTTGGCGTATTGCCATCGGGATACAGCAAAAGCATAATGTATCAGTTAGCCCCACTGTTCGGCAAAGAAATGGGGCTTAGTGCAATGAATACGTCACCTTGTTTTTTGCTCTGATTGGCTATTGTGCTATCCAATTGCGTGCGGCGGCATTTAATATGTCTCAGTTAGTACCGCCCCTTGGGTAGGAAGGGCGTATCGGTGAGGGCCAGACTCAAAATCTTTCTAGATTTGAATCTGGATTTCCAAGCTATGCATCTACAGTAAATGCACTACTTCTCACGCCATTTGAGGTAACAGAATGCCTAAATATCTGTACATCATTTGGTAAAAAACATGATAGTTGCCCAGGAGAACTTAAGACCATCTTGCAATGGGATCACTCCAGCCACAATACAGCGACCTGTGACTTCAACCGAATGTGTGCCAAAGGCATAAAGTATGGGGCAGTGGCTCCTCCCTACTTCCTTCCACCATCCAGTGCCCGTGCTCAGACCACACCTGTCTTCGAATTCAGGCTTCATTTTGAGCTCAACTGCATGTGCAAAGTTTCATCACTGACGACATCAGTCAGACACAGACATATAAACACCTGGCAAAGTACTCGCACTACTTCTGTGTTGGTTTCCAGTAACTAATATGAAAAAACAGAAGGTAGTAGATCATATCCAGACTGCAGGTAAGCTCTGGGTGTTTATCTAGTATGGGTAATTACTGGGGGGATGCATGTAAGAATGAACAAATTACACTGTATAATTGGGCTACACATTGTAAAGCTCTCTGCATTACCCCATCATGACATGAGGTAAAAGAAACAGTGCTGTTCACTGCTGCCATGCAGCACTGGAGGAGTCCTTTTGTGATGAGGTATGGCAATTTATTTTTCCGTTGCATCAACTGTCCCTGAACTCACCTCACCTATTTCGACTTCTTTTCCTACATTTCCAGAATGAGTTTCGACACCCCCCAGTGAACTCGGTTGGCCTTGCAGCATCCGGCAGTTTAATGTACAGGAATAGAGAGCGATATGGACCTCAAAAAAGCAATGTCTTTTCTGTCAAGAAAATGGGAGCATCATGCACCTCACCCCACCGTGCCCCTTGTGGCTGCGCTGCATTCGGGTTTATTGGGTCTGCTGTCAGTGGAGAAATTGCTGCCTCTTACCCCCTCTCCCATTTCTTTCTGTGTGATTGTTGAGCTTTAATGAAAAATGGTGAGTCTAGAAGTCAAGAAGAAGTCTTTCCTCACTTCCGAGGAACTCAAATCGAAAGCATTTACTGCTAATGCTTGAGACTGTTTCAAACAGTATCCTTTTTAATTTCATGTGCTGAAAATATCTAATTCATGGTGACATTTAGCCTTCTGGAACAACAAAATGGACCCAGCTACTCAAGGAGCACTGCTCTCGCCTCCTCATGACTGTTAAAATGTCTCAGAGTGTTTTGTTGCTTTCATTAAGTGTTTTGGTGAATATTATCAAGGTTATGTTGGTCGACAAAAGAAAAAAAGACCCAAACACAGCCTTGACAGGTGGCCCGAAACATTACTTTAGAATGTAAAATGAAAAGTCTTGGCACACAGGAGGTCTTAGATTCAGCTCTGCAAAAATATCTCAATCAGAAGGAAGATATCAGCTTTAGATGTTAAAGATGCCTTAAAGCTGTTTTCTTTGTCAATCCACAAGTTAGCTGTCAAGTGAGCACTCAAACAATTTGGTAAATTATTTAAATTACAGACTTGTCCTCCCAGTCTGCTATACTACTGAGTAGTTCAATCATAATCAGAATCAGAAATACTTTATTGATCCCCGAGGGGAAATTATTGTGTTGCAGGTGCTCCTTGCAAGAGAGGAGAGATACATGAAAATATAAGAAATTTAAACAATAGTATTTACGAATATATAATTAAAATAAATTCAAATATCTATCTATGTTCTATGAATGCCAGTGGTAATTCTAATGAAAAGCAGGCTGTCCTTAAAGGGACACTGATATGAAACAAACTATGAATAGAAGACTAAAAAACAGTTATCAAAACAGTATTAAGAGATATTTTTGGGCGCTTCGAGGCAGCAGAAAAAGCAAAAACAAAACACTGACACTGCATACAGTATATCTCTTCTCATGGCTTACGGCAACCTGCAGCCCAGGAGCACACGTTGGCAAAGTACGTTTATACCAACAACAGATATGTAACATTTGTATGTTACTATGTAGAGGATATGGTGAAACTTTCCATTGATTCAGATTCAAGATCACTCTGGTTAACATGAGGTTAATTTTAGGCACTAGGAAGACTTGGTTTTGGTTTTGAGTTCAAATACACAGTATGGTGGTAGGCTACAATCTCTGCTGTAAATACTGCCAACGTCTCACTAAAAAACAAACCAGTTTTTGTTGTCAACTGGTCTCAGTGGTCTGAGCTTGGCAGCCATCTCGGCTTGGTGACACACCATCCACCATCCCCTCCACCTTCAGATGACAGCTCATAAACATGCAATCAGAACTATGTTTGCAGAAACATACAACATCAATATTTCTTCTGGTGACTGGGCTGTGGAGCCACATGCTGATGTTGAGGACATGTGGGAGGAGCTGTTGATGACACCACACGTGCGAGCCACTGGCGGTGGATAAACAGGAAACAGCTGATAGCAGGAATTAGTGAGCAGCTAGTAGCAAGAGGGAAACGCAAACCTGACAGACACTGTAAAGATGAGCAACTGGGGAGACAAAGCATTGCACGCCCTCCTTGCCCTCGCAAACGAAGAGGCCATTAACCGTCAGATGACGGGGACGGTGAAGAACGGGCCCACTTACGAGAGAATCGCCGAAGGACTGACCAGCCGTGGCTTCTCTCACATGTCACTGTTCACGTCACACGCTGAGCAACATGTTTTGTTACTTGCACACGCCCCCCATTGCCCTGAAAAAGGCACATTCTGTGTAAACAAAAGTAGGTAGGTGGCATTTTGCCGCACTCCCCGATTTTGTTTTTATACTGCCAATGCTGAAAGAAGACTGATTAGGCTTTCCTGCAAATTTGCACAATTCTTGTCTAAAAAGGGCTTAAGATTTAGGGGATTTAGTGGCGTCTAGCAGTGAATCATAGATTGCAACCAGCTAAAAATTCTCCCGGCTGGAATTCAGCGTAACATGGCGATCTCTATAAAGGAATACTCGCTCCCTATGTAGATCTAAAAGGCTTATTTTAAGGAAATCGAAAACACAATATAGAAAACATACTTAGTATATTTTTTTTCTATTTCTGCCAATATATCGCCCACTACACCACACTTTTGTCCGTTTCAGTTATCACTGTCAAATTAGGCGATTGTGTAGTCATAAAATCTTGCTGTGACTTGGCCGATAGACATGACAGACTACACACTGGTCCAAGACCCATCATTCCTGGTCAACTTTCACAAAGTGCGTGATGTCATCGGATTATTCTTGTACCATACACAAATATGCAAGTCACCGAATCCTCCACAACAAGGTCCTGCAAATGTTTCACAATAAAAGCCTTTCTCTCACAGCTGAAATTATTAGGAGCTTTCAATTTTCAACAGCTATAGGAAATGTTGAATTAACTTTAACAGGGTAAACGGGAGCAAATTAAAAGTAAACACAGAAAAATACATAGGGAATAAGAAGTAAAGGCCTGTTTCTAATGTGGTCTGTTTCAGATGAAGCTGGTAACCCCACCACTATTTTTTACTCTTATCCCTTTATATCTGTCTACATTATGAAGAAATAACATTCTTTGCTAGCTTGATGCTAATGGCAGTACTCGCCAGATTGCTAAAGTGCGATCATTTTTCCTTTTTTACTCTGTGTAGTAGAACCTAGAGGAAATATCAAAAAGGCTGGGGTGTTGTTGCCGTACAGTTGTCCTCGGCAGCAGATTGCTTTGTGTTTCTATTGGTAAAAGTGACGGCTGTGATGGGAGAGGTCGTGGAAGACAAAAAGAAAATCAAACATACTAGACTTTCTGTCAGGGCGTTGAAAGGCATCATAGGCGCAGCATCAGTCATCTCCTCTGACATACGACACAATGGATTATTGTGCACGGCACACACTGTCGATTACAAGGCAACACCATATGACAGTCATGTCAGGCTACAATCGCGCTGATATCATGTCGTCTGAAACCGGCATAAATCCTGCAAACTGGTCTTTCAACATTTTGTTTCAACTATAAAAACAAAACAGTTAGCTGAAAGAGGCTAAACTCTGAGATAAGAAAATGATAACCTTTGTTCAAAGTGAGAGTCAGCAGCCAAAGAACACCCAGTTTATCTTTTCTACTACACAGAATGTGCAGAAATTGTGTAGTAAGTTTGAGGTCATTTACCATTCCAAGCCTTGCTCAACCACAGGCTTAATGACCCTCTCCATTACAGACTATTTCATATGATGCAGAGTTGCTTAATGGCATGCAATGTCATTTTTTTTCTTTTGGTGAAAAAAAAGTTATGAGTTGGCCTACTTTCCTGCAAATCTCTATCTGGAGGCTTCCTATCATTATAGTCTGAACATTAAAGTGAATTCACAACTTATACCACACTGGGGAAAAAAAAACAAAAAACACAACAAGCAATTACTCTAAGAATAAAAACAACCACTCACATAATTGTCCTTATTTGTGAGGCAAGAGGAATCTCACTTGACATGAGCAAAATCTAACTGGAGGCCAGCTCTTGCTATTTTGTGTTTTTTTTTTCTCCACTGCTTAAATGTTATTTCTGGGATGAGGAAGCGGCCTGGTTAATTGTGTTTGCCAGCCACCTCATCTTCAACCTCAACCAGTGCATTAATTGCAAAGATCCCTGCTAGGGCCTGCTGACCTCTTATGTCACACTGAGTCATATCGTATTTGTTTTTGCATAGGTAAGCATGTGTCAGGGTCTGTTTTTTTCCCTCAGATAAACCAAGAGCACATAGTGGGAATTGAAAGAAATGCAGACCATGCCAAGGCCGAGTTCAGAGGGATGTTTTGCCTCTTCCAGCTACTGCAAGGGATTTAAATGGAAACACTTTAAACCTAGATTATCTATAAAAGGTTAAAGTGACCCCCTGCTGTCCTTCATGTTATCTCTGAATAATTCACTTGAAATGACAAGCAAGATATGCTGTCTTTACAGCTACTCTTTTTCATTATAGGTTATCATATTAATATGCAATGTTCCCAAGCCTTACCATTAAAAACAGTGAAATATTTGCTTTGGGGAAGAACATCAAACATTACATTTTTTCACAACTCCACATTCACAGTATGTAATGGTAAACTAGAAGACCTCTGCAGCAACGTCAAGCTCAATATGCTTGATATTTCTGCAGCTTGAGCAACACTAATGTACTAATAGATAGTATTTGGTCTTTATGGGTGTTACCTGAGCCAATTCCAGAGGAAGGGCACAGCAATATGGGGCATTTACAGAATGTTTTTGGAAGCTGGTGCTGAATTTGTCCTGTTGATTCGGGTGATGAGCTGACTGCATCACACTGTGCTTTGGTAAGATTGAAATATCCCTCTGTGGAATCAGCTGCTACTACAGTCAAACTACTCCCAGCCATCATCCCAGCAGTGCACGCTGTAATCACAGTCGTCACCACTCTAAGATCAAGCAAGCTCAAGGGGCTAATAACAGCTTTTCAGGATAACAGAGAAGAAAATGAATGATTCTGACTGTTTGTTCTCCCTTTTGATCCTCCGAAAGCCCAGCTGCTGATTGGACTGTTATGTGTTTTACACAGGAGGCACTTTTGTTGCCGTATCACTGCCAAGTCATTATTGATCATGTGGCTGAAAACATGACATGATGGAGTTCCCCATGCACACAGTGTGCATTCAGCAGCTTTATACATTCCAAAAATGGAAAATAATTGGTCAACTAAGTCTAGAAATGCCAATATTGACTCGCACAGGACTTGAACCCCAGTTTCCTATGTCAAAGTTTTGTGCTTGACCCATTCTTCTTACATCTAAAAATATACATTCATTCACACTAATATGTACATTAGAGTTGGGTGATCTTGTCCATATCCTATCGTCCTATCGCCATCTAGTGAAATCGCTGATGAACGATGTCATCGCCTGGGGGGGGGGTCATTACGCGTTGCCGCTGAAACGTTCACTTATAGTCTCTCTTTGGCGTTTGAGCAGCTTTATAAAACACTTGAACATGTAATGGCTCCTTAATTAGCAAGTTGACTTTACATAGACGGCATATCTTTTCAATTTCTCCTGACATTGTGTTGTTTGGTTTGTTCACCGCGACATGCTCGTTAAGGCCCCAACATACCTGGGCGGAACATACGCGGAACGGATTCCGCGGAGGTCCGCGCGGACTCAAAGCGGACGTCCGCAAGCCCTGTGCGCGCAAAGCTCAAGGCCCGAACATACTCGGGCGGAGCATATGTGGAACGGACTCCGCGGAGGTCCGCGCGGACTCAAAGCAGACGTCTGCAAGCCCTGTGCGCGCAAAGCTCATATTTTACGACCGCAAGGACTCCGCTCCGCGCACCAGTGCCTTTTTGGCATGTATTTTTCACATCGCTGGAATTTTTCACGGACATTTTTACAGGAAACTACAACGTGGAAGTGCGCTCGACTATGAAAGCCCGAATGACTGCGGACATTCCTCGTGGAGTCTGTTCCGCTTATAGTACGCCCGAATATGTTCGGGCCTTCAGATTTTACGACCGCGCGGACTCCGCTCCGTGTACCAGTGACTGCTCGGCATGTATTTTTCACATCGCGGGGATTTTTCACAGACATTTTTACAGGAAACTACAACGCGGAAGTGCGCTCGACTATGAAAGCCCGAATGACTGCGGACATTCCTCGCGGAGTCCGCTCCGCTTATAGTACGCCCGAGTATGCTTGTGTCAAGCGGGCGGAGGCGTTGATCGGATCACCCATCGGCACAACCCTAATGTACATATTGAGCTTATTTAGCCCACCCTCTTTACACACACATACACATACTCAAAAAAACAAACAAACAAAAAAAAAAAACTAGAGGTTCATTTGTGAGTTTTTTTCTCGTAAATTTACTGCTGTAATCTCAGCAAATATCTGAGATTGGTTAGCATAGCCCCAACTGTGGGTCTGTCCCAAGTCTCTTATTTCTATAGTGCTACTGCTAGCTCCTCGCTTGAACCAGAAGTCGTTCGAGGTCCGCCATCTTCTAGGCCGTCCCAAGTCTCTTATTTGTGCAGCGAGGAGCTAGTGCTAGGAGCTAGCAGCAAGCTTTAAGCAGCTACGAGCTAGGATGGTCGAGAGCTTCCTATCCGGAAGAGTTTTTCAGCTGAACGCCATGACGTATAAATACCCGCCCCCTACATCTGGCTAATTTGAACGAGATGGCGGAGAAACAACGTAAGTGTGCCCGTTACATGCATTCTTTGCAATGAAACGCTGTAATTCACATGCCTACGTGACTACAAAGAGTAACGTTAATGATATTTTGTGCAAGACTGTCATGTTGTAATTAAGTTTATTTCATTCATAACCCACTGCGTTGTTCAGCGGACTGTCGGTGATGTGTGGCTGTTAAATGTGCAGCTGCTCATGTCCAGAACCACACATGTTGATATAACGCCACGCACGCACGCACGCACGCACAGACACACACACACACACACACACACACATTTGCCCATCATTAATTGTCCTGCTTGTCATGTGAGTGGAATAATGTTTAATAGCCTGTAGATAATATTAATTATTAATATTAATTAATATTATTACTTTCATTAATGCTGTTGTAAGCTACTGTCATTATCGTCTGTCCTGCATCTCTTTATCATGTTGATCTGTTCTGTACGACATCTATTGCACGTCTGTCCGTCCTGGAAGAGGAGGACTGAGGACTCCTCAGTTCCTCTTCCATTTTTTCCCCATTAAAGGGTTTTTTTGGGGGAGTTTTTCCTTATCAGCTGCGAGGGTCCTAAGGACAGAGGGATGTCGTATGCTGTAAAGCCCTGTGAGGCAAATTGTGATTTGTGATATTGGGCTTTATAAATAAAATTGAACTGATGAACTGACTGAGGTAGACTGACAGGTCTGATATGTCTTACTCACTCAACAGCTGACTTGTTGAATGATGGCGAGTGGATTTAATAATAGTGATAATAATGATGATGATAATAATAATGATAATGATGCTCATCACAGTGACAGTGGCAGGGCTACAGACCGTTCTGTAATTGCACAAACTTCGACAAATGACTCAATAACAATGGGTAATACATGCAAAAGTGTGTGACCAGAGTAATGACGGCGGGGGGTGGGGGCTACTGTTTTGGTCAGCAAATATAATGACACTTGGGATGTACCCATAGTAACGCCAGACACTGGCTGCTTTACGCAGCGGTGCCACCGTCATCAGGAATGGACGCTGCTTCACGTGACTCTTCAGTGGAAAGGACGTCTCATGTCTCTTAAACCGACAATGCTTGCTCATCGCTCCTAGCGCTAGCTCCTCACAGTTTTTCCTAGGTGGGAGGAGCTAAAGAGCTAGCAAAGTCGGCTAGGTGAAATAACGAGTAGTAATTTAAGAGACTTGGGACAGACCCTGTGACATCTTGGCCCAAGTCCCAACCTCTTCCAAACTTGACGCATCAATGTTACGAGTGCTAGCCAATCACAGCGTGCAGTGGGATCTATAATAATGCGTCGTAGGGATGGGTATAGATAGCAGTATAGCTATGTGCAATGTGATTGTTCTCACCCAGGTCCTATGACTCCAATTCCCTATTCAATTCGCTACTTCAGGATGTGGCTTCCAGTACACATGGCTTACAATATGTTTGTGAAAATCTTGATATTTTAGTCTGGGGACAATGGCATGGCTGAATACCTAACTAGTCTAGTTATTAAACATATCGTCAAATTATATTTACTGCTTGTCAACCATACGCAATGTTACTATGATACTGTTACTACTATCTTGCTAACATAAAGTTAACTTTCTGGCTCATAAAATACAGGACAGGACAGGAAATATCTCCTGTTGCCATGTCATATCCAAGGCCACATCCAAAATAACACATTTCCATCACACATTTTCATCTTGATTGGTTGCATAGTAACAGAAAATACTATGAAGACTAGTCCATACCCATTGAGTACAGCATACCATACCATGACTTAGTCACACCAAAAATGAGAAAAAAACAACAACATTCGGCCACAGGGGGAGCCACAGCGATCGGTCGCATTTTAGCCACTTTTAAGCATTTTCTGTTGTTATAGTGCCACCCAGTTGCCAATTAGAGTTAAATTTATCCAGTCATCTTGAGGCGTTCTGTTCTACATATCTACCAAGTTTCGTAAAAATCAATATGGTGGTTAGGCCTAGATAAGAAATTAGCTCTCTATCGCCCCCATTTTGTTTGATCAGGTTTCATGGAGTTATTACAGACACCGCTAACGGCTAACGGC
The DNA here is from genome assembly GCF_011397635.1 of Epinephelus fuscoguttatus. Classification (NCBI taxonomy): domain Eukaryota; kingdom Metazoa; phylum Chordata; class Actinopteri; order Perciformes; family Serranidae; genus Epinephelus; species Epinephelus fuscoguttatus. The sequence goes on along the minus strand of NC_064765.1, from coordinate 33,969,261 downwards.
TAACAGCTAACAATTAGCCCAGCTAATCTATGATAAACATGTTATTAATTACACACAGAAATAGTAATGTTCGTTCAATCATTGTATTTATAGACTTTACAAACATCAGGGCATCAAAACTATGAATGAACACATGTGGAGTTATGTACTTAACAAAAAAAGGTGAAATAACTGAAAACATGTTTTATATTCTAGTTTCTTCAAAATAGCCACCCTTTGCTCTGATTACTGCTTTGCACACTCTTGGCATTCTCTCCATGAGCTTCAAGAGGTAGTCACCTGAAATGGTTTCCACTTCACAGGTGTGCCTTATCAGTTAAAATCAATATGGAATTTCTTGCTTTATCAATGGGGTTGGGACCATCAGTTTTGTTGTGCAGGTCAGGAGTTAATACATACAGACAGCCCTATTGGACTAACTGCTAAAATTCATATTATGGCAGAACCAATCAGCTAATCTATGATAAACATGTTATTAATTACACACAGAAATAGTAATGTTCGTTCAATCATTGTATTTATAGACTTTACAAACATCAGATTAGTCTAAACGGTGATATAGTGATGTGAAAAATGTGAGATATATATATATACAGTACAGGCCAAAAGTTTGGACAGTCACCTCTGCATTCTGAGGATAAGTTCATCCCAGTCAGCAGCCTCAGAAATTCGCTCAGATCAGAGACCAGATGAATGAACACATGTGGAGTTATGTACTTAACAAAAATGGTGAAATAACTAGAACAACTGTTTTATAGGAGTTTCTTCAAAATCAGGCCTTCTGATGGTTTGCACACTCTGCTGGAAACCACTGCTCCATGAGAGGCAACAAGAGGTAGAGAAATTTGTTTCCACTTCACAGGAATGGACATTAGACCAGTGGAAATTTGTGCTTTGGTCAATGGGGTTGGGACCATCAGTTGTGTTGTGCAGAAATAGGTTAATACACAGTCTTGACAGCCCTATTGGACAACTGTTTTCATATTATGGCAAGAACCAATCCAGCTAACTAAAGAAACCATCTGGAGTGGTTCCATCATTGACTTTAAGGAGGCCAGGTCATCTGTCCGAGCACTCCATCACTCTCCTTCTTGGTCAAATAGCCCTTACACAGCCTGGAGGTGGGTCAAGTCCTGTTGAAAAATAAATGGCACACATGAGGACCGACCGGATGGGATGGCAAGAGTCACCTGCAGATGCTGTGGTGAGGATAAGTTCATCCGAGTCACCAGCCTCAGAAAATCGCCAACAGAGACCAGATGACACCCCCACACAGAGTTCTAGCAGCAGACCCATCCTCCATGCAACTGTTAAGAGGCATGTGGAATCAGGCCTTCATTTTCAAATAGCTGCTAGGAAACCACTGCTAAGGAGAGGCAACAAGATCTCAGAAGAGATTTGGACTCAAGAAACACAAGGATTTCCACTGGTCTAATGTCCATTCCTTGTGTTGGTCTGATGAGTCCAAATTTTAGATCTTTGGTTCCAACCGCAGTGTCTTTGTGATACGCAGAAAAGGTGAACGGATGGATTCCACATGCCTGGTTCCCACTGTGAAGCATGGAGGAGGAGGTGTGATGGTGTGGGGGTGTTTTGCTGGTGACACTGTTGGGGATTTATTCAAAATTGAAGGCACACTGAACCAGCATGGCTACCACAGCATCCTGCAGCGACATCATGCCATCCCATCCGGTTTGCGTTTAGTTGGACGATCATTTATTTTTCAACAGGACAATGACCCCAAACACACCTCCAGGCTGTGTAAGGGCTATTTGACCAAGAAGGAGAGTGATGGAGTGCTGCGGCAGTGACCTGGCCTCCACAGTCACCGGACCTGAACCCAATCGAGATGGTTTGGGGTGAGCTGGACCGCAGAGTGAAGGCAAAGGGGCCAACAAGTGCTAAACACCTCTGGGAACTCCTTCAAGACTGTTGGAAACCATTTCAGGTGACTACCTCTTGAAGCTCATGGAGAGAATGCCAAGAGTGTGCAAAGCAGTAATCAGAGCAAAGGGTGGCTATTTTGAAGAAACTAGAATATAAAACATGTTTTCAGTTATTTCACCTTTTTTTGTTAAGTACATAACTCCACATGTGTTCATTCATAGTTTTGATGCCTTCAGTGAGAATCTACAATGTAAATAGTCATGAAAATAAGAAAAACGCATTGAATGAAGGTATCAAACTTTTGTACTATATATATATATATATATATATATATATATATATATATATATATACATACATATATATGTACATACATATATAGCTAAAGTCAACAAGGTAAACAACAAGGTGATTCCCATTTACACAGTGGTCAAGAGTGCTGGACCAGAAGTGTCGCACAAAAAAACGGAAGCTGGCTGCGTTCTGCTTTGCCTCCGCGTTTCCGTGAAAAATAAGGTGAATAGTAAGATGGTACCTACAACGAGGTGAAACTGTTACTGAATGTATCATAAGTACAAGCCAGTCAAGGTGATGGAAAAGAGAATGGAAGTTGTTGCAAAGTAAATACAACAATCTATCAGAGTGGTGCCAGGAGCATTATCCTCTCCTGGAGGTAGTCATCACAATGGGGAAGAAGTACCCACACATGGATTAAGTCACAAAATTTATGGAGACCAACCATTAGTTTTTTGACTTGACAAGCTGTGACTGATTAGACCAAATCCGGAAGCAAACATGGGTGTCTGCATCGTGGTTTCCAAAAGTCTCTATTTCCACCCATCCGGACTAAAGTGCAAACCTAAAGTTTTGAACCTAAAACAGGTTCATTAACGTTTTCAGAGCTCACCATGTTAGGGGTTCCAAAACGCCAGAGTAGTGTGGGCCCTTGGCATAAAATAGGGCTGCACAATTAAATGATCCTATCAAATTCAAACTATGGCCAGGAGCAATATCCAAATCCCAGGCGCTGCAATTTTCTTGATAAAGGTAAAATTCATCACAACACATAAATGAAACACTGCAGTGCTACAGAGATACCAGGTCTCCAAATCATATTCCAGATGTGAGGGAATATACTTGTTCGGTACAGGCGCCAGCAAAAATCACATCATCATTTTTAAATGTTTCAGTAAAAAATGATGATGCAAGAATTACCATTTCAATATACTCATATCGCAATATCTGTCAATATAATTGCAATATGATTTATTTTGCATATCGTGCAGCCCTAGCATAAACATAGCAACAGACGCGTGCTTTTTAACAAAAAGTACATGTGTTAGTGTGGATGTAGCCTAAGTTTGTCCTGTTTCCTGGAGTAGTTAACAATATTTCCATTGCATATGAACCTTATTGGTTGGTAATGACTGCTCCAGGTAATAGTCAAACTCTTAGGTGTTAACAGGAAAAGGGCTTGTGAAAACTCTGGATTTGATTGAAAAAATGCACCAAATTACAAACAACTGGCCTTAGTTATTTTTTCCCCAAGGTATAAGAAGGGTTATGTCCAATGGGGTGCCTACTATCAGGAGTTAATGGACTCTGTGGAGGGAACTGGCCTTCTCTGTCGTCCATGAATTCTGATAGACACCTTATTGGGCATCATCACTTGTGTAATCAATGTAACAAATTCATTTGATGACTTTTTTAGTTTTGTGGAAAGCTATGAAAGCAGAGTCAGTTGGTAGAAAACATTATGAAATAACAAGTTATATTCACAATATAAATAACTGAGAGCCATGTACTGCATATACAGTAAATGAATGATGAAAACAGGCTGAAAAGGCTTAAATGGAACAATCAATATCACAATAAATATTATTTTTCGAATATCAACTCATTATGTGGCAGTTGCAAAATCACTTGGAAAGTAATTAATCAAGGCAGAGAACCATGCACCATTGCAATACATCATAAAGCTCTTCTCACATCGACAAAACATTTAATCATTTATTTTGTTAGTTTTAAATTACAATTTGTTTGACACGATTCAATTCCACTGCAATGTAAAAATAAAGGCTAATGTTGAATTATTACCCAGCCATTTATGAAAGGCCTTATGTAAAAGGGGAACGTCACTTTACTTATTTTTACACTTGTTTCAATGTATCAGAAAAGGGGGTTTACAACATCCACATAACTTGCTGATATTCTGTGTAGCAGTTGAGCTTTAGTTTACTTACATCACCCTCTGACCTATGTGGATATCACTGAAGGGTGGAACAACAACAGGGAGAGTTTGGCTAAGATAAGTTTAATTCTCCTCCCGCTGCCAAGAGACCAGCTCCACAGCAGTCAGCTCTCAGGGTTGGCAGCCACATTTCGGACGGCCAAACACCGTCCTAGCATATATGCGTAGAGGACATTATGGATTACTTCACATTTAATAACATGTCAAAGTCGAAGCGGATTTGTATGAGCCACAGTCCATAAAGAGAGGCAGATGCTCAGGCTGCAGCTGATAGTGCTGCTGCTGCTGCTGCTCCGCTAGTGGTTAGCCCTGCTGAGCTAGCTCTAATGATAAAAACTGAGTCTCTACAGCCAATGAACAGAGCTCATTGGTAGTATTTCTGCCCCTGCTGCCCTCCAGTGCTGAGTGAAATTCAGTCACTAATGCAGTGAGGTGCATTGTAAACTGATGCTTGTTATCTGATTCTGTTGCTGATATCAGCACAAACACAGAGTGGGTGGGTTTAACAACGTGTGCCTCAAACTTTCTGACTTTCTGGGGGAAAAAAAAAAGTCTGATGAAGAGGTCATGTTTTCTAGACCCTACACATTCTTTGTCCGTCGTTTCAAGTTACTAAAAAATGCGACGAGTTGATGATCATTTATTTTTTCTTGCAAAATGAATAAAATCACTTTACTTATTACTCAATATCGAATTAATTAGTAATTTGATCTTAGATATAATATATCATCTGGTTTTGGTTCATTACTTTGTCAAAGGTGCGTCATACATTCAGCCAGCCGACAGTTTAGAGGTACCTACTGACGATCCCTGGTGAAGCTTACAGTGAAGCCACAGGTTTCACACACCCTCCAACACTCAGTAAAACCCATGTGTTCCCTGAATGCAGGCTTACAAATGATAAGTTAACAAGCTAACAAGAAACAACAAGATGAATTCTCAAACTGTGGAGTTACTGGTAGGAGCAATTTGAGGCAAAGTAGCCTGACTGTCCACTGAATATGGCAAGCCGTTTAAACATTTCATCGCTTGACTGGATATATATCGCCGATATCTTTGATTCTTTAAAGTACAAAAGAGCATTTAAGATATCCACAACATCATTCTTCCTACAACAAATTATTTCAGATTTTCCCTTCATGTCTATTGGGTTTTCACTTCCAGATATCTATAGCTACATTGCTGATATCCAGAACATTCTGGATATCAGCAATAGAATGCTTGACACAGGAAAATTCCCTTTTCAGATAGCTACAGTCTAACTGTCCCTAGTTAAAATTTTAATTTCAGATATTCAAAATAAAAAACCATTCCGGGTATCAGTATTGTCATTTTGAATATCCAAACAATGCATTCTGAGTAGGATAAATGTCAGATATATACAATTGACATTATGACTAGTAAAAATGCTATTTCAGATATAATGACTGGGAAATATTAGATTGTAGATACCTGAAAATGTTTTTTTTTTTTTACAGTAGTAGTAGTAGTAGTAGTGGTAAGAATTCTATTGCAGGTACCCAGAATGTTCATTCTGGATATTTGAAATACAATTGTGGCAATCAGAAATTCAAAAAGTCCAACACACATAAATGGACAAGGTGCCATCACATGTTCTAGGAAGAATAAACTGTGTATATCTAAAATGTTCTTTTGCAGTAGGAAGATTTAAATTACTGTTAAATACAATACATATCTGGTCTAGCAATTAAATGTTCAATGGCCACTTATACTCGTTAAGGATTTAAAGATAACTTAAATCATTAACGTTTCTACTAGTACAACCAAAGATGTATTGGAATACATTCCTACTTGTAAACATATAGAGGATATCTTTAATTACCTTTCTGACTAGTAATGCAATTTCGAGACATGAGAGATGCTATCATGGATATCTAAAATGCAAATACAGATATGAGTTTGGTTTGATTAAATGTAAACACAGCTTGACATACAGCAAACCCACTAACAAATAAGACCTACAACTCCATCCAACTCCTGATGAACCAGGAAACAAGCTTAGCCCCTAAAATATTAAATCAACAGAATGATACTGGGAGAAATAACTGCATGTACGCTGATAACTGAATTTCAAATTGTAATTCCTTACACTCCTCTCTACTGAGAAATATATCATTACTCTGACCCATCATTAAGTGTTGCGTTAATGACCTATGCTGTTTTCCACCCCCACAGGTGTTTTAACTTTTGCCTGAGTAGACCCTTTTACAGACCGTGCTTCATCTGCCTTTTTCAAAGCACAGCACCTTTTTGACTTGTCATAGCAAGGAAAGCACGAGTGAAACTAATTGCATTAACGATGGCTCAGTTCCATCAAGTGTCCCAGTGAGCCAGCATGCAAAACACCACGACCTTGGAAACTAGCTCGCCTAAATGGAATGTAGTCGTTTTTAAATGGGACCAATTTTCACCCGTGCTTTTCCTGCTGTTCCTGTAAGGGCAGGACAAATTACACCTCTATCATTTTTATTTATTCATCAACTTTTGTGATTCCCACATAAACCCTGTATCATCCTGCCCTATTTTACCTTAGTGAGGGGTGTATGAGACTGCATGACAGAAAGCTCCTGTGTTCTCCAGGGTTTTCATCATGTGATATTGTCATTATTTCCTAATGCAGGAACTGGAATGAGAAGAGGAATCTGGCACAATCATCTCCAGATTGTCTGTCACTGTCTGTCACTGTGTGTGATGTCCTGATGCAGATAAAACCTTTCTATTGAAAGATGACTGACTGCAGCCTTGGCTGATGTGCGTGTACATCTGCTAACTGTTCTTAGTTAAAAGAGCCAGATGGAGATGCTGGCTGCAACACCTGAGCCTTTGAAGCCACACATAAGATACACGTAGATCAGTTTTTGTGTCGTCCTGGAATGCATCGTGGTCATTGTGTGGACATAAGAAGAAGCTTAATTAGCAGTGCAGTTAACACACAGAGTCCCAAAGCTAGGCTAGTCTGAGGTAGAGCTGGGCAACATATCAATATTATATTAATGTTATCATATGAGACTAGTTAAGGTCTTAGATTTTGGATGTCCTAATATTATAAGTATTGTCTTTTTCCTGGTTTTTACTTACCAGACTGTTGTAGCTGTTCTATATGTGCGCTTACCCAGTATTGTGATATCTGATTTTTCCTATATTGCCTAGTACTAATCTGAGGGTTTGCTAGTGTAAGCCTCACACACAATGCATTCTGGTACATGTAGGCAGTGCAGGACAGACTCTCTGAGCAAGAGGATAATTTGTCAATATGAATGGCACTGACAGTCTTAATGGACTCCTAATGGACTTCATGATTAAGTGACAATTTAACAACCGTACTGTATGCACACGCAATTCTTCATGCTGACAAAACACACTGCTAACACAAAGTGAGTGGGGTTCTTTCAAAGGACTGCTGATTCAGGTGTATTAATTCAAGTAAAACTAGTACTAGTACGTCAAAATATTTTAGTAACATTATGTAGGTTTTAATTAATGTCGTGAATAAGCCTCACAGATATAGATCATTGTAAATAGTGCACATTTTCTATACTGCTTTAAGCCTTTAGCAACTTAGACATACAGGATACAAATCAAAACACAATCAGATCAACATAATACACCTGATATCAAATAGGTCTTTCTTACTGTGTTGTTTCCGTTTCCATTGAGATGTACGCCACTGTCAAACAGAGGAGAGGATACGGTTGACAGCCCAGGAGAACCTGAGAAAGAAAGGAGACTCATTCTTTACAGAGAGGCCTCTGAAGAATCACTGCTAAACATTAAGTCCAACTTCATGTCCTGTCTATTATTATTTCATCTCTGAAGAAACAAGAAAACTAGAAGGGCACTCAGAGAGAGCAGTCCTCATGCCCTAAGTCACAATGTCAAAGGATGTATACATGTAATACACGACACTCAAGAGCGTAATTATAGCAGCAAACGACTATTTGTAAACATATAGTGAAATAATGGCGTCCAGAGCAAAGAAATCACTCTCCCTCTGTTTGTTGCTGTTCTTTGATTTCTTTCGCCGATAACGCCATCCCGACCCACAGTGGCAGGAGAGCACAATCGCGGAAACCTTACTCCCAACATCCAGTTCTCACCCCAAGTTGCCCCTTTGAGTGTGAGCTAACCCAGAAGAAAATGTTGGCATTGTACGTTTCCTCAAACCACAAATAAATGACATTTGCACATTTCAAACTTATCAAAGCAACTTTTTTGCCAATGGGAGGTGGAGGGGATGGTGGATGGCATGTCACCTAAGCCCCTTTCACACATGCACCAAAAACCTGAAGCTATGATTATCACAAAGAGCCAAAATGCCGGACTTGAGGTTTTAAAACGGGATTTTACAAGCCAACAGGTGATGTCCGGGGACCCTCCTATGTTTGTCGGACCAACTGACAGACAGACTGCCATCTCCAAAAAAAATGTAAGCTAGGGGGAGTTACTATTAATATCAAAGACCTTTGGTTTTTTTTAGCTTGTTAGAAACACAGAAAAGTCTGAAGCCCCTTTCACACATGCACTGCAAACCTGAAATTATCTAGACATTACCCAGAGGGCTATATGTGAGAATGCCTATGTCCAAGTCAGTTGGATCGGACATTAAAGAGATTTTATCCTACTAGTTCCCAAGTGAAAAGTCAGTGTATTATCAACAATTAGTAATTGTCCAGAGAATTCACAGTGAGCGAGAGGTCATGTTGATGAAGTTTCTATCATGAGACTTGCGCAAAACAAACATCCAAGGGTGAAGAAGAAGGGCCGCTTACATGAGAGCAACAAATTAAAATGTCTAGTTGGAAAGATGACGAGTCTCAGGAACTTCTGTCGATAAGGGCCCAAGCTGAAATCATCAGACAAATTCAAGGAATGGCAAGAGACTCTGCCGTTTACATTCTCTGAACCCATCGGTTGTATTCGGCGTCTGACTTCCGGCAGACGGCGATACAGCCTCTGGGGGCAGACCCCCCATTTTTTGGCATTCCGATTTGATTTGGGCAGAGGAGGAGAAGTTCCGTTTCCAACTTCCGTTTATATATAAGTAAATATGCTGAAACATTGCCAATTATGTTCCGCCTCATTAGTTCACCGCACGGACCGTTAAACCTGGCAACAACTGCAGCTGGTTCAAACATGATTGATCAATATCACGCGGACTACAAACAGCCTAGCACTGGAAACCAGGGCTCTTCCCCTCTTCTTCCGGAGGCAAGATCTCCGGGGTTTGCCTACAGACTCTACATTCACTGAATGTAGAGTCTGTATATAGAGACTATGCCGTTTATGACCTTGCTCCATAAACACGGTGTAATCCGCATCATGTCCTGCCTCCTGCATGCTCTGCCCAGGCAGCACCCCTAACCTAAACCGAAGAATATTTCCAGTGGGTAGGAACGCTTCTGACAAAGACAATCTCCTGTTGTATGCTACATGTGTGAAAAAGAAACTGATTCTCCGACATTGTCTTGAGTTCGTATGAGAAATCGGCTCTAGGCAAAACACCAGGCTGCAGATCAATGCAAACCATTTTCAGACCAGCAAACAACAAAACCAGTTGTGATTTAGAGTCATTGCTGTGTTTCAAGCTGCATTTTAGGCCCCAAACATGGGTGATTTTTAGCATCTCGTCACTGTTTCTTTCTGCCCACAAACAGTTGTTTTTTATGAAGACACAGCTGCATTTCCAGCAGTGATTGTGCCCCCAAAACTGGGTAATTTGAGCCAAAACATGACCTTTCATAACCATAATGGCTGTTGTGCCGATACCTAACCACACATTAACCACAATGAAATGTAAAGTAATGTATCCACTACATAATAACATAATACCATGCAAATGTAACATATCTGTGGGTTACAGAAACATACAGTACAGTGCCAACATCTTTACTGGTGATTAGGTTGGCTAACCCCCAGTAACGCTGTGAGCTCTGTCAGCATTGCTGGCAGCTTCCAATTTGGCTCAGAAACCTCCACAGTTGCTTGTGAAATCCAAGGTGAAAGCCGTGTTTTAACAATCCCAGCTCAGACTATGAATGTTGTACATTCCAAGTTTAATGAAAGTGAATAACAATTGGTGTATCCACCTTGTGATGTGGATCTGCACCAAAATTTTATGGGTTCTTCCTTGGCCTATGCTACACCCTTCCACCAAGTTTCATGAAAATTGGACCAGTAGTTTTTCCATCATCCTCCTGACAAACAGAAAAAAAACAAACCAAACAGAAAACACAACCTCCTTGGCGGCAGTCATGGGTCAAGTGTTGCAACTCAACCATTAACTTTATTCTGCTTCCCTGCCTTGAAACCGTGACAGTGCGTCACACGGACTGCTTCCAAAAGAGACAAATGCTGCTGTTTGATATGATATTAGCTTGGCTTTAGAGGACCTTCTCTCTGATTCGGTCACACTCCGTAAAGTGTGGCAAACTGCTCCTGGCCTCTCCTGCCTGTCATTTGTGCTGTGGTGAAATGAAACAAAGGGCAGCTTACAGAGAATATGACTTGAACCTTTTCGTTCTCGGGCAACAAAACACGACTCACCGGCCAAACACCCTACAGCAAAACCTGAGCGCACTGTACTGATGTCTTCCTATGAATGTTAACTCACCCACAAAGATATGAAGGCTGGATTTCTCACAACTCTCAGTCTGAATGTGTGGGAATGTGGTGGTTTATAAACAAAGCTATAAATATTCATGCACGTCTATTGGTATTAATTAGTTTTCTACATCTGTGTGTGCCTCATAATTTGGTAAATTGTACAAAATGATCGTTATGTTTGTTGGTAGAGACTGAAATGACTTGTTTTACATGTTCAGTCACTTTTTGCTCACATCTCACAGAGGATAACAATTATTTGTGGTTTCAGCAGTCTGTATGGCAGTTTGTGTCCAATATATGACTGTGAACAGATGAAGCCCCAGATGTAAAGTTCCCTTGAGTTACATTATGCTTGCTATCTCATTTGTCTGTGCTATAAAGGAATAGCTGTACATTTTCTGAAATACACTTAAGGGCTTTCTTGCTGAGAGTAAGATATGAGAGAAGACTGACACCATTCTGTCTGTTAGATATGAAGCTGGAGCTAGGTTACAGTTAGCTTAGCTTAGCATACAAACTTAAATAAGGGATAACAGCTGGCCTTGCTCTGTTCAAAGGTTAAACATTCACTTGCCAGTACCCCTATAGCTCTCTAATTAACATGTTATATCTCATTTGTTTTCTCCGTCCAAATGCTAATGTGTAGAAATAACAGGTTGCAGGAATTATGTACAAGACTAGCCGTATTTTGTCATCTTTGACAGCCAGGCTAGCTGGAGCAATAGCTGCTATTCCTGTACAGAGGTGTGTGGCGATGCAGAGTTAAAGCTAGGAGTGGTGGGATTGTGATGTGAATGGCTTCACTGAAACAGATTTCATCAAAACTTTTACCCCAAATACTTAATAAGGTCTAAGGGCTCACACTCCTTTCACTGACTTCCTCCATTGCAGCTGTCTTCCATGTTTGTATTCACAGAGTGACTCCTGCCAGCATAGAACTGTAACCAATGTCGGTTTTTTTTTTTTTTTTTCCCCCGTTAAAGGGTTTTTTTTGGGGAGTTTTTCCTTATCCGCTGTGAGGGTCTTAAGGACAGAGGGATGTCGTATGCTGTAAAGCCCTGTGAGGCAAATTGTGATTTGTGATATTGGGCTTTATAAATAAAATTGATTGATTGATTGATTGAAGCTAGAGCAGCATAAAAGTCACATAAATTCAAACATGACTGTTCAGAATTAGGTCCCATTGCAAACTAGAAATGCTGCCACACGTCAGTCAAGTTTCTCTTACAGTTTACAACTAAATGTCTCCTCTTCTGTTCTTGAGATATGACACTGAATAACGGCCAGAAAAATGGTTTATACAGAACATTATGATGTCTCAGTGAAGTTGACCTTTGATCTTTTGGATGTAAAATGTCATTACTTCATAATTTTATCCTATTAGACACTTGTGTGAAGTTTCGTCATAATTTGCATTAAGACTTTTTTTGTTATGACCAAAAGCATGTTTTGTGGGGTCACAGTGACACTGACCTTTTACCTTCACCCACCAAATTCTTATCAGTTTATTCTTCAGTCCAAGTGGACATTTGTGTCAAATGTGAAGAAATTCCCTCAAGGTGTTTTGAAGATATCGCATTCAAAAGAATGAGATGGACACAAGGTAACAGTGACCTTGACCTTTGATGAACAAAATCCAATCAGTTCATGTTTGAATCCAAGTGAACATTTGTGTCAAATTTGAAGACATCTCCTCAAGGTGTTCTCAAGATATCTCATTCACAAGAATGAGACTTAGGCCTCTAGTTTCGCAGACCGGGTGAGGCGGAGGTGCAGCGCACCTGCACTTCGCCAACTGGGTGTGGCCAGGCGGATTTTGCAAGTTTGGCACACCGTGCGCCTGGCGCAGCTACTTCTCTTTCTTACCTCCGTCCCTCCTACCTGCGCAAGTCGGAAAGAGGGAGGAGAGAAGGCGTGGAGTAGGTTTTACACACATCACACCAATCAAATGAGCCCCTCTCCTCGCCCTTAAATGCGCCGCACGGAGGCGTAATGAGAGTTTACTCAACTTGCCATGGCGGAAGAGAGCAGCAGCGTCAGACAGCCAAACTTCTCCCAGGAGGAAACTGATGTTTTGGTCCGGGAGGTCCAAGCTTGCAGTGTCTGAATATACGGAACTGCGAGCAGACCTCCACGGGCTGATGATGCAAAGGTAGCCTGGGAGGAGGTCACCACAATTGTAAATCAGTGTTGTGTTTCTCTCGTGCGCGCGCTCTCTTTCTCCCTCGCAGTCTCACTCTGTTTCTTTTCTTTTGACTTTTCTAAGATAACAGATGCTGAATATATACTCCCTATCTGATGCTGTGGCTGTTTGTGGTTGGCTGAGAGGGATGTGAACTCATTAGTTTGCAGCTGTGTTAATCAAATCAGGTTGGGTTTCCATTACGCGTGCCAAACGGTGCCAAACGGTGCCAATCCCCTTTGATCTGACATCAGATGTGACAGGACAGTCGGTATAGAGATACGTTTATGTGCTGATTGCAGATAGTTGCATTGAATAGTGGTTTCTGGGGTATTTACTGCATCGTTAATGTGCCTGACATTCTGGAAACCTGCCTGTGAGGTTTTGGTGATGTGTGTGCATTGTCCGCCGGTCAGCCAAACTTCCACTACACGCGCTCCGCCTGTGCTGACAGTAGACCTGGTTTCAGATGGCGAGCTTTTAGCGCACCTTCAGTGAAGCCTTTTGGCACGAAACTGTCACTGCGCCAAGCTGGATCTGTCAACACCTCCCCCTGCTGCGCTGACACACCCATCTCAGCGCACCTCGGTCTGCCAAACTACCAAACTGAGCGCGCCTCAGGTTGTGCCGCTTGAAACTAGCTCTGCGCGGGGTTCGCCACCCTGGGAAACTAGAAGCCAAAGTCACAGTGACCTCGACCACCTTTTCATTGAAATTTGCTAGTTGTGTTCTTGAGATATTATCTCAAGAATGAGACAGTAAAAGTCATACAAGTCATATCAAAATCTAATCAGTTCATCACTGAGTCCAAATTGGACATTTGTGCTGAATTTTAACAAATTTCATTAAGGCATTTGTGAGACACTGCGTAGCAAGAATGCCACGGATGCAAGGTCACATTGACCTTAATCTTTGACCACCAAAATGTAATCAGTCCAATGCTGAGTCCAAGGGGACGTTTGTGCCAAAATGAAAGAAATTTCCTGAACGCGTTCTTGAGATATCGCATTCACGAGAATGGGACGTATGAATGAACGGACTATTGCCAGCACGGAGCCAGAAAACTTAGGCCCATATCTGAATTAGAACTAAATATGAAATTGGCCCAAAGATCAGATCCAATGTGATTTGTGCTGCTCACACTTATGAAAAACCTTAAATTATCACCTCGCAGTTGTATGCAGCTACAAACCATTCAAGCTGCAGTTGCAGTTTACATCCATGTCTGTCCAGACTCATATGTAGCCATGAAAGTAGACAATCATTTAAATATCGATGTTGCTGCAAAGAAGCGACATAATTTAAAACGTGGATGCTTCACACACATCCGCAATCCAGCAGCACAGAGGATCTATTAAGTATCAGTATTTGACAAAATGTCTCCCTTTCTGTTCCTGATTTATGATGGTGAATAATTACCAGATAACTATTTTTGCAGAGCATTATGATGTCATAGTGAAGCTGACCTTTGACCTTTTGGATATAAAATGTTATTCATTCATCATTTTATCCAAAACATTTGTGTTAAATTCTGTCATAATTAGCGTATGAATCCTTGAGTTACAGCCAAAAACATGTTTTGTAAAGTCACAGTGACCTTGACCTTAAAAAAACCCCAAAAAACAATAAGTTAATTGTTGAGTTCAAGTGGACGTTTGTGGCAACTTTGAAAAACTTCCCTCAAGGTGTGTCTGAATTATCCTGTTCACAAGAATGGGACGTACGTACGGACAACCCAAAAACATAATGCCTCCGGTCATGGCTATCTGATGATGTGGATACATGAAAAACCAGTCAGATATTAGCAACACATTTCAGATTTGGGCCACTTTTGCCTGCAGTGTGAACATAGCCATACAGTCCTTTACTCAGCTGTCGTGTTGGTAGCTCTGAGCAAACTTTCGCGAAGGAAAACACTGAGATGTAGTTGAAAGCACAATTATTTTCATAACTGATTACAATAAATATTAAACTCTGTGATTTTGGAAGCTTCCTTTGGTAAAAAGCCACCTCCACTGTCCAGTAATTCATCATTCCACTACTTAGTATAAAAAGACATAGTCCTCCCAATTGCTTCCATAAAACTGCCAAAGTTTGAAAATTTACAATTTACTTTTAGTCTTGAGCTGCATCAAGTTCTTATTTTCTTGCTCGTGATCATTTTCTCACCTTTCTCACCTGCGGACCTGATTTCTCACCTTTTACCGGCTCCACATGGCTGACTTTAGTGTCTGTGTTTTCTCTTCAAGCTGCTGAAGGTAAATACAGGAGCAGGGGATTGCAGCTCTGGGTGCTCCTGACATTACTGCTTGCCTCAGGCCACTGAGCATGACAATTTAATACTCTGAAATAAATGCTCATCTATTGAACTGCTTTAAAGCGTCAAGGTGGGCAAAAAGACAGCCTCCCATAAATGTGCTTTATTCCTTTATTGCTAAAAACGCTCAATGAAATGAAGTTTATTGTGAGCTTGCATGGCATCAAAACTACAGGAGTCTTACCCAGAGGCAGTTTTAAAAACGATGGAACTTCTCGCAGGTAGCGAACAGTGATGGTGACCTCATCTCCGGCGGTGCGCAAGAGGTGAACCTGACAGGAGCCAGAGAGGGATAGAGAGATTTAGATTGAGATAGATAGCGCGAGAGAGAGAAAACGATTGTGAGTGATGCAGCCAGATAAAATGTAATCTCACATAAATGAAAACAAGCCACATTCATGCCAAGCTGCACACAGCCTGAGCAAACAAAATACACCAGGGGATGAGTGAAGAATATGTAAGTTAAAGCTTGACAGAAGCAGCTTCACTTAAATCATCTAACTTGGAACTTGAAGGCCAGCATTTCTTTAATGAGAGGCGGCAGCAAAGCGACAGCTCACACTACAAAGTAATTACACTCTGTGAATGTCTGATTATTTGATGTCTAAGTGATATAAAACACGTCCTCAAAGATGTCAAGTCAAAATTTCAAAGAGGCATTCAAGTAAGGTTAGATTTAAAGAATGAAATATTAAATCTATCTCTCATGCATCTTGGAGAAGAGAGGAAATACATGAGCAAATGAGTCACCTGACTGTCACATTCAATGTGCAAGGTCACTTCTACATACCCTAAATGCACATCTGCTATCAGATCCCTCACTATCCTCTTGTGAACATTGTACGTTAGCCCTTGTAACTTTAGCCTGAGCATCTGTCAGTGCTGCGAGTGTGACAGCCTGCCATTAAAAGCGCTGGATTTTGTTCTGAAGAGAAGCTGCTCATTATGTGTTTTGACGCTCTGGAGGTGAATATAGTGAACAGCTGTTTGGGGCTGCATGAGAAGACACAGCTGACAGACATGGGAGGAGTGTGTGCTTGTGTGTGTGTGTGTGTGTGTGTGTGTGTGTGTGTGTGTGTGTGTGTGTGTGTATGTGTGTGTGGGAGAACGGGGATGATGGCTGGAATAAAGGAAATTTTTAACAAGGAGAAAAGCTACATTTAAAAGAGAAATGGAGCCCCCTAAAAAGTCCCATGTATTAATATGCTGCCAAGAATTAGCACCCTCAATTTCTGTGCAGCTTTTGTTACCGATCTACTCTTTAATTTTTTAAGTCTGTCAGAGGGTAAACCAAAACAGCCTGCTGCCAAGATGACAACCCAGATTGTTGAGGTGCACCCCCATGTTGACAGGCCTCTGGGAGTTGGTGTTAAACCTGGGAGAATGATGGAAACAGCAATGGATGGGTGAAGCAGGGAGTTAGCTTTTTAAAACTGTTAATGAAATATATACTCACAACTTCCTCATGAGTGCACGGCTCTACATTTATGCCATTGACCTAAAAAAACAACAGAGAGAGTAGAAAAGCAAAAAGTATTATAAAGTGGAGAAAGTGTGTAATTTAGCAACTTTATGCTCTTTTGCTGCAGGAACAGGGCCAGAGGGGAGGCCAGGGGTGGAGTATGATTGGCAGCCCCTGGTACCCCCCTACCAGAGTCACAAGGTGGTAGGTAGCTTGCTTGTTAGTATCATGGATGGATTTGGGAAGTGACTTAACTTTTTTTGTTTGACAGCCACTCAAACTACCCCATGGAGATGCAAAACAATCATTAACAGACACACACAAACAAACCTTTAAGAGACAGAAAAACAGAACAATCACAAAGAAGTGCACAATATTCACAACACAAAGACACCCAAAAGATCACAAAGAGACACAACACAGTCTCAAGGAGACACAAAACCGGCATACCACAAAGACACAACCATTTTTTAGAGACACAAAGCAATCACACCACAAGAAATACACTAAACAATAAAACAAGACAAAAGAGACACAAAACAACCAGACCACAAAGACTCAAAGTGACCACACCACAAAGACACAGACCAACCGCAAAGACTCAAAACGACACCACAAAGACTCAGAGTGACCACACCACAAAGACACAGACCAACCGCAAAGACTCAAAACGACACCACAAAGACTCAGAGTGACCACACCACAAAGACACAGACCAACCGCAAAGACTCAAAACGACACCACAAAGACTCAGAGTGACCACACCACAAAGACACAGAACAACCACAAAGACTAAAAAAATGACAGACTCAAAATAACCACACCACAAAGACTCAAAACAACACACCACAAAGAGACAGAACAACCACAAAGATTCAAAACGACCACCCCGCAAAGACAGAACAACCACAAAGACTCAAAACAACCACAAAGACACATAACGTCCACAAAGACTCAAAAAGACAACATCACAGAGGCACAAAAGACCACAGAAAAGACACATAAAACAACCACAGAGATGCAAAATGGCCACACTAGAAAACAAATAAAAAGCACAAAGAGATGCAAAACAACCACTGGTCAAGGACACAAAACAGACACAAAAACAACCACAAAGAGATGAAAAAACAACCACACTACAATAAACACATAAAATTACCACAGACAAAGTGACAACACCAAACAACCACAGACACACATGACGACCACAAAGAGACACAACGCAGCCACAGAGGTGCAAAACGACCATACAAGACCACAAAAGAAATAAACAATCATACTGACAGAACACATAAGAAAGCCATTCAAAACAACCACAACACAAAGACACAAAACAACCACAAAGAGATGCAAAACTACCACAGAGGGACACAATTTAACCAAATCACAAGACGCACAAAATGGCCAGAAAAACAACCACACTGTAACACCCTATGACCACAAAGACACAAAAAACCCACAACACAGAGATGCAAAATGTCCACACCACAGAGACAAGAAAGACCACAAAAAGCACTAAACAAACACACTACCACAGACACACAAACAACCCACCTCAAAGACACACACAAAATGACCAAAAAAAAAAAATCACCACACCAGAGATGCAAAATGACCACAAAGACAAACACAATAAAAACACACAAAATTACCAGAGATGCAAAACAATTACAAAGAGAAACAACCCCCCCCCCCCCACACACACACACACACACACACCAAAGAGACACAAAACAACGTCACTATAGAGACTTCCACATGTCTGTGTCTAGGGGCCCATTGTCTTATAATCTGTCCATGGCTGTGGGCTTTAGCAGCTATACACTGATATCATTTTATATTAAAACAGAAATTTTCTAAACCCACCCCACCTGAGCTGCTGCTTCGCCTCTCATGGCTGAAAAGTATGCAAAAAGATGCAATATTCTGCAGTCTGACAATATAAAGTCATTGCAAATAAATATGAAACAGTGGTGATCCAAAGGTGCAAGCAATAGCAATTCAATTCATAATATCATTCATATTAACTTCCAATATGAGTGTTAATATTGCTTGGCTGTCCAATGAATCTACTTGATATTCTAGATAAACAGCACACCCAATAAACCTGCCAGACAGATTCAAATTAACTGTTTAAATGATGAAATGAATATCATTACTAAATACTAAACACTTTGACGTTTTGATGAATATTCTGATGAGTAGAAACTATTATATGTTGGTGAACTGTCGATAAATCAACTGCAGAATCCGACAATGAAATATTTGATTAGCTTAATGGAAACTGTGTCTTATGATTCAAGAAGAATATCTATGATCACAATATTATGTCTTCACACGAGCAAAGAGACATTAAAAGACTCATATGATTGAAGTTCAAACTTCAAAAATATGCTCTTCTCATTTCCTTAATAAAAAATACACACAGCCAAAACAGAAGAGGACTGAAATTAAAATGCTACAAGTCGCCACTCTTGGCAGTGACCTGAATCAACCTCGAAGCAAATAAGTCATGAACCGATGTACCAACCTGCAACACAGCGTCCCCAACGAACAGCTTCCCCGTCTGATCGGCTGCAGGCGTCAGTTGTCAAGTGTCAGAGGTTAATGAAAACATTAGAAAATAATTGCTCATTTCATACATGGTAATGTGGTGGAAATAGCAATCAGTGTCTCTGTCTGTCTAATCTCTGGCAACGTCCTACAGCTCAGAGAAAGAACACAGGAAAGCATGAAATTTGAAACTAATCAGGATATAAACTCATTTGCAGCGGCACGGGAGGAAACAATGAAAGCTCTGTTGTGAAAAGATTTGTAAAGCTCTGTGAAAAGGGCTCTTAACGTCCCCGGGGATATGAAGACATGATTCTCTCATATCCAAAAAGGTATTAAGAGGGATGTGGGCAAAAAGACAAATTACAGGAAAATGATTCACTCACATGATGCTGTGATATTGCATCCTAACAGGATAGTCAGAGGTCATCAGTTCTTACAATTTTCCTGACAAGCATGAGTGAAGTATTTTCTCCTCCATCTAGCTAACAGCATGGGTGCATTACTCTTCCAATCTGGAGACTGTTTACTTCCTGTCAGTGTTTCTTTTCACACTTTTTTTTTTTAACAATTTTTCTTTTCCTTTTTATTTCAAGCAAACTGTTCCCTCCTTGAAAAGTTTTTACTTTTTGACTTAGTGTCTGCCAGTAGGAGTACATAAACAGTCCAACCACTAGAACTAGTTTTAAAGGAATATCAAGTCAACATTTTGGGGGAAAAAAGATTATTTGATTTCTTTCTGAGCATTAGAACGGAGGCTCGATACTAATCTCATGTCATGGAGCTGGAGTCAGGATATGTTCAGCCAAACTTAGCACAAAGACTAGAAACACAAAACCCAACACCTCTTAAGATGACTTAAGAACACCATGTATCTTGTTCATTTAATTAAACTTCACTGGTTTGTAGGGGTGTGCCATATCATCTTGTTCATAATAATACAAGAATATCATATGAAAAAGTGACATCGTGATACCCATAATACTTCAACTTGTTGACATGTTGACGTCATACTGTTTCCCATGGGAACTAGCATGGCTAAAAGCGAATTTATTACTGACTCCATGGTGGTTTCAGCAGTATGGAAGAAACTGAGGCGTCATTAGGCCTGGTTGCCTGAATGTTTTATTAACAGCCCCGGACTTCTCAGACTCTTTTAGCGAGTTACCGCTCAGAGGGAACAAAGTCAGCGGCTCCTCTGGGCAGCAACACAGCATCTCCTCTACCTCTCCTCTCTCACTGTGCGCACATGGGAGTCAGTGTTGTCAAGTGATTAAACCTTTGGTAATGTAAACCTACGTGACGCTCACGGCTCAACATAAAACTACATACATGTGAATGTGCAATAGTTATGGTGGCATAACAGCCTGTCACAGGTTACAGCGTGATGATTAGAGGAGTAATGACAGAGCATAAAGGTCCAGGTAGAAAAAAAAAAACATTCAATTATTTAGGATTTTGCTAAAAGAGAAGGAAATCATCTGCTGATTTATATATATAGATCCCAGGTACATTTTTTGTATTTGGGAGCTGTTTAAATGTGTAATTTCTGGTAGATTTTACTTCGTTGAACAATTAATATTGTATACAGAAACTGTAAACTGTTACGTTGACATGTAACACTATATCACTTATTTTGCTGCGATTCTATTTTCTTAAATTTCATTTTATTTTTTAACTAATTTGTCTAAATAATATTGTGATACTATTTTAGGGACATATCGCCCACCCCTACTTGCTTGTAGGGTTGCAGCAATATATTGGTTTCAAGTTATACCGTGATATAACAGTTGAAGGTTATCATACGGTGTACATTTGCTATCTACTGAAAAAAAATTCAACTGGATGAAGAATCTCTCCTAATTTTAGCTATTTTCTAAAGGGAGATTATTCCTGTAAGGGTCATTCTGATTGGTAATAATGTAAATTCTGTAATACTGTTATACTGCAATATTTTCTTAAACAGTTATTGTACCATGAAAATCTCACTTTGTTGCAACCCTACTGACACGCCAGTGGGCCAATCATTATAAACACATGCTGTGGAGTCAAAAGTTTCCAAAGGCACAACAGTTGGCTGCAGTGATTGTGTGCAGCTTTCTCGTGTCAGTACAGTTGCCAGGATTGGGACTCTCATTTACCAAACAGTACAAACACAAGTTTGCTGATCTTACATTCATGTTAATGTGCAGGTTAAAGGGATATTTTCAGGTTCATACTTGTATTTATGGTTTCTAGTTTAACATGTTCATAAGCTTTAATGGCCAAACTAGAATTACCACTACCTGGTTTTAAGCCACCGCCATCCAATCAAGTTTCACGTCTGTGCAGACTCTTATGAAGCCATGACATTAAATAGTGCTTTAAATATGAATGTTGTGCAAGAAAGCCACAAATTCTAAAAATGTGGATGCTTCACACACAACTTCAACCCAGCAGCAATGAAGAGCTTTTCAATCAACACCTATTCAAGATTAGGGTCACCAATTCAGTATCTAACCCAGTGTCTCCCCATCTGTTACTAAGTTATGGCATTGAATAATGGCTAGAAGAGTGTTTTAGCATAACATAATGATGTTACAGCAAAGTTGACCTTTTACCTTGTCATGGTTAAAAATGTCATTACTTCATCATTTTATCCTATTAGACATTTAAGTGAAATGTTTACATAATAAGCTTATAAATTCTTGAGTTATGGCCAAAAACATGTTTATGAGGCCACAGTGACCTTTAAACACTAAATTCTAATCAGTGAACTCTCGAGTCCAAGTGGACGTTTGTGTCAAATTTGAGGAAATTCCCTAAAGGCCTTCTTGAGATATCATATTCACAAGAATGAGATATATGTACCGTTGTGGTGACCTTTAACTACTACATTCTAATCAGTTCATCCATAAATCCAAGTGGATGTTTGTGCCAAATATGAGGAAATTCCCTCAAGACATTTTTGAAATATCAAGTTCACAAGAATGAGACAGATGGACAAATAGACAGATGTATGTTATATGTAACTTGCAGTAGGGTGCCTGGAGCAGATGACCATATAAAGAAATCAGTCAAGAGCTGACTTCATCTTAGGTCCCGTTTATACAACAACGATTAAAAACGGTAAACTTTAGTTGCATTTTGGCCAATCGTTCACACAACAGCAGCGTTTTGGGTGCCTGAAACGTTTTGAAAACGGGTTCCAGAGTGCAATTTTTTGGAAACGGCCCCGTCTCCGTTGTCATGTAAACTTGCTATATGCAGTTCCTGTGAAAACGGAGACTTTTCCCACATGCGCATTACGCTTCCAGTCACTAGGCATGCGTGAGAAAGTCGACCATCGCAACAACAATGGCAGACTCCCAAGCTCTATTGAATTTATCAACGCTTCCCCATCATAGCGTAGATTTACTGTAGCAACTCCACCTCGTCGTCCATCCAGACAAACATTCGTGCGGTTGCCATTTTATTTGTTTATACATCGCCGCTCTGTAGAAGGAAGCATATGTGCCCAGGCGCATGTTGTTTCATTACGAAGTCACACCGGCAACTACTGGCCTGGCATGTATACTACAGCGTTTTTGGTCATTTTTGCAGATCCGTGTGCACGGCGATTGTTATCAAAACGTTGTCGTCTAAACGCAGAACTTTTTTCAAAACGAAAATGAGAAATGATTCTGTTTTCAGTGGATTGTTTTCGTGTAAACATGGCCTTATCTTGAACATAGAAAAAAAAACATTAGGAACTTAGGGTCTTTATGCTAAGCTTGGCTAAACACCTCCTGACTCCAGCTCTATATTAAAGTAGCATAAAGTGGCACAGATTTTACACATGAAGTCCAGTTTACTCATCATAAAAAATACTACTCAGTATGTGCAGTTGTATATCATCTGTAGCTCTGGACAGTAGGGCCGTAACGGTACATGTATTTGTGTCGAACCGTTCAGTACGCGACTTTCTGTTCGGCACGACCCTGTACCGAATTATTGGGTGCAGGATATTATTTTATTTTATTTTGTTTTATTTTAATTCCGTTTTTGCAAGCCGAACCATTTAAAATATCTAGTTCCCCGACAGACATAATTGAGTGACGGACCGAGTCCGACCGTAAATCTCCGCTTTCACTTTGTGCAGCGCATTCTCGCATTTTGACAACATGGCAAGTGAGCCTGACAAACCTGAAGACCCACCCACAAACCTTAAGTCCTTCGTTTGGGAACACTTTGGTTTCAGGGTAAAATACGAAGATGGAAATAAACAAGTTGACAAGACAAAAGCAGTGTGCCGACACTGCAGAACAGCGGTCGGGTATGTACTTGGAAACACATCTAATATGCTAACGTATCTAAAGCGACACCACTCGAGTTTGAACGTTAACCGGCACGACTAGAAAAAGCAATCTGGTGCAAACTACTATATCGTCATTGTTTAAAAAGAAAGAGCGTTTCCCTGACCATTGCGCTAAAGAAATAACCAACGCCATTGGAGTTGAGTAAAATTGTTTAAGCTGCACTTTAGATATAAGCATGTTTTGTTTACTGCACTTTAACAAAGTGGGAAAGCTAAGTAAGTTCCTAGTAAAACTGTTTAAGCAGAAATTTATATTTATATTTTTCATTCAAAAAATGTGTTAAAAAAACAGCAGGATTTTATTTTTCACTTTTATATTTCTATTTTCATTCAAACAATGTGAAAAAGCAGGATTTTATATATATATTTGTTTCAATCAAAAATTGTGTAAAAAGAGTTAACTGCTGTGGTGGTATGTTTTAATAAGGTTACCAATAAGTAAAAGATATTTAATAGTTGTCTATTTTTTTCATTACTGTACCGAAAAAAAACGAACCGTGACTTGTGTACCGAGGTACGTACCGAACCGTGATTTTTGTGTACCGTTACACCCCTACTGGAGAGAGCTTCCTAAAGTCTGAGAAAATAACCCTGATAATGTCATCAGGGTCTGGAGACCACAAAATCTATAGCAGAAAGTCTGCATAACAAACTAGGGTTTGAGAGATGTGAGCATTTACCAAGAAAGGAAGGCCCGCAAGAAGATGGTTCTGTGTTTGAATAAAAGGAGAAGCAGGCTCTGACAATTCTGACTGGACTATTGCATTCTCTCACAAATGTTCCCAATTTGGAGGAAATGTAATTATGAATTGCTGGGGTACCCTCTTTAAAACTGCAGTTTATAGCAGAATCATCATCTTACTTTCTTGGACAGAATGCAAAATTGCATGTTAAAATCTTGAACTATTCTGCTCCGTCCCAAATTTAACCAATCTCTTCACTCCTCTGACACTTCCTCTCTTTGATTTTCTCTTTGATTATGTGCTAACCCAGAGCTTATCGCTACAAGAAATTATTGATGCTCTCAAAATGCTTAAAGTTTCATAGTCAACTTAAATGCCACCTGTAAAATAACCAGTGTCTCTTTCTAATTTCATTAACATTTCCATAATCAACGTGATTAATGACATTTAACACTGCATTGAAAACCATTTTCAAGTCCACATTGCAGTAGTGAAATACAACACCTTCTTACCTACTTGATCTTTAAAAATCTTTGAAATAACCACGGGCACGTTGTGCTCTGCGCCTCCCTGAAAAGCAGGAGAGAGAGATGAAGATGAACGTTGTTGAGTTTCACTGGTGATATTTGCTGCCAAAACTACTTTCTAAGACAAACAGTCATCTCTGCAACCCAAAGCCTTTGTCATTTCCACTTTAGTCTCTCCATAATCAAAACTTTAGTGCTTACTTTGATGCTTAAGCCCAGACTGCCAGTCGCTTGTCTTCTCAGTACAACAGTTCTGTGCTTTAGAAAATGGGAGTTTCTTATTGGCAATAGGATATTGTGAACATTGAAACAGTATTCTGGAGTCATGCAGTATGAATTACAATGCAAGTCTGGAGCCCTCGGGCGCACTTACATTTACTTGGGATTCACTTCCACTTGTGCAAACCACATCCAGCTTCTGTATGGTTAATACCTCTTTGGTCAATTTCAGGCAGACATCATAGGTATTGTTGGTCTCCTCATTGTACAGCAAAGCAATTCCAGATTTTGTCTGTTGGAATTGAGAAGAGCATTAACATTTTGCCAAGCAGAGCAATTATGTTCACAATGAACATTTTAATCCTCTTTCCTCAATATGTCATTTGTGTACCCAATTCTTCTGGTCTAGTTTTGGGTTAATTGGTTTGACTCAACATTGTAAAGCATGAACCTTTGTGTAATAGAAAAAAAAACGATTGCATGCTTTGATTTTCACATCTTTACCTTATAAAAAAAAAGAATACACAAAAGTTCAGGAAATTGCACTCAACACTTAGAAGACAGAAATGACAACAACAGGCGATTCAGATAAAAGAACACAGTGGTGGTATAAAGTGTGACATATGTGCTATCTCTGAGTAGGTGAAGATTCCACAGATACACATAATAGAGGGAAGTTTAATCCTACCCTCGAATTTCATGAATTATTCTCTGATCTATCATTGCTCTGTCTCTATCTGCAAACACCTAAAGTCACAACCAAACCCTTGAGCAGCTCTAATAAATAAGAAATAACCTGAACTTTTTTGTCTAGAGATTAAGACTGCCAGCTGGAGTTTTCAAGTTCTACAATGCCCTTTGTCACTAGAGCTCAGTGAATCCTAACCTTTTTCTGTCTAATGTACCCCACGCTCTTATCAGATGAGCTTAAGTCTGTATCATCAAGGCGACATGACCTTGTCCTAATGTGTTTTTTCTGAACTGAATTTAAACTGGATTTTATTTGCACATCTTATTCTGAAAATTCAAACCAAGGCTCGGTATAAAGGCCTTTTAAAGCAAGGTGTAGATCTTTGAGGACTACTGGACTAGGATTGGGTACCGAAACTCAGTACTTTTTGTACTTGGTACCGATTCACGTCGGTACTACCGAGTACCGATTCACTTAAAATGAAACGGTGCCAAATTTCGGTACCTGAGGTGGAGGCGGAGCGAGGGTGCATGATTCGCACCTCAGACTCAGCAACAATGGCGACAAAAACAATTTGCAGACAAAAGTTAACGTGCAGCACTGTTCCTAAATGTTCTCAATAAAATGTTGAAACTGACAAGTTTAGACTATGGACCCGAACGATGCATAGTGCGTCCAAATTCACACCCGTTCTTCTCTGTGGATTTTCTCTGCGACCGTGCGTCATAGCGAGAAGCCTATCAGCGGAAACAGCAGAATTGTAGCTTTCCGACAAGACCAAGCACTTGTCGGTAATCCAATGTTTTCGCAGCGAAAAATTACAATAACATGATGTACAACAGAGCTTTCATACAGCTTTGCACACACATTATTGTTGGATGGATTACTCACGAATGCAGGCTCACACAGAAATGCCACGCATATCACATGAAAGCGCAGGACCACACACATCATTATGCTGTCATCCCATCACGCTATAAATCCAGATCAATTGTCTACAATATAAAAACCTGACGAATTTCTTTGCAATCCATTATACAGATCTTGTTATCAGTCACTTCATATAGTGAGGAATATCGTATCTTACCACGTCTTAGGCTTGTGTGTGTTTCTCCCTGTCTATCCACATTTGTAGTCCGGCTTTCAAGATGCAAATATCTCCATATTGTCCAGTTGATACTCCATCAAACTTTGTATGACAAGACCAGCCACTTCACCTTTGCGCACCCAGACAACTGCAGCCTAATAATTATGCATGCTGACAGGGCCGTAGTCACCATATACATTGAGGGGGACACGTGCCCCCCCCCCCCCCCCCTGCCCAAAATGCCCCCCAATATATAACTGAAACTGAAAAACAACTATTATCTTGGAGGACATCATTGCACTTGGTTGATTATTTTTCTATGATCTTAGATGTAAATATTGCATGTTTCTTTCAGATAAAACACATTTTTGACTTGTGAATGAGTCAATGGAATTTCTTGCAATAATGAAAAAATACTGGCAATAATGTCCACCTGGCACAAACCACATGTTTTGGACAACTGTGAAGTCACAGAATGTCCCAGCATCATGGTTCCTATATTGCCAGATTCCAGAGTCTCCCCTCTTCATATACGGCAGAATATGTCTACTTCCAACTTGCTATGGTGAGATACATGTAAAAATGTAAGAATTTAGGCACACAGATTTGTTTTTTTCATTGATATAAAAATTAATATAAAATACAGGCACATAGGACATGAAATGATGGCAAATCTGGTTAGCCCACATTGTCCTGAAAAAAATCTCTATGTAGCCTTTACAATGACTGTGATATGAGCTTAAAAGTAAAGGCAGTAAAAATACCCCAAAAAGGCCTAGGGCCCATAGGGTTAAAAAGTACCGAAATAAGGTAACGTTTGGTACCGGTACCGAATTCCAGATACCGGTACCAGTACCGTATCGGTTCAATTATGAACAGTACCCAACCCTATACTTGACAAAGTTTGCATTTCTACATTTACAACCCAATCGCCAGACTAAATGCTGGCATTATACATTTCTGCAAACCATGGATATGTTACTTTTTTACATCATTATGTAGCAGATACCTTCAAAATCTACATTTCTTTACCTTTCAGCAAGGCTGTTGTTAATGCGTAGGTTTCAGCACATAAGCCACTTGGTTATGGATAGGCAGCAATTATATTTCAGCTTAAAATAGCGGGTTTTGGTGGCACTATTCCTACTGGAAACACAGCAAAAAACAACCACTTCTTGTGACACTATTCTGGCTGGAAACAGGGATTTCTCAGTAACAAGCAACACCTTTTCGTGGCCCTGTCTCCAGTGGAAAAACAGCAGCGGGTTGCTAAGAACGCCCATGTTTGGTGGCTAAAAAGCTGCTGAAAATGCAGCCAAGACTTGCTAAGAAGAAAAACGGTTTTGCTGTTCGTGGTTCTCAAACTGTGGTCTGAAGCTTGGCAGACATCTCACCTAGCTGTAACGCCATCCACCACCCCCTTCACCTCCCCATGACAAAGTCATCTCATACACTACATAACTTTAGAAACATCGATATGATACTTCATATGATACATATGAAATGGACCAATTTGGCATCGGCTGTGGTTTGCAGAAACATATAATGCAAACATCTGATTCTGATGACGGGGCTTACTATTACCATTAACAACTATTCACACACTCTTGTGGTCTTCAGGTTGTAACATCGTAGTCAGGCTGGTGGTTAACATGTCCTGTGCAGTCAACCTTTGGTGTTTTGGTTTGGTAATTGGTTTAAACCAAATCATAATCTTTTGTGTAGCCATGCTATCAGCGTGGCTTCGTGGAAGGCAATGTCAGTTAGATGGTTTACCATTTTGGTCCAATCTGAAATATCTCAGTAATTCTTGGGTGAATAACCAAAGGATTTTGTACAGAGATTCAAGTTTAGTAGAGGTGGGAATCACTGGAGACCCCACAATACGATATCATCATGATACCCAAGTCATGATATAATATTATTGCAATTTGTAACGCTTTGAGATATGCAGAGTATATATATTTTATCTAATAAAATAAGGTTTCTAATCTGTTCATCTCAAATGGGTTCATATCCAATTAGTGGACAAAATAAAAGAAACACTCATATAATGCAGTCCAATACACCACCACAAGCAGTGGCCCTAAAAGTTACTATAAACTTGAATCAGCATGTTTTTGAAGTCTCACCTGAAACGAGCCTTAGAACCTTCACATAGATGTGATTTATTGCAATATATTCTTTTGTTGTTTCAGTTATTGTATCCACCCACTCTTTCATTTGATATTGTTGCAGGTTTTACTCTACAGGTTCCCCTTTTGGCTGAACTGTTATCAAAAGCCTCCTACGACATTGTTGACAATAAGCAGTTCTTTATGTAGAGCACCTTACCATTTTACAAGCCTTTTATCAGTGCTTTTCATTTACTTATGAAGACTGTTTCTTTACTATTACATTTTTGGCATTTATGTGGAAGCTATCCACTTGCGGACAGGCATCCTTAAAGACAGTTCTGGGCCTTGAGATTCTTTTTACATGACTGATTATTTGAAAGAAAGCCAGGGACCGGGAACATCTTTTTTTTAACTAGAAAAGCAATTTTAAAAATGTATTTTATTCACTTTGTGTATTTCAAATAATTGTGCGACTGCCTGGACTGTCTTGATTCAACCTTAATGGTGCCAGACTGAAGTACTTATAAGACAGCCTTAAAAGCAGAGCAAGGTAATTAGACAGTGATCAGTAGAAGGACAAAAATGAAAATGTTAATGTAATTTATTGTCCCACCGTTCTTTTGCAGGCAGATTTCTGTAGAATAGCAGATTGACCTTTTCATATATTATGTACTCTTAAGGGGTCAGAGTGGGTGAAAAAGATGGTAATCAGTACATGAATGATGTCAAACAATGTTTTTTTAAGAAACTTTAGAATGAAGGTCGTGTTCTGTTCCTGCCAAACAAGACAGAGTATAAATTAAGGCCTCTGGTCGGGAGCTGGGCAGCACAATTAAGCACTGACCAGTTTCATCTACCATTACGTTTCACAATTAACAGGTAGGGCTGGGCAATATATTGGTATTATATAGATATCATGATATGAGACTAAATACTGTCTTAGGTTTTGGATCTTGTAAGTATTGTCTTTATCTGGTAAAGACTGGCTGCATTACAGTAAAGTGTTGTCATTTTCTGAACTTACCAGACTTAACCTAGCTGTTCTATTATTTGCCTTTACCCACTTAGTCATTAAATCCACATTACTCATGATTATTAATCAAAATCAAAAACTAATAACCAACCCTACAATACTGTCACAATACCAATAAAGGTATCTGATCAAAAATATTATACTTGATTTTCTTCATATCGCCCAGCCCCTTTAACATGTAACAATTACATGAGTGGGAAGATCCTAACTTAAAGTTTTATTGCTATTTTGCCTGGCACTTGGCCAGTTTTAGGTGGTTTGAGGAACATTTTAATCCAAAAACAAGATGGTTGCTTCTCCTGTGTTTGAGATCAGAGTTGCCTCGCATTCAGATATAAACCCTCTGATTGGTTGACAGACTCAAGCCAAGGAATAATGAACAGCAAATGGACAGCTAACAACAATGACTGTTGTCAACATGGAAAAATGGATAAACAATCACACAGACATTCAGTGTGAGATTGATCATTATGTTATTTTACAAAAAAGACACCACAGATCAAGGCTGGATGACAAAGCTTCTGAAAGGGATATGAACACATTGAAGACCCCGTTAGAATGGCACAAAGGTTAATGTTAGCTTCTGGGCAAAAAACAGTAATCATAGAAGGTCTCCTACATGTAGCGTTCCAGAGATATTTAATGTCAGTAATGTTATGTTATATAGGACAACCTCAACTTCAATTAACTTACAGTACACAGTTTATTCTCAGATAACTTCACATTAGACATCACAATTATTTTTCATTTGCGCAATCTGACAACTGCGTGAGGCATTCAACTTGCCCAAACACAGAGTTGACTTGCCCCAGGGAAAGTGAATGTCAAGTTCTGACAATTTTTAACAAGGAGAGACGATGCAGCTATACTAGCAAAACAACCAGGTAATATTGTGGTAGACTTCTTCACAGTCACATGACAGCATTGAGACATTTTTTTACGACACTATCGCCAAAATTCATTATATTGTTACATCCCTAACTAAAAGTGTAATGAACTGTAATGACCTTACCAGTTTTGCCTTGTGGTACAGCAGAGGGTGCTTAAAATTCACTATCTTGACCTAGTGCATTCCCTATTGACCTATCAGTAACTAGGGTATTGTTACTCTTTACCTTTAAGATACTGACCAAAAGAAACAAGTACCAAGCAGTATCAAAAAATGTTAAGTCAAGATCACCAGGGATCTGATCCCGGACTGCTGCAACTCCCCTCTTTCTGTTGCTGCCTTCTCCCAAGCCACACTCCTTCTGGCGAATGGTCAGCATGACATCTGCCTGGTTATCATGAGCTGACGCAGCAGTAGGCTAACAACCAAGACCTTAAACCATCCCAACAAACTCACACCAACATCTAAAAAATTATTTTGTTAACTTGTTAATAACTGTTGGGTTACATTAGCTGTGTGATGCTAACATAACAGTTAGCCCTGTCAGACTGTATGCAGCCAGGTGGACTCTCACCAACTGTCCCCAGGACAGAGATGGCAGTGTTGTCACCTCTTTTCCAATTAAAGTAGCTAGTACTAGCTCCAAAAGTCACTAAAAGTCACCTGATGATGTCATATGCTTTCCAATTAAAGTAGCTAGTACTAGCTCCAAAAGTGGCTAAAAGTTGGCAGATGATGTCATTCGCTCTCCCATGAAAGTAGCTAGCACTAGCTCCAAAGGTCGCCAGATGATACCATGTGCTCATCTGCATATTGGTGACATCATCACACAGAAATTTGCTTAGCTAGCAACTCTTCTTCTCTTCTGAGATGCTACCAAAACTTTTTAATTATAACTATACTACATGCCACTCATTCATATTATGAGTATGGAATAAAGTACCCTTTTGGTGTTGGTATCACTTTAATAGTGCTGGTATTGGTAATGGTATTGTAATGTTTTAAACAATACTCAGCCCTATCAGTAACCTATTCAAAAATATAAATGGAGGAAGTCACTTGAGAGCAATGCCGAGCTGATCAGACAATCGCGACTCAAAGGCATCTGAGGAGCAGTAGGTGAAATATTTGAGTTTTACATCAGGAGGTTGGGGCCATTACGCTACATGGGTTGCATTCAAATTAAGCTAATTACATGTTGGTTTGACTTGGTTCAAACGTATCTTTTTTGAAAAAGTGACAGTCCTCATCAACATTTATAGGCTCTACAGTATGACATGCTGCGGTCAGCAGTGCAACGGAGGTTGACAGTGCATCTCCTGGCAACGCCAGCCCTCAGATGTTAGTAACAGCTGCCATGGAAAACGCCCACCCACAGACTTGAAACTTAGACACTGCTTCCTTTTTTTAATGAGAAAAACATGCACAATAGTGGTTGGTATTATATATTATACTTCCTTATCTTCAGTGATAATACATCCAAAATCAATGCTCTGTTGTCTTTGCTGGGCAGCTAATTAAAGCAGTGTACTGATGCTGGCTTTGGTGTTTAAATAATGGTGTGTATTATGAGATTTAAAGAATAACGTTGCTGGGCTTCATGAATGCAACACATGACTGTACTGACAGGAAGAGCTTTAATGGGATTCCCTAACTGATGGCCTAAAACATCTTATTACCCATGGGTTGAATTTTTGTTTGATTTTAATGTAGTATGAGTGCTTATCGTCATGTGTTTAAGGACAGGGCCCCTCAAGGTTGAAATCCATAGTGTGGGAAAAATCCATGGGAAGTGGAAACGGATGTCCCCCCCAAAAAAGGAAGCCGCTCTTGGGCTTATCATGTACCAGCCCTGTGCTTCTGCCAGCTTGTTCATGTGTGACTGTGTGCAGGCATGTAAGACCACAAAGCATATATTCTGGAGACTATGGTGCTGTCTTGCAAGCTCGTCTCATTTGCGTAGATTGAAAACAATAGAGGGAATCAAAGCCGCCTTGTGGGACACCTGTACATAAAACAATCTCGTTAAGCCACCACGCTGGTCGCATATTCTCCTTAGGCAGTCTGTCAGAAATTCTTTAATCCATTGGAAAAGAAAAACACCTTCAACATGCAAATCACACAGCCGCTGCAGAAGCAAATGTATTTGCAATATATTCAAAGCTGAATTGAGTTAAAATCGTGTGACAGCATATCATATTCATCATGCTGACTGTGGTCAAATTGTGTCCTCTTTTCCCTTAAATCCTGCCAGCCAAACTGTGGGGGGGTGAAGCTAACAACCTAACGCAGTCCAGTACAACAGCTCTGCATTAAATTCATTTCTGTGTTTGTGAAGCTTAAAATGTCCATGTTTTGTTGTTTTAAAGGCAGTAATTTTTGATGAATCCTCTGGTAAGGTCAGATTAGTTTCAGAGGACTGTGAGACCCGAGCTGCTATATTTACAAAGTGCTGTGATGAAGTGACCTTTGACTGATGAATATTCTTAATGGCAGCCTGGCCTGTTGCAGCCTGGTGCAACAAGCTATAATTGAAACACAGCCTTTTTATCTCTGCACTTAAAATATTCACTGGTTGCTGGTATCTGAGAACTGACCCCCGACCCAGTCTGTGCCAGGTCTCATTTAGCCGAGTCTAGTCTGATCAATTTGAGCAGAGTCCCATTCTACTTCAGACTCCAAGTGGACTCGGCTGCTCATTAATTCGTGATGCATCATGCTCTCTCTCTTTTTGTGTCTATTTGGGTTGACTGTATTGTAGTCCAAGTCTAATTATACTCAGGTCTAGTGATGGGCAGACCGATTCTTTTCACAGTATGGGTTACATCAAATCGATACATGTAAATATATTGGGTTTTTACAAAGTATAGTGTCAGTTCCTCTGTGACATTCCATTATAGTATATGCAGGTTGTAAAACTAGTGCTCCCCACCCCAAACAACTCTTAAATGCATTACCAGTGATCATGTATGTATAAGTTTACATTATTAAAGATAGAATATCTGGGGCGTTGGTGGCTTAGTGGTAGAGCACTCCCTCTCTCTATCCCCCTTTCACACTTGTCTGTCCTATCAAATAAAGGCTAAAAAATGCCCCAAAAAATATCTTTAACAAAAAAAAAAAAAAAAAAAAAGATAGAATGTTCATTGTAATATAGTGTTTCAGCATCCCACTTGTATGTATTGGTAGGCAACGTAAGCTCAATTGGAAGTTACAGAAACGTCACTGACCAATGATCCGTCATTTTTTGAGGGGCAAGTAGAAGACATCCCAGTGTGTCTGTGTCTTCATGTCGCCCATATTTGTGCATGTTTTCTGAAAGCTTACAGATATGAAGAAACTAAGCAGTACCACCAGAGATCATGGAGGCAGCGTAGCTTAGTTCAAGCAGGACATGACCAAAGGACACGACAAAGACATTTTAAAAATGGCATACTGAAACAAATGGGGCATATCGTGAAAGGAATTCTCCATCTACACATTACGTTCCCCCAATCCCAAATGGATCCCTTACAGACTCGTTGACTCAAGCCCTAAGCCCTTACAAACCTAGGACCAATTCCATTTCTTCCCCTCAGCCCTTGTCTTGGCCGTTCCCCTTGGTTTTGCGTGTTCATGTGAGGGAAAGTGGTGACCCAACCTGACCCAATTCTCCGTCAGGTTAGCTCTTAACCTGACAGAGAATTGGGACACCACTTCCCCCCAGAAACGGAATTGGTCCTAGCTTAAGGCTTGAGTCAACAAGTCAGTAAGGGATCCATTTGGGATTGGGGGAATGTATTTAATGATCTCACAGACTAACACCGTCTACAAAGCTGCTTCCATTAAGAGTTTCAACATTACGTCTTCCTCCACCATCGTCATTTTTGTTGTTATCAGAAACTTTTGACTCCGCCCTCTGGTGCCATCTAATGGATGAATCTATGCAAGATACTGGATGCATGAAAGTATGAGGGCAGTGATGGTTACAACATTTGAAAAGAATATATCATTTTTTGTACGTGAAGGGGGTATGACCCCCTTCAAAGGCTTAACGTAAAGTAAATTGTGAGTCATTGGTTTTCAAGTTAAGTATATTTTACAATTTTGTCAGGACAATTTTAAAGTGATTCTTCATTTCTGACTTCAGTCCCAGTCATGTGACACTAATTCCAGCCAGACATCAAAAGCTAGATACTATGTTCGTCCAACACATTTCATGACTTTAAAGTATTGAAATTCTGTTCAGTTTTCTAAAGTTCACCACCATTATCCCTGCTTTTACCCTTTTGGGTACACGATATCCTCAAGAAAAGGAAACAGTTTGGTGAATATCACCATTTATTTAGCGAGTTGTGTCTGGATGATGAGCGCCTCCAGTCCTACTTTCGGCTAAACAGGTGTCAGTTCAAGCATCTTCAGCTCCAAGCATGTGCTCTCTGGTGCTTATTGCTACACTGAGGTATAGAGGGATTGTATAGCTCCTTGTAATTATACACAGTCAGGATGAACCATTCGTCGTCACACTTGCATTGCCATTGTGTTTACACAATTTACCTTAGCTACTCTCAACAACAAAACATGAATGAAGTTGACGTGATAGCAAAGCCCGCCTCTTGCTTGATTCCATGGATTTGATTGGCTGCCTGGGCCAAGTAAGAAGATGACGAAATGGTGCCACTGGTGCCTGACGCCCTAAAGTTCAGATTATTTCAGCTTTCAGCGTCTACAAACTCGTGTCTAAAAAGACACCAGAAAAAGAACGCGTGTCTAAAAAGACGCCAGAAAGACGCTCGTCATAAAAAATGCTTGAAAACCAGTCAGATGCACCGTATCATAGGGAATCAATTGTTTTACTGGCGTCTCGTTTCTAGCGCTCCTTGTAGGTGTGATTGCCCCCTTACAGAGGGTGTAATATTGTTGGGTTTGTAAGGTCACGAAATCCTCAGTAGAATAGAAGATAAATAGAAGAATATGTACAATACTGAAGGAAAATCAAAGCTACACTTAAACAAAGTTGTCTGTATACATTATAGATGGTGAAAGCATGAATTGTGCCAGAGGGCGAACATGTATAGTTAATCCATTTAGTTGGAGGGTATCTCCACACACAGCAGGTGAGCAAACTCAGCATCAGTTAGACGCATTGCGTCAGCTTTCATTTGATACCTGCAATTCACTCCAAAACAACGTCAATTAGCAACAACTGCAAGTAATACGAAGAATAGTAAGAAAAAAAATAAGAAATATTCAAAGAAGATAAAAGATTGCAATTAACAATTCTGATGTTCGCACTGCTAATTTAAAGACGTGCATCTAATCAATCAGCTTAAAGGTTTTGTTTGTAGTTCTGTTTTTTAAAAAGATGAATAAATCTCAGTAGGGGTTGCTGAATGAGTTAAAGAACAGACAGAACTCAAAGCACACCTGCTGTGGAGATTTGTGCACTGACAAAGACAGGAGAAGGTCGAGGCTGGGTTTGGTTGACGTTGAAGGATCTCCTAAACATACTGAGTTCACACTCTCAGTCCTCTGTGAATCAGAGTGCAATTTGACCTGACAGTTGGTGATTAGCCAGATTTGTCACACTGGCTAGAGGAGTGCTTATAACCATGTCAGCAGTGAAGATCACATCAGTGGTGTGTCTGCAGAGGCTCTGTTTAGTCTTGTACTAAACGACAGACCAGGTACATATAGCAAAGAAGGTTATATAACATAATAAGATGGACACAAGAGGATAAGGATGGGGGTAAAAATCGATACAGCATAGTATCGCGATATTTTGTGTAGCAATACTGTATTGATACACGGAAGCCAAGTATCGATCTTCTATTATATACATTATTAGTTTTTGCAAAAACACAACCTTGGTACTAGAATAGTACAACCTTGGTACTAGAATAGTAAAATCATTTGCTTTTTCGGTCAACTAGATGGTGCTGACGTTTTCTTTCCTGGTGAGGTCAGCAGAGCAGAGGATTTGGCAGGAAGTTCATCAAAACAAAGATGGAGGCACCGGAGAAAGAAATCAGAAATGTGCCATTGGCATTTAAATCAAACATCTGGATTTATTATGGATTTTTTAACATGGAGGGAAAGAAGGACTTGGATATGACATGTGATTTGCAAGCAGCATCATATGATAATAAATACTCTTGCAACACTACAAACATGAGTGCTAACCTCACACACCACCATCCAGAGATAGCGTTAGCCACTGACAGCCAAGTTAAGGCTAAACACACTACGCCTTAAAATCAACCAACACTGAACACACTCAGCTTGACAAAACTACCCTCCAACTCTGAAAGAGCTAAGAAAATAACAGTCCATCACCTCCTTCATGTGCAAAGATCTGCCTCCGCACAGTGTTGTTGAAAACTAAGGCTTTTGTTACCTGCTAAAAACACTGGAACCCAGGTATGTGACTCTGTCTCAATGTTTTTTCACCAACACATCCGTACCCAAGCTCTACAGAGAAGTGAAGCATAAAGCTGAGGAATCTTTGAGTACAGCAGGAACAGTGGCATTAACTTGTGACGCCTGGACTTCAAGGTCAGTGGATTCATATGTGACTATAACAGCACATTATCTCACAGAGAACTGGCGACTGCTGTCTCACATTCTTTAAACCAGAGCAGTATACCAAAGTCACACTGGAGCAAACATTGCAGACCTCCTGCAAAATGCAGCACAAGAATGGGGGACTGTGGTTGAAACAGGCGATGCTTCTAACATAGGTGCTGCCATTCAATTAGTGGGATACCTGCTTGTGAAGTGTTTCGCTCGCATGCTTAATCTGGCCTCACAGCAGGCATTAAATCTGCCAACAGTTCAGTTTGTCAGGTGCATGCAGCATTTCTGACAGGTTTTATGACAGTGTTGGTCAGTCTGTCTGCTTTGCATCACGTTTTTTTTGCAATAAAAACGGTTAAAGTCAGATGAACAGACTGAAAACCTCTTATGAAGTTTTTTCTTTGGTGAAATAATTTGCAGTTGGAAAAAAGGTATCACAATACATCACAATGTATTCTATCTCAATACTCACGCCCCCCCTTGACGGCGCCACTGGCCGCGCACATGTGAGTTGTCGACCGTGACAACGTATGTGTCGGCTTCGTCGAGTGTACCAAGTGCAGCACGATGCTGGTATTAGGCGATAGAAGGGTTGTTTCATGATGTCTTTTTTAAATGACGATGCAATCGCGAGGTGTGGGGGGAGACAGCGCGTGTGTGGAGCATGCTGACGAGATCGAGGCTGAGTGAGAGGAGACTGACGGAGGCTGCTTAGTGAGAGAGCGGAGGGTGGGGGCGTACCGGGGGGTACTCGGGCGTACTATAAGCGGAGCGGACTCCGCGAGGAATGTCCGCAGTCATTCGGGCTTTCATAGTCGAGCGCACTTCCGCGTTGTAGTTTCCTGTAAAAATGTCCGTGAAAAATCCCCGCAAGGTGAAAAATACATGTCCAGCAGTCACTGGTGCGCGCGCGGTCGTAAAATCTGAGCTTTGCGCACACAGGGCTTGCGGACATCCGCTTTGAGCCCTCGCGGACCTCCGCGGAATCCATTCCTCGAATGTTCCGCCCGACTATGTTCGGGCCTTAACGCGCATGTCGCGGAGCGGTGAACAAACCAAACAACACAATGTCAGGAGAAATTGAAAAGATATGCCGTCTATGTAAAGTCAACTTGCTAATTAAGGAGCCATTACATGTTCAAGAGTTTTATAAAGCTGCTCAAACGCCAAAGAGAGACTATAAGTGAACGTTTCAGCGGCAACGCGTAAGCCCCCCCCCAGGCGATTTCACTAGATGGCGATAGGACGATAGGATATGGACAAGATCGCCCAACTCCAGCTGGTATATGACAACAAAAAGAAGAGGACCTCGACACTTAAGAGGCACATGACGAAGGCTTGCCATGGAAAGACAGACATGAGTCAGCCTTCAATGTCCACGTTCGTATCCTTAAAAAAAATGTCGGGTTTAAACCGGGCTCAGGCTCATAACATTACAGTAAAGGGACAGCCGCGCCGTGTTCGGACAGAACATGCACAGGCTCAGGTGGGGTAGGGCTGGATTTTTTGGGCCCGATCTAAGCTCTACTGCAGTACCCTGCCTTCAATTTCAATCCTCTTAATATGCTCATTGGTGTGGCAAATAATCGCACTGAGTCTGTTAGCTTGATGCTAACACATAGTAGGAATTAGTATTAACACGGTAAGGGAAAATAGTATGGCTAATGCAATCATATCCTCTTAAACAATTCATGTTATTTCACATGCCTAACATAAAACAATATGTGTGCTCATAATTACAGGCATATATTTTTTATGCTCTGTGAAAACGAACTAACAGCTGCTGACTTCACACTGTTAACTCAATATTATCATTATGATTTCTGTCCCACCCACTCCAGTTGACTTTTTTCGGGAGCTGTATTGCTCAAAAAATGTATCCACTGATTGACAGACGTGTCTTTCCCAATGTAAGTCAATGGGGAAAAGTATTTTTGGGCTGCAGGGCATCACATGACAGAACTAGGAAGTTGCACTACCACTGTTTGACCACTATGAAAATTGTCTTCATAGCCCTGGCTCACTTCCTGGGGACCTGCAGAATAAGGCTGCAATAGTATGAGATTTTCAAGATATCATAACCATCTCAGAAAATACTGTGGTTTCACAGTAACACAGTATTACCGAATTATTATCAGTCAGAACGATCCTTGAAGCAATTAAAATGGAAGGGTTATTTTTGGTTAAACAAATGTTTTCTTACTATATTTGAAACTTGAAACCATTTTTTTGTGTATAAAAAAGTGTGTGTAAAAAGTCTCCCTTGTAAGAATAACTAAAATAAAGTTGAGATTTTCTGTCCAGTTGCATTTTTTTCTCAATATTGTAGATAAGCAAATGTACACGGGGTGATAACTTTCAATTCTAATATCATCGTATACCTTGAACCCAGTATGCAATTGTTACTCTACTGCAGAATTCCTGAAAAGATGTTGGTTTATAATGGCCACCTTAAAACTTGTCTCTTTATTATACTCTATTCTTTTCTTTATCTTTAATTTATTCTTTTCTAGCTTTCTAATGTTAACAGCTAACAAGCAGGGCTCTGTAATGTTTACAAAATGTCGAAAGGCTACCAGTAACAATACCTGTACAAACATGATTGGTCAGTACAATACAAACTGAGAGCAGAATGCTTCCAGTATCAAAATCTTGTACCATTGCCCACAGATTCTGCATACATGGAGATTTTTGTTTATAGATTGCTGCTGCCATTACAAAAATATTTACCTATATACTAAGTTATACTGAGAAACTTTTCTTGATTTTATAAGATGCAAGATTTATACATGATAACAAGATATCTTTTATGTCACTAGAATATATTTTTCTTGTTATTCCTACAAACCAAACCACTCTATCATATCACCCTTTACCATATCACCCTTATCGTGTTGTATCATAAAACTTGCTTGTTATTTTACAAAACTTCTTTAAGACTCATGAAGAGGTGCACAAAACAGGCACTTGCTGCAGTTTGAGCAAATATCAAAACTCCAACACAAGCCAATTAACCCCACAGGACACCTTTCACTGCGTTTTTTCTCTTGTTTGAAACAACACTCGTGCAGTGCCCTGAAGCAGCTGTGCTCTGATCACAGCTGCTTGTGGTCAGCCAAGGCTCAGCTATCCCAACCAAGTGGAACTATTCAGCTATTCAGAGACGATAAAAATAAACTATTCTGGCCCCAAAGGAAGTGCATTCTGTACTCTCTCTCTCTGATTCAATATTGTAACTTTTAATAAAAACCAAGGATATTTCTGAGCAGAGAAAGGCATACAGAGCAATGAATTTTTGAGTTTGCTGGGGCCGTAGTTAATAGACTGGTTGGCAGACTAGTAGCCTGATTGGAATAATTAATCCAGACTGCTGGCCTCCACTCTGTAATTTACATTGTGTGCGGCTCACCAGATTTCATGGGATATCTAAAGTGTATTTGCTTTAGGCACAAAACAGAGAGGGGACTGCTTTTCCGTCTGAGCAAACAGCACAAGTATCAACAGTCTTCTTACAACAGGAAGCAACAAACAAGGTCCAAGAGACATGTCAGGATTTTTAGAAACAGTAGCACCTTTTAAATTGCGTGAGAGAGCGGCTGCAAACTGCCTCAACCATCAACTCGACTGTTTATAGTGTTTGTACCACGGTATCACAGCTGTGGTTCCAGTGGGAGGGGGTAAAGTACACTTTTCAGAGTTGAAATAAGTGAGTCAGAGTGAGATCTTACTTGGCTTGCTACAACTGAAGTGAAAGAAAATCATTGTGTATGCTCAGTGGATCCTAAGTGCCACGGTAAATTTTTTTTAGCTTAAAAAAAAAAAAAAAAAAAAATGTTGTTAAGAGCCATTCTTACTGACTATTTCAGTAAGTTTCACCTTCCAAGTTCACTGGAAATGAAGCACCTCTGTCAAGAACGCAGTGCCATCAACCACAGCACAATTTCCCTTAAGAGCTTAAAC
Organism: Epinephelus fuscoguttatus; assembly: GCF_011397635.1. NCBI lineage: Eukaryota > Metazoa > Chordata > Actinopteri > Perciformes > Serranidae > Epinephelus > Epinephelus fuscoguttatus. The sequence continues at coordinate 33,927,888 of NC_064765.1, read as the reverse complement.
ATTTCCACAACACTTTCACCAGCTCCTGCATCATTACCTAATCTTGCAGCCTGTCTTAAAAAAGTGGGGTTAGGATTCAATAGTGTTCTTTCAAATCTCTTATCAAATCTAATTAGAATTTGTCTTCACTCGCAGGTAACCAAAGTTATAAATAACTAAACCTAGAAGGTTCAATTTAGATCTGTAATCAGCTTTTGTTGTTGGAGAGGGTAGAAACTGTTTTTAGTAGCAGCCTAATTAATGTTCACAACCTGTAGCTACAATCTGTAAATGAGACAAGCAGCAAAAAAAAAAATGAATGTTGATTAAATGAGCCTGAAACACTGTCAAAGTACCTTCTCCTATTACTGGGATCCCAATGGATAACTATTAAGATGGTAAGCTTAAAACATTGATATCTTACAGACTAGAGCTGGGCCAATGGATGATACCATCATCATCAAACACTGAGCCCAACATCATGATTTATTTTTGCACTTGTAACTTTGGTAAACCATTTTTATCACAAAACTTAAGAACACTTTTGTATCACAGCGGACAAACACTCTCCCAAAAGGCAACAAGTCACAACAGGTTATAAAACTGAAAAGCATTGTTTATAATATGAAATTGAAAATAATAAATACAACAAAAATGCCAGCTGCTTTGGAAATATTTTTTTCCCTTTGTGCTTCCTCTACAGGTTGCTTGAAAGCAGCGGGGAGTAAACATTCGGCTTTGGTTTGTTTTTTCTCCGTCCTGGTAATCAGCACATCTGGGTGATGCCTTGAATGTGTGTTAGAATGTTGGATGTGTCTCCATTCACAGACTCTACAATGGTGGAGCACCATCTTTATCTAGAGAACGCTCTCTTTGTTGCTGTTGTAGCTGACCAGGAACCAGCAGGCTGATCTTCCACTTCCGTCATTTCATTTGCACTCACCACAGTGTGACTGACACACATGCCTGTGCTAACCTCAGCACCTGTTGCTAACAGCCCACGACAAAAGGTTTCTTGGGGCTGAACTTGCGCTTGTGATCTCTGCTTCTGCATTATGTGCATCAATGTAACGTCAGGTGCAGCAGTTCAACTATTTTGGTTGCTATGGAGCTCTGTCATTGCATGCTTTAAAAGTCAGTAAGTAATTCTGATTCATTGCACATATGGGTGAAGTGGTTTTTAAGTGACCAAAGTTGTCAACGTCATCATGAAGACTTTTCACTGTTGCTAATTACAAACACATCCGCTGAGCTAACTGCTGTATGCAAAAAGTTGGTAGTTTGCAGATTGGGTCGGTTTCTCATTATGAGCTGGGTAAGTGTGGATAGTCTAAAAAAAATAAATAAATAAATAAAAAAAATAAACCTCTCCAACAACAATATACTTGTCTATGATGTTGTTATACTGTAAACATCATCATATGCCAGTTTGGTACACATCCCACAATCCTAATGGAGTTTAACTTCACCTTCTGCATCTGACATGACAAAGCCAGCTACCACCTTAATCTCTGTTTTTCTCTTGCCTCTGTATGAAATGTAAATAAAGTCCTGTAAGCACATGTGAGCTGGGTACCTTTGAGTGGATGACACTTGAAAAAATACAGTTCATTCAGTCATTAGCACTCTGCTGGTGTTGTTGCACAAAACTACACACTAGAATTAAGTGGCAGAGTGTTTCTTTTCACTTGTAAGCAATCTTTCAACAACAGCCAAACATTTCATTTTAGTTGCTTAAGAGTTACAGTTAATTTTGTACAGCTGATATAATCTACTAACATTTGCCATTTAAAGTGGATACCTGACTGTCAGCCCCAGCTAAAAATGTGAAGCCTACTGACGTTACCCAGGTATAAAAAAAAAATTACACAAACATTTTTTAAAAAACGGTTTGAGGGGAGTAGAAGCTACGTAAGGAGATTGGTCTGTATCGGAACTTAAATACGACGAGAAACTGCATTCAAAATGTAACAAGCTGTCAGAGTTCAACCCTATGCAGATGGCCCTTGTGTCGATACTAGTTCTAATGCGTGTATTATAGGGCTGGGCAAAGGGTTGGAAATTGTCACTGTGGCTGATGGACTCAAAAGTTCACCAGCCACTGTAGAGTTCTATTGTGTTTTTGGCTGGTGAGTAAAGAAAATCTAGCAGCCACTTGCATATTTTACCAGCATTTGGTGGCCAGGGCTAATTTCCAACACTAGCTGGGTGATATGACTTAAAAATAATATCACAATATTTTTAGGCTGTATCACTACACAACATATATCTCAATATTTTAAAATCTTTTAAACTACTGTAGACTACTAAAATACTACACAACTAAATAACGACAGTTGCAAAAAAAAACTTTAATAAAGTAGCTACTGTCATAATAAAGTTCAAGTACTGTTATGATAAAGTTAAGTAAGTTCTGTTGTAACAAAGTTAAACAAAGTACTGTTAATAAAGTACATCTCGGGCCAGAAGTCTTGATTTTTTTGCTCCGTTAAATGTGAGGATTTATCCACTGTAAGGTGGAAACAAACTAACAGCTCTCTAGTCCATATATTAATAATATTTGCAAGTCACAGTGGTGCTCCATGGTTGCAAAATGCGACTTAATAGTTGCGGCCTGGAGCCCTGTAGATACAGAACACACACATTTTGTCTGCTCACACTAGCATTTAACTTATTAAGGTAAACTGTTACTGGGGTGCAATTTAACGTGAGCATTTATTCACTGTAGTCTGGAAACAAACTAACAGCTCTCCAGTCAATATATTAATAATATTTGCAAGTCAAAGTGGTGCTCCATGGTTGCAAAATGCGACTTCATAGTTGCAGACTGGAGCCCTGCAGATATAGAACACACACATTTTGTACTCCATGGTTGCAAAATGTGACAAAACAGTAGCAATCTGAAGTCCTGCAGATAAGATATATGCTTCACCTGCTCACATACTATCACTAAGGAGAAAGTGATCTGGATGGGTGGCGAAGTACGTGTTATGTAATACGTTTAATAGTCTATTGTTTGTGTGTCTGTCAGAGGGAGAGAGCCATAGGAGAAAGCAAGAGAACAACAACACTGAAGCAAGTCTCATGCCTGTAGCTTGAAGAAAACATGATGCAACAGTTTCTCTGTTTCATGATATTGTCATTTTATGATGGCTATCATCTCAATATATAGCCCTCTAATTCATTATTTAAGTTTACATCCCTAGATATGCTAAGATTGTTCCATTTGGTTACTATAGGGTGACAGAATAGATATACAGTGTTTAAAGAGTCAGTGGTGGTGGTGTCAACAGCAGCCCAAAGCTTATTGTTGCCTCAGGGGCGTTTATCTGACCATGTGTTGAACCAATTAGGTCAAGTCATGGTTAACTTTTTTTGATGTGACATAAAGTGTCACTCAGTAATGAATGTTTTCACTCATGCAAGTCAGTTATTTATTGGACTTAATAGTCTGTATGTGGTTGTATTTACTTAAGCAAAACCACTAACATACAGTGATTTCACACTCCATGATTTCCCTGCATATCTTAATGACCCAGACATTTCTGCTTCCTCCATCTCACCACCCTGATGTGAAGATATTTGACATCTGACTTTGCTTTGGCTGCAGTGGAAGAAAACGTTCCATACACTGATAACCTTGAAAATCGCCACAACTGTCAACTGACACGCACACACAGGCGCAGCACTGATACATCAACATAGCCAGTGGCCAGAGCACACTTACACACACTTTCCACACGCACACATTTTCTTTTTTTGTCCAGATCAATCACGTAACGTCTGCTATCAAACCTGTACTGTGCAGTATAGGAGCTATTATTCCCTTACAACCTCTCTGGAGAATCACACTTTTGTTCCATCAGTTCAGTTCCACATTAACAAAGCCCTCATCAAGGATTTTATAACGTTTCAGCCATGATTCATACGTTTTGATGAGTGGAACTGTCTCTGAGCTGTAGCCTGACATCACTCCCAATTGTCTGTCTCCATCTACAGACCTGACTATAATAAAAACACATTCATTTTAACCTTGTTAATGGCTATGAAATATTGACTGGACTGAAATACGCCCTCTTATTACATAAAGACCCCAAAACACCCCAAACAGTCTAAATCAGTTATCAACTATGTACACCATCCAGGAGCATTTAACAACTGTGCACATTAATAACTCATAGTTTTAGACATTTATAGTCTCATTGTGGTCAATTAATAAGCTTAACGGCAAACATGTGGATACAAACAGCCCCAACAGCCTATTTTTTTTAGGTGTGAAATGGATGAGCTGTATGTATGACAAGTACTGGATGACGTTGACAGGTGTCACAATTACTACTTTTGTCAAGCTGAGCACTTTCATCTGGATCCCTTTTCACATTTCAAAAAGCAAAGAAGAGGATGAAAAGCAAAACCCAGCACTTCAAGTCAATTAAAACCACCAGGGTTGTGTCAGCAGTGAAACAGCAATGAATGTACAGTTTTAAGGAAACACCAGGATGTCGATTTATCATCTAAATTTGCATGGGATTTATTTAGAGAATTTAAGATTTTCTTTTTATTATTAATCATCTTAGAAGTCCATGCAGAGAGCTACAACTAGGAGCAAAAAGCTACAAAGTATTTGCTGGATTTATAACAACGATCAGACATAGATGGATAAGGGGCATATTCTCATTTATTTACAATAGTTAATATGCAGACATGTCTGGCTTCCACAGCAAAAGTGCAAGCCTATGTATTTTGCAAACTATGAGCTTGCATTTCTGCCAACGTGCACATTTCAGAAGTTGCAAAAATGCACGTTTTAGAAACCGTGCCAAACTGTGGCAAAGTTACCTCTTCTTTGCAAATACCAATATGCAATATTGCCTGGCAGCTTTAAAGTAAAAAGGTTAAAAATATTAATGGATTTTCGGAAAATCCATTAAAAAACAGCCCAGAGATACAGCTGCACTGATGAGCATAATCCATCATTTTAAATGAGACAACTTTGGTAATTTCGCCAAACATGGCTTTACCACGCTGCTAATTACCACATTCAGTGGAGCTATTTTCGCTTCTTTCCATCAGGACACACTCTTATGTAAGAGTGGTGGCAACACAGCAGCAAAACCCAATGTGAAAAACCGTCTGTCTGTACATTCAGTTGCTGCAGAACAGACCAATATCAAATACCCATGCACTGATTATTATAAAGTTGTGTTTCTATGTAGTTGTATGAGGTAAAGTCTTCAGTCACCTGATGTACAGTGATGTGTTATATTCATCAATGCAGCAGCATGTCTGCACAATCTGCTTTTAATGTATTTTTGAAAACAGCAGGAGCTTATGAGTCAGACATGCTGAGCAAACCTGCAGCAGACTGTGGAACAGTAAATACTCAGTGCGTGACTCTTCACACACTTAAACTGGTTACACTGGAATTACAGTTAAAGCAACACAAAAGAGCTTTACAACAACATTTATGTTGCATCTATTTTGAAAATGTTGCATATTATGACCTAAACACTGAACATTGGGATCTTTTTGTAATGGATTAAATTATTCCTTTACATTATATTACATATTATATTGTTTTAATCATGTGCCATTAGGTTTTTAATGTTATAAAAGAGATCAGAGATCTACAGAGGTCAGTCTTGTGAGTTCTTTAATCTTTCTTCTTACATTTAACGCAAAGTACTCTCAAGAATTTAAGGGTAAAATCTCCATTTTTTTAACCTGGAACCTGTTCTCCTACGTTTTTATGTCTAAGTGACCAATTGGAAACAACTGTTTTTGAAATTGTTCCAGTATTGAGCGCGATAGCTGCAGCTGACAGCCGCGAATAAACTGCAATTTTAACACTTGGGGCATGTTTTTTTACATTCACTAAGGCAGAATTTATACTTCTGCGCTGAATCAGGCTACACCGTAGTCTGACATGTACCTCCCCATAAATGTAACTAGGCTATATGTTGCGGCGACACAGACCTCCTGTCTATTTTTGTTAGCTAAAACCATTTCCTTCAGTGGAAACAAAGCTTTTATTTACTTTTATTTCACAGATAAGAAACAATAAATTGTGAAGACAATAAAAAATAGCATTTCAATGTTGTTTCAGTTAGTCATTTAGACACAAAAATGTTGCAAACTAGGGTCCTCATGAAAAAAACATTGTGGTTATCCTTTAAATGAGAAGAACCATGTCACTGGGATGCCTGTATGCTAAATACTGTATAAAGACACAGCCCCCCTGTCAGTGTAATTTATCACAAAGACTCGAAAACAGGCAGAAACAGCTAGCCTGGCTCTGTCCAAAGGTTACAAAATATGTTCACGAGTACTTCTAAAGCTCACTAATTTACATATTATTTCTTCTTTGTTTAATTTGTGCAAAAGTATAAAAGCAACACATAGTTTTATGGAGGTTATGTGTTGAACTGTTTCTTCTCTAAAACCACAAATTGTTGTTTTTACACTTCAGTTTTTGTACAGCGTAAACAAGCTAACATAAGCTAACACGCTGAGCTAAGCTAACTGGCTACTAGCTTCATATTTAGCATCCAGAGATGAGAGTTGTATCAATCTCCTCATCTAACTCTTGGCAAGAGAGCCAATTAGTGCATTTCCCAAAATGTCAAACCATTGCTTCAAAGTAAATCATTTGCAAAAAAATAAAAAATAAAAATATAATTACAGAGATGCTATTTCATAGGTTCACTGACAATTGAGCAATACATATTTGTCTGAACAGAGGAATTAAAAATAGTGCTGAACTCCAATATTAACTTTCCAGATTTTCATTTATTGGGTAGACAATCGATTTTTAATTTGGGAATTTGGATATTCAGGATTTTTTCTATTTTGCTTTGTTTTTTTGTTTGTTTGTTTGTTTATTGAGAAAAAGCTGATGATGACTTCATGGTAATGATTTTATGCCCAATTCTTATAATTGCGATTTTTGGCTAGTTATCTTATTAAGTCATTATTGTGTTACTGAATTGTTTGACCTTTGATCTATGGATACATTACATTTGGTTTGTTTTAACTGTGTCTTGTAAGGTGTCCTTAAGTGCTTTGAAAGGTGCCTACAAATAAAATGCATTATTATTAATTAATTAATAAAGGTATTATAAACAAAAACAATTAGTATTTACCACACATTGATTTGTGGCAACCAACCACAATATCAACATGGCTGACCACTTACTGATTTTTTTTTTTCTTCTCAATTTAAAATGGGTAGAGCTGCGCACAGCTAACTCAGTCACTCAGCCCCTACCCCACTCTCTGTTATATATAAGAGCTATGCACCAGGGATAGTTGGCAAGTCCTTCAGCACAAACGTAATGACAGGGCTAACTGTTCGCATCACACAGCTAACGTTACCGAACGCTTATTAACGAGTTTAATGACTGGGTCGAGCTGTTTTGGTGTGAGTTTATTGGAACCATTTAACAGCTAGATGTCGGATGTTAGTCACTGCTGTGTTAGCTCGTTCTAACTGGGCAGGCGTTGAACCGACTGTTCACCAGGAGGAGAGCAACTGTGGGGACGGTTCTTCAGCACTGTGTCACTGTGTCTAAACACTGAGTCGTATAAATATAAATCTCAAATCTTAAAATTAGTTGGAGATATTACTGTGCTGTTTCTGTTCTTCTGTTTCACAGCGCTGTGTCAAGTGTTGTTTGTCTCAGATTCTGAGCCCATTACTGTGAGCATTTTATGCTTACCAATTGATGTTCGGCACCCCAGCCCCCCTCTCCCTGGCCAAAGCTTTGAATATTAACTGTTGATTACTACCAAAACTGGTAGCAGGGCTTCGCAATTAATCAGAATATTACTGAAACTGCAATATGGCCAAGTGCATTATACAAATCACAAGAGCTGCAATTTTTTATAAAGGTAAAATGTGGCATAATATGCCATTATAAATGAAGCATTGTAGTGCTACAGAGATGGCCCCGGCCTACAAATCATTTTCAAGACATAAATAAAATAATCTTTTTTTTTTTTTTTTCCAGTGAAAAGGTAAAGCAAAATTCTCACTAAAACTGCGATTCATTGCCATCATAATATCTGTCAAATAATTGCAATATGATTTTTTTGCATGTCATGCAGCCCTAAATGTTGAGATATTCAGGACAGCCCTAATTAGAAATGTAAAGAAGGGATTTGCAGGAAAGCTGTTAGGTGTTAGGTGTAATAATGTCAGAGTTCAGTTCTTTGTGGCAAACGTGGTTGTTTGATGTTTCTTTTTCACAAATCCAGGTCTATAATACTCTGTAGGTAAACTATCTTACATGCATTAAGTAGAATATTCCCCTATGCATCGGTCAGTCCACTGTAAGCAGTAGCGCACTGTGTGTCAATATCCTGGAAGGTCGATAAACTGAAGCCAGAATGGAGCTGTCCTCACATGCACAGAGCTCACAGAAATGTGGTATTATATCTTCCACAATCATCCCGGTTCAATCTTCCACTCAGAGTGTCTCCGTGGGGAATCAAAGCCACTTGATGTATTTCCTCTCTATTGTATATTCATTGTTTGAATAGGCTCGGCGCACAGAGCTATGCTGCTCAAATAGCAGGCCGACTGTGTGATAGTCGCAGTTCTCTCCAAATCCGTTCGACATGTGTGAGATTACTGCATGTGGTTTTGTGAGCTCGAGAGATGAATGACAAGATGAAGGAAATTAGTCCAACTGGTCTGGTCTCTATATTTTCTAAACATTACCTTTCCTTGTTTTTGATATTAGAGTTAATGCATATGTCTCTGTCACACACATACACACAAACAGAACAAATATTGAGAAACACAATCAAGACTGCAGTAAGGGACTGTTTGTTACTTATGACTTTTTTTTTATTTTGGCTCTAGAGAGGGGCATAGAAATTTAAATTGTTGTATTGTTTGTTTATTTTACCACAGATTGTTTAAAGAAAATATTAGGGGTGTAAATCACCAGCTTCATCATGATACGATATTATATCGATTTGTTTGGATGACGATACAATGTTTGCCGATATCACAAAGTCTGTCACGATACGATTTCGATTCGATTCGATTCAGGAGCCTGCAATCGATATGACGCAATATCATATGCCCATCAAACACAATCATTTACATCAACTCACAAAAACAACTAGAATATGATTTGACCATTTTATTTCTGAGCTCTTCCAGGTATCAGGCATTTAAATGAAAAGCAGTATTCTTCTGTAACAAAAAATAATAAAAATAGACCTGTTCACTAAAATGGTGACACAGACGTGAATTTCAAAATAAAGGTGTATCTTTAAGATGACGATACGGATTGATGTTTTCATTTTGCATCGATGTAACTGGATCGTTAATCAATGAATTGATGTATCGATGTATCGTTACACCCCTAGAAAATATACCTTTGGAAAATTTGTAAAACCAAAATTACACTGTTCATCGTAGCCAAAAACTGCAAAAAATACAAATTATAGTTGGATTTTCACATTTCATTTAAAATTTGGCAAAAATAAACCATCTTCATAAACTAGCCAGCATGCATGACAAGAGTGAAAAACCAAGGCTTTTTCAACTGCGGAATTTCGTCTACAACTGATGACTTTTAACTTTAAAACATCAAAGGGTAATTTTTTTAAAAATATCTAATTCATGGTGGAGGGAGGGTCATGCATTTTTCGCCTGCCACAGGGTCACAATAAAAACATTAAAAAAAAAAAAAAAAGCCACCCCCGTCCTCTGATAAGTAAAGAAAAGTCCCTGACATTATGTTATGTATGAGTGGGTACTGGGTGTTCTTATGTTGGCACTACTGGAGAAGTACTTTGAGTTGAATGTAGGTTTTGAGGAACTAATCTGGGATATTTCCAGCATTCTTTTATTCCTATCTCAAGGACGACAAAAACATCCAATTCTTTAAGTGTATTATTTTAAGTGCAGTTGTCTTAAGTGGTAGGAAAATTGTCCACAACAATCCGCTATCAGCTGCTAAAGGGACACGGTAGATTTCTTTATATCTCACTTGGAAATGAATGGGGACATTAAAATGCATAAGTTTCCTGCCTCGAATCTAAATAAGAATGCTAATGAAACGCTGTGGGTATTAATAATGCAGAGGACGAGTTTTCTTTTATTTGCTAAGGAAACATTTCGAGAAAGGTTCTAAACAGTGACAGCGCAACTTGTTTTGATGTATCAGGATTTATGACACAACATATCCTCTTGACATTTTAAAAATGAAAAACACCATCTAATTAAGACCTTAATTACAGCCTGGTTTTGTAGTCGGGTGAATTATGGAATATGACCGTGCATAATACTGTATTATATATGTATCTTTTCACTTCCTACAGGGACTAATTATGAGATTTAAAAAAGACTAATTTATGATATAACACTGGAGCCTGCCCTTTGGCCCATTTCACAACTCTCAAGGGTTCCTCGAGTTCCTGTCATTAGTTCATATGCATTAAAAGCTTAAAGTGAAACCGTGGAGCCATCTGTCAGGAAATGACATCCAGATATATAGTATATCTAATGTTTTTGTACAGTATGACTACACCTTTGACACAGCAGGAAGGTGTATGCTTAGAGAAGTCAAACAATGCGTTTTCGTTTTCATTCTCGAGTCATTAAATTACACCTTTCATTTTGAGGCTTGGAGGAGAATTTAATATTTTTCAGGCAACAAAAGAGACTAAATATCACCTCTTTTAAAGAAACTGAATTCCAGTTTGACAATATAAGGTCTAATTGTTTTGTGTCCTTTCCAATTACCTGAGTAGCTCAGGGAAAATGAAAAGTTAAACAGAATACACGTTCATGCTTCGACAGGACTGATTTGGTTAAAATATGATTGACTTCCTGAATACAAAAGCATCGACTTTCACACTCCAGTGGGGTATAATTATGCCTCTGCAGCTCCTGCCAAGAGACACCCTCGTGCGTGTGACCACAGGGGGTTGGAAATTTTATATGACATGCATGTCAGTTATTTTTTATGCCTTTAGAAAAGGACAAGGGTTCGATTGTCTGACAGTTTGCATCACACTATATTTAAACACCATTTGTAGTGATCTGAGTTTTGGGTTGTCCTTGCTGCTTGTTTCCTCTGTATGTTGACCAAGAAGTCGATATCACCAACAGTGAGTGCAACTCTCCAAGGGTGTGAGTGAATATTATGCAACATTGTAAATATTTTAGTGTCAGTGTTGTTTAGCATATTTTGCTCAGAGGTATTTGTCATGCTTACTGTTCAGGAGAATGAGCAATAAGCGCCTGCACATGAGAAATGTTTACATATGCAACACATCATTCATTTGATTACATCATGGAATCAAACTTGTAATAAGCTGGTTGTGCCAGCTCTTTGTAAGTTTAAACAGGTTTTAATCAGGATCAGATCCAACCAATGTGATGATGTAACGGAATACAGTATTCAGATCACAAAGGCTGTAAATCTGTTTTAAAAGCTACAACATCTAACTAATGAGTGTCAGAAACATCTAATCCCATGGGCTTTAAATGCACCCACGTTGCCCTATGCTCCACAGGATATATGCCAAGGAGAGTAGATGAAGAAAACAACTTGTAAAATGACGCACACACTTTGATGCTCACAGTACTACCGTGTGAAAATGACCTTGTCAGTACCAAACAACAAAAAGCAAGAGGTGACTTTAATGTGAAAAAGGAAGAGTATGTTTGTTATCTGGGCATGTTTTGGGTCTAGACATGAAGATGCTTAACAGAGTCAAGTATTGTGCAAACATGCACTGCTACTGTAGCTAACACACAGGCCTGAGACAATGACATATACGTTGATTGTGCGGATACATGGTGTTGTCAGTGTAGATTCTCAGTCATCAAGGTCATGGTAATCATAAGTGGTATATCGTAGGCAACTGGACTTGCTTGCGTTTCTTGAAGACATTTTGCCTCTTATCCAAGAAGCTTCTTCAGTTCCAGCTGGAATGACCATCGTTAAACAGAGGGGGTAGCTTACGGCACTACTTATCTCCCACCTACAATGCAGTCTTGGGATCCCTCCCCAGACGACTTCACACCCATTCACTGCTGGTTCTATCTGACCCTAACGACTCACATGGTGGCCAGGTGGGTCAACCACTCACACTGTGACCTTAACAACTCTGAAACTAAGAGCTCACATGTGACCCTAACGACTCTGCAAGGGTTCCCACCCACACAGGGTTTATAGCCTGCAATTTCGTACCAGTCATTTAGAACTGAGGAAGCTTCTTGGATGAGAGGCGAAATGTCTTCAAGAAACGCAAGCAAGTCCAGTTGACCACGATATAGCACTTACGATACATGGTGTTGGATTTTTTTGCCAATATCTAATAAACTGATACATAACAACTCATTTGGTCGATAATAATCTATATATCCATTTTTTCCCCACCTAATTTTATTGATCATTAACTCTCTTTTGTAGTGGACTTAACATCACATTATGTATGAATACTCTTATCTAATGGCCCACCAGCAGATGGAGACATGAAATACAATACTTTTCAATGTATGTAATATTCATTCGTTATGCAAAATAAGAAAAAGCATGTTGGCCGATTCTATTCCGAAATAAATAATGATGTACCCATATTATTGTACATCCCCAGTTGACTGTATCCAAAGATGTGTTATTCATACTACAGAATGATTTATTGCTTGTGAATAGTGAATAATACAGCAATTAAGAAACCTTAAATTAAGACTGCAAAGTGAATCACAATCCCAATATTAGTCTAAAAAAATATCAAATCAAGATTATTTTCTCTTGTCGTTCAGCCCTAGTTTTAAATTAAAGGTGTTGTATGTAGTGTCGCCCAATCAGAGCCCTGAATCCTTCTAACTGTAATTAAGTAGCTTCATTTTGAATGTTCATTTAGGAACCCACACACAAACTCATTCAAACATACAGTTACAATAATCATATATCATCAATAGTCATAACATAAGTCTTTTAAACAAATTCAAATTCATCTTCTAACCGCTTCATCCTCTTGAGGGTCGCGGGGGGGCTGGAGCCTATCCCAGCTGACATCGGGCGAGAGGCAGGGTACACCCTGGACAGGTCGCCAGACTATCGCAGGGCTGACACATAGAGACAAACAACCATTCATGCTCACATTCACACCTATGGACAATTTAGTCAATTAACCTAGTCCCCAATCTGCATGTCTTTGGACTGTGGGAGGAAGCCGGAGTGCCCGGAGAGAACCCACGCTGACACGGGGAGAACATGCAAACTCCGCACAGAGGGGCTCCCACGCCTGGGATCGAACCAGCAACCCTCTTGCTGTGAGGCGAGAGTGCTAACCACCACACCACCGTGCCGCCCGTCTTTTAAACAATGCTGCATTAAATGTTTCCATTCATTAGAACTGCAATGATTAGTCAATCAATTGTTTGGTTGATCAAAAGAAAATTAATCAACTATTTTGAAAATAGACTAATGATTTGTTGTATTTCAAGCAAAAATGTCAAACATTTGTTGGCTCCAGTTTCTTAAATGGGAGAATTTGTTGCTTTTCTTTGTCATTTGTGACAATAAATGTACATGTCTTTGGGTTTTCGGGCTGTTGGTTGGACAAAAGAACAAATTGAATATGTCACTTTGGGTTCTAGGGAATTGATGATGAGTGGTGATGAGCATTTCTCACAGTTTGACATTTCATAGACTAAACAATTAATAGATTCATCATGAAAATAATGAGCAGATTAGTCAATAATGAAAATATTAGGTAGCTACAGCCCTCTCATATGGACAACTGTAAGCTTTAACAAGACTTTGGTTTTGATGGTCATCAGCAATGACAGTGGCTGTGGCTCAAAAAGTAGAGAGGGTCTTCCATTAACTGGAAGATTGGCGGTTCAATCCCCAGCTCCTCCAGTCCGCAGGTCAAAGTATCCTTTGGCAAGATACTGAACCCAATTTTGCTCCCGATGGCTGTTCCATTGTTCTGTGCGAGCGTATGAATGGTTACTGAGTAGCAGGTGGCACCTTATATGGTATTCTCAGCCACTACTGTGTGAGTGTGTGTGAATAAGTGAAAGTAACATGTAATGTAAAAGCGCTTTGAGTGGTTGGAAGACTAGAAAGGCGCTATTCAAGTACAGTCCATTTACAATGTACCATTATGTGTTGAGCTGTGCCTACTTATTGTTAGTGGAAACTTCCCAAATGGTACAAACAGTGATTCCAAATGACCACAAACCAACCCAGAATATTTTTTTCCTAGCCAATTAAAAATAAATAAATAAATAAAACGTAGCCCAACTGGGTGAAATTGGGTGAAATGTAATTTAATTCTTTTCGCCATTATTAAAGCTGGGTTAGACAGTTTTTTTTGTAGCATCACTGGGCAAAAGTAATAACAAATTTTGAGCGTATTGTAATTCAAGTGGTCTGAAAGAAAACTAGACTTATGCACCTCCTCCTGGCTCTGCTTTCAGGCTTTGGAAAATCTAGCAGCCGCCAGCCACCCGGCGCTGGGGGAGTTTACGCTGGTCGAATTCAAGTCACTATAGCCGCCAACTGAAAGTCAGTCTCAGAACTGCAGCCCACTCTCCTCCCAGCGCTGAGGTGCGACGCAGCAGGACTGCAGGGAGGCTAGCTAACTAATTCTTGTCTCATTTGTGGTCTCATAAACAGAGAGAGAGCAGGGCAATATGGGGGTTATGCAAATAAGCTGTTTATTTTATACACAACTGTACATAAAATAAGTGCATTTATCATCGTTTTTCAGGTTGGAACTTGCAAACAGCTGGTGCAACCTGCTCCAGATGTTTTCTATCAACCAATGTACATAAAAATAAGTTACTCCTTTAAGTAAGTAATTGCTAAGAATTTTGTCCGTTTAGATGGTGCAACCGAACTATGTAAACAACTAGTCTGAAAGTTGTCACTAAGAATTTATGGACTTCAAACACACTCTGTAATGGATTTAAAATCCAGGAGAGTATTATGTCCAGAGAAATTGATATGGTGCTTTTTAAAGTTCTCACATGACAAAGATATGGCTTGAACTAAGACAGGAAAGGAGTTTCTGCTAACACGGGGAGGCAGGTAAACACCCTGCAAACGCCGCCTGTCCATCACAGCACTAATATACCCTGACATACAAATCAAACACACAGCTAGACTCAGGCACATACTGTAGACAGACCTGCTTCTGTTTGGACCACAAGAAGCAATATACTGTATCTAGGCGTAACACCTTTAACACCACAAAGACCCTTGATTACTTATTTGTGCTGTGACCTGGATTAGTGAGAATCCTCAGGCTAATCATTATTCAGACACTTGATCATTACAGACATCTAATATTGGTTGATATGCACCCAGTGTACCATGGTAAAATAAGGAGAAGTGTGCCTCTCCAGCCCTTTCATCTCATTTATCAGTGATTGCCAATTACTGAACTATTCTTAGTGTATGTGCATGTGTCAAAAAGCCAAATGTAAGATTTTTAAAGAATTTGATTGAAGGCCACTTGCAAGCCTTTCTGATTACAACTGTTTAAGGACCTGCACAATCTTGACTCTACTTTCTGTGGAAGCAGAATCAAGTTCGCCCTTAACACCCTGAAACTGCACACCAGGTGATGGCAGATATGCATGATGGAGTGAAAGCCTCGCAGACATTTACAGTGTTTGTGCGAGAGCCCATTTCAACGGCAAAACTCTGCTTACTGTATAATTTTAGCCATCAGTCAGTGGTAAGTGGAGAGTGGGAAATGTGTGAAAACTGAGCACACTCGAAGCAGAATTAAGCTGCAGACTTGTGTCCCTGGAGGCTCAGGTATCCAGTTTTAAAAGCAAATGCTTCGTGAACGGAAAGTGCCCACAAAGCAGGACTCCAGGGACGGATGAAATTAAAGGTGCTATGTGTCCAGTGGAGGAAATAGGCCTAACAGGCAGAGAGAGCCGAATAACATGCAGCAAATGGTGGATCATATTTTGCCAAAGAGAAAGCAAGTATTCAATACTTGACATAAAATTTTAACTCTGAGTGAGAGAAACACTGCAAGGTGTCTGTGGAACGATGTAGAATAGCAGATAAGACAATCATCATCACCATCATCATCATCATCATCATCACTATCATGTAGTGTAAACTAAAACATGTCCTTTCCCCCCTTTCTGATTGGATTATGCTTGGTTACATTTTTGACAACATACAGTAGGGGAAACCAGGGTAGGTTGGGCACACTGCTATTTTCTTGTCCTTAGAAGGTCACAGAAACAAATGTAACATCAAAATGTTTGCCTCCTTCACCTGCACTCATCTACTGTGTTAAAACATCTGACAGTTACTGAATTTTTTGGTGAGGGTGACATTATAGTTTCATACTGGCAAAAGTAAAAAATTGGTCTGTGGAAATGTATTACAAAACTGTTCAATAGATTGTTAATGTGTTCATTCTAGTTAATAGACAAAGAATTCAGCTACATTTTGATATAAGATTGGAAAGTCTGTCATGAGTCATTCTTGCTGGCTTTTACAATTTAATCACAAGGTTGGGTCAAATGTGAGCGGGGTTGGTTGGCACATGTACTAACCAACTGTACAATAAACAAACTGTAACTGTATTTTGTGAGATTAAAATTATTTTTAAAAAAGACTACAAAACAATGTTTGTATTGTTAGCCAATTATTCATATTTTGATGATGATAAACTGCCAAAAAAGTTAGCTTTGAACAGATACTGTATTAAATATTTGTGTTTTCTGGTTCTTGTTTGAATTAAATTAAATACAACCAGTTGCTTCATTTTCGGTAACTATAGCATATTCACATTGTGCCAACCAACCCCATGATGTGCCTGGTTGGCACAAATGCCCATCATGATTGTAACCACAAATCGCCTAATTTTAGAAAATGTGCATACATTAAAGCTTGTTTATTTACTGCAGAGACCTTAATCTTTCATTTGATGCTGGTTAGAAAATTCTAACATAATTGTGTCTGAGAAATAAGTAAAAGAGCAAAGTGTGCCAACCAACCCTGGTCTACCCTATGATATAGGGCTGCAACAATTAGTCAACTAATCATTGGCTAATCGACTATTAAAATAATCAGTGACTATTTTAGTAGTTGACTAATCGTTTTAGTCATTTTTCATAGAAAAGTACTATAAAAGTACCCCAAAATACTCTTAGCTTTTTACTTTCAAATATTGGCAGCTTTACACACTCGCGATGACGGTGAATTAAAACCGTTTGGTGTGAGTACGAAACAAGACATTAGATGACAGCATTTTGGGGTTTGGGAGAGACAGACCAACATTTTTCAACATTTCAACACATTTTTCGATAAAAAGATTAATCGACTAATCGAAGAAATAATCGACAGATTATTCAACAATGAAAATAATCGTTAGTTGCAGCCCTACTATGATATATGGTGTAGTCAGGTCATTTGGGACACTTTTCGCTAGATCACCAAGAAATCCACCTAAAATTCTGAAAACTACCTCAAGTATTACTTGTGTAACTTTCAATAGAGAAAATACACTGCCAAATAAAATACTTTAGAAACTTTGAACCTTCAAACACATTAAGAACCCCGACCTCACTCCGATAACATGTTCAGGTAAACATGGACAGCCATGTTTGTTTTTTAAATGGTTAAATCCATTTATCCGTTCAGTAAGTTCAGCCGTTTTTTTAAATTAAAATATGTCTGAAAATACACATTAATAATGAATCCAAGATATTATTAGCAAAGGTAAACTGTTAGCTAGCTAATGCTAAATCACTGTGCACCACCTGCCCATAACAACAAGGTGAACAAGTTAGCTAACAGTTACTTACTTTCCAAACATGTTGGCCACTAGGTTGTATTATTATTTTAAGCATTCTGAGCAAGAGACTCTGACACACCTCAGAAACAAACATGATGTATCAATATATGAATCTGCCATAATTATTATTCTAACAGCTTAGCACTGTATGCACCATTGAAGGGTATGTTTATTCATGATACTTAAGGCCACCCTTCACATTACTACTGTATAGGCCCACTTCAATATGCAACTCAACGTTCTACAATAGCTATATGTTGTAGGGGATCCCTGCTCCATCTGTCTTTCAGCCAAAGGGTCCTTGGCCTGAAACACATTGAACACCCTTGAATGGTCATGAATGTAACCCAACTTTTCATTATAAAAGACCTTCCAACCTTTGCTGTCTGTTTGCTTGTTGCCATTTTGTCTATGATGAACACACGTGTGTAACAACAACAGCTAATTCCGGACTATTTTGGCTGACATGGACTCACGGCATCATCTTTTATATATTTGTTTAAGTGACAAAAATACTTATATATAAACAGTAATATAACATAGTGGCATACAATAGCATGAGTCATGATTTTATGGCACCTGTTAGGCTAAAATCATGCTGGAGACATTTCAGAAAAATGTCCCATTTTAGCTCAATGTCTGGTCCCATTTTATATGAATGCGTTCAGTACTCAATCAAAACCCTTACCCATAAATAACAAAGTGTACTGTAAAAAAGATAAGTCAAACAGCTGTTAAACCTTTAATGTTTTAGCTGCAGTAGTCTTATTTCCAGAAACAGAAAATCAACATGCCACAAAGTTCATCTGGCAAATTCTGGGACCAGTGATATATAAATCTTTGTTCTGCCCATCCTGCTTATCTCAGACCAATTAAAAATGACTGTTTCATGAGAAGCACATTTGTATTAACAATGGTGATGGTGATGAGCTGCTAATATTTAACGAGCCCAAGACATAAAACCTTATTTGTCCCATTCTACCTGATGTCCCACATTACCTGAGGGCTGGTTTTTAATCAGCCTACACAGAGGAAGGGCTGATAGTTAAAAAGGTCAAAATCATTTGTTTTCTCTTGTAAGTAACCCAGCCACAATACCCAATTAAATATGACACCCTTAAGAAAGCTGAGCGCAGAATACATATGTATGGCTTACATAAGAAATTAAGGGTAATAATGGTCTTAATAGAAGTGATGCAGCAGCACTCTGTAACTACAGAGTCCAACCAGCCTGCAATACATCAATCTGGCACTTATTAAAACTGAAACATATTCTGATTACTGGCTACTGGGAACATTAATCTATAACAAAATCCACAAACTGACGTCTGAGAAACATCGACAAAATGCAAAGTTAGAGTAAGCTTCTCTAGTGTTTGTGTGTCTGTGTAGTACACCTGCTGTAACCTATCAAACCACAACTGATACATAAAAAACCAAAACGCGCCGTTTCATCAGAAGGAAGGAACGTCACACCAGCCTGCACTCACATAACTGGTAGTTTAAAGTGTACCAGCTTATCAGTCAAGTTACATGTCTTACAAAGCAAAACAAATGGGCTTTGGAAAATGAGGATGGTCTTCTGGTGGATTCGGCATGCACATTTTATTAACTTATACACAAAACACTGCCGTATTTTAATGAAATTTGCTCTAAACTTGAAGCAACCTCACGCTACCGCCCTGGACGATCACGGTATTTGCATGGAGGAGTACTGCGAAGTGTTATTGGTAAAAGTTATACGTTTGCTCAAGTAGGAGCACCACAGTTTACTTAATATATGCCGAAATGTTCAAATGCTGCTACTTTTTAGGAAGACATTTTAATTTAACGCCGTATAACTATCTACAAGTAATTATAAGCAAGGAAACACAAAACAGTCGTTTTTCAAAGGCAGTCTGGAGTTCCCTCTGTACACTTAAGATAAAACGGCGTGTGTGCTCTTTGTAACTGCCCCTACACTTGAAACATCTCACGGGAATAGAGCAAACTGCACTGTGATTTAAGTTGGCTAAAATAAATGTGAATGAAAAGGTTTACTTGCCGAAGTTGGAACCAAAAGGCTGGCGGGTCGCTCGATCAGCTCAGGTTGCTGTTTCCCGGTCACATTCATTTCCCATAAAACCGCTTTCTCTGTCCGCTGACTTCGACGAGAGTTCCTCAAGTCATTTACCCAGCAATTGACTGCAAGTGGTATTCACCGGCGTCCCGTGTAACGACAGAGGCAGACGTTGAAACCATGCCTGTTACCTCTATCAGGCTGTTTTTGTCTCAAAGCTGTCTGTATCCTGTGTGTGTGTCTGCTACAGGAGCAAATTAGTGACGGCAATGGGTGCTTATTTCTCCTCGGCTCAGCCCAAACTGTCAGCAGCACACACAGTGGCTCCTCTGCTGCTGCTCATCAGTCTGCATGTCTCTCCACCTGCTGCCTGTCCTATTAACCATTCCTGCGTCAAACCACAGGACATTAACCCATTCACTGGGATTCAATCCTGAAGGCTTGTAATGGCGTTTACATCAGCATAAATCATACAAATGGGTCATCCTTAAACTGTGGTACAGTTTGGTCCTGGAAACTTTTAGAAAATCTAACATATATTTAGAGAAATGCATTGATTAAATAGTTCCAGCATTGTTATTTCCATTGCCATATGTCCTTCCATCACAGTAAACAAAGTTATGGAAATGACTGTTGTGGAAATGACATCTATCACACTTTAAATAAACAAAAAACAAAATATGATGATATATTTGCCTGCTAATGTTTCAACATTTTAACGTCAGTATCAAATATACACAAACGACATAATGTCTTTTTTAATCCATCCACCCATCCACTTTCGTAACCGCTTATCCTCTTGAGGGTCGTGGGAGGGCTGGAGCCTATCCCAGCTGACATTGGGCAAGAGGCAGGGTACACCCTGGACAGGTCGCCAGACTATCACAGGGCTGACACATTGAGACAGACAACCATTCACGCTCACATTCCCACCTACGGCCAATTTAGAATCACCAGTTAACCTGCATGTCTATGGACTGTGGGAGGAAGCCGGAGTACCCAGTGAAAACCCACACTGACACAGGGAGAACATGCAAACTCCTTGCTGTGAGGCGACAGTGCTAACCACCACACCACCGTTTTTTTTATTTGTAATTTGAAGGAAATGTAAGCTATTTGGAAATGACAGTAAATAGACGTAATTAATTTGACAAAATTTACATTGATTTCTTTGTATAGATTGGTGCAGGAGTCCTTAAACCTGGAAATTAGTTAGCATTTTTGCACTCCTGGCTCCTCTGCTCGAAGTCAATGGGTTTTTTGGTTCAGTGCCTAAGGTAAGTCTGTGATTAACACAAGCTTAAGAGACTTTCACATTTCCCAGCTGGCATGACACGTCAGTATGAATCAGACAGACTTTGGACTCTTTTGTCACACAGATGTTAAATTTTTGGTTGGAATGAAAATCAGGTTGACGATATTTTAAAATTCTAATGACCTTATAATGAACATTAACGTTATGATGTTTTGCAGTCGATGGGTTTTGTTCTCTATACCTTAATGTCGTTATGCTACGTCAAGATGACGTTGGCATGAGACATTTGGGAGACGTTGGATTTTTGTTACTTAACAGCACAATTTGAAATTGAAAATTTTGGTCACCAAATTAAACAACCTAAATTCAACCAAATATAAAGGTGTAACGACACTGGTGGGCAGCTGGGTCTATTCTACGATCAACACATTCTCACTCCAAACTCGTCACATATTGATGTTTAGTTGGGTTTAGGCAACAAAAGGAAGTGGTTAGGTTTAGGAAAAAAAGAACAGGGTTTGGCTTTACAATCTTACAGGAGGCAAACACTGCTCTCTCGGGTGAAAGTTGGTGTTTGTTGGAATGGATTTTTCCATAGGATTTTGGATTATTGCATAAAATGAGTTCTGTGGCAAACAAATGTTTATGATTCTTACACATTTTCTTCAGCAAGGTAATCTTCACAATTGGTCACTGCTTTTAGAATTTTTGATTTGATGGATTACCGTTAATGTATTATGTTGATCTGTTCTGTACGACATCTATTGCACGTCTATCCGTCCTGGAAGAGGGATCCCTCCTCAGTTGCTCTTCCTGAGGTTTCTACCATTTTTTCCCCGTTAAAGGGGTTTTTGGGGGAGTTTTTCCTTATCCGCTGCGAGGATCCAAAGGACAGAGGGATGTCGTATGCTGTAAAGCCCTGTGAGGCATATTGTGATTTGTGATATTGGGCTTTATAAATAAAATTGATTGATTGATTGATTGATTGATTGATTGATTGATGCCTAAATGCAATCACCAGAGGTAAAAAGCTAACATCTATCCATCCATTTTCGTAACCGCTTATCCTCTTGAGGGTAGCAGGAGGGCTGGAGCCTATCCCAGCTGACAATGGGCGAGAGGCAGGGTCCACCCTGGACAGGTCGCCAGACTATCGCAGGGCTGACACATAGAGACAAACAACCATTCACGCTCACATTCACACCTACGGACAATTTAGAGTTATCAATTAACCTAGTCCCCAATCTGCATGTCTTTGGACTGTGGGAGGAAGCCAGAGTACCCAGTGAAAACCCACGCTGACACAGGGAGATCATGCCAACTCTGCACAGAGGGGCTCCCTCCTGGGATTGAACCAGGAGACGCCAGTGCTAACCACCACACCACCGTGCCGCCCCTAAAAAGATAACATTTGGCTATTTAAAAAAACAAAAAACTACACCACAGACACATGACTGAACAGGTCATGACACATGACTGAACAAATGTTTCTGATGTATTTAATGTCATGGAACAAAATGTGAAAGTCTCTTAAGCCTGTATGAACCGAAGACCTTATTTCAGGCATCTAACCAAAAAACCATTAAAAAAAAACCATTGACTTTGAGACACTTTAAAAATCATCAAAGTAATACAAATAATGAAAAATAATCTCATGGGCTTTTTTAAAAGGGAACTAGAATGATGCTAACCTCCATGTTGTCCTACAAGGAAATGTCATCCTTAGAGCACTCTATAACAGTATGTCTTACAACACGTGATCCATTTCATCAAAATGGCTATTTATGTGTCATTTGTATTTGAAGTCATTATTAGTTCAATATCAAATTCAAAATTAAGCAGGCTCAATGTCAACATTTTTGGCTCCAGAACAAAGGAAATATAGTGAAAAACAAATATAAAAGGTCCATTTTTATCTAACACAATTCTGATTGATCTGTCATT
The DNA here is from genome assembly GCF_011397635.1 of Epinephelus fuscoguttatus. Taxonomy (NCBI): domain Eukaryota; kingdom Metazoa; phylum Chordata; class Actinopteri; order Perciformes; family Serranidae; genus Epinephelus; species Epinephelus fuscoguttatus. The sequence continues at coordinate 33,904,837 of NC_064765.1, read as the reverse complement.
TAATTTTGGTATGTTCCAAGTTAGTGTGACAAACATGAAGCATATGAAATGTGTTTTATTTTGTTTTGTGACAGGGACACAAAAATCACAAAAGTTGAAGAATTGCCCAAATATAATGATCTGTGTGACATTAATTAGTGCACTGTAGTGGTGGGCTTTATCATAATCCTCGGCTATAATTTGCCTTGGCTCCAGCACTGCCTCTGGTAAGACACATCACCAAGATACAAAACAACAACATATAAATCAATATAGAGCCAGAACACAGCCACTCCAGCTCTGTGCCAGCTTCCCTGAGCATGTTCAATCTTCATAGATACAGGCACAAATTAATTTCCGTGGACAGGGGAGTGGGCCTGGCTCATTTTCCTGGAGGAGGGGAGATGGGTCAGAGATGATTCTGTGAGCCATGCAGTCACCGCTAACTCCTCACAGCTGGCCTGAGGGAGCCACTGTGCTGTCTGACTCCTACAACCCTCAGACTTACACTGGATTTTAGTGGTATAGACATGTTTATACCTTTTCCAATAACCATCACTCTGACAGGAGCACTAGAGGTTATAAATAGAGACTCTCAAACACCTAAGTGCACGCAGTACCTGAGAGGTACTTTTACTTTGTGTGATTGCAAGGCTATAATCCCTGACAGACTTTTGCTTGCTATTTTTTAATGATCGGGATTAGAGCTTTATGTGGATCCGGGAGGGTAACAATGATGGACTGCTGCAGTGCACTACTGTATATTACAGGATAGCACTATCATGGAAGAGTATGAAAAGGTGTCATCAGCGGATTGGAAAAGGTGTGATTGTTAGGGAGGCTCCTTTCGCTTCAAACTTCAATGACAGGCATCCACTCAATATTTTTCTGTGAAATCTGATGAGATGACGTGTTAACGCTATTATGGATTTCAGCTAAATCTATCCCCTTGACTTATTTTCGGCAAATATAGCAGGCCTTGTGGAATTCAGTATGCAGCCTTGAGTTTTAGTTAAACAAACATTTCTAGGAGCAGCGCAGAGCTGCAACTTGGAAGAAATACACCCTCAGTGTTTGAAAGAAAGCTCAAAAGTCAAAGCAAAAGAAAATCATTCAGTAGTTTTATGTACCCAACATTATGGAGTCCTTAAATAAAGCAGCTGATATAAAATACATCATTATAACATAAACTGTGTCCATTTATGCTCACTATAGAAAAATGCCTTTTCAACTTACTGTCTGCAGTAACGGTCATTAACTATAGTGATATGTGCTCAAACTTTACTTATCTTCAAAAAGAAATCAAGGCTGCTATGGTAACATAAACTTTCTATCTTAGTGGGAATAGCAAAAAGGACCACTAAGCACCACAAGTCACTATCAACAAAGTGTACCGCAGAGGATAGCACAAAGCACTGCAGGATTTTGTTTGCAGCGAGGTTGTTAGAAATGGCTCATCCACAGTGCCAACAGTTACTTGAATGCAGCAGCTGGCTGTATTGCTTCATATTTAGCGTACAGACATGAGGGTGGTATCAATCTTCTCATCTAAAGGCCAAAACACGCCACCACCAAACAGCACACATCAAAACAGATGCCCTTTTTTTTATGTACAAGCATAGGCATGTACAGAGGACTGGATACAGTATTGGAGGCAGTGTTGGCAATTACTCTAGTCTAAAAATTATGTTGCTGATAATGTTCTGAGGTAACTGTAATATTACTACTGAAATTTTATTAGTAATTAATTACACTATTCGTTACTAGAAAAAGTAGTCTTATTACTGTAACATGTTACTGCCCAACACTGGTTGGAGGTGGGGCCCAGTTCATTCCTATGAAAGTTGGTCAGTGGTAGCCTGGAAATCCAGACTCAAATCTAGAAAGATTTTGAGTCTGGCCCTCACCAATACACCCTTCCTAGGACCCAAGGGGCGGCACTAACTGAGGCATATTAAATGCCACCGCACGCAATTGGATAGCACGATAGCCAATCAGAGCAAAAAACAAGGTGACGTATTCATTGCACTAAGCCCCATTTGTTTGCCGACCAGTGGGGCTAACTGATATATCATGCTTTTGCTGTATCCCATCGGCAAAACTGCAAAAATGTCCTTCCTGGAAGCGAAGGCTTCTAGGGCAGTCTTCTGTTCCTCTCTCAAGGAAACAGATAAGTGTAGTTGGCTTAGCATTTCTTTGAAAGCTAAATTGAATGGACGCGGTCCTTCGGCAGCTGCCATCTTGGCTGTTTACTTTTCGACTCCTACATGTATGGAGCAGCGGAGTCTTCATCATGTTATGCCCACCCAGTGCCCGCCTCTGTCAGATAGACTGATCTGATTGGTCCGATGGCAATTCACTGGGCTCTGCTCGTCGTGGCCAGATCCCCGTGCAGGGCAAATTCAAATTTGCTGGGGGCGGGGCATCTGGATTTCCAGGTTAGGTCAGTGGCGCATGAAGCCAAAAATGTTTGATTTTGATGTTTGATTTTCTGGGTATAAAATTACCCGAATCTACCCCATCATTGGGCCCATAAGGCAAGCATACTAGAGGCTTTGCCGACTTAATGGCTAACTTTAGTTTAGCGCTCTGCTGAGTTGAATTGGGATAAAATCAGTTAATCATGTGGCTCTTTTGAACTTTCCAGATAACATATTACGTTATCAGCAGCATGGATCAAACCCTGATAGTGAAGCGAGTCAGTTTGCAGAGGTTGTGAATTTATTTCCAGACAGACAGAGTTAATGGGGAAAAGTCTTTTTGGGCCTGATGGTATCATGTGGCTGACCGAGTGTGGCTGTGCTCACACCAGCACTTGTGGACACGTCACCACCAACATGTTTTTTTTCCTCCACTCTTCTTCTTTGCTCCCATAGCAGCTAACATATCCTCATACAAATGTTTGTTTGGTTTTCTATGAAAATGCATACACAACAGTTCGTACAATATTCTATGGATTAGCACCCCATGAATAGTGTTACATACTTAACATAAAGTGACATAGGTTAGGTTTACGCAAGTCAAGTTACTGTGGTTGGTCATGTGATCACAGTCTTTCCAGATACGTGGTTATAAACAAATCACTTGCTCATAATTACAAAGGATACGGGGGCATTAACATAGAGAGTGCAGGGGGGACCCTTGCAAATTATTCAGATTGCCACTTCAAATGTTCAAAGAACAACTCACATGAAATCAAAAAAGGTGCCATTTACTGTAGACTATATACCCTGAAAAATGCAAACTCATCTCTGTCATGCTTTTCTTTTCTTTTTTCTTTTTTTCGGTATAATAGTCAGTAGCAGTCTATAACAAAATTATATGCTTATTCTACATGAACTAGAGAAACCAAAAATAAACTACATGTATACAAAACTATTAAATGAAATGAATCATTTCTTATTTCCTTTGATATTTTTGTCATATACAGGTATGCAGTGATGATTAATGGGTAACATAAATGTTGATGTTACCTAATGTCAAGTCTCTATTTGATCATGTCACAAGATGATATGATGACAGTAGCTGGTTTAGGTGCAAAATCTGTCAAGACTGACGAGCTGAGCACGTCTGCAAGCCCAGCAAGCAGTCATGCCTTTAAACATAAAAGCGGCTGTAAGAAAGGACAAGAGAGAAACAAACAAGAGAAACAAAATAGCAAAGCTGCCTAAATTAGAATCCTTTGGCTTTTTTATGAACAGTTGCCAGTAGTGTGTGTGTGTGTGTGTGCCTTTTAACTAGTAACTAGCGTGCGCTGAGGCCCATGGTAACTACCTTATGCCACTTGTAGGATATGTATGAATTTTGGTGCATTACTTTTTTAAGGAAAATGTACGAACAGTCTGGGCAGCTTGACTCCTCTTGCTGCTGCTGTCTCTTGTGTGTGTCGAAGAATGGATGAGGAGAAACTAGTTGAGGCTGAGAAATATCCTGTTATATGACCCACTATCTCATCATTATAAAGACAATGGCAAAAAGGATACTGCCTGGTGAGTCATAGCTTGAGATTGGCTTTTCAGGTTTAATCAGTGGCTGTCCACACATTATGTTAAGTTAACACAGAGGCAGAAGAAGGACAGATCTTTTAGCTTAGCTTAACACCTCGTTTCCACTTACGTATGTGACAGATGTCCATAGATCTGTAAATATACATATGATGCCTCTAGTGTCCAACACAAGGAAGTGCATTTATTTACGGATAGATAGAAACCTGATAGAAACTACTGTAGCCATTGAAGAGAGGCTAATTTTCCAGTAATTTGGAACAGGCACTTGGAACATTACTGGGACAAAATCCGGACCAATATTGCATGGCAACAAAGGAATGAAGATGTTGACCCACCAGGTATATAGCATGTTTATGTGTATATGTTTTGTAATTTCATTAAAAAGACATATGAATGACTGAATGAGTCATAATGACAAACCATATTTTACCAGAATAACATTACTCTTACACAATGTCTTGTCTCAATCATACAAACTCACTTGACAATCAACAGGCTGCTGAATTGAAGAGATAGCCCGTTAGCTAGTTAGCAACGTCATACAGTCTCTGAAATCCACTGCAAAAGTTCAACTTGAGGAAAAATCCTGACTGAAATATTACAGAGGTGAGGAGTTTCGCAGGCACATCAGGAATGAATGGACTTCTGGTTGCCTCGTCTCGGTATACATACGCAAGTGGAAACAAGGCGTAACTCTTGGCAAGAGAGCAAATAAGCCAAAAACACACCCTCTTAAAACATATGGGTTATGACACTTTAAGTCATCAAATGAGGATTTGCTTCAATAAATTTCAAGGATATTTGTTATCCATGCATAAACCTCTTTGCATAGTACAAAGAAACTACTGTACACACCCCCAAAATTAACAGGAACTTTACGGATAACTTACCATGTCTTCTTGTGCCCTCTGGATTTCAATAGTTGTAGCCAAGTTCTAGTTCAGCCTTAAATAGGTCGCTTAAACTTTCATAGGGTGGTAACATGTCTGTATTTCATTTCAGAGGCTGAGACTTTCTAACACAGTATGAATCTTTCAGAATTCCCTTATCATGAATGGATAAATGACATTCTAGTATGATGTAGTTCTAGCATCTGGTTTCAGCTGTACTGCGTGGAAAGAAATAGACTTCCATATGTCCGACCATCAATCAGTTATTTTTAAAGCTCAGTCGGCCCCTCTCTCTGCTGAGAATGTATTGCGCTGGATCTCTCTCTTGCATCTTTAACTTCTATGAGGCTTTGAAAACCTTGTGTGAAAGCTTCAAAGTGACTTTTCTTTCTCTGATTTTATATCTAAAAATGCTCACTTTTCTGGGGTTGTGTTTTACATAGCAGACTCACTGTCTCTGGGTTTATTTCTGGTATTGGAAATAATTTCAAGCAGTTTTCTCTGAATTCTCTTTCAGGAATCATTGCTGGTGGGTCCGTTTCTGTTGAATTTGCTATTTTGACCCTCCTACTGAGGCTAATGATGCACACGTTGTTCTTGTTCACAATACATTTTTTTAAAAAAGAGGTTTTGTGAGGTCTAACAGGGAACATCTTGCAGAGGCTTCTTTTAAAGTTTTAAACTTTTCCTCCAGAGAAGGCAGGTAAGGAGAACTTTGACAGGTAATGCATTTTTAGAAGTTATCAATCTGCTTTTTGAACAATACCCTGAACTGTGGGGCTGCCTTGATTCAAGTATCCAGTGGTATAGTATAAGTGAATTTAGGTGAAACTTCTGTTTTAATCCTTCCATATCTTAGCACAGCCTTTGTGTGGCCGGATTCATAGGCATTAAGTGCGCTGCTGTAAATTGGTTCAGCTTCTATCTTTCCTCGTACTGTACAACCTTTTCTGTTTAAATTGAAAACTCATCAGACAGTAATCCTCTGCAGACAATAACAGGGGCAGGGTTCCTCAAAAGTTCAGACTAAGGTCTTTTACTTTTTTGCATTCTCTCAGCCTCTCTCTGCTTCATTTTTCATCAAGTTACCACAAAGTCAAATCTCATAGTGGACACACTTCTCATTTAATCTTTACCACAGCCACAAAGTCATAACTATAGCACTAAGATGTTCACTTTAAATTACATTATTCTACTTTACATTTTTGTTGTCCACACACACATTTCGGAGTTTGACATGTAGTCCTTACATGTAGTTCCACCAAGTCTTGTTTTTAATGGCAAAAAAAGAGAAAATGATGAGAAAATTATCACTTATGTGCAAATGGTTCTAATTTCATTTAATTTCCTAAAAAGTGTAACTACTACTTAACCAAAGGAAGTCATTCTTAAAGAACACACTTCAGACTCGTCAAAGAATCTTGAGCCATGCTAGCAGCTCTGTGAGGCTGTACATAGGCACAGAGATGCTTTGAGCTAAATGCTATCAGTAACATGGCAGGATGCTCACAATGTAGCCCAGTTGCCAGAGAAGATTGTTGTTTCTGCAAACCATGAGTATGTGACATTTGCACGTTATCATGCAGTGGATATAATAAACTTGTGGTTAGCTTAAGACACAAGACCACTTGGTTATGGTGAGGAAAAAAAAATCCTGTTTTGGTTTAAAACACCCAGTCTGGGGGGAGTAATCCAGACAGGAAAGGCAGCGATGTCTTGGTAAAAAACAGTCACATTTCGTGGCACTATCCTGGAAGGGAAAACTGTGATATGTTGCTAAAAACACCCACATTTGGATGCTTCAGCAAATGTAGAGTCTGTAGGCAAACCCCGGAGATCTTGCTTCTGGAAGAAGAGCGGAAGAGCCCTGGTTTCTGGTTGTAGGCTGTTTGTAGTCCGCGTGATATTGACCAATCACGTTTGAGCCGGCTGCAGTTATTGCCAGGTTAAACGCTCCGTGCAGTGAACTAACGAGGAGGAACATAATCAATCAATCAATCAATCAATCAATTTTATTTATAAAGCCCAATATCACAAATCACAATTTGCCTCACAGGGCTTTACAGCATACGACATCCCTCTGTCCTTAGGACCCTCGCAGCGGATAAGGAAAAACTCCCCAAAAAACCCCTTTAACGGGGGGAAAAAAACGGTAGAAACCTCAGGAAGAGCAACTGAGGAGGGATCCCTCTTCCAGGACGGACAGACGTGCAATAGATGTCGTACAGAACAGATCAACATGATAAATTAACAGTAATCCATATGACACAGGGAGAGAGAGAGAGAGAGAGAGAGAGAGAGAGAGAGAGAGAGAGAGCGAGAGAGAGACATGCAGGTAATGACAGTATCTTACAACAACATTAATGGAAGTAATAATATTATAGTTATAGTTCTGGTTACTGCGGTACAATATGTTGAAAGTATGTATTAATACCTGGCAGTATACATGTGTGACAATAATCATATGTGTATAATAACAGAAGAAGTATGACTAATGACTAATGATGGCAGCAGCAGCAGGAGGCATCTGGCGGGACCACGGCAGCAGCACAACCACACACGTCACGCTGTCCAGGCACCGCTGTGATATGAGTTAATCTGAGAGACAGTGGAGCACAAAGGCTCCGGAGAAGAAGCCGAGTTAGTGACATCCAGAATGGCCGGGTTAGCTAGATGCAGTAATAGAATACGAGAGAGAGAGAGAGAGAGAGAAGGAGAGAAGGTGCCCGGTGTATTATAGGGAGGTCCTCCGGCAGACTAGGCCTAAGTCAGCCTAACTAAGGGCTGGTACAAGGCAAGCCTGAGCCAGCCCTAACTATAAGCTTTATCAAAGAGGAAAGTCTTAAGTCTAGTCTTAAATGTGGAGACGGTGTCTGCCTCCCGGACCGTAACAGGAAGATGATTCCACAGGAGAGGAGCCTGATAGCTGAAGGCTCTGACTCCTGATCTACTTTTGGAGACTTTAGGGACCACAAGTAACCCTGCGTTCTCAGAGCGCAGAGTTCTGGTGGGATAATAGGGCACTATGAGCTCTCTAAGATATGACGGAGCATGACCATTTAGAGCTTTATAAGTTAACAGTAGGATTTTAAATTAAATTCTGGATTTTACAGGGAGCCAGTGCAGTGAAGCTAAAACAGGAGAAATATGATCTCGTTTATTAGTTCCTGTTAGTACATGTGCTGCTGCATTCTGAATTAGCTGGAGAGTTTTTAAGGACTTATTAGAGCTACCTGATAATAGAGAGTTACAGTAATCCAGCCTAGAGGTAACAAAAGCGTGGACCAATTTTTCTGCATCTTTTCGGGTCAGGATAGGCCTAATTTTCGCAATATTACGCAGATGAAAAAATGCAGTCCGTGAGGTTTGTTTTAAATGAGAATTAAAAGACAAATCTTGATCAAATGTTACTCCGAGGTTTCTTACGGTAGTGCTAGAGGCCAGAGCAATGCCATCTAGAGAAACTATGTCATCAGATAAAGACTCTCTGAGTTGTTTGGGGCCAAGAACAATAACTTCAGTTTTGTCTGAATTTAACATCAGGAAATTGGTGCTCATCCAGGTTTTTATGTCTTTAAGGCAGTTACGGAGTTTAGTTAACTGATTACTTTCCTCTGGCTTCATTGATAAATACAACTGAGTATCATCCGCATAACAATGGAAATTTATAGAGTGATTTCTAATGATGTTGCCTAAAGGAAGCATATACAGAGTAAATAGGATTGGTCCGTGCACAGAACCTTGCGGAACTCCAAAACAAACTTTGGTACATAAGGATGATTCATTATGAACGTCAACAAACTGAAAACGATCAGATAAATAAGATTTAAACCAGCTCAGTGCAGAACCTTTTAGGCCAATTAAGTGATACAGTCTCTGCAGTAGAATTTGATGGTCAATAGTGTCAAACGCCGCACTAAGATCTAGTAAAACAAGTACAGAGACAAGTCCTTTGTCTGAAGCAATCAGAAGGTCATTTGTAATTTTAACTAATGCTGTCTCAGTGCTATGATGCACTCTAAATCCTGACTGAAATTCCTCAAATAAATTATTATCATGGAGAAAATCACACAGCTGGTCTGCGACTACTTTCTCAAGGATCTTTGACGTAAAGGGAAGATTAGATATTGGTCTATAGTTGGCTAACACCTCTGGATCCAGGGTGGGCTTTTTTAGTAGAGGTTTAATTACAGCTACCTTAAAAGACTGTGGTACATAGCCTGTTAATAAGGATATATTGATCATATATAATATATGAGTGTTAACTAAAGGAAAGACCTCCTTAAGTAGCCTAGTTGGGATGGGGTCTAAGAGACACGTTGAGCTATAGCTAATAAGTTTAGCTAGCTAGCTAGCAATTCAGTCATGGAGACTTGAAGGCACAGCTGCGGAGGCAGAATGACAGCGAACGAGCGAAGAAGCGGAGGGGAAAGCAGGCTTCATTTCCCCTTTGGGGCGTGGCTTTCAGATTATGATGCGTTGCGCTCTGTCTCTATGGCTACAAATGTACACTTTGTCCCCCATCATACCATCTGCTATTATGATGACATCTTCTACATTCTGCTTTGTTGACACCTAGGTTAGAAGATTTAGACATTCCTGTATACCTGTGTACCTACCTGAGTAAATCAAGAGAACGTAGTCGTTTTATATGTTCAGAGTCTAAAATTGTATTTATTTTAGACAACTGTAACTCTCTCTAATCCGCCTTTAGTCAAACGCCTCCTTAACATCTGGCAGCTGTAAGGCTTTTAACTGACGCTGACAGAAGAAATCATCTCTCCATTTCCTGTTGGTTTCATTATTGATGGGTGTTTGTCAGCACAGATGGATTGAGTGGCTTCCTGCTGAGTCTGTCGGCTAAAATGCAACCATGAGCTCATGATGCTCTAAATACGAATCTTCCCTGGGACCTTTGTCGTATGTCATCCTCCCTCTCTGTCATGTTTTTTCTCGACTCTTTTCAGCTTTAACTGCTCAGTTAAACAAAAAATAACCTTTAAAAACACTCTTGTTATCCCTAGCCATTAGAAGCTGAAGCTTCCCTGATGAATACAGTCCATAAAGAGTTATGGATTTAATTTAATCAATGCCCTCTTTAGTTATGATTTTGTATCTTTTGTCATAACGATTGTACCTTGTTCTTCAAAATGCTGTCCAAATAGCCTACAGTTAGAACCTACAAATAATTTCCAACATTCCAGATACAAATAGAGGCCACTGTTGTTAGAAAAAGTATACTGGAAATCAGCCATGAGTGGCAGAAAGTATGATCGTAATTAAACCATACAGAAATAACATGGACACATATTTCAACCTACTACCCTCCAAAGACAATTTTCAGTGCCAGTCAGTGGCGGACACAAAAAATAACGAATATATTACAGATGAACTTTAAATCTCCAATTCTAAAATACACTGAAAGGTCGAAACTAAAGGTCAAAAATGAAAATGTCCATCAGTTTAAAAAAAAAAAAAAAAAAAGGTACATAGAGTGTTTTCAAAAAAGACCTTTCCTTCCATGAAGACATCCAGTAGAGGCATAGGTTCATACTGTCTGTGTCAGTGTTGTAATAGCTTGTATAAATCGGTGTTTTCTGCACACCAATGGAGAGACATACAGTTTTATTGAAAGACATTTCTAAGTGGGAGCTGGCACTGTAGAGGGACGAATGGACGAGACCTGGAATTGAGCTCTGTGAGACTTTTTAGGAGCTGTGTGCCTCCGAGAGATGAATTGTCTCACAGACAAAGGTCTATTAGAAAGATGGGATCTGAGACAGCTCGGTGCTGAGCCAGATACCTACCTCAGTGCTTAAGTGAGTCGATTAAAATTTCATGATCAAATCTCAAATGCTGCACTAAGGTCTAAAAGAAGTAAGACTGAGCAATCTCCTGCTGCATCCATTTAGGATTTTTTTTTTTTTTTTTTTAATCAGTTTAGAGGGGAAAGTCAGTATGTTCTGGGGTCATCGAAAATCTAAGGGGAATTTTCTCAAAATTATTATGTGAAGTCTTGTTGACCTGCATTGTGTACTTATTGCCAATATGAATTCGTAAAAGTTTCCTGAATCAGAGACCCACTGTGTTATTATTGATTCTGCTGACTCTGAAGGCATTAGTCAGAATTGCTTGATTGAATAGACACAATGAAGTATCAGCCAAAAGGTGAACATAAGTATCTTCAGTCTTAATCCGTCATGTCAGTTGTATTTTCATTGACCCTTTCAAGGTGCTGACTATAGCCCAGGCATTTAATGCAAATAGTCCCAGGATGAAACACCTCACATCCTTGTTTACATAAATCTGAATAACCGTGGGTCACTGAACAAGCTGTGAGACAGCAGACATATCGAAAGTTCACAGTGTGCCTTGAGAAATGTTTAACTAAAGCACCAGTCTGGATGAATTAATCACAAAACAAAAGCAAAAAGGTTTGGGGAGGTTAAAAATGCAGCTAATGTGGGAGGATGTAAAGTTAATATTGCATCTTTGTCTTCATTTTATTGATGATGCACATAAAACAAACAGAATCAACTTGTACATATGACATTTTGCCGATGAAGGTTCATGCACCAAGGTTTTATAGCACCCTTGGCTGAAATTGTCTCTTGCAGACTACAATGAAAAAATAATTGGTGTGTGTATGTGTGTGGATGTGCATTCCTCCAGTGATGAAGCTGTGTCAGTGGCGGCTGTGGTTTGCTTGGGTTGAACCCAAAGACTTTATCTCTCGCTACCAGAGATAAATCTGACAAGTGCCACAGGTGAGAGCGGTCAGTGGTGTGACATGCCTTCTGGTCCTGAAGGCGTGTCATCTCCTGAAAGAATCGACTGGTTTGAAACAATGTCCTCAAACTGAGTGTCTGCAGATGTAGAGCAGCAAGACTCACCTTGCTTAGAAAGCAAACTCAGGGGTTTGGAAGGTAAACTTGGCTGTTCTCTCCTGTTTCACAATGTCCACTGAGCATTGAGTCAAACTGCTGAATACTTAGAACAGTTTAATGTGAGCCTGTGTTAATTGTTTTTTTTTAGCCACTTAGGGGCATCGCAGTAAGTTGTGTTATCTATTATCACCTTTTAAAGTTGCTATGGGGAGTGTGTTAGCAAAGTTGCCTATTACCACATTTACTAAACACAGAGCATGATTCATTTGGAATTGTGTTTTTGTCCAATATTTATTCCCTTTTAGCTCTGTTTTTGGTCTCCACCGACTCCTGAGCAAAATGTCTGGCTCTTTGACGGCTAAAGGCTCTGCTATGTTTACCAGCTAGTTGCTAACTGTCAGTGTGTCTCAAATCACATACTGCTGTACGAAACACTTAATATTTTGAGTGCACAAGAGCGCTAAGTGCATTCACACTGCATAGTACGGGAAAATGCAGTGTATTTGTAGCGCACTCAAAACGGTCCAAAAATTGAGTGTGGAATAATAGACACCTCTCATGTTCAACAGTCGCCATCTTTGTGATGTGGTGGAAGCTACCATTAGCTTGCTAGCTAATGTTAGCATTTGCTAGTGAGCTAACTTGCTCCTAGCTAAGGTGACACATTTTAATCAGCACTGACATTGTAGCATACGTTTGGTATATGTGTGGGCGGAGATAGCAACAACACAACATTGAAAATCAGCTCTGTGGCAAAGATAATTTATGATACACTTTTTGTTCAGCAAAATAATCTCCACATTTATGATTTTTGAAGCCTAAATGCAATTGCCAGAAGTTAAAAGCTAATGTTAGGCTATATACAAACTACATTACAATTGCATGACTTAACGTAAACACCATAACTTGGCTGTAAAGCCGTGTTCGGCGTGATGATGCTCTGTAGTCTCATATAGCCACTTGTTAGCAACCATCTTTTTTAAGACGTGTAAAGGTTTTAAAATTCACGTGTGGGGTATTTACTGATGTATTTTATTTCGTACAACAAAGTCTCTTAAACTGGTGTTAAGTACAGACCTTATTTCAGCCATCTAACCAAAAACCTATTCAAGAAAACCCACTGACTTTGAGACGAGGGAGCCCAGAGTGCTTAAATTTGAACTCGCAAAATGTCAGGGCTCCGCCCCTTTTTTTGGGGGTAGAAAGCCAAATACTGTAGATGTTAATGCAAGTTGACGTGTGTTTGGATTAGAATTTTGAAAAGACAAACAAACATTTGTAGGCATGTCTAATAGTTGTTTTGCGACTTTGCCTGATGCTGCGCACACGTTACCTTAATAAATGAAGGTTTATCACTGTCATGTCCCTTCAGTTTTCTCCTGTCCCAGTGGATCAGTGACACAACACAGTGGGTGGGTACTGCTTAATTGGACATTTTTGTCATGTGGTCTGTAAAAAAACAACCTTTTTCTATCTAGCCTGAGATTTACTTGGAGATGGCAGTCTGATGCTGCTGTACTGTAACATTACTGCAGCACCTTCCCAGTCAAACTAGCCATCCATCAGTAGTAACTGTCACATGCATCATTGAGCCATTTACCCCACTGACAGTGAATATTCACGAATCTTGTGTGCTTCAAATCTCCGTGTGCAAGCCTTGGTTAACCTGCTACACAGCAGCTTGGCATTTTCCTTTCTCGCACAATGTGACATTGCTTCCCTTAAAAGGGGGCGCAGCCTTGGCAATGATGTGAATCCGGTCTGATATGTAGAGGGCATAAAGGTACATCACACCTTATGGGACGGGGGCGCCATTTTATGAGTATTATGTTGTGTTACCTGTGTCTGCTACAGTGTTTAAGCAACAGTATTTGGACAAACTATTCACGATAAACAATCCAGATTCATATAACTTGGCAGCCCAAAGATAGATTACAGACACTGAGTGCATTTACATGGACAGTTTAATTCCCTTTTCATTTGGAATGAAAGTTCATTTCTACTAAAAGTGATCTTGTAAACACCTTATTCAGAATGAAAATGGCCAATGCGATTGAAAATTCATTCCGATATTAGGGGCTGGAATATTTCGTTTCTAATTCCGAATGAAAGAATTTCTCGCACTTGTATATGCTCATTCCTCTTTAAGTTCATTCCGGTCTTTCTGCGCATGCTCGCTTCCTTGCCCTTCTGGCGCGATGACGTATATAGCGCGCACGCAACAAGATGGCAGCTTCTAAAAACAAGAGGTGGTCCTGAGCGGTCTTCTGTCTCCCTTCTTCGACCTTCTACCTCCCTTCTCCTCCTCAACAGATGAAGCATTAGCAAAACAAGGTTGTTGTCGTACTGCTGCTTCAAGAATATAAGCAAAACACGCCCGAAAAAGGCACTAAGAGCGTCGTCGTCAAGCATCTTGTTATCCAGAATGAGGACTACAGTGTTTTCTTTTGATAAACATAAACATGTAACATCCGCCCCGCCCCCTATCCAATCAGAAACCTTCCCTACCCCAAACCTTGCGCGGACCCGAATAAAGGTGATTATAAGGCAATTAAACTGATCTCCCATGTAAACCCTCATTCGGAATGAATATTTCCCATGTAAACTACCTGGAAAAACTTTAATTCCGAATGATTTCATTCAGATTTATTTCATTTCGAATGAGAAGCCATCATGTAACTGCACCCACTGATGCACAACCTCCACTCACATACTCAGACAATGTTGTATTGGGACTGAGTGCATAAACTTCAGTAACAGAGATAACAGCATGTACACCTCACAAGATGGCGCCCCCTTCCCACATGGTGTGAAGTACCTTCGCATTCTCTATACCTGCCCAGCATCAACAGAAAAAGTAAGCAAGCTATAGCTCCTTAAGTTGGCGGAGAACAAAACAGAGCTAAAATGAGATTGAATATAGGACTTACAATAATCAAGTGTTTAGAAACACAACTTTAAATGAATGCTATTTGCTGCGTATTTATGTGTGGGTTAAAAGGTAATAGTATATCAGGGTTTACAGCTTGTTTCCAAGTGCAGTGCCCCCAGTGGCCAAAAATGTGTTATGCCTAGTTCAGATGACACAATGTCAGCGTAGTAGCCCAATTCGGTTGTCCTACTGTGTTGGCCTGGATTTTGACAACAATTAGTGTCATGCACAATAAACGAATGTTTTATCCCATGTAGTGTGTCATAGTAGACAACAACTGACATTGCGTCCATCGATCAGAATCAAATAAAGTTCAGAATAAAGACTAGCAAGTTTGATTTTTTCTTTTCGTCTTCCTCGACTCTTTTCATCACAGACGTCACTTTGACCATAAGGAACACAGAGCGATCTGCTGCCATGGACAATGGTATAGAAATGGTGGTGTAAAATAGCAGCACTTCAGCAACCTGGTGAGTACTGCCATTAGCATCATGGCAAGTTTTTATGACTCCATAACTGCTTAATCTGACATGGTGACTGTCAGAACGGACCAACACATCATACAGACTGAACCCAGCATTAATGCAGGTTTAATTTGTGGGCTGTAAAAGCAAAACAATGAGCTGAAAGATGCTAAAAAAAAAGCTCCATAGACCTGAATGGACCTGCAGAGTTGGATTCTTTCTGTACAGACGTATTCTAAGAAAGTTTCACTGCACTCCCTGAGAAAAGCCTAACCAGCCGTATTTCCACAAGCTGTGACAGCCTTCACACTTCTGACTAGTCGGCCCATAAGGAGAGTGAACCCTCTACCTTGGCATTAGTACAGAAGCACCATATTCAAGCTAGTGTACATAAGAGAGCTGCAGCAGCTAAGGCAGCTGTTCATGGCATGGAGGTTCAGACAACATGGCGGTTGGGGAGGTCACCACCAAGTGAGAGAAGACTCTAATCTATTCTGTATGGCAGTGTTTCACAGCTGGAGCAGAGAATCAGAGAACTGAACTTTCAGACTATTATACTAAGTACCAGCTCCTCCTTTCAACACTTCAGCCATATTGTTACACCAAATTATTAAATCAAGTTAAAGCTGATGAAGTGGAACAAGCAATTAGAAAGTCAATCAAAGAGTAGCTCAAATCTCAATCTGCTCATTTGTATTAAGACAGTTTAGTTGCTGTACATCATAACGGTGCTCTGCAGTATTCAATTTAATGCAGTTCAGTCTTTATTGTCCCACATGGGCCCATTTGTTCTGTAGGGCAAGGCTTAGAAGATGGCTTTGAAGAGGTTTGAGACATTCTTAAAGGTATCATGTCTTTGCTCTTTCTATCCATCATTAGGCTAATGAGGACTTCATAGCAGGGTGATAATTTGAAAAAGATGTGAGAGATATTCCTCCCTAAAAAGCCATTTTGTGGAATGAAAGTAAAAACCTGAAATCGTTGGGGGTTGTGAAGATAATAGTTTCTGAAGCATTATCAGCTCTTCATGCTTAGGTGTATTATAAGCTGAGAGGAGGATGAGAGAAGAGTAGTTATTAATGTTATATATACACACATTAAATACACAGCAAAAAACACAGACATGCCTTTTGATACTGTTTTGAATGAGCACCTAATGCCTTGGTACCTTCGCCCTCCTCCTCCTATATGTATTAGTATCAGTTATTATCAGCTCCTGATTGAGCTTCTATCACTGTTCAGTTCAAAGCTTAAAAGTAATTGGATATTCTAAATATGGCCTGCTAAGTATAATTAGTGTTTTGAGTCATGGAAAAGTAAACCATTTAGTAATGCCTTACTCATCAGTTACAAGACATTAAAGCTGTAGTTGGTTACTTTTATCAAAAGTAACTTTTTGTTATATTTACTCAAACTGTCATTATATTCACACAGCACTACACTACACAAGTAATCTGTGAAGAAATATCATGTTCCTCTGCCTACTCCATTGCCTTGTAGTGCTTCTAATGGCCTAACTGCATGTGACTGAAAACTACCAATCAGAGCCGATGAGTCTCTAACACAGCTGTCAGTCATGTCAGTGGCTGAATCCAAATGTCCACCCTCTGGACTCTCAGACTGAGCCCCTGCGGGCTTCAGGTGCATGTAGTATGATGTATTTACTGCCATCACGTAAAGTCTGTGAGGGCAGAGACTGCAACTGGCTGATAGACAGCCATCGAGACTGTTTTACTTGTTGCCATGGAAACGTTCGACTATAGCTGCTGTCATATTCAAATATATGTATTATAAGCTTGTGAATAGTGCCCACTCATCTGTCCTTGCAAATAACAAGATGTAAATACAGATATATATATATATATACAGTATATACATAGGGCTGTGGGAACATAGGGCTGTGGGATCATAGGGCTGTGGGAACATAGAGCTGTGAGAACACAGGGCTGTGGGAACACAGGGCTGTGGGAACACAGGGCTGTGGGAACATAGAGCTGTGGGAACACAGAGCTGTGGGAACACAGGGCTGTGGGAACACAGGGCTGTGGTAACATAGGGCTGTGGGAACACAGGGCTGTGGGAACACAGGGCTTTGGGAACATAGAGCTGTGGGAACACAGGGCTGTGGGAACATAGAGCTGTGGGAACACAGGGCTGTGGGAACACAGGGCTTTGGGAACATAGAGCTGTGGGAACACTTTTATTGAAAAAGCAAGAACCTCCTTATAAAGTAACTGAAGTCATGAAAATTAATTATTTTCTTAGCACCCCCACGTATCGGTCAAGCTCCCCCTTAGGCCCGGGAGAGAAAAAAATCCTGGCGCGGTGCCTGTTCATACGCTGGTGGCTGAGGCTACCATGCAAGGTGCCACCTGCTACTCAGTTTTAACACACTCACACACTGACGGGACAGCCATCAGGAGCAATTTGGGTTTCAGTATCATGCTCAAGGATACTTCGACATGCAGCCTGGAGGAGCCTGGGATTGAACTGCTGATCTTCCGATTGGTGAATGACCCGCTCTACCTCTGAGCCACAGGGACACACACCTGTGAGTAGTGAGTTCATCTGCAACGTGAAAAAACGCTCTCGAACACTACTCAGGTGGTGCTGTGGCACAATTAAGACTTGTTATATGAACGTCAACTGGTGAACCATCTATAACGAATACTGACATGCATATCTGTGGTAAATGCATGAAATTATACTGAGTGTTTTTCCCCAAATTAATAAATAATGTTACAAAGTACTGTTGTGCCGTACAAGGATTTATAACAAAGGCCTACACTTTATCCATAAACTTTTGGGCCTACATGTAACAATCAAAGCCTGAGACCACATGTTGGCGCCCAAAAGAACAAAGGAATCAGTCAACCCCCTTTCTCTGTGTGAATCAGCTGATTCAACCCCAACACAGCACCCCAGCTGACCAGCAGAGGTCCCCTGAAATACACAGCTCCCATTGGGTGAAATCCGCCACGGCCAACCCCGCACCGGTGACGTCACGCCGGGGTATATCATCACAGAGCGTACCTGAGGGAAACGCTTCTGGCTGTGATCCTCATAGCTAATAGAAGTACCCACAACTGTTCCTAAAGCTTAGCAACTCGTCCCACGTGGCGAACGCTTTAGAAAGAGTTACTGTGCACAGTTAGCGCGTTTTAGGCCTACGGATTTCCCTCGCTGGTCGAGCTGATCTCCTCTCCTCTCCTCACTCTGTGCGCCGAGGAACACAGAATAGCCCGGTACGAGACCACGGATTGACCCTCTCACCCGGATGCCCGCGGATGCGAAGTTTGGTAGATAACAAGGACTGCCTGCTTCAAGAAGAAGGACAAGGGCCCCCTTCTTTCCCCGAGTGATTCCCCGCTACGAGCCGGAATTAACTCGCCTCGTCAGAGACTTGCCCCCTCGCCGAGGACCCGTTAGCCGCTGTGAGCCGCTAACCACTTCACCTCTGCCGTAACAAAGGACGCACGAGGAACGACCGACACATCACTCCACCTTCTGCAACAGTAAGAGGCTTTAGCTCTGGGCAGATAGTAGTTAGTGTGTGTTTTCTTTTTAAGTTTGTAAGGGCTTGTTGATACGGACCGCCGCGTCCGATTTTGGCTGCTTTGATATTGTAAAAATATTGCCTGTGTTGCTGCTGTCTGTTATTCTCCTACCCGTTTGTGTCTGCTTGTAATACGTAGTGATCCGACCTCGTCGGACCGCTATTGTGTCGCCCGCACGCGGATTGATCAGTACTTCGCTGTGTTGGTTCAATGTCCAGATTCACGCCGCTCACCAGCTGAGCCGAGCGCGTCTCTGCGTAACACAGACGGGTTACTGCATCTCAATACCGCCTGCGTGACCACACTGCTGAGTGCTTCCCTTTCTCTCTTCCTCTCTTCCACTAACCTACACTTGGAGCCGAGCAATTCGAACTTCCCTCTCTACCGGCTCCCCTCCTTTTTCTGAGTCGCGTGCTTTCTTGGCGAGCCGCCATAGCGTGACGTAGCTTGCTGCGTCACAGCCGCCATCTTGCTACGCTCACACGCCTCTCTCTCCCTCGCACACACACACACACACACACACACACACACATCCTCGCTCACTCACCCACTTTCACACACACACACACACACACGCACACACGCACGCACGCACACACGCACGCACGCACACACACACACACACACCCTTCTTGATGCTTGCTGGTTGGTTTGGTAATGTTTTATAGTTGATAGGGTTTATAGAGCAATGTTGATGTTGGTTGTAAATTAATGTCATTGGTGTGAATAAACCCTGTTATACTGCAAAGAGAAGTTGCTTTGGTTTTTCATTGTATACTGTGATGAAGCTGGTTGACAAAGTCAGTGCCTGAGCTCCACTCCTTCCTGTTCATCTTATAGTTGCTGATATCTCCCTAGAATTAGCTTCCTAAGTGAACACTCTTGAGACTGAATTTACGCCTGATCATTGGTCCGGTTTTCCCGGTGGTGCCCCGCTGTAAGCTAATTTGATTATTATGCTTATGTAATAATTAATTAATTATTAATTAATTAATCAAATATTTTAATAATCCATAATTAATATTAATAATTGTGAATTATTGCCAATGATCATATTTAGCTCCTCCTCTTCCCAACATTTGGTGCCCCGTGTGAGGCTAATTTGATTATTATGCTTATGTAATAATTAATTAATTATTAATTAATTAATCAAATATTTTAATAATCCATAATTAATATTAATAATTGTGAATTATTGCCAATGATCATATTTAGCTCCTCCTCTTCCCAACATTTGGTGCCCCGTGTGGGGCTAATTTGATTATTATGCTTATGTAATAATTAATTAATTATTAATTAATTAATCAAATATTTTAATAATCCATAATTAATATTAATAATTATGAATTATTGCCAATGATCATATTTAGCTCCTCCTCTTCCCAACAGTACTTTGTGGTCGTTTGTGTCGTGTTGTGAAATGTGCTGCCCTGCTCACATTAAACATAAGCACATTAATGTTACACTGGCAGACAGACGAGAAGAGAGAGAGCAGTGCGACTGCAACCTGTCCCACTAATGCAGGTAATTTTGTGTTGAACATTTGATATGTTGAAGTTTGTTTTACCAGTCAGTCATGTAATAACTTAAGTTCAATGTGTAATGTTATGCATTAGGCCGTCACGGCACAAATCAGAGTTAGAAGCGACCCAGCTCGCTAACATTAGCTAGCGTTGTTGGCCCCACTCTGCACAGTAACTGTACAGCACTTGAAAAGATCAGTTGCTGATTTATTTTTTACTCTTCATTAACTGACGACTTCACACGTAACTGACATTACATGGCAAAGACACTACTCTCTCTACCCTCGTCCGTCTTGGTGTCTGTCCCATATAGTCTGTCTGTTCCTTTGTGCAGTGCATGATGGGATACATTACATTTTACAGTACTTTTCATGGTGCATTGTGGGATAGTTTGAGCCCACTATATAGGGTATAATAATTCTCGCTATACATTGGGACAACACTACAAGAAATGGCAAAGAAAGGAGTTTCATTGAGTTTTAGTCAACTGTTTCCCTGTTTCCGGTCTTCGTGCTAAGCTAAGCTAAGCTAACCATCTCTAGACCGTAGCTTATGCTGCATTGAAATGGGGTCGTGTTTATTGCGTTTACAAGAAGTTTTCATATGAATGCCACCTTGTTGTGGTATTCACGACGTCGTACGTGGAAATTTCCTAAGAGCTCACAGTTCGTTGTTTTCACAACTTCCCATGTCGTTAACGTGACCTTGCAAGTCCCATTTGAATGCAGCTTTAATATTCAGTGTTCAGACAAAAGAGTGATGTTTATTTTTAAATGTTAAATTCAGCTCAACTGGCTGGTTATGAAACTGTGCAGCCAGGCTAGCTGTTTCCCCTAAACTAAGCTAAAGTCTCCTAGCTTCAGCTTTAATATGTAATGGATGGATGCGAGAGCAGTATCGATCCTCTCATCTAACTCTCAGAAAGAAAGCAGAGGCTATGGCCCAAATATTGAACTGTTCCTTTAGCAAGTCATAAATAAAGGGTTTTTTTGGTTTATTTATTTATTTTTACAAAAATCCATCTTACTGATGAATAAAAGAGCCAAAAAGACAAAAGTGGTGTGATGTTGGGGGAAGATAAACACCAGCAAAATGGATTTTTCACGACTTGGCAACCCCAGAGATGTTCCTATCAGAGGCTTATAAATAACCTTTACAGCATTATAAATTATTTATTCACCATTAAAAAAGCCATTAATTAGCCTGCAACTTAAACACTTTACCCAGGGTGCCTTGTGACAAGGTGGCACTGAACTTGAATGTTCTCATATGTGTATGATAAAGCATTTTATGGGCCATTTGTCAGATGTTTTTTGTCCCATTAGGGCTGATTTTATTGCGCAGGGCGAAATTTAAAAGGCCTCTTTGAGCAGGTTTAAAATGTTCTTAATGATATCCTTTCTGCTCCGTTTCTACACACTGTCAGCTCCCTGCTAATGAAGACTTCCATTCTGAAGAGAGAACACGCGTTTTCTTAAAGCTGCATATAGGAGACTGTCAGAAGCTCAACGAGTATCTGGTTCACTTCAAAGCTTAGAACCCTTTATGCTGAAAAGTTCTGTATTCTGCAGATAAAATATTCATTTTCCAGCCTGTGCTTCTAGACTGCTTTAACTCCACCTCTCCTACATTGTAATTACCTTTTTATTATGTTTAACACATCCTCCTAATGAAGACTGTTTCTGTCACACACTGGTCACTTACTGTTTTATGTCAGTTTGCCCTGAGTGGGCAGTCCAGAGCTCCGTGGAGACTGTCCCAGCACAGGCCAGGAAGGACAGAGGAAGGCAATTTAAGCTGTTCGACATCTCTGGCCACTTTATGACTTTTTAATGCTCTCTATTCTGTTTCTATTTTATAATTCAGTAGCAGGCCAGTAAACCGTGGGGAGCTGATGTGTCATTAAGGAGGAATTCAGGCTGCGGGACGGACCACTGGCTTTTGACTCCATCTACTGGTCACTGACTTGGCCTCCATGTTAATATGTACACACTGTAGCTGTGCGAAGTGAAAGAAATAAAAGGGAAAACAGTGTAGGGATATGTAAAATAGATATGACTTCAAAGGAAAGCGTGTGCAGCAGGCAGAATAAAAATCAGAAATAATGTCCGGCCCAGGCAGGCGAGAGCAAAGACTCGAGTGTTCTCTCACACTGAGCTGTCTGGGTTTCCTCAGGTGACACCGCTATAATCTCACAGCAGACATCACAGAGGAAACCCGCAGTTCTCTTCCTCTCCACAGTGCCACCGTGCTCTCCTTCACCCGCCAACGCACCATCAAAAATGCAACAACCATGGCATGGAACCAAAAGTGGAACATGGCTCATGGTGAGGGGGGATATCACAGTGGAGGAGATTAGCGCCAGTAGGGGGAGAGTTACAGTCAGAGTACTGTATTAACAAAACCCCGCAGTGAGCACAGCAGGCTTTTTATGGAGAGGGTGGCGAAGTGGCGGGGAGGTGTTCTGACAAACATTGGAGGAAACTAGTAGAAGTTGTTATAAATTACTAAGTGAATCCTGTAGACTTACACATGCGCTCATTAATTGACCTAAAAACCCAGAACAGAAACAAATTAGCGCCTGAAGAAATAAAGTGGATTACTGCTGACGCCATTAAAGCTTTGATTCAAACAATATGAGACATTTTCAAAAAAACATAACCCATTCCCACTTCATTAAAGTTTCATTTGAAGTTCTGAACATCTGTCTGACAGCCGTTTCCTGGGAAAAATCCTATGCCACATGAAGTGATGAGTTTCACGGATTTGAAGATGAGCAGTAGGAGCCACAGTTGTTTGAAGATAACAGAGAGTGCCACCTCCAGAAAATAAACTTCATTAAAGGGAAGCTCTAGTGGTTCAGTGTGGTGTCGTCTGATCCCCCTGCGTGGTACATGCCTTCAGTTAATAACGCTCGCTCTCTGTTCTACATTTTAAGTTCAAGCTGAAGCCAAAATGACCCTGATGACATCATTATGACATCTTTAGGGTTATTTTTTCAGACTTAAGAGAGCTCCTCCAGAGCTGTTAAACACGTTACATCACTGATTTTACCAACCCTTTCTGACTCCCATCAAATAACACCTATTCAGAGGTGCTCTGCGTCCCTCAGTTACTTTTGCCATTTTCTGGTAGCTTAGCTTGCTACATTCTCCATGTAGCCTGTCCAGCACTGAACATGTAACATCATGAGGCATACATCACATGACATCACTAGCATAGTTTGCTACACATACTAGCACACTATATTGTTACTAAAATAACTCCACTGACTTTTGGGTTCCCACAGGACATTAACAGCAGGCTCCTAGGTGAAAATCCACAGTTTGTTTGACCCATGCTTTGCAGACGTTCTTGCTCTTCATACTATGGTAGTTGCCCACAGCATCAAAAAATGCCGCCGCCTGGTGCATCATACCACCACTATAGGGTGTGTCGGTGTCTGACTCCAAGAGTCACTGACCAAGCATTAGTGTTTGATGAAAAAATGCACAACACCTTTAAATATTTTGCATCTAAACAATTCATACCGGCTGTGATGTGAATTTGCATCAGGTTCAACACTCAATAAAAGGTTATGATGCAAATAGATTCACCAGCTGAGATGCAAATTTGCAACAGCTACCATGATCCTATTGAGTGAGAACCAAGTCACACATGTGCAAGTCACAAGCAAGTCTCAAGTAAGTCCCAAGTTACTGTGATTAGAATCAAGCAAGTCACAAGTCAAGTGAAATGAAGTCAAATGAAATTCATATAATTCAATCTGTGAATAAGTTGGCTAATAAGACACATTCATGTACCTTTCTTTCTTTTCAGTTTTTATAGTGATGGATGAAGTTGGATGGTTGTGGTGTCACTGATTGTTCAGCATCAGACCTTGCAACCAAATGTTATTATTTTTGGACTAGTCTACCTTGTGTGTTTGCCCCTGCTGGTCTGCAGTAAGTCGTCAAATTGGTGCACATTGTAGAAATCACCCAATCATGATTATTAAATTTCATTCATTCATCTTCTAACCGCTTCATCCTCTTGAGGGTCGCGGGGGGGCTGGAGCCTATCCCAGCTGACATCGGGCGAGAGGCGGGGTACACCCTGGACTATCGCCAGACTATCACAGGGCTGACACATAGAGACAGACAACCATTCACGCCCATTCACACCTATGGACAATTTAGAGTTATCAATTAACCTAGTCCCCAATCTGCATGTCTTTGGACTGTGGGAGGAAGCCGGAGTGCCCGGAGAGAACCCACGCTGACACGGGGAGAACATGCAAACTCCACACAGAAGGGCTCCCACGCCCGGGATCGAACCGGCAACCCTCTTGCTGTGAGGCGACAGTGCTAACCACCACACCACCGTGCCGCCCTATTAAATTTCATGATTAACAAATTTTAACTTCTCTGGAAAAATGCAACTATTGAATAAAGTCATCTGTCTCAAGCCTAAGTCCAGGGGTGCACTGTCAGAGAGGCAAATCAGGCAAATGTTTGGGCTCCCTCCAAAAAAATTCTGGCAAAAGGGGCCCTAATGACCTCATCATATTGGCACATTTTGCAATAACCATAACCCCATTAAACCTGCCATAAAGGCACTATGCAGTGCACCGCAAATTAAAAAAGTCAAAGGTCAAAGTATTTATTCAAGTGATCCAGCCTTGAAGAAACTTTTAACCCACTTTAACATGGGTGTCTATGGGGATTTGGAGCCAGCCTCAAGTGGCCATTTGATGAACTGCAGTTATGGCTTCATTTTTCAGCCTTGGAGGTTGGCGCCTAGTTTTAACCAACCGAACAAAAGAAGAGACTGGAGCTTCATCTAAAATTGAATGGCAATATTTTTATTAAGTTAGGAAATCAACATATTTAAGAAATTTAATTATATACACTGGTTCTACTGTATGGATTTAAAAAAAGGACAAAAATAAGCTTGACACACCAAGCTAATACATGTTATAGACTTTGCATTTCACATACCCATAAATAGTGATCTTGGTTCAAACGATAATTACAAGTTCATGTCATCCTCATGACTGAGTGCATGATGTGCCGTAACCTCCCAGTATTCATTTGTTCACATCAAAAAAAAAATTAAAATAAAATCAAGAACACTGTCACCGAACTGTTCTTAAATATCTTTAAGCTACACTATAAAATACATAAAGCATATCTACCATGTGTTCCATGGGAAACAAAGAAAAGGCAATGGTATAAGAAATCATTTCTCATGAAATATTGGTAAGCCTTTAAATAAAACTTTCAAGCAATTTCAGTAAGGTCATTTACAACAGGTAAAAGAGGCAGGGTTTCACCATTAAAGCAGTCAAATAATACTAACATTTGCTACTTTGTTCAAAATATACAGAAACAACATGGGTGCAAAACGCTTCAGTCAGAGCCGCTGGTGGCATGCACCACAGTAAACAACTAGGCTGAAAATTCACAGGCTGGAGCAGGTAAAATGGGAACGCTTCACAAACGTGTTGTACAGTAGTGGCCATGGTAATACAGTCATCCAGTGTGTGTGACCTCTGAGAACGTACAGAATGCACAGCTTTGATTACAGTGGTATCAATGTTCCTCTTTGTCCCTGCCTTTCTTCTCCTTCTCGTCCTGCAGGGCCGTGCCCAGCTTCTTGATGAGCACCGACAGCACCTTGTCCAGTGGGTCCATCACACCCCTCTGCAGCCACTTGGGAATCGTAGTCCTGGCATGGTGGAAGCCCAGTTTCTGCAGGATGTAGTCCACACCCACTGGGTCAATCTTACGGCCTGTCCAGGAGATGAGCCTGGAGAGAGAGGAAATGTTGTTCAGTCCATGCTAAATTCATTCAGACAATATATGCTAATTGTTATTAACTCAGATTGGGAAAGAGTGTTTTAAACGACAGACACTAATGTGTTCTTTACAGTGTGTTTCACTCCAAATGTCCTTATTTTCAAAAGGTAGACTTTTCCACATATTTCCATTGATAAAATGGTTTCAAGTTTCCAACAATAAGCCTTCCATTTTCCTTCCTTTAAGGGTCATTCTGACTGATAATAATATGAATTCTGTGATACTGTGAAATCACAATATCTTCTGAGATGGTTATCGTACTGTGAAAATCTACTGTTGCAACCCCAGTGCTGTAAATATACATGCTTGATCACTGTAAGAATGTCGTTACTGACAGGCTGATCACCAACAAATATGGATTTAATTCCTTTCTAGGGTAAAAACATGTTGTGAATTTGACATGATTAAATCTATTTTCAATACATTTTTAACGCTGGACTTTAAACCACTTCGGAGTTACAGGAAACGTTTGAATCACAAGACTTGGAAACAATCCTAAGCAGCCACAACTGGAATCTACTTCTACAAACAGTATTATTGTAGCCTCATCTTCATTTGCAAATATGCAGAAAAATACTGAAAAGCAAAAAACAAAGGAAAAATAGCTGCACAGTATTCAAGTGTTGATTTAGAATTTGAATGTCAACATTATGAATGAAGCCTCAAAGCTTCAAAACATTGTGTACAGCTCTAGCAGAATTACTAAGTGCTGCACAAAGGTATGCTTTTAAGATACTTTGCTCAAGTATATATAGTAGCATTTATACTTCCACTCCGCCACATCTCTGTTTTTCACTCCACTCCATTATTTAACAACTCTCGTGACAGTTACATCTGAGATGCAGTTTTAATATACAAAATCCATGATGAGCTTATAAAATAAAATGCGTTGGCGCAGATTTAAACATCCAACAGTGTTCAAATTTAAAATGAGCTCCATCTCAACCAGCTGATATATTAATGCTTTACTAATACAATAATATAACCTGATTGGAGCAAATTTTCTGCACATTGAAAACTTTTACTTTACTTTTACTTAAAGTACATTGTATAGCCAACACTTGTGTACTTGTACTTAGAGGACATCTCATGACCAAAATACACAAACCAAACAAGCATGATAAAAACAGCTTTATATGAAATGTAAGCGTATTCTTTATGTTTAAATAGCAGCAACACTCAGCTGCCTGTATTATATTCTACTTCTCCTATTAATAGTAGACTACAGCATAGCAAGGCACTCGTCACTCTTTACTGTGAACAAGTTTGTTTAGTGTGAAAAAAGTCATTTTTATTTCATTTGTGTGGCTTCTATTTCTTTTTTTATCCTCTTCCTCTCCCCTGGGACGCTGGCATCCTCGGTAGACATCACTGTCTTACAGAGGCTGTAGCTGCCTGAGTTTTGAAGCTACAGCTAAAATACTGGTATCATAAGAAACTACAAGACCTAAGGAGCTCAGAGGGAGATTGTTGGGACAAGGGCCAAATAATGCTCCAAACTGGCATGGCCATTTTCACAGGGGTCCCGCCTTGACCTCTCATCTCAAGATATCTGGATGAGAAAGGGTTCTACTGATGCCAACAAGTCTCCCCTTTACACACACGCCCACATTATGCTAGTCTCATTCAGTTTTAGGCAAAAACCATGCAGAACAAACGTGTTATTTTTGCCTTTTGTATTTGAATATTTTTGCATACTGGTGTCCCTGAGCAGTATTGGATTGCATAAATTGGATCTGAATGGAAAGTTGAGACTTCTGTCTCAAATGGTTACACTTAGCACCAGATCTATGGCATTGACCCAAAAATTGCCGCAACAACTTATGGGACATAATCAAGCATAGGAATAATCGTTGTATACTTCCATCCGGTGGTGTCATGTCATTAAGTAATGACACTTCAGTATTTTTTGGGAGTATCTGCACTTTACTTGAGTTTTTATATTTCTGTCAACCTTCACTTTTACACCACAACATTTCCTAAATAAAATGGCGTCCCACAGCAGACAGGGCGAGTATTGATTCAAGTAGACGAAGATCTGTGACAGACCTTCAGTGGGTTACAAAAAGGTACTTGTAAAATATCTGAGGACCATTTGGCAGAAGGACCTGGGGTGTGAATTAAGCAACGAGGAATGGTTGAAAATACTGTCAGATACTAGGAAATATTTAAAGGAGGCAAGGGGGAAAATTACTCAGTATAAATTAATTCTTAGGTTTTACTTGACTCCTGAGCTCCACACGATGGGTCTACTGGCTAATAATTCATGTTGGAAATGTCAGACAGAAATAGAACATTTCTACATGCAATCTGGGAGCGTAAACTGGTTAACCAATTTTGGGAAAAAAGTTAAGGATCACATTGAGAAGTGGTTGGGTACGGCTGTTGATTCTTTAAAAAGGTTTTCTTTAAAATCCTTTAAGTTGTGAAGAAGACCTTGTTTTTCTTCAAGTGTAATGTACGCTCCATTTTTAAGGCGCTGTGCATATTGACAGCAAATAAACTTCATAATTATAAACTTCAGAATCCTGACTGCCTGTTTTTTTTAATTACCAGCATTAACTTGTACTTGAGTTTTATTTAAGTAATAACCTAATAGGCAACTTTAACTTCTACTAAAGTCATTTTCTGGACGATAGAAGATTTCTGTACTTTTACTCAAGTGCAACTTTCAGGTACGCCATCCACCACTGCCTCCATCATAATGTGCTGAGCCCCTATACACTCTAAACTTTGAAAGTTTAAATAGGCAGCTAACCAAAACACAGTGTTTATTACAGATTTATGACTTCAGGAACTTGACACACAGTGCTGACCTGCATGTCAATTTATTCTTCTGGTTCCCTGCTTACAGATGATGTACAATACTTCTGTGTGGCAAATTCTGTTGACCTGCTATCTCCCCCTAAAGATCCCCTGTCCCCTCTAAAAAATGGGCCTGTGGTGGGGAGGGGGTTGCGTGGAAGAGGCTCAACCTGATAGTCTTATTCAATGATGCATGACAGCCTCGTATATGAGGATTTGCATGTTAGGTCGTCACAGTAGGAGTTTGCTGTGGCCACAAGGATGCAGATAATGATGCTTAGTGTCACAAGTGCTCTTTTCCAAGTGCCCTCTACCTCTTTCGAGTGAGCATTATTCATGAATAAGCATTGTGACTCAGTTTGACTCCGTCATATGAAAGGGTGTGCGTCCGTTAACAGCAAATAAAAAAAACAACACACACTCTAAATGCCCGCGGTGCGGTGGAGCAGAGCTGACCTGAGAGTCGGCTCCAAGTGCCAGGTGTTGCACATGAACTCCCTCCAGTCCACCGTGGTGTAGTTGATGCTGTCGTCCTTGTCCCTGTCTGAGGAGCTCTCATCATGCACAGCCGTGGGGCTCTTCTGGCCGGGTCGCGCCGCGAACATCCGCGGGGCAAAAAGGGCTGAGGACACATGGGGAAGGAGAGAAGCAATAAGGTTTTCGCTCGGCACGCTCGGCTGCCTGGATGTTTTCTTTTTAACATGGCAGACACATTCTTCAACAACAACACCCAGGAGTACAACACAATAAACATTCATTAATTTCCCTGAAAGCTCAGTCGGCACCTTGATAGTATAGATCTACACTCTATTCACATTCAAATACCCATCTGCCCTGAAAATCTGCAGCGCTCGCCTCTTTTTTTCCTTTCTATTCAGCTGCAGAATCAACAGAACAAAGTCGTGGCACTATTCTAATTGTCATGAAGAATGGGAGGTTGCCGGCATAAAGGCTGCTAATTTGTTCTTTTGTGACAATGGGAAAGCCATTAAAATGCTGCCTGCATTGGGCACTCTGACCTCCCTGCTGTGTGTGAAAATAACACTCAGCTGCCTGCGTTTCATGCTGCTCTCCGAAATGTGTCCAACAGCATACAAACAGCTTCACAGGTACAGAGGCACACAGATGTGCTTCATATTGTTATTTCTCCTTGGACAGTCTGATGAGTCATTTCCTTGACGTGCTGTTTGATGTCTGGATTGGGTCTTTGAAATCTCGCTCTTAAATTAAACTTTTTTTCAGTCCTACACCTGTTGGAGATGACTCATGGATCTGTCCCAGGGCGTGTCAACAACTGAAAAGACTAAACAATGTTTACTGTCTCACTGACTGACTGAAAGGGTTAAATAAGGAATGAATGATGATGATGAGACAAAAACCTTTCTCCTTCTCCTTCAGGTAGGCAGACACCAGGTCGTGAAGGAACATGATGAGCTCGGCGTCCATGGTGACACAGATGTGGTCTGTAAATTCTGTCACCACGCTGCACTCCACTTTGGGCTTACTGTTGGAGTCTGGAACAAATAAATACAAAAAAATTAAAGACGTGGACTGAAAACAAACCACTGCCTCTTATACTTGAACTTCCTCAATGCTGGTGGCACTATCATTAGCAAGCCTGATAAACTCTGGAGGAAAAACAAAGTTGTAAATGAGCAAAATTTATTTTTCACATTCAGAGGTGCAAACTCATCAGGGGTGGAAAAAGGTGACAAAGATGCGAACCCTCTAGGGAAGACATCTCTTTAAATGTCAGTTGACTTCAGTGTGAGGATACAGAGGAAAAACTCACAGCTGAATTACTGTAATCTAAAGTAATGTAATGAACACCAGCTCAGGGCACTGCTATATGTTCTATTAGGCAGTGCATAGATATGACGTTTATACATTTATTTCACAACCACTACAACTAAAAGGAAAAACTGTAACAAGGAAATTTCAGTTCAGGATCTGACGTTCTTTCGTGAGCTTGGCATTTGCCTCCTTCATAGGGGACATAATTATGCTACTGTATGAAGCCTTCCCTTTTACTTTATCATATAAAGGCTAGCATGTCAGCTCTGTGCAGAGCCTATGCCATAGCATATGCACATGGCTGTTGTGAGCATTTATACCTGTGCTGTGGTGTGTCTGTGTCACTCTGCAATTACACCTCCAAAACACTAGCTAGCAGCGGGGGTTCTGTGAAGTGCTGTAAAGTTTAGCTGATTCAAAACACTCAAAACACACATTAAACATAGCTTAATAGTAACAATTTCAAACACAAGTACTCAGTCGGCTTCATTATAACACAAGATTCACAGACAAAGCACTTGTCTTTTGCTGAACACATTTTCCCCACTAATATAACATGCTAATGTTTTTAGCACAAGCCTATGGCAGATTCCCTCTACTCATATGAAGCCAGGGACAACAGCAACATTTAACAAAGGTAATATTACAAAATTTGGCTCCATTACAACTCACAAGATTCACCGACAAAACAACTGTCTTACACTAAACACGTTTTCCAGACAAATACAACATGCTAATGTTATTAGCACAAGCCTATTTTATACTGTATAAATTAGCCTAGTGACCAATGGAGTTTTCCTTTAATCACTGAATCAAGTCAGTAAACCATGAATGTAACAGTGAAGGTGTGTGAGCTGCAGTTTGTCATAACCGCCAGAAAAGTTAAGCTATTTCAGAGGCACACAGAGAAATAGTTTTGGCTGTTGTGCGTCATCTGATCGACCTTCAAAGTATTCAGAACAAATATCTACCGATAACGTTCCATGGCCAATTGATCAGCCTTTTATCTGGTGGTATTCCATTTAAAATCCTTGCTCGTCCTCGACTCTGGTTGCTTTGAGTAGAGATAGCAAGGTATTTACATATAGGGAGAATTTTATGTAGCAACAGTGCTAATCACTTAGCAGCTAAAAGCATAAAGGGGAAACACTGTTACTGTAATGCAGCAGGAAACAACACTGATGATATCCAAAGTCTAAGATGATATCTAGTCTCAAATCACAATGCTGAAATGAAATGGATCTTGTCAGCCCTATCAGTATATGATATGGAGCTGGGACACACTGTGCTTTGTCAGGGGAGGAGTTGGTGTCACAAATGCTAGACACCTAACTTTGGACTGACTATTGTGATATAAGTCTGACTTTCAAAACAGTCGGACAAAAAGACACTCCTACCTGTTAGAGAAGGTTCATCTGGATCTTGAACGTGGATGGACTTGAAGTCCAGTTGCATTCTGGGAAGAGCAAAGATGGTCTCAGTTTCGTGGTTGTAGGCGGAGGAGCTGCGGAAGCTGCTCAGCAGACTGGAGCTTTTGGCAGCCGCTCCGCTCTCTTGGTTGTTGGCCTCCACGTTCCTGAGCAAGTTCAGCTCTGAAGTGAGAGATAAAGACGTGTCAAAACTCTTTTGAGTTTAAGGTCACGTTCACACTCCTCTGCTTTGTTAAATACTATCTGCACCGACTTTACATTTCAGATAACAGGCAGCAGCTGCAAGGGAAGGCAGACAGAAAGTAGCTGTCTGTCTTCTTTTAGTCAGAGCTGTCAGGCATAAAGTTTGAGAAGTTACAACAATGAAGCAACCATTTATACTCAGCTGGCACTTTATTAGGTACACCTAGCTGACACTAATGCAGTCTAATACACTGACTGCAATAAATCCAAACTTCATGAAGGTTACAATATTCAGATTTATGGGGACCAAGCAGGGCTCACTGCTGGAGCCATTCTGTTTTGTTCTCATTTATTCTCTCATTCCTTCTAGCTTTCTTCTTAATTTTTTCTCTGCTGAAAGTGTCAGAAAACTGTGTGACTGAAAATCACCACAATTGGCCCACTTGGCTGCAAAGTCCACCAATTACTCAGGCCCATAAACTGACACTCATTGACCTCAGGGTGGTGCTGTAACAACCAGGTTAACATATTCGCAATTATCTCTAAGCCTGGCTTACATTATCTTAATCTCTTAGTTCATCTGTGTCTTTACTGGTCTTCTGCTCTGCAAATGACAAAATTTGGGTCTTTTTCTTAGCTTTCTCAAAGTCCAGTCTAAAACTGTTGGGCCAACTGTCCCGAAACTTTGTCAGAAACACCTATAGACATTGTTGATCCAAAGTTATCATGGAAAATTAGATTGGTCAATCCATTATGAAATTATACATTTTTAAAGCTGCATCATTAAGTTCAAGTTTAGATAAATGCTTGTAAATCAAAACTGGCTTCAGTGAATGTAACCAAACTTGGTGTATATGTTCCGATGTTAGGTCAAAGCTTCGCTAAGAGGTCTTGGGATATTGTGCCACTAGAGGGCAGCACAAATGGCAATAGTTAACATCTCACAATCTGCTAGAGAGATTTGTGTGCCTATGGTCACGAGTCAGTCAACACATAAAATACGGTATTTGCTTAAAGTGGGTGTGCTTATTAGAACACTTCTAAATTTCAAGACCTTTTATATTAAAAAATTAAAAATAAATAAATACATTTTAAAAAATCTGAGGAAAAAAAAAAATCACCAGTACGTCCTACAGAAATGATTTTTGTTTTCTGCACAGCCACTGAATTGTAACTAAAGTTTGCCACACTGCAACCATTTCATTCAAATGCTACCAAAATTGACACAAACTTTAACTTGGATATTTGATATTTCACATAGTGATCAGATCTGTCAAACACCGAGTCCGCAGTGACATTCAGTGTCTGTTATTAGCGGTGTATGCACAACATTTTCTATTTTGCAAAATGTTTGAACTGACTTCACAAAAGTATTTGGCATTACACCCGAACCCAGCAAAATGATGTGTCATTTTTTTCCACGCATTTTAAGTTTAAATCTACAAAAAAATACCATGGGTTCCCACGTGATGTCATCGCCTTAATGTGTGAAGGTCGGTAACACAGTGGAACAGTCTGTAAGTTGTGCCAAGTGCCAAATCTTGCTTGTCAACAATGTAGCAAGTCATGCACGCAATATGTTTTTAAGTGCTGACTGAGGTTACATCAAGTCAAAGATTGTAATCTACTGCGATTACCACTCAGTACAGCTTGTGGCTGTATTTTTTTATTTTTTATGTTTGTTAAACTGTACTGCACTATACTGAGAGGCCTCTACCATATTTATATCTGTAAGGGCACATGTACATGTACTGAAATATGCAGTTTGTGTGATTAGGGATCATAGACTGTATACAATAATGGACGTAGCCACTGCGAAATCACCCACTGGTTTGTAGACTCAAATTTTGAAGCCTTGAGTTTAGAATTTTGCCCGTTTCCACCTTGGATTTTTGGAGCCAAAAGTAACCAAATTTGAACAAGTGGTCTCATAGTCTGTGGACACACCTAATAGACAGCCCATCACTCAAAGCTGCTAAGTATGCGTAACTTTGTGGAAACTGGCTAGAGATCAGAACCGTTTTTTGTACTATGCTTTAAATAAGCTTATTTCTGCTGTAAAGTCAGGCATTTAAACATTGGAGTTTATAGGGACTGGTTCGCTTTTGGTGCCAGCCTGAAGCAGCCATTAGAGGAGGATGCTTGTTGTTGTTGATGTTTGTTAGGGATGCACAGATCCCATTCACAGGATAAATTTTGACTCTAGAACTGACATTATTAAGTGGACTGGACATATGTGACCCATCCATATTTATAGACAGTTTCACAATTTTTGAGCTTTGAGTCTTAAAACACTCACATGCCCAGATGCAACTTTGTGTTGGTTCCTGTAACTGTTCCTCCTGTTCATACTGGCTGCCAGGAGTTCCAGTTTCTTTGCACATGTCAACATATCATGTGTTTCAATACAAACTTGAAAAAAATGTGAGCCTCGAATAGCTTTTTTGTCAGTGTTGTTATAAAATCCAGTGTTTCCACTATGAGACTTGGCAGACTGCTGTCAGCCACGGCAAACCCTGGCATGTAAGTCATCCCAGTGATTTCCACACACTGAGGTATGCAGGCTTTACATTTAGGAAAAAGAGAGAATTGGTAACAGATCGGTACTCAGAATCAGCAGAAACTCAGAGCTAAGGAATTGGAACCGGTACTGGTAAAGACAAATTTGGATTGTGCATCCCTGTGGGTGATGGCATCAGGATAAAAATACATAGTTTACAAGTAAAAACAAAATTGGTTACCTTCATTCCTCATGGCAGTGACGTAGTTGAACCATTCTTTAACTGTGGCGACTCCATGTGGAGGGTTTTCATGCCGCCGACGGGTTATTTTGGTTATGGTGGCCATTGGACTTTCGAGTGCACCACAGGGTTTGGTTACCATAGTATTATGACCGAGATGGAAATCCAGTGTCTGAACTATGTAGGTAGAATCATCTTTGGAGCCTGGGTGTGACAGAAACAAAAGTCAGTTAGAAACATATTGCTAGGAACAATTGCACTGCTGTTATTTTTTATTATGTAATATTTTTCAACACCATTTATACAAACAACATTTTGCCTCACCATCCTCCCAGATCTTCTGTGCCTCTGTCCAGAAGGCAATGTTGGGCTCTTCCAGGTGGAACAGAGCCCACGACTTGGAGCGGAAGTTGGGCCCGTGGAAGCAGGCCAGGGTCATGTGATTACCATGGAGGCTCATTGATCCGCCCAGCTGCACAGCGTCCTCCGGCAGAGGCATCTGGAAGAGGGAGATGTGGCAGCCAGCGATTACCTTCAGCACCCCGGGCCAGTGGCGGTGATGGGCTGCATCCATGTCTGTGTGACGAAGACCGTTGGGAGACACAAAATGAGGCATGAGGAAGGGGGGTGTAGGCAGACAAATCAACCCTGACCTGAACATGAGGCATGCTGCTGGTGCTAACAGGATCAGCTTTGGTGTATTATGTTGTTTTTATCCTGATATAGCCACCACTCTTTATAAATCTATGCTTTTTGTTTGCTTTAATCTCACTAGCATGTTTGATTACATTCAGTTGTTGAACCACCTTGTCAACTGTTTGAAAAAGTAGTACACAAATTAAACACATTAGAATTACAAATCAGATCGCTTCCTGTTACCACCCTGACTGCCTGAGACACTTGCTGTGCATGCCTTATTATGCCACAATCTGCATTAAATATATCTCCCAGCAGTAAAGAAACAGGCGTGCTTACAGAGCTCTGCAGATCCTTTCTCAGCGTTGATGACAGGGGTTTTGGGGGGCAGGTAGGGACCAGGGCCCCAGGTGGACAGGGCCCGCTTGCTGGTGTCGAACTGCTGAGTGAAAAACTCCTGCAGCTTCATGCCGATCTTAATGAGGTCTGGTGTGGTGGAGCGTGAAATGATCACCTGGAAAATGTCCCACTGCAGGTCTCCATGGACGAAGATTTCACTACAAGGACAGATGGAGAAAAGATGGGGAGGGAACAGGTGAGAAACAGGAAGATAGAAGATTAAGATGGTTCGGATTGTAGAAAACAGTACAGCAAGGCGAAAGGCAGATGGTAATAGTGTAGATTAAACACAGCTGCATCTGGAATGAAAGATCTGCATCATCATTTTGTTTGACCGGCTTGCCAAGTAATTAAGAAATGCATATTGAAAGTCTCAGGAAACAAAACCTGCATTCTCAGGTGCTCTTGATGCAGATATCTGTGTCTATCTAAATTCAAGTTGTATCAGTTTTACCAGGCGACATGAGAAACAGGACCAATGTGACTGGTGTGAAATCGCCCATTAAGAAAAACACTTCATGGACTCACGGCACAATAAAAAAGCATCTCAGCATTCTATCAGGTGTGCTATATTTCAAGAGCCAGAGGTGTTGTGTTGCATGATAAGAATCTGCTGACATAATTTCACACCTTTTCTCTGACAGGCTGGTGTCAACGGTGCACAAGTTGACCTTCCATTCATCCTGCAGCTGCAGGTCTGCATTGCTGAAAACTCCCATCAGGATGCTGGAGCCCATGTAGTCCACACGTGCCTCCGTCGACCCCATGGTGATCTGGATCTTATGGCTGGGCTGCTGGTTGGGGTGTTCTGAGATGTGGGCTAGAATGAGGACAGTACATGGTTAGTGCTGTAGTTTTAATACAGTCATACAGTGGCATGGACGTCAAGCTGAATGAGAGAAGATGATTGTGGAAAAAACATGCAGTTTGGAGAGGAACATCCAGTAGGTTGCAAAACGTATTAAACCCATGAGTTTTTAAAACAGATGATGTCAAATTAAGATGAAATTAACAAAAAGATCATTCTGAAAAACTGTTAATGGTATTAAATTTGAAGGTTTGCTTCATTTATTCAAATTTCCTAACTCAGTTTTTTTTGTTGTTGCTAATTTCAATATTAAGAGCTTTCAAAAAATTTAAATGTTTCATTTTCAGAAAGGTTTTGCATCACAAAAAATAATGCAAATAAGAGAATAGAGTGCAATCTGGTACACAGAGTAAAGATTAGGGATGCACCAGTTGTGAAAATTTGGGCAAATATCAATGTTTAGAGCAAAAATTTGGCCGAAAGCTGTTTACTTTGTTTTTGTTGGGTTTTTTTTGCCCCTTTTGTGCCCAGGAAACAAGGAAATCTTCATTATTAAATAAATAAATAAATAACTTAACTGTTTTAAAGTATTTAAGCCCCTCTATACACTACCTTTGGATGAGCACAAATTCAAACATACAAATATATGAATCAACCTCTAATAACCTTTCATATGAAAAACATATTCTTTTAAATACATATATATATATATCATAATTTCCTCTCTCATATCTATTTGATACTGCTGTGAAAACTTTAACAAATTTCTCCTTCAAAGTACTGTATTTACTGAAGTCTCACCGATATCTTGCGAGATTACATCTGAACACATCATGATAACGTTATTATGTACCTCCACCCAATACTAATTTTTGCTGAATGGAGCCTGAACGCATCATAACATAACCTAATGCAACCTTATTGATGTATAAAGAGAACTGGATACAGAGTTGGAGGCGGAGCCCTGTTCATTTCTATGAAATTTGCTTTTTGAAGGGCATGAGGCCAAAAATGTTCAGCTTCCCATGTATGAAAGAACCCATATCTTCCACATTATTAGGCCCATAGAGCAGGCACACTGGGCTAACTTCCACTGCCCAGGCCTGCTACTTCCTGTTTAGCCCCTAACTTGAATGGGGATACAAAAATTGAATCATGTGGCTCTTCTAGACTTTTGAAATGTTTTGGACCTAAGTCACCGAGTCATTTCGTGAAGGTTGTGACGCTCTAAAAATGTACCCACTGATTTAGAGACATCTCTTTTACAATGTTAAGTCTATAGGAAAAAGTCTTTTTGGGCTGAATAGCATCAGGTGTTGCACCTGGAAGTTGTAATTCCACTTTTGCCCTTATGTCAAATTGGCTTTAAAGTCCAGCACACTTTCTGGGGGCCTATGCAATCTCTGTCAGCTGTTAGCTGTCACAACGTAGCATTATCAAGGACAACACAATGTGCTTGCCCTGACGCAATGATAGTGAGTTTACTACATCCTTTCATCCCAAAGTCGTCCTGGGGTCCGTCCAAAACATATTGTCCCCGGGGGGACAGTATGGGGACAATATTAGTCTTGAGCCCTGACTTTTAGCCTGTTTTCTGTGACAGGACAGAAAACATTGGCCACTGCCATCTGTAAATGTCATCTTGTTTGCTGACAAATTGGTGCATCCCTAGTAGAAATGTCTCAATGAATAGGAGCATGCAAAACTGCAGCAGGAGAAATCAGGAGTACTCATATACATCCCCAGGTCTAAAGAAAAGCACACTTCTAAATACATTCAATTGACAAATGCATGTTACTATGTCATATATTAGCTTATTTAAACACGAAATAAATGCAATATATGAAACAAAGTATCTACTTACACAGTAAGTGTAAAATGTGAAAGTGTTTCTAAGCCTGTATTTTATGACTGCACAGCTCCCAGTGCCGTGCGAGAACTCTGCACTGAACTCTGGCTCAGGTCCACATCCAGTTTACAGACTGTGAGAACAAAGGGAGCTAACGAGTTGCAGAAAAACACCAGATGTCTGGAAAGTTGATGCTTTGTTTACTTACAGACCATCTCCAGGGTGTTCACGTCTATATTGCCACCCACCACCCCACCCTTGGAGTCGAGCTTGGAGCGGCCGAGGCCAACAGACATGCTGATCTCTCGGTCTCTGTTGCTGCCGACAGACAAGCGGCCCTGACTCTTCAGTCCACTGGTCGTCCAGCTGTAGGGGCAAACACAACTGTGAGCGTTCCTGAATAATGGAGATGTGCACTCTATGA
This sequence comes from Epinephelus fuscoguttatus, assembly GCF_011397635.1. Classification (NCBI taxonomy): domain Eukaryota; kingdom Metazoa; phylum Chordata; class Actinopteri; order Perciformes; family Serranidae; genus Epinephelus; species Epinephelus fuscoguttatus. Next base: position 33,865,689 of record NC_064765.1, on the reverse strand, counting down.
AACATAAAAGACCCTCATTGAGAGAACTTGCCCAGGAATAAACACAGGTAACTGCAAAGAAAAACACCAGCAAACCTCCAGTATTAAATCCGATTGACAAGTCAGTTTTTTTAGACAAACATCATTATGTACTTTAGCTGAACTCCTTAGTTCAACATGTCAAATTCATATGTCAGTATTAGGCCATTTGCTAATATCCAAGTTCACCTTTGTTTTTTTCCTCAACACAGTTCTTGCTTTAAACAGAGACGACACCTATGCATGAATGTTTTTATGACATCAGAATATTCTGAAGCCCTAAATAATTCAAAACTGAGAGAGAGAGAGAGGTCTAGTGTACCCTGACGTGGTGAGGAATAGGCAGAGATGTGTTGTTCAGAGAGCCCACACATTTCAGGGAAGAAGATATTTTTTTACTTTATGGTGACGCAGAGCTCATAAAACTGTACTGCCTTGGTTATGAGGGTGTTGTGTTTGTCAATGATTCAGCAGGATTTTCTGCAATTCTGCCTTAACAGTAGAGATGAAATGTTGTAACAGCTGAATATCCTGGTGACCGCTGAGATACAGCACTGTTTAAGAGATGAACCAACTGAGCCCATAAGATAAAGGATCATAAGTAGTTTTTATTTATTACTGGGGGTGTGAATCACAAGTTTCATCACAATATCATTATTACTATCATACATGATTGTGACTTAACAGTACGAACATGTAACAAAATGATAAAATTCTGTAAGTAAATAAGTGTCAGTGTTCATAAATAAAACAGTTTTTTCTACTAGCTATTATCAGCTCAGAGGGACGGTTTGGATTTTTTTGAAGTGGGGCTGTATGAGGTACTTATCCACAGTCAGTGTATTACCTGCAGTAGATACACGCCCCCAGTTTGAAGAAGCAGACTGGAGTACCACCACAGAAGCTAAGCAATGTACTGCTGTGGACGTGGCAGCAACAAAATGTATTTTAGCCACTTAAAAGAATCAATATCAAATGAAGTGTGCACTATATTTAGAATATTTACACCCCTTTACCTTGCCATCAGACAGGCTTTGAAGCCGTTATATCAATCTACTCCTCTTCACAGCCTCCAGGGAGCTGCTGGTATACCACTGCCTCAGTCACTGAGTTTGTTCATGTTATTGTGTGACTGGTGAATCCAAACCAACCCTTTAAAACTCCAAAGTCACATAATAACACAAATAAACTAACTGATCGAGGCAGTAGATGACCAGCAGCTCCTGTGTTCAGTGAGGTAAATTCACTGTTTTTGTCAAAACAGCACACATACATTTCACTTTCAGTTCAGTCTTGACAGCAAGGTAAGGAAGAGTGAAAATATTCCAAACACAGTGTCCACTAAAATTGATATAGATTTATTTAGGTAGTTAACATAAGTGTCACTACTGACCCCGTCCACAGCAGTACACTCCTTAGCTTTTGTGGCGGTACTCCAACCTGCTTCTCTAGACAGGGGGTGTGCTGACTGACATCTACTGTTGTTGATACACTGACTATGGAAAAGTACCTCATAAAACCTTTAAGCCTGTAGCATTCTACACAACATACATTAGCCTAGTGGCTAGTGAATTTTTCATCTACTCATGGCTTAATAAATTGCATGTATTTTTCGCTATCTGTCAATGTGCAGCCATCTTTGTTTTTTGGGAACTTTTTTTATTGTACGTAATGTAACAAGTTCTCGTCAACTTGAGTAACATTCATGTCACCTCCCCGGTGCTCTGCTCTGTGTGTGAGGGGCACAGGCAAAACCCCGCCCTCTGTGAATGTGACTGGACAATCTTTGTCCAACAGGACACCAACAGCAAGAGTCACACTCTCTAAAACGAGTGACTGTTTAACTATTCACAGCTTTCATGGCTGACATTAACCTCTCATTTAGAATTCAGAATTATTTCAACATTTGAGTTTGAGGCCAAGTTTAAGCAACACTGAGAGCACTTATCTATACAAGCCCTGAGTGTCTGTTTATGTATAAATAGTTCTTAACTATTGCATCAGCTGTTACATTTTTGCAGTGCGAGTAAAAACATTAAGGATAAACTGTCCATATAAAGTAGGGAAGGATATTTCTTATCTTGAAAAACAGCTTATTAATCATACAAACTATTAGCATAAGAGTTTCCTTCTCACTTGTATGATCCTTAAAGGAATTATTTTCGATTCCAGTAAGATGAAAAGATCCATCGCACTCTGTTGTTTCAGAGTGGTATCAATCTCTTTATCTAACTCTAAGCAAAAAACATTTTCCATTAAATGTCAGACTGTTGCTTTAAAATCACACTTGTTACATTTCTGGTGCAGAAACTGCGACCACTTACGTATTGTTTCCCATGACGTTGCTCATGTTCATTTGGACTGTGAGCTGTTTCAAGTTGATGGCGAACACAACCAGTGTCTCCCATGGCGCCCCCTGCTGACCTGCTGCCTTACCATTTTTACTGAAGGAAGGAGTGGATGTTTTTGTCACCGAGTCTAGACAAAAATGAACAAAGATAAGTTGAAAGGCAGTCGAGATGCACATGTTGTTAGTGCATTTCTTTCCACTTTCATTTATTGGTTTGTACATTGTTGATTAACAACTAAATTGTGTATTAGACTCCTGACTTACTGCACATTCTATGATTTGGTAACAACAAGGAATGTTTTTGTTGGAGTCCCATCTGGCGAGATGGTGAGTGTTTGTAATCACCTCTCCTGGGAGCAGAGGAATCAGACACGCTCCTGGTGCGTCCAGGTGCAGGGGACTTGAGGTGGCCAAGGCCGCCCGGGGACATGTTGCTTCCAGTGGAGTGTTCTGAAAAGACGTTGGGGGATTGAGGAATGTGCTGTGTCCCAGTGCTGCCGTCCCACGTCCTCCAGTAGGCTTTCCGGCTGGACTCGGGGGACAGATGTTGGGTGATGTTTTCGGCCGAGTCAGGGGTGGCGGGGCCAGAGGCTGAAGCAGTGTAAAGGTTGAGAGATGTAATGTAAAGGACAGCCTTGGAAATGTCAACATAGAGCAGTGGGAAGAAATGTTGGCTGAAGGAAGGTCAGCGAGATGGGATATTAAAAATGAACACAAGCTAAACCCGCAGAGACTTGTAGGTAGACAACCGCTGACATGTTTGAAAAATCATCAATTTCTATCATTCATTTCACTTTACAAATGCTGCCAACACAAACTCTGCATTCCGCAACTCAAAGCACGTTCTGTTGCTGCTCTACCTAGCAGTTGTCTATCATTTAACACATTCTTCTCCGTTGTTCTACCTGTCTATGTCTATGTTTCACCCCAGTATGGATGCTTAGACAGATCCCTGGCCTAGAAACAGGCATGCTATGGCAGGAGTTTTGTTTTGTACCATACCATCATTCAAAAAACCACACCAGTGTCATGTGTGTAGGTGCTACGTGTATACACGTGTGTATAAATGTGGATGTATTTCCTGTAGTTACGTTGTGTGTGCTGGCCGTGATTAGATGCCCTGTAATAGCTGACACTATAGCTGCTGGTAATTTTCCACCCTCACACAGAGCAAAGCCACTGAGTGGTCAGAGAGTAACCTGGCAGGTTGATCGTCTGGTCTCCCAGGAACAGGCGCCTGGCGATACTTCGACGATACCAGGCTCTCGGGAAGGCCAAGATCTCACTCAGTCGTCTCATGTCGTACTTGAAGGAAGCCGAGCCGATGTCACACACAGCTAAGGGGAGAATATTACATTTGTTCATACATGAGACACCTTTAAATGTCTACAGTGCAAGCAAATTGGTAGCATATGCTCCTTAATAGAGTCTACAGGGAAAAAAGTAAGCACTTGTACATCCTGACATTTAGATTGGAAATGTGCATTTGTTATCTATCATGCTCCCCAGTCTCATTTCTCTGCTTGTAAAAAGTCTCATTCATTGCTTCATGAACTCATTGTGATAGGTGTCAAACCCTGCCTTCGCTTTGGGTTAGCCCACATCAGTGTTCCCACAATGCTGCTGATAAAAGTGTATGAATGTGCCTTATAATGTATTTTATATCCCCTAAAGATCCCACACCCTAAGTATTCAGTTACAATTTCTTAGTCTTTCTGAAATATTGCTTTACCTTTGCTACGAATTTATCATCTTCTGACTCCCCCTGCCTGATAATAAACTGCTGAACTTTGATCAGACTAAACACAAAGAGTCAATGCAATCTGTTGCATGTCTAATAGTGAAAGGTCTTGTTCTTGTGCTGATGACCTACCCGAGATATTGATGAGGGTGGTGTCCATTTTGCCCCCTTTGGCAGGAATGAAGCTTTCGATGAAGGTGGGCCCTCCAGTCCGCCTCATCCTGGACAAGCTGACCTTTACAAACTCCAGGTTGATACTCAAAGAGTCTTTCCTCCCGGTTACTGAAGAAGGCTCCTCATCTACGGTACCTTCAGGGTAAAGAGCGATAATCATTACAATCACGCCAATCTAATTTCAATCTTTGTGGCTACTCACTCACAAAAAGCAGGAAATAATGGTTAACCCCAAATCCACTAGATCTAGCATGTTTGTACATCACATCAACAGTAAAGGAGGGAAAGGAGTTCTTATTAGCAGTAATAATAGAAAGTGCAGCCCTGTATTATTAGCACATTAGAATATTATGAGTTTTGCCTTTCCATACCTAATGGCCCTGGGCCCGGAGGCAGGCCTGTGACAGCAGATTTCTGCTTTCCGGCGCCATAGGGATGGAAGACGTAGAGGGAGAAGTCTGACATGCAGGCAGTGAAGCTGAGGCCTGAGGAGTTACTCGGGGGGCCGGTGAGGTCGGACTGGCTGCTGCTGTGGCGGCTCCTGCCCAGAGGGCTCCCCAGCAACGGAGATGCTGGAAGGAGACAGAGGAGGGCGGGAAAAACACAGAGGAAGTAAGGCGAGCAGTCATATTTAGAAGGCATTCATTAACTAAAATACGAAACCAATCAGCAGCCTGTACTCGACACAAATGATAAAGTTCCATAATAGAGAGGAGGAAGCTAATTAGAGTAGAGATCCAAGTTAATTGTCTGCTGTGAAGTAAATGCATCACATGCATATTGATATATTACTATAAAACTGATACTTTGCCATTTTTCTTTTTGCTTTAAAAAGAAAAACCTGTACACTTTAATATGTCTGGACTAAAGAAAAAATATGAACTGACATGCTCTAATATATTAACAGAAAAAAACAATGGTGGAAGTTGCCTGACCTGGCAAAAAGACAGACTGGAGAGCAACATAATGAATGGATGAGAACAAGCTGCGAGCCACAATTAATCGCACAGGGCCCAGACATGGCACGGGATGATGGCAAATAGACTCAGAATGTCTGATAGACTTTTGACTGCAAAAGTTTTGTTCTTCACATATCTCTGCACACATTAGAGCACCATTATTCCACAAAATATGCTCTACATACCTTTGCTGGGAGGGGGTTTGGGGATATGCTGCCCTGGTGGAGTGGAGGAGGGAGGGTGAGATCCGTCAGTGGGATGGGTTCCTGTTGGGGTCTCCAGCTCTCCACGGTTAGAGGAGAAGACCAGGTCTAAAGAGGGCAGTTTGAGCATACACTCCACCCTGGACATCGGCAGGCAGCTGAAGCGGATCTGAGAGGGCTGCAAACACAAATGATGATTGATGTTTTGGTCTGAATTCCATGTAGGGTGTGTAACTGTACATCTAAATGTATGAGGTGACATGTTGATAGATAACAAACAGGGACTCTAGACATTGAATAAATATGCTTAAATGTAGGGCTGCACCACATGTTGTTTTCTTCTTTTAGTCCTCATCACTATGTCAACTTGCATGATAAACACTTTGCAAATGCGCTACTATGGGGGATTGTGAGGTTTTTTCTCTCACTGTTATTATCTCATGTTGTACGTGTCTTGACAATAAGAATTTGAGTGAACACCTGTAAGAATTATGGTAAGGTTGTCAGTACCTGAACTCTGACATAGACGACCACATCCACAGGGAAAGAGGAGTAGGCTGATGTGGAGGAGGACACCAGAGAGGTGGTGGATTCCTCCAGCTGCTCCACCGTCTCAAACTGACCCATGTCCTCCTCCTGGGACGCCACGGCTGATGGGAGGTACACAAAGGCATAAACACAGTTTACTATGAATGCGAGACACGCAGGAAGGAATATTTTCCAAGAACAGGATCCACAAAGATCTGATGGTGTAGCAAACAAACCTGCGTAACTCCTTTCCACTGGAGTGATTGGAATGGTCTCCAGTGCTTTTTCCAGGAAGTCCAGCAGACAGGGGCTGATGACCATTTCCTCTGGCAGAGTCTGGAGGGCCACCCAGGCGTACAGCTTGGCCGTCTTTACCCCACCACTTCCCTTGCCTTTGGCTGCAAAGACACATGGGGGTTTAAATCATCTGTAGCCCGGACTATATGTTATCAACACTTTTGAAAGTTCATTTCTTAAACTTTAAATGAACTGGAAGCATATTAGAAACTATACTCTTTTTAAAAAATGTCTCTGGTGTCCTTCCCTCTGTGGTACACATTAATATGCATGAGCCCATTTTGATCAAAGGTGCCCTCTGGATTCTTAAAATAAAGGATGAAATCACATGCATTTGATTCGGTGGGTCCACATGTGGATGTAAAATCATCAGATCGGAGCGCCGTGGCGCTCTAGTGTCGGTGATTACAGATGGTACTAGGGCATGCAATGAAAATGAGGGAATGCTCAGTACCTGATGGAATAGGTGGGGGCGGGGGAGGTAGGAGCGAGTTAGTCTTGCTTTGGACAGCATTGGGAGGGTTGGGAGGGCTGCTATCTTTCATACCATACAGCTTCGACTCTTTGGAGAGAGTGCGAGGGAGAGAAGATCCACGTGAGGCGTTGGGCGACTCTGTCTTCAGTGTCTTGGAGTTGTAGTGCAACTGGGGGAAAGAAAAAGGCAAAGTCATCATTTAAAGCACAAAAACGAGCGAAACTTGTGGACAGTTTGAATGCTAAGGGAGAAGCTGACCTTAACGTCTACTCCTGGAATGTAGAAGACTGTGGTCTCCATGTCGTTGGATTTGGTCTGCAGGGAGGAGGGACATTTCTTGCCAGCTAGGAGGTGGGTTGTAGAGGTGTAGGTGGGCTGCAGCTTCTTCTTCTTGGGGGGAGACTCCTGGTCCAGGCTCCTGAGGCTGCGCTCACAGCTCCTACAAAACCCATGGGAAGACAGAGTCATATAAAGAAGGGGTGCTTATGTCTTATTCTGTTTACTTATCTGTATGTCTTATATTAAGTGGGATTTCTTGTATCCACTGAGGACAAGCTACAGCAGTGGTTCTCAACCTTTTTTGGGCTAGCGTCCACTATCCATAATCCAGGTTCCTTATCGCCCCCCGTCAATTAAAATAAATGCTAATTGTCTTCCCTTATTATTAATGTTGATTATTATTCTGTGTTGTATCATTAAAAAAAGCATGTCACTGAATGCCAAATAACAGATTTGATTAAACTTGACAGTTGGAATATCATTAGTTTAGGGAGGAAAAAAGCCACGTGAATAATATTTATGCGTGTTAAACAAATGAAACTGCTAGGAATGTGACATTCAAAGTGTAATTAGTTCTCGTTATTGATCACAAACAGCAGCCATTCAGACGGCAGTAATTTCATGGCAGCAGTGAATAATGGCCAGAAAAGTGTTCATACAGAATATTGTGATGTCACAGTTCAGTTGACCCTAAACCTGAAGTCATCATTTTATCTTGTTAGACATTTTTTGTTAAAGTTTGTCATGAATTCTTGATTTACGGCAAAAAACATGTTTCGTGAGGTCACAGTGACCACAAAATTCTAAACAGTTCATCTTTGAGTCCAAGTGGTTGTGCCAAATTTAAGGGATTGAGATATTGCGTTTACAAGAATGAGACTGATGTAAGGTCATAATGATCTTGACCTTTGACAGACAAAATCTAATCAGTTTATTGTTGAGTCCAAGAAGATGTTCTTGCCAAATTTGGGAAACTCTCTCAAGGCCTTCTTGAGATGTTGCACTTACAAAATTGAGACAGACGGAAGGTCACAGTGACCTTGACCTTTGACTAAGACTGGAGGTTTGTGCCAAATTCGAAGAAATTCCTTCAAGATGTTTTTGCGATATCCCAGTGACGAGACTGGTGATGAAATTGTGAAAATCTGAATGTACTACTAAACTGTCATTAAAAAAAAAAAAAAAAAAAAAAAGTTAAGCTACCGCATAGAACTTCATCTGGCAAACCATTCCAGTGCATGTCAATATGCAGAGTTTGATCTGACTCTTTGCAAGACTTTATTCCAAAAGTAACAGGCAAAGTGAGTGAGACTTGAAATAAAATTCTGTTCTCTGTGCAGTACTTATCAGAGTAAGAAATGTGCCTTTCATCGTACCTCCTGAGGGAAATGTCCTCATGCTCTTGTTGCTGAGTGGTGGGGTGAAGGACACACTTCCCGCTGTCAATCTCCACGCGGACATCCAGCTCAAAGTCAATGTTCCTTTCAGTTGCTGGGCCACCGAAGCTGCGGTTGGCAGGTGTGCTAGGCCAGCGCTCGCTGAACAGCTGACTCACAGCAGAAAACCCTGAGGACTTCCTGTGCGACGCTTGGCTGAGAAGAAAGAAGAAAGGGAATGTTTAGTGAATGCTGAAAAGCTTTATTTATAGTACAACAAAATAAATCATGAAAGAAAAGCTTTCACGCAATTGTAATGTGAGATTAATGGAGCTTCCTTTCATCTAACATTCATCACAAGAATGCTTGAGTAGGCAAAACAAAACTAAAAGACAACTCACAAAGGCCTCCGGTAGCTTGGCGGCTTCTCCCGTTCAAACTCGTCCTCCTTTTCTGAGTCTTCGGAGGAGGAAGAGGACAGGTCGTCGCGCCTTATGTCGTCGTGCTGGAAGGGAATTGTGGGTGAGAAGACAGCAGGGGTGCCAGGGGTACTGAAAACTGAGTGCTGGCCCTCCATAACGGATGGAGAATGAAGATGATGGTGATGATGAGGATGGGATGGCTCATCAATGGTGACTGACAACAGGTCCACCTCTGTCTCCTCAGGAAACTTTAGAGACGGACAAAGAGTCAAACTCACACAAGGAGACAGTAAGCATGAAGCTCTTCCTACTTAAAAACATGACGCCTCAAGTAGGAAGGTCCCCAAAGAATCAGAACTTTAGAGGAGATAATGTTCTGTTATCTGGACCACAAGGTATTCTCTTTTCTTCATTTATGACATTAAGGCTAAACTTAAATGCTAAACTCAAATCTCACAGCACAATACAAATGCCTAGTTGTCTAACATGTCCAATAACAGAACACTACCAGCCTGACGATGTTCTCATAGGAGCTGAGTGGTCATGCACTTTCTTTGAGGAGGAATGAAAGAGAGACGAGGAAGAAGAAGAGGATGACATGACACCCCGACAGGACAGAAGGTGAAAAACACTCTGAAGACGGTGACAATGGAAAGATGTCAAAGAAAGTCTCAAGTATGTAAATCTACCATCCTTAACAACAGCTGGGGGAAAAAAAGCCACAATCTCCACCAATGGTAACAGAAGATCCCAGAGAGGTGTTGACAGATGCTACTGAAGATATTTAAGTGTTGAAAATGTTAGCTTACTCCATCTGAAACTAATCTGACCTTTAAATCTCTTTGGGTTTTTTTGTAATTTATTTTCACTCTCTGAGAGTATGTGGGTGGTTGAGGCCAAATGACCACGGAATGACTGTCAAGTGAAGCAAACTCTGTCTCGTTGCCTTAAAGAAATACTTCACCCCCTAAAATGATCATTTGTATATCAACTACTCACCCTGTGTTACCTTGAATTTGTAAAAACAAACACTTCACAGTCAATGCTGACCTGAAAATGAAACTTATCAATCCTCACCTAAAAGCCAGTCTCTATCAACAAAAAAAGGAAGTTTTAACTTGCTGGACACTGGAGCTGCTGGTCTACAGCTGCCTGGATTAGTTAGGTTGTTTGTTACATTGTGTGCTGATCGAGGCAGTTGTAGACCAGTAACTTCCTTGTTCAGCGAGGTAAAGTTACTGTTTTTGTCAATGGAACCTGGCTTTGAAAAAAGCATAGATACATTTCAATTGTAGTTCAGTTCACTGTCAGAAAACGTTGTCTGTTTGGAAAGTACTGAGCATATGATTGGATAGATGAAACTTGGATTATACTGCATGAGTTGTGTGAATGCTGTGAATTGATGTTTTGATGTAGTTTTGCTGTTGTAAAATGCGAATCCTATTTACTATAATTCAAACATGAGTCATGAGTCAATCTTGGTCGCTCACTCAACAGATGGTTTATGTGATTATTCACAGCAGTTTGTACAAAGTCAAGAGGCTAGATAGTGATAAGCCGCATCTTTCTTTCAATCAATCAATATCCATGAGAAGATCTTTACGACACAAGGCCGTGGTGCTCAACAATCTGTATTTTCTCTGTTATTGTGGGGTGTTAGACAGGAACCACTGCTGTGACAGACAGCAGCTGACAGACTGTGATTCAGAGGCTAACCATGCATCGCTGTTAGAAATCAGTCAGTGTATTAAGGTTGAAGTCAAGCTGATTTGGTTATTTATGCAGTTTCAAGACAGGATGAGAATGTGTGACTTCATACTTTACAAAGCAGCATTCTAACTATAAACTTGTATTTACAGAGGAGTGTTATTATACAAGGAAATTAACTTTTGAAAGCGTGCTTGCATTTGGGTCCACCAAATAAAATTAGGGACAAATTACTGTGTCACATATCTCTGTGGTTGATGGAATGCCAATGGTTACCATCTACTGTAAAGACTATAAAGCATACATTTTAATTTGGTGCCACCTATGTCACATAAATCATTGTGTAAGAAGGAACACGAAGAACAAGATTACTGTAGCTTATCATGCAAATTAACATTTTTTTCTCAATATAATACTGGGGTATATCTATATAGCAGGAGCTGGTATTTCATCATCCTGTTTTGATTTTGCATACTCATTCCCATCAGCACTTTTCAAGGTAATCACAGAGGAGAAGAGGGAACAGAAGTATCTGTTAGTTCTGGTTAGGTATTTTAATTGGTCAAATTAAATCCTTTGAGCCGTATACCTTGAATACCTCTCCTGGACTGACAGGTGCATTTGCAGCGTCCAAGGCCTGATTATTTATCTTCAATTGAACAGAAGAGTCATTAAAGGAGCTCATCCAAATAAAAAAATCCTCAGAACATAATGGAATTTTGTCTTTGAGATACCTTTAAAATAAACTGTAAAACCCATGACCATGTGACATATGAGTCACAGTGTCGTGTCAATATCGTGATGTATGGAGAGCACTTACAGTGACAAACACAGACATGAAGGATGAGACAATGATCTTTAAACAGTCAACACAAGATAGCACAAAACTAAAAATACCTACTGTCACCATGGCCTCTATAACTCATTTGGTTAGAATTAATATGTCAAGAGTGCACTTGCTACAGTGCAATTGAATCTGTACTAAATATGTTCATGTCTTAGAGTTTCCTCTGTCTAATCAGCATATGAGGTATGCAAAATGTTTTTAGAAATCAGTTTACCGTGTCCTGGATGTTGAAGGTGACACGGGGCCCAGGAGAGGAGGCATCCACACGCATGTCTGGTAGATCATCCACATCCCCTATCCTGGAACTATGGACACAGTAAACTGCATTAGATGCATACATATATTAAAGATAGTAACACTGGTACAATATACACTACCTTAGTGTTGGTTTAACACAGAGGTAAGACCAAGTCAATGCTTTGCAAATCACAAGCAAGTCTCAAGTCTTTGCACTCAAGTCCTGCATCAAGTCCCAAGTCCTAAGCTTTCAGTTAAGAGTCCTAAACAGGTCATAATGCGCTCTTCACCAAATGTAATTCCATTTAGTTATAATATTCATTTACACACATTTTTAATGTTTTTTAAATTTGTATTTATTTGTTAAAACAAGTTTGTTGAAAGTTGCTGCATCTCCATCTCCAGGCTTGACTGATGTGACGAGATTATCGCTCAACACAATATTGGCAGGCCACGATAATGGTTCTCACGTGTCCTCAGTAGCAGGAAGATATTCAATTATGCAATGAATTTTGTGCAATAATCAGTCCGTCTTTTTTTCTTTCGCTTTCTCTATGCTTCACCGCATTGTTGGAACGCATCAAAAAAGTACAAACATGCTAGCACATGTCTAACGATGTATGCAATTACCCATGTAACCCTCCATTACAAAAGATGGCTGTTCTCGTTAGCAAAAAGAATGCCGTTGAGTTTATCCGGATTTTCTTTGGTTTCAAACTAAACAGAGAGCCACTCAATGTGAACAAAGTGATTTATAAGCTGTGAGAGAAGCAGGTCAAGACTAAAGATGGAAACACCAAAAGTTTCCGCTCCCATCCTAAGTCTGTCACCGACTCCATCCACAAAGAAGACGGACAAAAACTCCTACCACAGTGAGCAGTCAGCCCTCAATTATCATGGCTCTCTTAAAGGCAACAACATATAAATCCTATAGTCAACTGTGGCAGGACTGTACAAGTGCAGTTAAACATGTAACTGAATAAAAATAATGTCACCTGTTGACTGATCTGAGTTATTGATCTCAACATGCCCTTGTGTAAAATAGCGTATACTGCCTACACATTGTGACCATTTATGGGTATTGTAGTCTCTACATACAGACTCTACATTCAGTGTATGTAGAGTCTGTAGGCAAACCCTGGAGATCTTGCCTCCGGAAGAAGAGCGGAAGAGCCTTGGTTTCTGGTTGTAGGCTGTTTGTAGTCCGCGTGATACTGACCAATGACGTTTGAGCCAGCTGCAGTTGTTGCCAGGTTAAACGGTCCGTGCGGTGAACTAACGAGGCGGAACATAATTGGCGTCACTGCAAACTCTGAATATTTCACAATGGTTCAGCATATTTACGACGAATACAGCCGATGGGTTCCGAGAATGTGGGTATTGTAACATATGTGTCTTCAGTCCATAGATTTTCATATCTATGTGTGTCTGTCTCTTCAGTTTTTTTTCTTTGGATGATAATTTTGAATTTCATTGTTTTTGTTAAAGCAATATCTTTGGCTGGGTAATTTCAATATCGCCTAACCCTAGTCTCCATCTGTGACATTCAACCTGCAGGCTTTACATAATGCAATTCCCATAGTTTTTGTATGCAAACAAATTTATGTTTGGTTTGATGTCATGTTTGTCAACTGCCACTCAGCAATGTAATGTTAGAACTTCATGGTTTACTCCTCCAGCTTGATTGGATGCTGTTGGACTGGTTCAAAGAAAGTGGATAATCTGGGGAATTAACTGTCAACCTGCTGGGAATGAGTAGTGTAAACATTATTTGGGTATCAAGTATTTTTAAGTCAAAAGACTCCAGTCCAACTGAAGTCACGAGTCACTGGTGTTAAAGTCCAAGTAGAGTTAAAAGTCTTTAATGATTCTGTCAAATCAAGTCTTAAATAATCTAATTTGTGACTCGAGTCTGACTCGGGTCTAAGTTATGAGACTCCAGTCCACACCTCTGCTTGTAGAAAATACTGTAACTAAAAATCAAAGCACAAATTGTTCCTCATCTGATTAATTTCCAGTTATTTTTACTCATTAATTGTGCCCCAGAGTTAATGTTTTTGTTCTTTTCTGAGGGTCTTACAACGTGTCAACTGTTTTACCATCATTACTACATTAATTACTACATTAATTCTGAGATATCTGCATAATTATTATAAACAAATGAGATAAGCTCTCCCTCGCCTCTACACTACATTCTAATGTGTGAGTCAGTGCATCCTCTTTTTAAGAAGATTAATGGGAAATGTGTTTCAAAAACAAGTAGCACCAACAGCAGTGGTGTGAGACAGAGGTTATGTGGTCTTGTTTGTTTACAGTAAATGCTGGATGAAGCACCATTAACAGTGTTATTTCCATAATAAAATGATATCAGGCAAAGTGGCTTCTCTTGCCCTCAGTTTTTACCTCTGTCTGTCCATCCTTTTCAGAGGCGGTCGGCCTGCTGCCGCTGAGATGCTTTTGGAGCGGTTGTAGCTTGGTTTGTAGCCAAGACCCCACTTATCCTTCAAAGAGGCCGCCTAGAGAGGAACAAACACTTAGTGAGAAAAGGGTTTTCTTTGAATTGGAATAAGAGACATCAAGGTATTAAATGGCTTCAGGTTACGTTTTAACCCACAATGTCTACTTTATTTGGTGAACACACTGCTAAATGGAGTAGATTAATGAGTACTGACCCTCATACTGGAGCGACGTAGTTTCTTTCTGACGTCTCTCCTGATGTCGTTGACAGCCACAGACTCCAGCTGCTGATAGCGCTGGATCTCCTGGTTGATGGTGCCCTCACTGGCCCCCAATTTCCTGTGGTTAAGAAAAAAAGATGTAGATAGTTTTAAATACAGGCTGTACAAAACGGGAGTCCACAAATCAGTTTGTGACATCACGGTATTGGCATTTTGACTGTCGCCATCTTGGAGTTTTGGCACCAAAAGTGTATATTTGGGTGAGAGTGTGTTGCTAATCCCTGGATGTATTATTAGATCTGGATAACGGACCCCAAAATGGTGCCTATTTAGTCCAGTGACACTGCTCGCCTGGTGCATATGCCATTTGCACCAGGAGCAAGTTCCTGCTCGGCCTATAGATTTTACAATGTGATGATGTCACAGATTTAAAAAAAAAAAAAAAAAAAAAAAAAAGAAGCTTTTCTCAGCTTGAGGAAATCCTCCACTGATCAAAAAATCATTAAAGAAAGAGTCATAATTGACCTTCTTTGTAGTTTGAAGCGTTCTGCCGACAGTTTTACAGATGTCTAGTGGTCTACAGTGATAAATGCTTTTTGGACTGCAGGGGATTTTTTTCACTGCAATACTGCGAGTGGCCACTAGGAAAAATTGGAAGCATAGTTTAACAGCATTCCTGGGGGCCTGAGCTAACCCTAGCTGCTAGCTTGGTTAGCTCGGTGCATTTTCAGCCTCAACTGCGATAATGCTAATGGTAATTTCCGCAAGCTAAAGACAGATTTAAACCATTAAAACAAAATGTATCTTCCTGAAAAACTGAACATCTAACTCCTCAGAGCAGAAGTGACCCAACATTTTTTTCATTGTGGGCTGTATGCAGAAAAATATAACAAGTCGTGGGCCAAATGATATTAGGTGCATAGTTTTTTAACCGGTTACACGGCAAGAAAATCAGAGGTTCTAGACCAGATCGCCCATTTGCCATAGAAAATTCATTTTCTATCAAAATTACCACACAACACTACTTAACAGTTTAAAGTTTCTACATTACTGTATTTTATCAGTGTGTCCACTTAATTAAAAAAAAAATATTTCTTCATCTTTCATCTTTATACAGGTCCACTGCCATGTTTACTGAGGTAAATGTTTTCATTGACTAGTAATCAATCATTGTAAGTAAAGTAGCAACATTAAATGTTCAAACCAGAAGTGCGATGGCAGGGCTTGCTGGCATTTGTTGGTAAAGATGACAGTGACATCATGTTTAAACTAGGTTGTACGATGTATATACAGCACAATTTATTAGAGATATGCTAAAGCCATAGTCTAGCTTAATTTAAAAATTCATTGCAGCCCATTTAAAAATGGGCAATGGACTTCAGTTTGCCCACAAGCTGTAGTTTGGCCACCCCTGCCTTGGAGGGTCTTTTAGCACAACAAAAGCTGAACAAGACTTTTATAGGCAACCAAAACTGTACAATTAACTTACATGAACTGAAAACACACTGAAATAGCAACTGCTGTGGCTGGGCCTATTATATATTTATTTTATTATATATTTATATATATATATTATTATTGAAGGATGGCCCCCACCAGGCCACTCAAAGTGCCCTCACCTTTAGGTATGCATAACTTTAAGCATTAATTAAATGTAAACAGGTGAGTTATATAAATATTCACCCCCTGTACAGCTGTCATGGACAGATCTCTTTAACAAAACAGCAATGAAATGCAAGACATTTCTTCATAGAGAATCAGAATCAACAAGTGAGTCAACAGTAATCTTACTTGAGGTCATCGATGACCTTGGCCTGTTCGTTCAGCTCTCTGATGTCCACCACCCTCTTGGTGAACTTCCTCCCACGAGCGTCAATTACTTGGTTCCCCATCGCCATGTGCCTTCTGAGGTCAATGGTCTCCTGTTGGATCAAAGCAATGATACACACCAGAGCACATTTATCTGGTTAGACTGATGACAAAATGAAACAAAATCAAATCTGATCAAATCCCAGAAACAGCTGCTGTAAATAAGAATGCATCCTTCCCAAATCTGTAAGATTAAAGGTGAATTATTTTGATTGGAATGATTCGATCACAAAACGTTATATGTAGTCCAATCCACACACCAAGTTTCATAAGACAGAATTATCACAAAACAGGAGACACCAACACCATCACCACCATCACCGCTCCACTCAAAGCACAGGTTGGGAAAACAAAGCTGTACTGCCACAGGGAATTGTGTAACACTAATTTATTTCTTTTCACCCATCATTGAAGCTTAATGAGGAGAGCAGTGAAAGCAAATGCTAAGCGACACTATTCTCCAGTACCATGCTATTTAGTTAAAGCACAAAACAGCATTGCTCAGCATTTTGGAATTTGCAACCGCCATCTGATAACTGCAGGTGACTGAGATGACACCTTTGCCAGTGAATTTGTCAGCACCGCAGAAGAATTAAACACTATGGGTGGCTACATACACAGGCCCAGGAGAGGGGTCTTTGGGCTCTGGCACTGCCCGCTCGAAGGCGAGGCGATGCACAGTTTAAGTCATCAGCTGGGACAGACACACTCTGAGGCCTGGGGCTGAGGCCCAGGATGTGGTTTACCAGACGCTTCCTTAAGGTCAGCCGAGGGCTGAACTGGCTCCCTGGACTCTGTGGACAACGGCAGGGACACATGGATGGAAGAATGGACGACTGGGGTCAGACTTTACCTTCTGAGGCTTTAAGGTAAGCCAGGTAGGATTTCTTTAAATGTATTGAAGAGATTTTAAAGTAAGACTTTGATAATTTGGGAAACATGCTTATTTATTTTCTTGCCCAGAGTTAGGTAAGAAGATGGATACAAATCTCGTGTCTGTCTTCTGAAAATGAAACTACACTTGGCAGCCAGTTAGCTTAGCATTAGATCTGTCCAAAGGTAATGAAATCTGCCTCTCAGCACCTCTATATCTTACAAACTAACACATTATACCTTTCCTGTTTAATCTGTGCAACAGTGGTTGACTGATATAGGGTTTTTCAATGGCCGATGCCTTGAGATGGGAATCCCCAGGCATCTCAGGATTTGATAACAATTCAGATAAAATGGTTATCAATGCATCAACATTTTTGATTTCAATACATGATTTATTTTTCTTACTGTGTGATAACCTGCTACTTATAGCACATGACATGTATTTGCAGTGATACATAATTAAATAAACAGATGACTTTACGTGCTGTTCTCTTTAACCTAACTCAGTACCCTAGCTTTCGAAGCCTCCTTACCTCTGTTTCACTCTTACTTGTTTTTGTACACTGACCTGAACTGTCAATCAGAGGGATTTCACTCACTGATGGGCTCTGATGGCTCCGTTTCAACGTGCTTAATCAGTTGAACAACGTCCAGCAAGGCACAGTACGGGACACACTGCAAAAACTAAGGTGACAGATTCTCACCGACAACTGAATACTGGCTTGGTGTGCCCTGGCCGACCGAGCCAGGCTAGCTTCTAGCTGTTTCCAGCCTTTATGCGAAGCTCAGCAATCACGTATCTTATTGCAGCCTTAAATCTAACAGAAATATATGAGACTGAGATGGATCTTCCCATCTTACTTTTAGCAAGAAAAAGCAAATAAGCACATTTCCCAATATGTTAAACTTTTCCTTTGAGTTAGACAACCACTAGTAGTAACCTGAACACCTGAAGTGTATTATTCATAGTCTGCATTGTTCTTTTACAACCTCCACATCTAAAGAAATTGATTTTTCTTCTGAAAACTTCCTAATTGGAGTTACCAACCAGAATATCTGATCTACAGTTGACAGCATATTTTCTTCAAGGGTAAGAGTTTCCCATTTTTTAGTGTGCAAGTGACTTATGGGAACATTTAAAAAAAAACAAACTGGTCCAGTATTGAGCAAGTTGGCTGCAGCTGGCAGTGTAAAAAGGCTGCAGTGACATAACAATTTTGAAACATAATTGCAGAGCAGCAATTATGCACCGTTAATTAACATCCACTAAAAGTGCTTGTTATTGCCACTGACAGGCTCAGATTGTTATTCTAAGTGTCTGACAACATTATGGAAAGGATCCTGCCAGAGACAGATCTTTTACTAAAGATTAAGTCCCTTTTTGTCTGACCAGACACAGCCCCAAAATCATTATTGCTAAACCCTCTAAATTCCATTGAATAAAAAGCAATTTTATCATGATAAAACACATTTAATTAAGGTCAACTGAAACAAAATAAAACTACAACAAAAACCTAAAATCATAGACTCTGGTTTAGTGTAAACAAACCCTTACTTCACCCAGTTAGATGTGCAAATATACTGACTCCATACATGCTAAAATTACTCTTTATTTAAATAGTCTGGTGGGTTCAGCGTATACAATTTTGGGGCTGTTTCTGGTTAAACAAAAAGGATCTTACTCTTTAACAAAAAGCTTGACATCTGTAGGGATCCTTTCCATAATACTATCAGACACTTGAAACAACAATCTGAGCCTGTTGGTGGCAAAAACAAGCACTATTTGAAGGACGTACATTGACGGTACATAATTGCATTGAGTGCTCACATAGCTGCCTGTTTTGCAGCTGCCAGCTGCAGCCCTCTCGCTCAATACTGGACCAATTTCAAAACATGCTGTTCCCATTAGTCACTTAGACTTAAAAGCATGGGAGAATAGGGTCCAGGTTGAAAAATACTAAAGTTACCCTTTATTGTTACAATGTGTCATCACAACTTATTTGAAAGTGATATTCAAATGACAAAAGAATTGGCTAAATCTGGCTGTGGTGGAAACTATGTATCATTTTTACAATGGGCCAAAAAGAAAGCCATAATATATATGAACCCATTATTGACTGACCATGTGGATGGTGGGTGACATGGAGTCGGCTTCGTCTTCATCTGAAAGGTCCGCCATGTTGACGGAGTTCAGGTCAGCGATGTCGTCTACGTCCTCCTCGCCCGTCAGTGACGTCAGCGTGTTACCCAGGGCGTTAAGACGCTTGCCGATGTTGGGATCCATGTGAACATCGATACCACACATTTTCCACAGCACGTTCAGGGTCCAGGTACCGGCACTGCTGCTCTCTGTTTTTTGAGAGAGGAGGAAGCCAGGAGGGAGAGGACATAAAGAGCAGCAGAGGATGAGGATGAAATGAATGCAAAATAAAATTTTGTCTCATGCTTATTGTGCAGCTCTAGGGTGTGATACATATTTCATGGACCAGATCTTGGTTAAAAGAACCTGCCTGCAGAGGGCTGCCCTGTAGTCCTGGAGCATACTTCATATGTACCATCAGGGACTACACCTGTGTACAGACCACACACAGACACACAGGCAACACGCATATTTCAGGGGAGCTGCATGCATGGAAAATCACATCAGAATTCGATTTCTACCTACTTAAGTCAGGTCAGGTAAAATGTATGTGTGTGTATGTATGTATAAAATGTGTATTTTATGTTTGTTTAGCATCTCTGAAAAGAGACTCAATTTATCTTTTTATCAAGTATTTGTGTTAAGTTTTGAACACTTTTCTTTCTTTACTAAATCAATGTTTTTGACATTCATTAAAGGTGATAAAACATAATCTAAATGGAGCATATGTGAGACAAAAATTGAAACTTAAATATAATGCAGCACTCACAAGCATTCATGACCATATCCCCTCGGATTTCAGGCTTCCAGTCGTCCCAGGAGGTCTCGAAGCCCTCGGCAAAGCGGATGCAGAAATTCTTGAAGTGGCCTTTGCTTACAAGGGACTCTGAGGAGCAGGCGGTGATCAGTGTGCTCTCAATGGTTAGGACCATAGCTGAGCCGGTGTCAAAATCTATGCTGTGGTTGGCCTGGCAGAGGGGCAGGGAGAGGGGTTACTTGTGCCTCTACATGAGGGTGAAGTGCAAGGAAAAAAAGCCCCACTTCCATGTGTTTGGAAAAGGCAGAGTTACCTGGTAACATTTCATTCTACTGTACTGTATATCCACTTTGTCAGTTCAATAAAATCAGGATCAGTGTGGTTATTTTCATGTGATTTTGAATAAATAATACTTTGGCACATGACTTCTGATCATGACATTATAATTTTGCAAAACTGCTTAATTACTTCAGCTGCAAATTACACAGCATTATTAAGTACTGTTGCAGTGAATACACCAAATGAGTGAAATGTTACCAAGCTGTTCAGTTTGTTAGACTGTGTTTAATTGCAGGATTGGGGGTAAAATTGCCCATATTACCTGAATTTCTGGATTAACGCTACATTGGCACAAAAATAGGGGTCTGATCATCATTCCAGTCATAAGTGGAGGCAGGTAAAAGCCTGTTTACCTCCTAACTAACCCATTATCTATTTTTATGACGTGGATCACAATCAGACCAGTTTCGGTATGATTACTGCAGAAATCCAGGTAAATTCCAATTGCTTTCTCTTACAATAGACAGAGCCTGCCATGTGCACCACTGCACTGTGTCATTAGATCTGCTTTTGTGTGTGAAATTGTATACAATTCCATGGCAGTCTCTGAAAGATTAGCCTCAACAATTTCCTTGTTTCCATTTTAGCAACAGATAAGGGATACTCTGGACACCAACTGGCATAACCTCTTTTTAGTATGAAGTAATTACACAGCCCAAACACCTCAGACACCAGCTCAAGCTTCATTAGTTGTTATGCCAGCTTTGTGAGGGGAATTTCATTGTTACAAAGTGGTGTGACCTGCCAGTTTTTAAACAAACAAGCACTTGTGATGCAGTGTACTTGTGGCATGAAGAGTATTGATCACAGTAAGTCATTGTTCCACAACAAGCCATCACAAGAGATGTAATAAATTGTAGGTTACTTTTCGTGCATTTTTATGCCGGCCTACTGATGTGCTGGCCCCAGCTTCAGAGTGGATGCCCTCCGTAACTGGTACTTGTCCTCTCTATGGAAATAAGTGTGACATGACAGCTGGTATATCTCGTCTCCAAGGACATACTGTAATACAGCACAGCACTGCAGTATAACAAAACAACTGATACGGACCATTCATTGATATCCAGTGTTTCCTCTACATATTTCTATTTGTGTGTGCTCATGTGAATCTTTTATCCAAAAAACATACACATAAATAAAAATAGACATAAAAAACATTTTATAAATAATAACATTAAATTATTTGGCAAAACTTTCTGCATTGGAAACAGTCCACCAAAGTCTGATGAACTTAAATAGCACACAGTGCATGACATCCACATTGCAAACTACTGGTGCACCTGTCTTGGATGATTTAACATCATACAAAATTGTTTTTTGTGGACAAAATTAGGGATGTCAACCGCAGGGAATATTTTTAACCAGTTATGCATGTTGGTCTACAGGTTAATTGTGCTCCTCCTCAGCTCAGTAGTAGCAGTAGCTCTATGTCATACCACAACCAAGCTGTAAGATATTCATGCTACACTGGATAGCTAGCTGCTGCCGCAGCACTGGACTATGCACAACACAGGTGAGGTGGAAGCTAGAGTACCTTAGTGCCACCGCTCATTTGGCAATTACTGCAAGTAACCCCGTCCAAACTCATGGTGGTGTTGCTGCAGAAACATGGTGCTCACCCTCCGTCCTTTCCCAGGTGGCCCCAGTGAATAAGCAGCTTAATTTTGAGCTCCAAAACCCCTTTTGCATTGTTAACTATGTTAGCACTGTTAGCTATGTTAGCACCATTAGCAGCAACAGCACGGGTGGTGGTGATAACATAGTAAACAATGCTAGGTGGGTTTAACTGCTCAAAATTAAGCTGCTTACTCACTGAGGTGACCTGGGGGGAGGCTACCATGTTTCTGCAGCAACCAGTGCTAACAGCAGTAATTGCAAAATGAGTGGCGCTGCTAGCTAACCAGTGGAGACTGAAGGATGGGCAATAAGTACCATGTTTCTGCATGATATTGTAGCTTGCCTGCTGTCTGTTATCAATGCCAACAGAAAATCATTAAAAGAAAAAAAAACAAAAAACAAAAAAAACATTAAAATGTAACCACCACTAAATAGATATCGCTCTGAACTAAAGCTCACTGAGTCAATGGAGCACTGGACTAAAAGCATTTTTCATTTTCCAATCTTTTTGTAAAATTAACTCATAAGTTACTGCCTTATGTGTGTCAGGCTGTCTAAAGCAAATTAACAGAAAGTGACATCCCTAGGCAAAATTAAAAAACAAAACAAAAAAAAACACATCACTACTATGATCCTCTTAAAAACATATAACTATCTCTATGATATAGTAAAATTCGTAATTGCTGCACATTTGTATTTCCACTTAAATACTGACCAGCCAGCATGTATCCGTGTTAAGGTTGTGTATCAAATCCGCAATTGTTTGCTTTGCATTAAAAGTGTGCATTATGAAGGTTGTTTTGAGCAATGTCCCTGGGTGTGTGTGGGTGTGTGGAAAGGCAGATTAATGGACAGTCTGCCCACTAACAGCTCATAAACAACATAAAACACATCTGGATATCATGGTCTCTACATATAATAGTGAAACTGCTAAAATGTATCCATGGTTCTCTAATGCCAATCAAAGATGCTACAACGTGTGAGAGTTGATTACATCATCTGCATTAAACATGAAAATATATATGTAAATGTGAACTAACTGAACGACCTTGAAGTCAACAGAGCGCAAACCTGCTATTGTTTATATAATCAGCAACTATGATGTATAAATTTAGACATCAACAAGTTAAAATGTAAACATTTTACAACATTGACTTTGTGAGATCCAAACCAAGTGCAGCAGATTACCTGGGATGTGTTGGTGATGGGTAGGCAGATGCCCAGATCGTTGACGGTCAGTTGCAGGAAGAGGGTGCTGAAGGCCTGGGCGGAGGTTTGCTGGATGCCTGGCAACTTCTCCACCACCTCTTTAGTTGCCATGTGGATGTCCTTGTTAAGGGCCAGGCGCTGCTCGTTCCAGTTGTCGTACGCTGCCTTGTAATTCAGCCAGAAAAGTACAGCTGCAGGAGGGCACACAGGTGGAAAGAAAGACCTTAAAATTACATCCTGAATTTCATTTTAGAGACATCAGTGGTTGATTTTTGTTGTGTGTGAAAATCAGATGCAGTTCTATCACTGAGCCATCCTTCCTTCATAATCATGGTTGAGCAGGGAGAATACCTAAAAATAACTAACCACTACAAGTTTTGTAGTTATGTCGATTTATCCATTAGTCAATTGACAAAAAATCAATTGCCAACTATTTTGATCATCTAATAATTGTTTTAGTAATTCTTAAAGCAAAAATAGCCAAATATTTGCTGTTTTTTTGCTTCTTAAATGCGAGAATTTGATGCTTTTCTTTGTCATACATGATAATAAACTGACTAGCGTTGGATTTTGGACAGGTGGTCAGATAAAACATACCATCTGAAGACGTCACCTTGGACTCTGGGAAGTTACAAAGGGCATGTATCACTATTTTCTGACATTTCATTGACAAAACGACCAATTGCCTAATGAGAAAATATGGGGCAGATTAATCGATAGTGAAAATGGTCGATGGCTGCAGCCCTACACAAAACAAACTTTGACGTTTAATGTGATGTAGACAAAAAGAAAAACTGAACCTCTGTCAAAGGCCACTGGCTGGGCGAAAACGATTGGCCTGTTGAGTGTGATGAGGACGGCTTCCTTGTCTGAGGAGCCGCTGATCTCCTCCTGCAGAGCATTCCGCAGGCCGATCCGAGTTCGGAAGTACGCAACCTGGTGGAAGTCTGAGCCAGCTTCTTCATACACCTATAAAGTGAAGGGAGAAAGAGCATCAGATAGGAATCTATTATAATCAAGCACAAGCGAAGCAACTCTGATTGTATTTTGTATTTTATTGTGAGAGTTACTAATCTTCAAGCCAATTCTAGACTTCAACTAGTGGTAGTCTGTGATTTTTATAAAAGTAACTATTATATTTGCTATATTTGGCTTTATACTGGCAGTAGTACACGAGACAGATACTCTATGAAACAGATCTGGTTCTTTTGGCTCCTGCTAGTGTTTCTAATGGCATTTGCAAGACTCCCAAAAATACCAGCAAAGAGAACCAGCTGAAAAGTAAAAGTTAAATCAAGCTTGATCTAAAATAAGAATGAAACATCTGAGCGGCTTTTGTGAGGTGGAGCAAGCTATGGGACCTAAAGGGTTCAAAACCGATGAAGGCTCGGTTTTACTCATTCTAGTCTAGAATGCAGTCCAGACCTGCTCTATATTAAAAGTTTCCTGAGATAATTCCATCTCACCGTTCTGTTTCAAAGCTACAATCCCCAAATGGCGGGGCAGGGTTGTCTTTGAGTTGCCTTTAAGCCGGCACCGGGGGTAGTAATGGCGCCAAAACGATACAAGTATAAAAGTGACAGCCGGTAGGACGGAGTCAGGGACAGCATAGATGTGAGGTTTTGACGACGTGTTATATGTGTGACCCAATGCATGAGGTTTAAAATGTTGCTGGTAGCAGTTAGCAGCTAACTCAAAACAGAACAGCTGCCAAAAATGTTCGCAAATTGGGAAAATAATGAGGTCTGGACGAGATCAGCCACCATATAACAAGGACAGTAAATGATTGCTGACGACATGCATGTTATTTGAGCATGCTTTTTCAAAAGGGAGTGGGGGGATGGCCTATGCCCCTCACTGGTTGTTTTTATTCAGGCATGGTTTTGTGGATTATGCATATGCCATTAGAAATGCTAGGAGGAGCCAGAGGAACACGATTTTCTCACAGGTTATCTGTCTCATGTACTACTATCAAGATACAGCGAAAGTTTGAGCAAATACAACAAAAAGTTGGACCTTTACACCTGACAGCTTTTATTTCACTATAATGAAGCTGATCTGTACCTGGTGTTTGACTATCTGTCCAAGAGCCAAGTTGAGATCTACTTGACATTTGCCAAACAGTTTAAGGTAACTGCTGCTGCCACCCGGCTGAGCCTTGCACTGGATCCTGTTGGACAGCTCCAGCTCGATAAGGCCTGTCTCAAAGCGCACAGCTCGCATGGAAGGAGTGGTGGCGGTCATCTGAATTCCCTGCAAACAAGATAACGGCATTCAGGAAATTCCTCAAACCTTAACCGACACTCAAAGTGAAAGAAAAATGTCTTGGGAGAAACCCTTTACTGGTTTTATTATTTAAAGCAATGCCAAGTTTGGACAAAAATCTTCACCTGGTTGCTTCAGCCCCTGGGACTGATGTGCTACTTTGAATTTGTGTGCTGAAAGAAACTGAAGATGAGATACCTTGAACATGAGGCTGAGAGAATACAGCAGGATTTTTGGCTTGTCTGCATCTGTTGAGGTGTCATGCTCATTCCACAGTGGGATGGGTTGTTCTCCTCCTGTGTGTATAGAGAGTATACCTCACAAATCCACAGACTGTTGTGAAGTGCTAGATAACGTGTGATACAGCAGGATTATGTTGTCTGTGTACCTGTGTATGTGTGAGTTCTTATATCTGCTTGAAGTGTCCCAGTGCAACTACATTTAAAGACTCCTCCCTAATGAGAAAAGTTACCTTACACCATTCTCATTATTCTTTACCATAAAACTCCCACTTCTCTTTCTCTCTCTTGGGCAATTACATCGATCAAACTAAGCGAGTTCAACAAATTACTATCAAGACTGTTGTGGAAAATGAACATGACTGGATTTGTGTCAGGGCCTTGGACATTGTTTTGTGATGAAAACAATATTATTCGTTGACTTAAGCAGCAGCTGTTGGCTACAGAATTCTGTTGGGAACAGTCAGATGTTTAAGATTAGATTAACTTTATTGATCTGAGAGGAAAACTGGGCCAATGCAGCAAAGAAAAGGACATAGTTTTGTACAGGTTTTACAGATACAGAAGTGTGGTCTTTAGTACAGTACCTGAAACTTTCTGAATGACCTCGTTGACCTCCTTCATGAAAACCTTTTGCAGGAAGACCAGGTGGTTGAGCAGGTCTGTGGTCAGGTTGTGCTCAAATGAACCAATCTACACATCAGAGAAGACAAGTGAGGGGAAGTTAAAATCGCCATAGGCTGCTCCAGAAAATTTGCTTTTATTCAGTGCTCTGACATAAACGTAACGCCCCATAAGGAGCCTCTGACCTCGGCGACACAGCGCAGGTAGTTGCCTTGGAGGTAGTTTCCTTGCTTCGCTGGGAAGTCGTCGGGCGCCCAGCCCTGGTCTGAGTGGCTCTCGTGTTCTTCCATGATGTACTCTCCTGACATGGTGACTGGAGGCAGGGTGAGACTGGCCGATGGTGGCATGGTGGACATGTCCACTGGGGACACTTTTGACTGGAAGCAAAGCTTGTGGTTTGGCAACTCGAAAGTGAAACTGGTTTGTGCACCTAAACACAGGAAAGGTGTATTAAAAAAAAAAAAAGGAGTTATCATCACAACTTATTATTTTGCAGGGCTTGGACATACCTCAACATTGATATTAAGACAGGCTAATGTTTTTTTAAAATTCAGTTTTAAGAACGAAACATCAGATGAGAACAGTAGAATTGGACATATAATGTTTCAGAAGAAAAAGCTCTGTTAGTTTACACCATCACTGAAATCAGTGTCAGATCTCCTCTCACACACACCTGTCATGCCGTGGCTCTTCATGCGACCCATTTTGTACTCTGCTTTCAGTGAGGGCAGCAGGGCAGCCCCGATGGTGATGCCATCCATCATGGCGCTAAACTTGAGGACAATGGGCTTCTTCTCAAGGCCTTCGGGGAGCTGAGGGAACTCGTTGGCTTCAACGGGGGTCTGATTGATGCTGGATGCTTTGTCAGAAGGCTGGGGGGTAGGCGTGTCCTCTCTATTAGGAGGTTGACTGTAAGGGGAGAAAGAAAACATTCACCCACTCAGTCAGTCATTATCTACATAGGTGTTGACTTTGAATAAGTGAAGGTGGTGCTCTAAACTTGGAATGAATTGCTTCAGTTTTGTCATTATATCACTCCCAGAACGTATGGGCTAAACTGCTGGAAGTAAAGTACAAACTGAAAGATTGCTACTTTAAATTTGATTCAATTATGTGTGTGTTATTATGTAGAGTTATGCAGACACTGGCTCATATTTCCGTGAACATCAAATTATAGAAAAGTTGTTTAATATCCTAAGCACACCTACAACTCCATAACATAATTCAGAGTATTACCATGGAAACAGACCACAGACAGGCTTTGAAAGCAGTTAAATGGGGACAGTGTGGATATGCTGCAGTGAGCTGTCACTTATGGAGATGAGAAGTTTATTAAGTGTGGATTACGATCTAATGACAACAGTGTGTTGCATAACAGATTCATTTAGGGTTTTAAATATAGTTAAAAGTCTGCAACACTTCAGAGTCAGTTTTTTAATTGGTTTTAAATGCTATAAATGAGGTTTGAAGCTCTTAAAAAGAAATTTCTCTTCATCAAAACTGCATAATAAGGATTTTTTCCCCATGGAACTAATCCTGTCATGCCTTAAAATGGCTTAGACCTGACTTTACACCTATGCCTCCTTTAGTGTGTGTAGATCTATGAATATGCAAATGAGCCCCAACCCTCAGTTGCTGGCCTGCAGTTGAGCGTACCTGCTCACCTTTGACTCTGTTAATCAAACACACAAACCTCCGCTTGTAAACAGTAATAGATAACATAAGCCCTCGGCATGACTTCAGTATCAAACAGCTACTAATGCGTTGCTAATATTAGATAAACCTTCCTTGCATGGCCAGTTCTTTAAAAGCTAAAATGAAAGTGAAGCTTAGCCTGCAAATTATCAATACATAGCTACATCTGCTTCTTCTTAGACATATGGCAAGTTGACGGGACTGGTTCCTTGAGGTTGTGATGTAACAAACCCTGGAAGTCAGAATCAGTATTTTTGAGGCTGTCATTGTCACTAGAGCTGGGTATTGATATTCCATACCTTTAACACCATGTCCTATCAGCAAGTGAGCCTCTGACATGAAACATCAGACACTCTCATGTAAACAACTAACTTACCTAGCAGCTGTGGTCTCAGTGTAACCGCTGACAAGATGGGTGAGTACGTACTTCCTCATTATTCATATTCACATCAATAATATCGCAGGTGACTTACAGATATTGTTGAAAATACCATACTATATCATACAGCCATCTCCACTTTGTAAAACAAGCAAACTTGCTGGCAAGCTCTGCTGCACATACCAAAGAACAATTCTTTGTAAAAACGTTCAGCTCCCTAGAGATCTCCTTCCAGTCAGACGCCAGCTTATTTAGGTTTTTGTTGTGAAATAAGGAGGTATCATATAGATAACTCCTGATTCCAACCTTGTGAATCAGTCATTCCTTGTCCGTTGCGGCGCTTTCAACATGAGTGACAGAAATAAATAAAAACAGGGTGTCTGGCAAAAGTTTCTCTCAAAACAGCACTCAGTTTTGCGCTGTGTCGCGCTACATTGCTTATAGGCAGTTACGAAGGTCCAACAGAAAACAATGCAATCAAACTGATTTAGACGCTAGTGCTAGCTAACATCACATCCAGTTAGGACACATAAGTTATCAACTGAAATAAAACAGTACCAATTAAAACTGAAATGTCTCCAGTCAAATGATACTAGCATTCCATCCTTTTTGGGCCAGGAGTCTGATCCTGGACCATTCCATTTCCCCATTGGACTTGCAAACTTTCTGTTGCTGCCATATCTGGAACCGCTATCATGCAGACAAACGTTCAGGTTAATGTCTGTTTGGTTAGCACGAGCTTACATAGCAGCTAACACATACAACACAGAACCTTTAAACAGCCTCAGCAAACTCACACCAAGCACAGGTATGTATTTGACGGAGTTGGCAGCTCAGTGTGCTGAGACGCCACTAAACGTCTGAAAATATGGCTATACCACACACCGCTGTATTACGTCATGGGTGCTGAATAAAGTGCTCCATTGGTATTAGTAATACTTTAAGGGTACAGGTATTTGTAGTGGTATTGTAGTTTTTAAAACAATAACCAGGCCTAATTGGTACACTTTGGTACACAGTTTCAAGGCAAAAATGCTCAGCGAAGGCGCTGACTGGTTATTTCACTCATGACATGCATGTAGCACATAGAAAAAACATATGGATATGATGACAAGTTAAGAATGGATTTTCACTGGAGAGGGTCTTTCAAAGATGGATCAATGAAGTAGACATACACATTGGAGGGCTGGCGGATGAGGTCAGAGATTTGTTTGGAGAGCTGGTGGGAGCTGCGGACCATCATGCTGTGCAAAGTAGCCGGGTGCTGGGGAATGTTGATCATGATGGCCCCCACTTTGAAGACGGCTGCGTTGTTGGTCTTCAGTCCTCGCTGGGCGCTGTACAATGCCTGAGACTTGGCGATGTTGCATTTGACCACCGTTCTGAAACACAGAGTAGACTGGAATGAGCAAAAGGACCTAAATTTGTTTTGTTTTTTCTCCAAGTGATATGGACATATAGATGGGGACTTAAGTGGAATTACTGAGAGGACACCATACAGTCAAACACCATGCAAATTCAGGACAGCATTCAGTTTTCTGGGCACAGGTAAAATGGGCAGCAAACATAACAGTGACACATGTTCCACTATGGATGAAGAAGGTAATGAATTGCACACTATGGCTGTCGAATGCAAGGTCTGACACACACATCTTTTTATGATCCTGCGTCTTGTAGCAAGTACACTGTCTACATTCTCAGATGGTTTATGGATGTGTTATTCTGTGACTGGAATAAAATACTGAAATACCAGACTGTAAGTTATTTCAGTATTTTGGCAGACTGTAAACATTAAGGGAAGAATCAAGAATGAAGAGGTTCACAAATACAGAGAAAAATAAAACCAGACAACTTTCTGCTTTTATAAACCAATAAAAGTGACTTCATACACACACACATACACAGTTCACATCTGAACAAAGAGAGTCCTGAGAGTCTGTTCACTGAAAATACAAATGGATGATAGGCGACTCAGACAAATGAAGGCTGTGAAATCAGGGCAGCTGTGGTTTGGATTTATGAATGAATGTGAGCCCTAAATGGTAGCAATAACATACAGAAACTCTTGTTTAGCTGTGCTGGTGGGAGATGTTGGGAAATCCTCCAGTCTATGCAAGTAGTTGGAAGAGAAAGCCAAGGAATGTAAAAAAAAAAGAAGAGCAGAAAAAAGTGTAAAACAGTTCAGAGACACCATAAGGTGAAAACAGTTTTTCACAAGCAAGAACACTGAGGAGCCACTTCAAGTGAAAATGCCTGGATTGAGAAAGTAGCTCAAAACTACACTCTTAGAAATAAGGGTTGCAAAAGGGTTCTTCCTGAAGGACTGAGATTCTATCCAGAACCACTTGTTTCTGAAAAAGCCTTTTCTGAAGAAAGGGTTCTTTGTAGATATATCTGGAATCCTCTTAATCAATTTATTGTACTTGACGTGTTCTGCCATAGTTGATATACGATACAATACGATACACGATACAATACGATACGATACGATACAATGCAATATGATACGATACGATACGGTATGCTGCAAATGATACGATACGATACCATCCTGGTAGAGTTGAGATCAACTGCATCATTGAAACAGTAAAGAGTATAGAGGTAGTGATTTCACAAAATCTTCACTCCCTAAAAATATAATTGTGAGTCCGGAGTGCTGTGGGTTTTGCTGGACCACATCAGCTCCAGCCCTTTAGGAGCCTCATGTAGCCCAAGGCTGCTGGACTTTGTTCCCTGGGCCCCCAGGCTAAACTGTTGATTAGTAAAAAATTAAAAGGTTCTTGGTACAACTCCGGTAGAACCTCCTGGCTGGGTTCCAGATGAAACCTTTGGAATATAACAGGGTTCATGGTAGGACTTCCTGGAAAGGTTTTAGTTGAAAACCTTGGAATATAAAGAGTTCTTGGTAAAACAAACAAACAAACAAACAAAACCTTGGGGGCTTCTAGATGAGACCCTTGGAATATAAAATGATTCTTGGTAGAAACTCCAAGGTGGGTTCTAGATAAAACCTTTGGAAATTAAAAGGGTTCTCAAAAGAAACCACTGGGTGGGCTCCAGATGAAACCCTTGGAATACAGAAGGGTTCTTGGTAAAAATCCCTAAATGGATTCTAGATGAAACCTTTGAAATATAAACAGGGTTCTCAGTAGAAACCCCTGGGCGGGTTCTAGATGAAGCCCTTGGAATATAAAAGGTAGAAGATTCTTGGTAGAACACCCTTGATTGGTTCTTGTAAACACCCTTAGAAGATATAAAGATTCTTGAGAGAAACATCAGAGAGGGGTCTAGGTGGAACTAATACACCATGGAAGGGTTTTTTTTTTTTTTAGAAGCTTTCATAGATGGTTCTACGTATAACCCTTTATGTTGGGTTCATGTTGTTTCAGGTGGAACCTTATAAAAGGTTATACCATAAACCAAAAAGATTTCTCCTTCAGTGACAAGCCAAAGAACCCTATGTAGTTCTAGCTAACACCTTTATTTCTAAGAGTGCAAAATAAACTATCCTATCAAGGACAACCAGAGTTAAATTTAATGTCATCAGGAAACTGTATCTGGAAGAAACAACTGCTAACACAGCAGTCATAATGCTTTGTGACCGAAGACATCTGCATTGCCTGCTGTTGAAAATCTCTTAGTTAATGTCTGCACATTGCCTTTACTTGAAGCAAACAAGGGAGTAGAAAAACATGCCAGTGGCACTACAATCATTCTTACTTACATCTGAATATTGGGCAATTTTATACATCAGTAGCAACTATAAAGTGCCGAGTTGTGTGTGGCATGTACAAATTCAAACACACGAGTGCGGCTCAGAGCATATGGTATGAAAACAGGATTAAGTCTCAGTTTTATTTTCACAGTGGGAGAGTCTGTTAAATAGAATGAGATGAAGAAAAAGCTTCTTATTGAAGCAGCAGTAGAAGTTCTAAACTGAATCAAAGCAGCAAGGAGATGCATCAGCCCGCCTCAATGCATGACTACAAGGCTTGTAACCTGATTAGGGTGGTTATGTTTTGAGGAAATTGCTTGCAGTAAAAAACAAAAAAACACTGTTAAAATTTCCCGTCTGGAGAGGAGTCAGTAATTGGCTCCTGCTGAGTGCCAATGCTTGTGGAAAACACTGTCTCTACTTTTTAGTTTAAACTCTTGATTTTACAAATGTACTTGACATTAAAGCATCTACAGTATGTAGAAGTTCTGTTGCTGTGTTTTGTACTAGAAAAAGGTATTCTGCCTTGACTTCACTCAATACTTTGATATCACTGAGTATCTTAAAAAGTAAATAACCATGTTGGTGAAGTTGTAATACCTATGAGCTTAGAAGTTTTCTATCCCCGAGACCACAGTTCAAATCAAATAGCTGTTCTCTTAGGTAACACAAAAATAAAAAAATATTGAATCAAAACACCAAAAATCATTATTAGTGATAATTAAAAGTTTTTTAAAGACTAACTTTACACAGCACGGGTTAGGATCAACACACTGTTAGTTGCTATCCAGAGAATTTCTTTCAAAATGAGACATTAAAAAACCTTCATTAAAACATTAGAAAAATAGCTGTTATACCACAATCCTGATTAGCAAAAGTTAAAGAGAATTTGTACTTACTGGATGTTAGGAGTTATGCCCTCCAGTAGGACAATGTTTACCCCTCCTATGTGAGCCGATGCACACGTCTCAGTCATTTTCTGGTGCAGGATATCTGTGGACACCAATAAAAGAAAGATTACATCAAACTCAATTCAATTCAATTTTATTTATAAAGCCCAATATCACAAATCACAATTTGCCTCACAGGGCTTTACAGCATACGACATCCCTCTGTCCTTATGACCCTCGCAGCGGATAAGGAAAAACTCCCCAAAAAAACCCTTTAACGGGGAAAAAAAACCGGTAGAAACCTCAGGAAGAGCAACTGAGGAGGGATCCCTCTTCCAGGACGGACAGACGTGCAATAGATGTCGTACAGAACAGATCAACATAATAAATTAACAGTAATCCACATGACACAATGAGAGAGAGAGAGAGAGAGAGAGAGAGAGAGAGAGAGAGAGAGAAAGATGCAGGTAATGACAGTAGCTTACAACAACATTATTGAAAGTAATAATATTATAGTTATAGTTCTGGCTATAAACAGAACAAACTTGTATCTATCAGGAATTAGCTGTTTTTGCAGAAATAAAATGAATTATCTTTTGGAATCAATCATTCAATCAAGAGACAAAGGGCTTCCTTTTGGAATTTTAAACCTTATAACTCTTAAACAGAAAAATAGATCCTAAAAGTTTCAGGCCAAAGACTATAATTGTTATTATCAAAATTGAATTTATTGACCAAAGGCTTTGATGCTAGGTTGATGTCGGACAGCTCTGATAGTTCTCATCTTCTTTGTGTTTTCATAACAAATCAAGGAAATAAGGTCAGTGTAGGCGATCTCAGAACCCATCAGCAAACGGCCTGACAATGCTAAGCCTCTGAGAAAATATTTCTGGAGATCTGGTATAGCCAGCGAATATCTGGGCCAACACTTCCTCTTCCGTGTGCTGCTCATTGTTTCCAGTCCAATTAGCAACTTCAGACAGGTCCAGATAATATTTCGGTTAATCTAAATGAACAGATATTTGCAAATGAGTGCAGATTAAAAAAGAAAAGCTTAATCATTATCAGATGATAGCCAGTGGGTTCTGGCTCGCTGTTCTCCACACAGACTGTTAACCTGCAGGCAACCAAAGCCCACTCAAATGTGATTGGTCAATAGTATCCGGAATACAAATGGAAAGCAGAAAATTTGCTACACCTAAATCTTGTTCTGCTACCTATTCTCCATACATTTTCACATGTCTGAGTGATTAGAGCAAACGCAACCAGTTAAAGCTAGCTGCTAGCTTGGTTAGCATGGTGCATTTCAAGCTAATGTTAACTGTAATGATGATACTTGCAGAGAAAATTAATTAATTGTGTGCAACTTGAGCATAATTAATTGCGTTTAAATGCGAGTTATATAAAAATTGACCCTCCATACAGTTGTCATGAACGGGAAAATTATCTATAGAGACCAAAACTGTTTTTGTACCAGGCTGTAAACATGAGTATTTCTGCTGTAAAGTTGGGCATTTTAACAAGGAGGTAGGAATTGACTCGCTTTTGGAGCCAGACTCAAGTGGCCATCAAGGAGCTGCAGTTTTTGGCACTTCTACTTCGGCTTCATTTTTCAGCCCAGACTGACCAAGTTGAAAAATAAATAAAACACACTAACATCATTTAACACCCACACAGATCTTGACCTCACCTTTCATCTTCTCCTTCAGGGTGAAACTTCCATGGATCTTCTTCAGCTCAGCCTCCATGGTCAGCCCACCAATGTCAGCCTCCAGATGGGTACGGTTTACCATGCCGATGCCGAACACTATGAGTGTGACGTGCTGTGGCTCAGAGCTCACCAAGCTACGCCGCCGCCCGCCTGCGCCAGGGGGCTTGTTAGGGGTGGTGGGTTCCTGCTGCTCGTTCTCAAAGATCACTTTACAGAGCGGCTCTGAGGGCCGACGTCCGCCTTCTGCAGAGAAGAGTGAGGAAGCAAAGTACACATGTAAAGGAGATGTTCGGATGGGCTGGAAGGTGGGCACAATGATTCCACAGGAACATGTTCTGCCACCATAAACACCATTAGCAGCTATAATGGCCAAATGAGCAGCAAGGCAAGCTAGCTAATGTTAGCTTCCTCACAACCTGTGATGGTGCACAGTGCAGCGCAGCCAGAAAACTAGTGGAGACAGAATTTGGGCAGTAGGCATGTTTCCACATGTTAATGTGGCTAGCCGGCTGCCTGCTGGCAAAGCCAGCAAAAACTAAAATAAAAGGCAAACTTTTACATCACAAAACATTAAAATTTCATCACTTCTGAATGGACAGCATTTTAA
The DNA here is from genome assembly GCF_011397635.1 of Epinephelus fuscoguttatus. Taxonomy (NCBI): domain Eukaryota; kingdom Metazoa; phylum Chordata; class Actinopteri; order Perciformes; family Serranidae; genus Epinephelus; species Epinephelus fuscoguttatus. The sequence continues at coordinate 33,830,466 of NC_064765.1, read as the reverse complement.
AATGCAGCCCTACAGCTCACTGAGTCACAGGAGCACTAGATTAAAAAGACAGGCCTCCTGTATTTCGCATTGATTTTTTTTCTTAAAAGTTAACTAGTTAGTCATCGGTTGGTTGGGTGCTGGCCTTTGGAAAGTAAAATTAACTCAAACTGACATCCCTGCTGCTGTTGTTAATTGCTCCCCAATTTCAGTTCATATTCCTGCAGGAACATGTCCGGCTGTATTTAGAAGCTCTTCACAAGAGAAAGTGTCACCGTACTCCGTCTGTTACAGTCACTCCCTGTCTGCAATGATGGTGCATGGATGCAGAGATATGGTAGACCTGCACAGGTTGACCAATCAGAGCAGATTGGGCTTTTTTGGGAGGGGGCCCATCAAGAGACAAGCGCTAAAACGTAGTCTCAGACACAGGGTGAATACGGGTGTTCCAGCACAGAAAGTATGAGGATAATTAAGTGCTTTTTGATCATTAAGGCATGTAAACATGTTCTAGTGGAAACTCAAAATACAAAAATGAACCTGAAAATGACCGTAAGAGGTCCTGTTTAGCACATTATTAATGCTAATGCACTACAGAAATTATTAAATGCATGCAAAATAACAGCAGCTGAGTACTGACTTTTGCCCAGGCAGATTTGTACAGGTAGGATACGTACAATGTCACAAGGAAATGTGTAATGTCTAAAGTGTAAGTATAAATAAAAGTCAATAAAAGCAATATATTAGGAAGTGACAGTTTTGTCAATAAAGTCTTACAAAACAGCGAAGGCACAAAGACCTATACTTAAGCTCAGGAGGGAAGAAGATGTGTCAGGAGAGAATTAAGATTTAACAGCAAGGCTTGTCGGGCTGAGCAGAGCAAATTTACAGCAATATGGTCAAATAATAATGTGAGGAATGAAGGTATAAAAGGCAAAAGTACAAAGTAAAGCAGGATGGAAATGCATGTGTGGGATAAAGGATGGAAATTAGGAACTGGATGAATCCCACCTGAAAGGCAGTTCTCTGGGGAGCTTTTCTCCAGGATGCCAGTGGGATCGGAGATGAGGGAGTAGAAGTTGAGCAGCTTGTACATGTTCTGCCAACATTCTGCTGACGGCTCGCTCTGCTCTGACACCGTGATGGAGTCGGAGTCGTCCATCTGGATGGCCATGTGGTCTGCCACGTCACGGGAGCCCTTCCGTGACACCTGAAGGCGTTACACAATAATACACGTTATAAAACAAATAGAAATGTCACAATATACATCATGGGGCTGAGGGGTAAATAAACGGCCTGGCTGACTTATTTCTTCTTTTATTGCACTACTGTTTACTGTAACAGTGTAGCTACTGTATCAGCCTGTCGATAGTCATGACAGAGACAGGTAATGAGATCTGTAAGATGACAACAGCTTCTCGTGATATTTACTTCAGTAAACAGGAACGCAACTCAATTATTTCTGTAGAGGGCTTTCTAAGAGCTCTGGTTTAGATTATATCTGTATAAGTCTGTCACGAGTCCCTCTGATGAGCCTTCTATTTTTATAGAAATCCCTTCACTTCAAAAAATGTTGAGCTTCTTGAAGGCTGAAGCCCCCATTCTAACTATCAAGGCAGGAAAAAAAAAACTGTCATGGTGAGAACTATAAAGTCAGACAGCTTTGCAGACAAGATTCTATTTTTAAAGTTCTACCTAAAACTGGGGACTGTGTCTCACCAACAGCTGACACTGTGTTTCAGCGACTGGTGCCTGCTCTGAGAAATGTTTATTATCTACTGGCTCCCTCTAGGGTTTGTGGGGAGAAAATGACAGTTTCAGTATGAATTTTGGGATTTTACTGACCATATTTACAGGTCTGGACAGGTGCCCAACTGAGGAATATTTGAGACTATTTAACAGTATTTGAGAGAGATCTTAACTGAAGTCCTCAGGCAGATACTGGCTGTTCCAAGTTATAGATTAAAAAAGGCAATTGGGCTCCTAGACTTTGAAATGGCCTGCTCTGAGTGCTGACACTGGGAAATCTCTGGGACATTTTATGATATGAAAACATAAATATTCTGAGCGGGTTCCAAGTTTAATTGCTGCTGCAGCATTTGCCAATATCAGTATCTGACAGAAAACTAATGCAGACCTTACACCAAACAACTTTGCAAGCACTGTCATAATTAAATCATAAGAGTTTTAACTCAGTTGGTGTGCGCTCCTGTGATCCTGATCGTTTGATGCAAGGTGGTAATAATACTCAGTCAGAGTCACCCTTTTTCTTGTCTTGATGTTCCGACAAATTTAGTTTGATATTATCGTTAGTTTTCAGTCTTGGCTCATGCAAACAGTGAAAAACAGTGTCATCAATCAGGTAGCAGCAAACAAGGTAAACCGTAAATATGGAGGGGAATCTGAGGAGGCACGAGAATGTAAACAAATCTCTGCTCTCTTGGACAGTGGAAAAGGAGGAGAAACTGGTGGATTTGTCTTGCAAACTGTAACCCTGCAAGATCCCCAGACTTTGCTAAATTTCATAGTGTGTGGCTAAAAACTCACATTGTCTCTAAATATGAGAAGACCTCAGCCTTTTAAAAGTCTGCTAGTACACAGTGGGAATAACTTGGACCCATTAAGAGTGTTTATGCTGTCGAGTCTACACATTCACTGTGAACACAGGCTGTTGCTTAACAATGCAAATTTACTGAGAACGTCTCCATAATCATTGAAACCCTCTATGGTTCTGACCTTTGTGACTTTAAATGACACGACTCCTCAAAAGTGTAAAAAAAAAAAGTCTCTTTTCATTACCTTAGAGGTGCGTCGCTCTGAACGTCCCAGGGAGCTGCGTCCACGAGGCTCCCTTCTCCCCAGCGTGTCCATGCCTGATGGAGGCCCATTAGGTGGTAAAACCCCAGTAACGCCCGCTCCTCCTCCGCCTGCTCCTCCACCACCCACCCCTCTCTTGCTCTTCAGGGTTTGGGTTCCGCTGCGCCCCGCGCCATTAAGGCTGCCCCTGGAGCTGCGGCTGAAGTCAGAGGACCTGAAGTGGCGGTATGGCCGGGCCTTGAAGGTGGGCGTTGGGGAGGCCGAGCCGGCGGTGTAGCGGCTCAGCTTGATATCAGTCTGTGTGGCCTTGATGTCGTCGATCATGGTGCTGAACTGGTGGATAAGGCGCACCAGGGCCATGTCGACACGCTGGCTGATGGCCTGACAGGCTGTGGTAAAATCACAGTGGAATGTGTTGTAGTGGCGGCGGTTGAGGTCGTGGAAGGAGAGCGGTGCTGCGGTGGGGCCCTGTGGAGCGCTGGTCGACTTCTCCATCACCACTGCATTCAGGCTGAATGTCTCAATCAGCAGTGCTGGCTTGAACTCCAGCGGAGGGAGGTTTACCATACCTTGTCTAAGGATAGAGGGAGGAACAGACGAAGGGTTATGGATGTATAAAGCAGACATTTTAACTTAGGTTTAGAGAGAACACCACACTAAATCACATTGAAGGGATTGCATTTTTTTTAACTAGCATTGTATGAGGTACTTATACATAGTCAGTGCATTACCTACAGTAGATGTTAGTTGGTGCATCCCCAGTTTGGAGAAGCTGACAAGAGTCCTGCCACAGAAGCTAAGCAATGTACTGCTATGGACTGGGGTGACTTTACCTTGACACAGACAGCACTTTCCAATGGGGAACTGAAGGTGTTACCTTGCTCTCTTAAAAGTCAAACTGTAATTTACCTAGTGGAAGACAGGAGCTACTCGTCTACAGCTGCCTTGATCAGTTATCCATCAGTTTGTGTTATTGTATGACTTTGGTGTTTTAAGGTTAGTTTGGACTTATCAAAGTCACAAAATAACACATACGAGCTAACAGATCAAGGCAGTGGTGGACCAGTAGCTCCTGTCTTCAGAAAGCTAAAATTACTGTTTTTGTCAGTAGGGTCTTGTCGCTTTGACGAGAGCATAGCTTGGGGACTGAAGCTGTAACAGCTATGCCACTGGAAAGGGCAGTAAAAATATTCTCAATATAGTGTACACTTAAACTGACATTTTGCTGCTGCCCCGTGCAAAGCAGTACATTGGTGTTACACCTGCCTGCTTCTCCAAACTGGGAACATGCCGACTGCTCACACAACCCCACTTCAAAAAATCTGAATCATCCCTCTACGGAAAAACAATGAAAATTAATTTCCCGGTCTGTAACACTCATTTTATGATTAACATTTATTTTACCTCCTGGACCTTTTGTTTTTCCGATCTTTGGAGGTGTCAGAGTCGACGATGTCTGCTCTGAGACACTCGAGGTTGCCAGAGAAAGACAGGTGCTCTCCAAAATACATCTTGTAGCTAAGAGGAGTGGCGTCTTGGGCCTGGATGCCTGTGTAGCTCAGCAAAGGCTTGAAAACAACCTGAGGGTGGGAAACAGATATCAAGGCACAAAATGAAAACAGGTGTTTGTAGAGGTGAAGTGGTAACTGAACTATAGTCCTTGCAGATGGAGTTTCTGACACCTACATATGGAACGAAGGAAACATGAATCAAGGGAAGACAAAGGATATATGACGTGAGTATACTCAACCGGGATAAACGCTCATTTACTGTTTAATCTGCCAATCAGGTATGGATTCATCTGTTTTTCAACCTGGCATAAGTGACATTACGTTACTTGCAAATCGATGTTAACACTAAATATTCTGCCTGTTAAAAAGCTGTTTAAAACATGAATGAAAATAAATGAAAAAATAACACAAAGTCACACAACAAAAGACTTTAAGAGCTGCAGACATCATGTTAATTGGCAGCTTGGTGCAGGTTTAGACAGAAAGCACAATAAAAATCACCTGAGCATCGGCCAGCTGAACAGCAGCTGGACACTGGTTCCCCTCCTCAATATCAGCCATGTCGTCCTGGCTGGTGCTGTGCTGGGAGTGCTGGGAGTGGGTCCCATCCAGGGTGTTCTGGTCGCTGGACAGCACTGTGTTGAAGTCTGATGCTGAGGGGATTGTGGGCAGGTTGCATGTCCCACCTAAGGGCGCAGAGGAGAAGTTTGGGATACAAGCTGTGTAAGAACAGGCAGGTCCTGGGAGCTACTGTTGTGTGTCTCCTCCAGGATATATTCACACCAGAGCAGCTCAGTGGCAGTATGATAGTGACATGTGAGCACAAGCAGCAGTGAGTGAGTCGAGTGCTGCAGGGTGAGACACTTTACCGCTCTGCCTCTTCATAATAAAGACGTTAGAGTGAATTAAAAGGAAGGCAACCATCACATAACAGGCAGTTAGAAGAGGAACTTTATGGCCATTTTATGTGTAATTTAGACAGCCTCATCACATTCTCCTAATTTGTTTGTGAGGAACTGTTGTGGCTAATTTGCTGCACTGTCACTGGCTGACACCTGGGTAAGTAGATAATGACAAAGCTGATGGTCTTGGGCACAAATCCAGCCTTTCACACATTGTAATTGTACCCAAACAATCAGAAGTGCTCCGCTAAATTGTCAAGGTAAGATGTATCATTTCAGTGCTCCAGTGCGTGATTTCAAATAATAAACTGCTATTGAGGGAGAATGAAACAAGTCAGGGAGCAGCTGTTTGTAACTCAGAAGATGAGTGGGAGTACAGAGGAACAGAGGGCAGGAAAGAGCAGCACTGTGAGAGATGAACAAAGACTGGAGGTTGTTAAACTCACACAATGTTTGTCAGGAAGGTAACAGTGAGGAAACATCATGACTCTATCTATCCACCACCACTACAGAAGCAATGCTGCAGGCCTGTAGCACAGCTATGAGGGTATTCCAGAGAGTTTAATAAGCTGCCACCTGACTCTGATATCAAACATAGTATTCACTAAGGCCTTTTAATGACATGTTGGGGGCAAATAATCCAATGTTAAGTATCTGACTGGTAGTACAGATACAACGATTCATTAACCAATTAGTTGCCCACGATTCAATGAATCACCAACTGACTTCATGATCAATTACTGTTTCACTTATTTTTAAGGAAAAAAAACAAAAAAACAAAATTCTTTAATTCTAGCTTCTTAAATGTGAATATTTTCTGGTTTCTTGACACCTTTATGACAGTAAACTAACTATCTTTGGGTTGTGGACAAACCAAGACATTTGAAGACGTCGTCTTGGGCTTTGGGAAGCACTGATCGACATTTTTACCATTTTCTGACATTAATTAGTCATATTTTTATTAACCGAAAATAGAAATTAACCATTAGCTGCAGCCCTAACTGGTATTGTTGCATTTTAATTTGAAAGCAGATAAAACACATTCACATACCACTCAATGAAGACAACATTAAGATCTTGCAAGTAAGACTTCATCTTGGTCTTTTCGTTGAAAAGCATTTTGTTTAGGATTTAAAAACTTTGTGACTTTGGCGCCCCCCAATGGTAGTAACACAAAAGGCACGGTGACAGACAGCAATGCTGCTAAGTTTGTCTCATTGTTCAACAAATAAAAACATATGCTAGTAGAATAATTTGACAAATGCTATAATTACAGAGAAAAATATATACATAATGGCTTTAAAGCTGGGGTAGGCAGTTTTCTGGGGGGAAAAAGGAGGGAGAATTTGAAAAACTTCCTCCTGCAGCTCTCCACTCTGTCCTAAGCCCCTCCCACCAGATGAACACGGGCATACGCACACACTTCATACAGTAACCTGTGCAAGTACTAGTCATTAATTTCACTCATTCCAATTGTGACTGTGATCCTCATGCTGTTATATAGTGCCGAATCTATAATTTTATTAGCAACCTTTTCTCCCCATCTCTGAAAAACTTCACCAACATTGACATGTGTTTTGTTTATTGTCAGACTGTTGTTGTCAATGTTGAAATAGCAACTTTCTCTGCAGGACTGTCTGCCACTGAATCTGGCTTTCACCTTCTGTAGGGACATGCGCACACATCTGCATTTGTGGAACAGCCACTACGGCTGTCCTCTCTCTGAAATGACCTGTGACCTGTCTCCCATCATGGGCTGGACACTAACGCCTGAAAACAGAGTCACGAGGAGGTACAGAAGTCTAACTTTGTCTCAGTCCACTTGGATTACAATATGCTCAAAGTTTATTATGGGATTTTTGCCCAACTAAGCAAAACCAAAACCAAAAAAAACTGCATACCCCAGCTTTAACCAACAATATACAGTATAAATTGTTCTTGCCTCCAGCATGAAAAAAGGTAATTTTGTTTTATTCACACACCAACAACAATCCTGTTTCCAAGTTTTTCTGTGGGATACATTAACACAGAGTTCATGGAGACTATCAAGCTAACAAAGGGGGACAAACTATCTGCTAGCTGGCTAACTAGCTCACCAACACCATCAGCACAACACTGAGCAACAATCCCTGACCTCCTTCTGGACTGTTAACTGTTGGGAGTGGTTGGTACTGGTAGTGGTTGACAGGAGAATCCGGTTGGTCTAGTAAAACAGCAACATTATATGGACATTTAACTGAATTCAGATCTGTTATCTACTAGCTGGGTGTTAATGATTAGTATAAAGTCTAACAGCATTAACAAAATATTTAGTAACAGAGAAAAAAAGCATTATTTTGTCCTTATAGTGTACAGATATTTAATCATCTTAATGATCTGAAATCCTCATCTAAATTAAAAATGAGATGATGACTTCGCTTTTTAAACTGGACCTTGTTTTCCCATGTTTTTGTGTCTAAGTGACTGATAGAGACAGCAGTTTTTGAAAATTGGTCCAGTGCTGAGTGAGCGCTGCAGCTGGCAGTGGCAAAACAGGCTGCAATGTTTGCATCGTCAATTTATGCCAACTTTACGTGCTTGTTTTTGACACTGACAGGCTCAGATTGTTATTGTAACTGACTGACAACATTATGAAAATGATCCCTACAGAGACAGCCCTTTTTGTTAAGGAGTGACGTCCTTTTGGTTTAACCAGAAACAACCTTGAAATATCTTTGCCAAAGCCACCAGATTCCTTTTAAATAAACAGTGATTTTATCATCATAAAATACATTTCATTCCAAGTCGACAGAAACAAAATAAAACTCACAAAAACCATCTTGGTTTATCTTTCCAGAGTTCCAACAATCACCAACTCTGGATTGGTTGAAACAAACCTTTAATTCGCCTAGTTAGATGTGAAGATATGCTGGCTCTTTACATGCTAAAATTACTGTTTATTTCAATGGAGTCTGGTGGGCTTGGTGATTGCAATTTCTTGGCTGCTTCTGGTTAAACAAAAAGGATCTCACTCTTTGTAGGAATCCTTTCCATAACGTCGGTAGACACCTAAAAATAACAATCCAAGCCTATCAGTGGCAAAAACAAGCACTTATAGTAGCACAAAAATATGGGAAAATAGGGCCCAGGTTAAAAAATACAGCAGTTTCCCTTCGAGATATATATATATATATATATATATATATACACACACACACAATATACAATCAGGATTTGATAAATGGCAAACACCCCTCCAAGATAAACCCTGAGTCCGTGGTATCTGACCTGTCTGCAGGCTGTTGTGCTGGGAGCGGTTAACTGGTGAGTCCTGGGTTACAGCCCCCGTCCTGTTACCCACAGCATTGGACATCCAGTTGTAAAAGCTGACGGAGGACGGCTCCGACAGCAGCGGGTGCTCGGTCAGCATGTCTGTCCCTACACTGTTTCCTGAGCCCCAGAAGAAAGAGATTGAGAGTACATTACATCATGGAACAGACTACAAAAAAGGACATCACACAGACACTGACTGCTGTTCACACATCATCTTCATATTGCATCACCGAGGCACATGCAGTTAATGTAAATTTAAATTTGGGGATTATCAAAATTATGCCAAAGATGGGGTTTGTACAGTTTCAAACTCTCACATCACACACACACACCTACCTCTCTCTCTCTCTCTCTCTCTCTCTCTCTCTCTCTAATGTACAGTCATGGTCTTATACTAAATGGTCTTGTTATCTTACACAGTTTCCTCCCTGTCAGGTTTTGTTAGACAGTGTTGAGAAAAGTCTGAGTGTAGTCTTTCTGCTTTTATAAAGTAAGGCGATATCAGTGGGGGTTGCTGAATGTTGAGAGTGTGAAACAAAGTAAATAACTCACAGCACAGAGACTCTTCAGATTCGTTCACAGTGGGCATGTGCTCGAGGAGGGACCGAGTTGTAAATCTATTTTAGTCTTTCTTTTTTATTCACATTGCTGAACGGTAGAGGTCAGCCTTGCAGCAAAAATGACAACCGGACTTAATCATGTTTTAACCAGGTGAACACTATTCTGTGGTCACCAGAACCTTCAACATCTTGTGGTCAGCGACAGCGTGACACAACAGTGGTCTGGGCATGTGTACCTGTGCGAGTGAGGGAGCTGCTCTTGGCTGCAGCAGCAGCAGACGGCTCGCTCCTCTGGGGCATGCCCTCCAGCAGGTTGTGCAGACTCCGAAAGCTGCCTGTCAGATTACTCAGGAGACTCTCCTTCCTGGGGCTGTCCTTAGCTGGCAGGCCCGCACGACTCACGTGGGCGGGTGAGTCAGCTGCTGTGTCACCGCTGGTGTAGCTCAGAGACTGGTATGGATGAGAGCCCTGGGTATGACAAATGTACAGATTGTGTTCATACTGTACCACCGCCTGTGGCTTTTTATATTTCAAAGATGAGTGGGATATATGCTGACAGCAACAATCCATTATGGAAACGCTCCGAAGTTGATGTAATACACAGATTCACTCTCATTTGGCATTTTGCCTTGCTACGTTTGCACTTTTTCACTGCATCAAAACCTCACCTGATCTCACCTGAGCGCTGCAGAGGTACACATCACGAACACATAAAATACACCACCACCCACTTTTACTGGGTCATAAGTGATGGCTGAGAGGGATTTCTTTTATACGAGTCTATATATTGTTTTTTGTCTAGAAAAATCCTGCCTACTATATTTTCTGCAATAATCCAATGTCCAGTGGACTAATCCCATTGGCCTTTTGATGAGGGAACAAGGGCGTTGTTAACTTCACGACAGCCAACAAAAAAACGTCATTCCTGCAGCACTTTCTAATCCAAGTGTAATTCATCCAGTCGTATGATCAGCACTCCTAAACACATGCATTTTCACTAAACTTTGCTATTTAAAACACTTCCGCATAAACAGCGCAGGCACACTTACCATATGTGCCAAGACTGTGTCTGCAGAAGTGTTTTACATACTAAGGTTTTAGTGAAAATTCAAGGTGTGTTCAAATACTGAGCGTATGACTGGATAAATGAGACTTTGATTATTGGTTTGTAAATGTATGTTGTGATATAGTTTTGCTGTTGTTACCCCTATGACTTCACTTTATCAAGAAACTTGTCCATTTTCTGATTCTTCAGTCACTGTAAAGCATGTGAGAAAAAAGAGCGTGAAAAAATAAAAAAGGTTTTCTTCCCAAATGCACCATAACACAGGGTGAGTAACTGATATACAAATGATCATTTTGCAGGTGAAGTAGTCATTTATCTGGCAGAGAGAGGGAAATGTCATCTCTCCATTCAGTGCCAGCTCTGATCCCTCCTGGCTCTACAACAGTGGAATCACCTTCACACCACATTCAGGACAGCACTGCTGTTAAATGTCACTTTCCGTACAAAAAACACTAGTGTTTTTCAGGGCTGGTTACAGTTCAGTTCATGCCCTCCAGGAGAGGTAAAACACAATTCCCCAAACAAGAATATATCATCTTTGTTTCTCTGATAGCTCGCTATGTAATCCCCGTCCTTTGGGAAAACTAAAATAACCCCTAACACCTCCCAGTTGCTACAAAGTATGTCCTCTCAAAAACTTGTGGAACTCTCTCTCTCTAGATGACTAGGCTGAAAATTGTATACTGTTATCGTCACAATGCGGTCTCCATATAGTGTGGTACAGAACAGCTATGGAAATGTGTAGAGCTAAAACACTAAGTCTATTAAACAATTAGTTGATCAATGGAATTTATTTGATTTTTCCTCTCAATTGTTCATCTATAAAATGCCAGCAAATTAATTGATAATGCAAATAGTGCAATGGTAGTTGGAGCCCTAGGAATGTGTATGAGCAGTTCTACCTGTACAATACAACCGCTAGCTTGATTAGCATGCCAGCGAGGAGCTAGCAAGAATGTGGACAGAGTAGCTGTGCACTGGGCCCTTTGACATCAGCAGTGATGAACTCTGAACACAAGTGTTTAGCTGGCGACGCATGATAGACGCATGTGACAGACGATGCACTCTGGCTGTCCACTTGCATTCAGATCTACGAAACGTTTGTTAATACAAGGTATGAACATGCTTTCAGAGACACCAACTGTTTTAATAGTACCTTTATCCTGAGTGCAGACTCGTTGTGTGTGTGGGACTTGGACAGTTTCCTCATGATCTCCACTCCGCTCACAGGACCAGAGTTTGCTTCTTTCGGTGGGGGGCGACTGCATGCTCCCTCCAGCAGCATGGTGTGTTCACTCACTGTGGCTTCACAATAATGACATAAAATAAAACTCCTAGAAAAACCATACGACTGCTACAAAAGTCAAGTCTGAAGATTTATACTGCATCATTTATGTCTACATCTCCTCTCTGTAAACAAGTGATAACAGTCTGATTAAATCTGTGCAAACATTAAGAAGAAGAGGTGAGGATTTTCACAGCCCATCTGTGCTAACAGATGGGCGGGTCAAAACAGCATTAGCACACTGAAAGCTGGAAGTTCCCACCTGCGTCAAATTCAAATTCAGCTCCATCGGCGCTGGTGTCGCTCTGCAGTGCAGCACCGTTGTCCAGGCCTAAGATGGCCTCACCCAGGCTCTGCTGAGGCTCCTTGGGTTTGGCAAGCTGGTTGGGCCTCATCAGACCAATGGCTTTGAAGCCCTGAGTTACCACTATGAATTTCATCCATTGTCTGGCCAAAGCGACAAGACCCTTCTTGAGAGTCACAAGGGCTGGAACCCCGTCATTCTGGGATGGAAAGAAGAGGAGGAACTGGATTAGTGTCACCGGCAACGGATCAATGTAAGTAGCAAAGTGGAGCCAAAAGCACTCAAGACCACTTAAAATAATTGGCTTTTTCGTAAACTTGGGTCCAAATGAGACCATACACACTTTAGTAGCCATTTTACTACACATGGCCAAGTTGGAGAGTTTTGTAAAGTTGATGTAATGGAAAAGAATAGATCCAGAGGCCTCGCACTGACCATGGTAGCCTCCTCAATGACAGAGTAGTCAGCCTGCTGCAGGTAGCGGTGAAGGATGTTACAGAGCATACAGGAAGGATTCTCATACAGGTAGCGAGCTCGTTTAGTCACACGGTTGTACTTGCTCCGGATGGGAATGTGGATGCTCTTTTTCTGTTGGGGAACGAAAAAGTTTAAAATTATCGCTCTTAAAATCAAGTAAAACCAGTTAAGCAGGCCTGATAAAATGCTGATTTCTTAATACAATCAGAGGATACTGGACATTCTTCATATGTGATCACTGGTTTGAGTTTACAAATGTATTGCTGACCTCAAGAGCTTCGGTCATGATGCAGCCCATAACAGCACACACTCGCAGCGTGCCCTCCATGTCCAGTTTGCGTAGAGAAGACTTGAGCTGGTCGATGGGAACCAACCAGGCTCCAATGGCAGGTGTGGCTGTGCTGAGCAGATTCAACTGCCTGTAAACACAACAGAGAGTCAGAGGGTCTTTGATTACCTCATATTAACTATTGATCAGTATATCCTGAAATATATATATATATATATATATATTTCTCCTGTTTCAGATAAAACGCTGTATGTCATATATTATCGTGATGTCGACAACGTGGTTAAGAATTGATTTCTGTTCCTTTATTCCCAACTGCAGACACAAGATGTGTTGCAATCGATTAGTTGGCTTCTAATAAACCTCAAATCGAAACCCCAACACTCAGAATGTTCCTGACCTGGGAGGCTGGCAGGAGCAACAAAGTTGCTGATGCAGACAGTTGCCAGGGACACAAAAGCCTTATTTTAATAGCTGGCGAGAATTTTCATAAATGCCTCTCCATTTCAAATTTTTTATGTGGGGTAGTTGGCGCATTACATACAGTGGATGGTGGTCGGTGCACTCCCAGTTTGGAGGAGCAGGCAGGAGTACCACTATGGAAGCTAAGTAATGCACTGCTGTAGAGGGGGGAGCAACAAAATGTACTTTAGCCACTTAAAGAATCAATGTAATTGTAATAAAGTGTATGCTATATTTAGAATATTTTCACCGCTTTATCTTGCCGATAGCCCTTTCCAACAGGGAACTGATGCTATTAAAATGCCCTCTTCAAAGCCACCAGACTCCACTGACAAAAACAGTCACTTTGCCAAACTGCCTCGATCAAGTAGTTTGTTTGAGTTACGGTGTGACTTTGGTGCATCCGAGGTAACTCTTTAAACCACCAGAGCCATACAACAACACAAAGTAACTGATTGAATCAGTGGTAAACCAGCAGCTCTTGTGTTCAGTGAGGTAAAATTACCAATGGAGCGTGGCTATGAAGAGAGCATAGATACATTTCACTTTTGGTTCAGTTCCCTGTCGGACAGGGCTGTCTGGCAGCAAGCTAAAGTGGTGAGATTTTCTAAATGTAGCGTACATTGTTTTGGCCCGGGGCCTCTGCCAAGGCTTGTGTGTGTGTTGTCTTGTGGCTCTGTTGTTTGTGTGTATTTTCAGTGTTCCTGCTTCCTGACTGGGGGTCATTAGGGAATTGGAGGCAGCTGGCCACTGTCTACAAGTTCCTTTAAAATTTGCCACATCCTGATTGCCGTCTGGTAACCTTCTTCTCACTAAGTCCATATCATGTTATTTTTAAAGTTTCTTTGCTGTGCCGTATTGTTAATTTTTGCATTATTCTAGTTTAACTGGCAGCAAGTTGTTTTTTTTTCATGTTACTACACAACCTTTTGTTAACTAAAATTCATTTCCTTTCCTAGTGTAACCCTCACGTTTGCATCCTTTATTTATAATGTTCTCAGAGCCCGGCCGTAACAACACTTACACTGATACTGATTTTTTTCAGGTGACTAAGATGCATTTTGCGGCTGCCCTCCTCCACAGTAAATTGCTTTGCTTCCATGGTGGTACTCCTGCCTGCTTCTCCGAACTGGGGGTGTGCTGACTGACATCTACTGTAGGTAATACACTGACTGTGTATTACCTCATACAACCACACATCAAAAAATCCAATCTTTTCATGTAAAGCTCAACTATATGCCAGTGACATGTGGGTTTTTTCTCTCCAAATTTGTTCAAAAGTTTGTCTAGTTCTAGCACAAGTCATGGACACAGTGTACGTGCACAGACGTTAACACCATCATTGGAGTCGTACCTGGAGATGGCCTGTGAAGGTGACCGCACATTAGTGGGAGCAGCAAAACTGAACCAGATCTCCCTGATGGTGAGCTTCATGCTGCTGGAGTCAGGTGGTGGGGGCATGAGGGGGAGGTCTTTCTTCAGGTCGTCTGACTCCACTCCTTCATCCTACAGAACACAGGAGAGCAGGATTTACGGGATGGAAGAGGCTGGCTGGTGGGATTGACTTCCAGTATTGCAGCTTTGGAATAGATTTAATGCTGTCCTCTGTGATTCAAGTGACAACACATCGCTGTCAGTCTGATTACAGCTTTGATTTGCCATCATGGCTTATTTTCAAAACCAGAGTGAATCTTTAATAGTCTGGTGACTTTAATCTCTTTGTTGTTGCTCTGATCAGGCTCTGCCTGATTATTCTGAAAAAAAGTAACTTTTTCATACACATCTGAACCAGTCTAAAGGAACTCATTTTGTGTGAGCGAGGTAATTACTCAGATCTAATTCAAAGACTGGCAATAGGCCATGATATTTACATGTTAATTTCTCTAAACAAATATTTGCATATGTATGCAGAATCAGTAGACAATGGGACAAAACTTTGGTATCAGAAGTTTCTGGTTTCAGTTTCTAGTTTGACTGGTATTGACCAATCACGTTTGAGCAGCAGGTTAACAGTCCGTGTGGGCTGAAATGCAATCTCGGCACCCATCAGCTATCATCTGATGACATTTTAGCTTTATATTACCTTTTAAAAATCTATTTATTATTTATATATTTATTTTCTATATGTTTGCAATCATATGCAGATATTTGTTTGTAGATGCACAGAGGTGGAAGTCTTAGCTGTAGAATTAGCTAACTACACTGGAGGCATCTTGTTGCTGATGGGTTCCGAGATTGTTTACATGTTTACCAAATAAGAACATAGAAACACAAAATATAAAGAAAACACAGATGTATAATCAACAATTTTAAATGGAGACTGGCCACACATATAAGCATATCTTATTTCAGATCAGTGCAGTAGAGCTTTGACTCTCTGTTTACAAGTTCACATCCACCTGCACTGTCTATGGCACTTAGGTACTTGTAAGCTGTAGAAAAAATAAACAGGAAAGAGAATTTATTTGTCCTCATATAAGTGAAAGTTTGAGGTCACTGTTTGCAAAGCTAAAAAGGCTTTCATGTGTTTGTCGCCCCACAGAAATCAGCTAATCTCAACCCTGCAACAGACTGATACTCAAATGCCATGGAAAAAATTAGATATTAACTTAAAAATAAATACTGCAGAGTTTAAAGTTTGGGTGGGGTTAAGGCACGTTTGACGTTGGTTCTGACCTAGTTGTCTTTTTTCAACCTGAGCCAAAAAAGTCTGAGGGAAGGGATGCATTTTTGCAGCAACTTTATAGAGCACACTGAGCATTTCTCACCTGGTCATCTGAGTCAGAGTGTTCATTGACATCAGAGGCAGGGCTGATGGCGTCATGTGGCAGGTTGTCATCAGAGACGTCGGTGCTGTAGCCGCTGCCCGTCTGAGAGCCTGTTGAACCGTTGGACTTAGACATACCCGTCTTCCCTCCGGTGTCTGAGCGTCCCATCACACCAAAAGAATTGTACAGGATGGCTCCTGACTGTCGGCCCCCTGCGACACAAAACGTAATACATTCACAAAAATGTACACTAATTCCTCTCATTCCTCTTAATACAACTCATCTTTGCTGTTATTATATCTCTAAGTCACGAGTAATGAGTCTTGCTCAGAGAGTGTGAGATGCTTTTACCTTTGACTGTGAGGTTCTCGATGCCACATTCAAACATGATCCAGCCCCATTTCTCAAGAGATGACGCTGCACGGCCAAGATCGCCTGCAGTGGCCTGGGCATCGGTTTCATCCACCATTGAAAACTCCTCCATTTCCTCCAGGCCAAACAGCACTTTGGATTTCTCAAAAGGGATTGCTGTGATGGCACATGTGCCAATGTCTATGACAGAAGAAAAAACAACCCAACTGTTAGAAAATACCCTGTTAGAAATTCTGACAAAAAATGCTATCTGTAGCAGAAAAGGAACAAAAAGTTAAAGGGTCTAATGCTTCTGCTGGGTACTGTAGGTCAAATGAGGGCACTTTGCACACTGCCTAGGGACAGCTAGTACAGTATAAGAGCTCAGAGGTCACGTAAAAGGTCGGGGCACCACTTCAAAAAGAGGCACAGGGGATCAAACGGTGCTGCCATCCTCCTGAACCAACCTGTGGAGTCGAGGCCTCGCAGCTGGCTGTGGATACGGTGGATGTTGAGCCTGGCGGCGATCTCTTTGCCTTTCTCGATGCCGGCGTTGGAACGCAGTGAGCCAGACGACTGAGGCTGCATTTTGGTGGCTGAGGCGTACTTCTCCAGCATGACTGATGGTCGGCCATGTTCTGTGGTGTTTGGTGTCTCCTCCACAATACCCCTGTAAGGAGTAGAAAAAAAATTGCACTTGACTTTGGCTGCTGTCACATTTAAAGCTGGGGTAGGCTGTTCAATTTTGGCTTCACAGAACACAAATCCCACAATAAATTGACTTCTGTGCCTTCTTTTGGTTCTGTTCTCAGGATTTAGAAAATCCAACCCCTGACAGAAGACTTTGGCCAATCATGGGGTGCTCCTACTGGCTGTTGGAGTAGGAATCTCCTGGCATCTCACAATATGATTACAATTCCGCAGTTTAGGATTAGATTATAAAATGATTATTGATGCATCACCATCCTCTGCCTAACTGCCCACAGGTACAGACAGGAGAGTGGGCAGGAGGTCTGGAGTCAGTAGCCGCAGCAACCCGAATTCAGCCAGCGCAAATCCCAGCTCTTAAGGAACAGACAACTTCCCCACCAGATCAGTAAACTCTCTGTTGCTGGTGTTACACAGGTTAGACCCAGCACTGCTACGGCCCACCAGCTATGAAACCAGCCGATACGAGGGTTTGCGCTGGCCGAATTTAAGCCGCTACAGCTACAGAACCAAGGTCCATCTTGTGAGCTGTGGCTCGCTCTCCTCCCAGGGAAGCAGCCAACAGCAATGGTGAGCGAGGTGGAGGGACTCCGGGGTGCTAGCTAGCTAGCTAATTCTTGTCTCATTTGTGGTCTCCTAAGCAAATATGCTGTGTGTAACTCTACAATAAAATAAGATGAAATAAATCAATATATGGAAAACACTGGGTTACTGTATGAAGTATTTGCATATGCATGTGGTCATTTGGTGGGAAGGGCTTAGGACAAAGAAGGGAGAGCTACAGGAGGAGGGTGTGTTTTCAAATTCTGCCAGTTTTGTTGCATTCTCCAGATTTCTGCCTACCCCAGTTTTAAGTGCATGTCAGATTTTGTAAAGTTAAGGAAATATAATTTGTTGGTTTTGTACTCTTAACACTTTTATTTAGAGTACAAAACACACGTTACATTTTGGATCAGAGAATTAGTTATGAATAGAAGAATAAAAATCTAAGTGCATTATTTCCAAATTCCCAAGATTGCCACTTTACTAAAGTGATTCTAAGGTGAAAAAATGACATCCAAATAACCACAACTGAATATGCCAGCAGGCATTCTAAAGCATGTATAGCAGGCATATTTGCCCTGCATGCTCAAAAACCTTCGTCACTGTACACTCACACAAACACACTCACACAAACACACATACACACAGACATGAGGAGTAGTGGGTAGGCGTTACCTGTTCATTCTGAACTGGGTGGCAATCCTGTCGAAGCACAGCGCCACCAGAGACACATGTGTGACACACTTGCTGGAGCATGACGGTGACCCCTCCTCTACAGAAGCCTGCAGGAGGCAAAGGTTCACCTGCAGGAAGAGAGAACCAAACACAACGACAAGTAAACCAAACTGAACTGGACCCCACTGTGCTGTCAAATATTGTTCTCTTATAAATAACTTTAAAAAACGGATGCTGTGGACATAAATATTGGTGATGCCCACAAGAATCTCTTTAAGAAGACAAATTATTGTTCATCAGGGATGCATACAACAATATAAAGATAAGTATACTGTGTGTTGTATTGGGTTTCTCTATATGAAGATATACAGAGGGTAATGGACACATCAATATTGCAATAGTTACAAGTGAGAGAAATGTATTCTGTATCCACTCAAACTTGTGGAGCAAACAGACTTTAACTACCATTCAGTGTAATAAAAAAGAATCTGAATGGTTTTGATAGTATCTGGTACATTTCATAGACACAAATGTTAAGCAGCACTGTATATTCATTGTTGAAATTTAAAGTGATCTAAAGCAAAGCTCGTGATTCTGTGGCTGCTCTTGGTCAGAGTACAGTTAAAGGAACGCTGCTGGCCTCTCATTATTCCAGGTCAGGGTTCTTACCTTGGGGATGGAGACGTTGGCTTGGAGGCCCTTGATTTTCACATTATCTGGTTTGATGGACAGGTCTGTTTGGCCATGGGTGATGTTGAGGGAGCCGGGGGTCGTGCCCTCTGTCTTGGACAGCTTGTGCTCCTGCTTGCCGGTTTGACTCTGTGTGGAAGTCAGATCCAAAACAGTGGGGCGTCAGTCATTGGGCAACAAAGCCACTTTTAAAATGGGCTGCTGATTTTTGTCATATCTCAAAACATTTAAAATATCCATCCAGCCATCTAAAACTGTTTGAGAAGAAACACTTTTTTCATACTACTGATGAATAATTGAGTGACATGTTTGATACTTTAACATGAACTACAGCTTTCCCTTTTTGATTTGAATCAACTAATTTTTGAGTGACTTGCTTTTCACACATACACTGAGCATTAAGCTGTATGTCAACAGTCAAAAACCTCTGACATGTTTTACTACAGAAGTGTAGTTACTAGAGCGCAGATCTCTGCCAGGCGACCAAGTAGCCACCTGGATTGATGGTGGCCACTCTGGACAATTCTTGTAATTCCAGTGGACGCGGCTCAGCGAATTCAGAAGCATCCCAGAGGCTATAAAAATACACGCCTCATCTATTGTTGACAGAGCCACAGCTCGTTGCACAGAGCAGATCAATTTCTCCTGCTACTAGGCACTGTATGTGAAATACAAATACAATATAATTATGAGGTTGAACGTATGTTTTTTAACTATAACATAGCCACAAAGTTTTAATCCATATCATTCATAACTGGACTTTTAATGGTAATAACACAATTCTAAAAAAAAAAAAAATAATTAAAATGGAGAGAAAGAGAAACCATTGAACTACAGAGCCTACTTACTTATGTTAAAAGTACAAACATGGAAGAAGAATGACTAAATCCACAAAATCTGTAAGTTTAAAAAAGCAGGCAGGCAAACAGCTCTACCTCTGACAGTCAAGATGGCAGCGTAAATAACAAAACATGGGGAGTTATTTATCTGGAATCGTGCGCAACTTAAGTGGATCATAACATATCGGGTATAGATCCAGTATAAAACAGTTAATAAAACAGTTTTTCTAAAAATTTTGAATCACTGCAACCATGAGAGATCCTTGAGCATACAGACATAAATATGCACACAAAATATTAGGCTGATTGGTCCAGTAGTTTGTGAGATTAGCTACTCACAGACTCATAGGCACACACACACGACCAAACCCACGAGGTTATAAATATTAACACATAACACAAGCTTCGTCCTGCACTGTTGTACTTACCGACTCGGTGACTGTGGACTTGCTGATCTGATAGGCTTCATTGAGGACTTTCCCATGCAGGTCATCTAGGATGGCTGCAGGATGACGGATACTGGCAAAGTGGACCATGGATTCAATATATCTGAAAGAGACCAAACAGACAGCTACAATAAAACAATACAATTTAATAGGGATATAATTATGTTGTTTTATTTAGTTACATGAGTGAAACACAGAGATGTTGCAAACAAAAACTGAAGCGCTTCATCTTAACTGAGTTAGATATAAAAATCACCCTTTCCAAGAATAAATCTAATTTATTATGTCAGTACTTGAAGTGTGGCCTCTCTTTAACCTTCTAGCTACATTTTACCCATCTCCACTCTGCACTAGCCAAGAGCTAAATGCTGGTAAGACCATCATGAACCCAGCACTGTTAGCCAATGGCAAGCTAAAGATACACACTGGTAGACGACCAAGAGCGAGACCAGACTCAGAAGCACTGTCAGTGGAATTTTAAATCCAAGATGCAATGTGCAGAGGGATTAAACTGGGTTAAGGTCAGATTTTGGCTTCAGGCAAAAAAACAAAACAAAAACAAAAAAAAAAAAACCCTTAACTAAGAATGTGCAGTGTGAGAAAAACTGAGTGTCAGCCAAGTTATTTTAGTTTTCTAATCGTGTTTTTCAAACTGAAACTGAAAATCTAGTTTTAAGGGAGATTTGGTCGATAAAGCAGCATGATAAGCAGACTAAAACAATGTATTAGACTGGGACACAGTGAGAGCATAAACAACATACACAGATAAAAAAAACTAGCATCACCGCTTCTCAGCTGTATGCCTTCGCCAACCAGTCAAATTACAGTTTACATTCATGTCTCTCCAGACTCATATGCAGCCATGACAGTTGACAATGCTGCAAATATGGCTGTTGTTGCAAAGAAGCTACAAATTTTATGACATGGATGCTTCACACACACCTTCAGCCCGTCAGCACAGAAGACCTACAGTATATGGTCACAATCTGCCCTTCTGTTGCTGAGTTATGGAGTTTAATAAGGAGCATCAAATTATTTTTGCATAATAGTATGATGTCATAGTGAAGTTGACCTTTTAGATTTACAATGTCATCACTTTATCTTACTTTTTTCTTTTAAATATTTGTGTGAAATTTAAATGAATTAGCATATGAATTCTTTTTTTTTCTTATTTTACTTTTTATTAGTTTTGTGTTAACAAGTACACATCATACATTCACAAAATAATTAAAACCAACACACCTCTAGGTGAGAGGGTTCTCTACACAGTTGATGTGGATTTAATTTGAATGTATATGATGGTACCATCAAAACAAACAAACAAAATGAAATGTATCGAAATGAATAAAATAAATCCCCCCCACCCTCCCCCAGCCGTCAGTCAAACAAATGCACTGAGAGACAGTAATAGTTAATTATCAGGTTTTAGTTTCCAGTCCCGGATTGTCCATTCCTGATTTGTGTTAAAAATGGTTCCCAAATTTCTGTGTAAATATCCATCTTACCATTTATTGTATATATTAATTGTTCATATGAGGCTGTTTCTGTTAATGCATTGAGCCATTCAGAGTAGGTCGGATTATTTTTTCCTGCCCAATGCCTCAATATGACTCTCTTAGAAGTGGTGAGTGCTATCTTTAGCCACTGTGCTTTTTTCTCATTTATCCTTTCATTTCCTTTCATACTATTCAGGAGACATAATGCGGGAGTGAGATTGATATTTGTACCTAAACTGTCTATGATCTTTTCCATAACCCTCTGCCAGTAGGCGGTTAAATTGGGGCAGTAAAGGAACATGTGGAGAAGATCTCCTTTATCTGTTTTGCAGCGCCAACACAGGTTTGACGCACTCAACCCAAATCTATTCATCCTCACTGGTGTCCAGTATATTCTATTGAATATTTTAAACTGGATGAGTTTGGACCTGGCATCTCTCATTGGACTTAGCATCTCCCCAGTCAATCTGCTCCACTCTTCCTCTTCATAAGTTATTCCCAAGTCTCTTTCCCACACAACCTTTAAACCCGTTGTATTACCCTTAAACCCACTAATAAGATAATTATAAATTTTACCCATAAGGTGAGGCACTGTACTTAATGATATAAATTTAGAGGAGATAGGAGATTGGATTGGCAGCTCAACACCTCTGGGGGTTGCCTTAGATATGCAATCCCTGAGCTGTAAGAATTTCCAGAAATCTCTGTTATGCAGGTCGTATGTTTCCTTTAATTCTTCAAATGATTTTAAAATATTGTTGTGGTAGAGACATTGGATATGCTCGATTCCTTTAGTATGCCACTCTCTCCAGAAGAACACCTTTCCCCCTATTTTTAATAAAGGGTTATTCCATATTGATGATGAGCCTGTAAGAAAAGGAGATACTCCTTCTTTCTTATGCATATGATGCCAGATGTCCCTTGTATTAGAGATCATAGGATTCTGTCCTTGTAACTTTGGCTTATGACTCAGATAGTCTGCTGCTTTAAATGGAGCATTTAATTCTTCTTCTAAATTCACCCATAGAGGTTTGTCCTTTCTATTTGAGAGTAGGGATGTTATCTGGGCCCCTATAAATGCTTCCTGGTAGAGCCTCATATTAGGGAGTCTCAGACCCCCACATTCTACTTTAGCTTGTAGTCTTGTTATTTTCATTCTCGCTCTTTTCCCAGCCCAGATAAACTGACTGAACATTTTATCTATGGTTTTGAAAATGGTCACTGGGATATTTAATGGTATCTTGCTTAAAAGGTAGTTCAACTTTGGGACTATGACCATTTTTATAGCTTGTATTCTCCCCCATAGTGATATTTGTAATTTATCCCATCCCTTGAGTAGAAGTTCTATTTTAGTCAATACTGGATTGAAGTTATCCCATATCATATTCACTAGTCCTGGATTCAAAAGGATCCCAAGGTATTTTAAATTTTTAGCTACCCACTTAAATTTCCAGTTTAGAAAATTACTTTTGTAACAGCTTTTGGAAAGTGGCATCACTTCAGACTTATTCCAATTGATCATGTATCCCGATATGGATGAGAATGAGTTGATAGATTCCAAAATAGCGGGCACCGACTTCTGAGGATCCGCTATCAAGGCCAGAATGTCATCTGCAAAAATTAATAATTTGTTTTCTCGACCACCCATTGTTATTCCTGAGATTGATTTGTTTAATCTTATGGCTTCTGCAAGGGGTTCCAGTGCTTTATTACACGGCATTGTCAAATGCTCGATCCTGATTGGTCAATTACAACATTCTACGGTCTGTTATTTCTGAATAGCAGACCGTTGCTATGAATAGCAGACCGTTGTTAAGGACGCTTCTGATCGATTCGGGCGAATCACGTCATGTCGTATCAATCCGCAGAAAGACGTTTATACCTGCGGCAAGAAATCGTTAATTTTCTGTTGTTTTCTGTTGCTCCATCAAAAATGGAATATTTTTCCAAAATCAATTTTAATATATTTGGAGAAAACGAAACATTGGATTCATGGTTGATGGCTGACCAGTCCCCGGTAAAGAAAAGAAGAAGAGAGGAAACCAGCGAAGAGAAAGAAAGAGAGGTGAAAAGACACAAGGAATTAGATGACACCGAAATTGACAAAATTGAGGAAGACAAACATGAAGTTAATACAAAACGGAACATGGCATGGGCCATGAGTGTGTTTAAAGACTGGCTAATTGAAAAGAAAATGTCAACAAACTTTGACAGTTATTCCGCAGAAAACCTCAACCAGGTGCTGCGATCATTTTATGCATCTGTTCAAAACTCCAGCGGCAAGACCTACTTGCCAGTTACATTGCAATTAGGGCTGGGATATCTCGACATTTCTCAAAATTTGATATTATGAACTGTGCTACTTTCAAGTCCAGCAACGGGTATTTAAATCAGTCATTAAAACCCTCCGTAAAAACGGAAAGACGTCAGCCAGCATCACCCTCCCATCTCAGCAACAGATTTGCGGCTCCTCAGGTGCTCAGAGGCGTTGTCCCCACACACAGCGGTCGGACTGGTCCGAAAAGTGTGGTTTGATGTACAGCTGCATCTCGCAAGACGGGGGAGAGAAGGCAATCGAGACCTGACAAGAGACTCTTTCATTGTGAAAGAGGATGAGAATGGTAACGAGTATATTTCTCTCGCCCACAACGCTGAGACAAAAAACCACAAAGATGCCAAAGATCCATGCAAAGAAAATTACAGAGGATGCATCTTTGCTGAGCCTGACAATCCAAACTGCCCCGTTGCCAGTTTCAAGAAATATCTATCCCTGTGCCCTCCCGACGCTGAAGCGATTTACCTTCATCCACTAAGAAAGGATCAACAGCTACTGAAGAGGCAAGCAGTGTGGTACTCTCGTGAACCCATGGGGCACAATTACCTCGGGCAAATGTTACCCCAAATCAGCCAGGCAGCCGGGCTTTCTAAGAGATACACAAATCACAGCTTGAGGAGCACAGCTGTCCACCTCCTCTCTCAGGCAGGTCTGGCAAGTAGGGAGATTATGTCTGTGACAGGGCACAGATGTGAGAGCAGTCTGAGAAGCTACTGGGCTCCGACCAGTACAGATCGGGAAAAGTGGAGCAAGATCCTGTCCTCTAATTCTGGCAGCAGCAGCAGATCGGGTGAGTGCCTCTCTTAAAGCGTTAGTGATGAGATAATATTGAGAGCAGTTGTAACGGTGAAAAACTGTTTCTAGGTATGTCAGCTGCAGGGCCACAGCAGGGAGGAAATATGGACATGAATGAGGACAGAGACGTCAGCATCAATATTCCCAAGGACGCCCCATTCACCTTGTCCCACGTCACAATCAATGGAAACGTTCAGTTTAATGTGAATTACAAATAAGCTAATCTTCGCTTCAGAGTTACCGTTGCTTTCCGTTACTGTTTCAACCGTAGAAAGGAACGGACTATTTTTTCAAGTGGAAAACTTTTGTAAATCAATAAAATCATATTTAGATAAGCATTTGATGTCAAACTTTTGATTTCTTTAGTGAGTAGCCGTGTAATAAGCGGGATAATGTAGAGCGAGCCGGTCACTATAGAGAAATAAACCCCGACAGGGTGATGCAGGACCCTTACATAATAAACAAGAGTGGCGAGAGTGGGTCTCCCTGTTTTGTCCCTCGTCCTGCTACAAAAGCCTCTGACCTCAGACCATTAGTTGTTACCATAGATTTAGGCTGGCTATAGATGAGCTTAATAATGTTCTGAAGTCCCAAACCAAAACCAAATTCTTGTAAGGCAAAAATGAGGTAACTCCAGCTAACCCGATCAAATGCTTTGTTTGCATCTAGGGACAGAGCAGCTGTTGGAGTATCTAAGTCCTTGACTTTCCAGATTAAATGAAGTAAGCGTCTGAGATTATCTGAGGAGGTCCTGCCTTTCACAAACCCCACCTGATCTGGATGAATGATGGAAGCTATTACACTGTTTATTCTGACTGCAAAGATTTTTGTAAAAAGCTTTTCATCACAGCATAGTAGGCTAATTGGCCGATAACTTCCACACTCCAGGGGGTCTTTTCCCTTTTTCAATATAAGGGTAATTATTGACTCTGTCATTGAAGGTGGGAGTTGCCCCCTATCAATGGCTGAGCTAAATGTTTTGAGCATCTCAGGGCCAAGATCCTCTGCAAACCGCTTGTAAAATTCACTTGGGATCCCATCTATACCTGGGGTTTTCCCCGAAGGCAGGGATTGTATTGTTTTATTTACCTCCTCAAGTGTTATTGGACGTTCCAGATACCTCATATCTTCTTCTGATAGCTTAGGGAGATTTAAATGTTCAAAGAATTTTTTTGCTTTATCCAAATCCAGTTCACCCTCTGACCTATAAAGCTCTTCATAGAACTGTTTAAACACACTGTTGATTTCTTTGTGATTAGTAATGAGAGCGCCAGTTTTGTCTCTAATTGCCTCTATCTGACGAGCAGCTTCTCTGGCTTTCAACTGACTGGCCAGTAGTTTGCTGGCTTTTTCACCAGATTCGTACCACTTTTGTTTTAATCTATAGAGAGAATATTCTGCTTTTTTTTGTGAGTATAGTATTTAGTTTGTATTTAATCTTAACTAAATTAGCAAGGCTAGCATTGTTTGGCTTTTTCCAAAATTCACTTTCTAGCCTTTTAATTTCTTCTTCATATTGAGTCATTTTTATCTTATCCTGTTTCTTTATTAAGGCTGTTTGCTGTATAATGATACCCCGTATATAAGATTTAAAAGTGTCCCATACAATAATCTGATTGGCTGTACCATTGTTTATTTCGAAGAATGTTTTAATATGTTTTTTAAGATTAGCGCACAGATTCTCATTCTGTAACACACTTGTGTTCATTCGCCATCCTTTCGATCAGCATATGAATTCTTAAGTTATGGAATAAATATATATGACATATGTGAAATATAGAATTCCCTCCAGGCATATTTGAGATATTGCATTCATGAGAATGAAACAGACGTGAGGTCGCAGTGACTTTGACCTTTGACCACCATCATCTAATCAATTCATTATTGAGTGGATGTTTGTGCCAAATCTGACGAAATTCCCTCAATGCATTCTTGAGATATCACATTCAGCAGAATGGAACAGACGCACAGACGGACACATTGAAAACATAATGCCTCAGGCCATGGCTCTTTCCAGGCTTTAAAGGCGCTGTATGTAAGAATGTGGCCAAAACGGTTACTGCACTCAAATTCAAAATACTGCCGCGAGTCGTGTCCGCCCCCCCTCCCCTACAGATTCAAGGTTGCTGGACAGCGGCACGCTGGAGACTGATTTGTTTGCCCACGGGCGGCTGCCGTGGCAGGGCCGCGTCGCCGCGTCCTTGATCTTCGGTTTTCCAGCGGACCGTTCGAGCAAGTCCGGCTTCTCTGCTGCTAACGCTGCTGCCGGGATACAGCTGAGGAGGAGCCGGCTGCTAATGCTATGTACTGGGACACTGCTAATGCCAGGGCCACACTGGCCGCGGAAGCGCAGCGCACCGAAATTCTCGCGCGCGCCGGAGCACCTCCGTTCACATCAGACGCGCATTTCTCCACGCCGTCAACAAGCGATTCTGCTCCCAGCTCTTGTTTTTCACTGCCTGGCTTGTCAGATTTGCTCGCGGCTCGCACAGAAAATAGACCAGACGCCGAACTGATCGCTGCAAATCGTGAGCCTGCCGTGGTGCGGCCAGTGTGGACGACACAGTCGGTTAACATGGGCGCCGAAAGGAAACTGCTTTCTCTTCTCGGCGCTTCGAGGCTATTCGCGGCGCTTCCGCGGGCGGTGTGGCCCTAGCGTAATGCTGCTTGCCGTGCTGCTGTAGCTCAGTCGTAACTGTAACTGATGCTGAGACTCTACTGACTGCGTGACTGGTAGACGGCGGTGGGTGGCGCAACAGGCCAAAACACAAATTCAAAACATAAACATGATTTGCGGACCGTAAAAATGTTTTTTAAATGCGAATATTCTGGCTGTACTATTGTTGTCGGTGAGATCAGTATGTTATATGAACATTATTCTTTAGTCTCTGTGACATATTAGGAGGATTTTACGACTATTTGCTTTAGATTTCTTACATATAGCTCCTTTAAAATTAAGGAAAAAAACAAAACAAAACTACATGCTGCATAAGTTAATACCTGTCGAGGGATTCAGCCACAAGGGGCGTGAGCACCACATTGATGGCTCCCTTCACCTCCACAATGGCAGTGGTCCTGGTCTGAGCTAAGGGCTGCTCCAGAGTCCAGTCATCAGTCGTTGTGTCCTCATCTGTGTTCTCCATGGCTCTCTTATCCAGAGGGGTATATGGTGTACTGTGGAGAAACAAAGAGGCAATCCCTGATCATGCATTATATATTAATATTAATAAAAACACAGCACAGGCTGCTACTTCGGTGCTGCTGACTATACTAAGATATACAAATACAAAAACCACATTCTCTTGAGTGAATTGGTTTTTAATGTAAGTATATCAGTTAAGATGGGTTAAACAATACCTGTTGTTCTCTCCCATCAGCTGAAGTCCTCTGTCCAGTAGAGAGCTGGCCGAGAGGCCCTGCTTTATCACCTGTTATGTAAAAAAATAAAATAAAATTCACACTCATGTCCGGGGTGTTTTGGGATGGACACATACCATTTAACCGTTTTAACAGCCACCCCGAGATCAAAAATTCATATTTTTCCTCTTACCAGTAGTGCTATTTATCAGTCTTGATTGTTTTGGTGTCAGTAACCAAGTGTTGGCAATATCTGCAAGAAAGATGTCTGCCTTCTCTCCAATATAATGGAACCAGATGGCACTCAGCTTGTAGTGATAAAAGCGCCAAAAATCTAAATTTGAAAAACTCAACAGCAATGTCTCTTTCAAGAAATCTTTATCTGGTTACTCAAGATGATCCACAGAGCTTGTGGTAAGCAGTTTTAGATAGGAACTATTTTCTTTCTACCAAACTACACCCATATCACAGCTCAGAAGGAAGCTTGTATATACTGCTAGTTCACCTAGCACCACTGAGCTAGTTTAAGTTCTGTTTAGCTGAGGAGGACACCATTAATGTTTACATCTCGCTCTGTCATGAGTCTGTCGTCCATCAGTAGATGCACGCTTCCTTCTGCGCAGTGATATGGTTGGTGGGTGCAGTTCAGTAAAAAGAAAATAAGTCCTACATGACACAGCTCACAACAAGCTCTATGGATTACCTTAAGCAGTCGCGACATGATTGAGAAACAGCTCTACAGACAAGAGGAAAAATATGTATTTTTGATTTGGGACTGAACTGTCCCTTTAAGCAGTATATTAAACTATTGCATAGTATTGTACCTTACAGAACAGTACACTATAGTAAAGTATAAAACAGTATAGTATAGTATGGACCTTGAAGCTTGGAACAGAGAGCTGGTCAAAGGAGGCGGAGCTCTCCTCACTGGTGGGTGTGTCCAAATCTAAGGGGCGATGCAGAGAAGACTTGGAGGTCCTCTTATTGGTGGGCTGCTTGACAGACCAGTTTGAGACCTGGCAGGGGTGAACGAAAGAGTGTTAAATTGGACAATCCCAGTGAAAAAGACCAAGCTAAGCATTTCCATATTAATGCTTTCATAAAAACATTATACGTAGCAAAATAACACTCGACACATGCAGATGGCGTATCTTTGAAGACTTAAAAAGGACCCCAGCATTTGTACATGAATGGACTAACATGAAAGGCTTTACCTGGTAGTGGGCTAGGTAGCTCTGATAACACGCCATGACGTGGGGCTGGCGGGTTACAGGACCAGGTTCAGCCGTCTTCTCCGCCTCCACAGAGCTCTCCTCCTCCATGGCCAGTGCAGAGACGAAGGAGGCCTGGGATGTGTGGCTGGGCAGGGGCTGGGGTGGCAGCGGGGGCAGCATTGGTGGCATGGGCAGAGGACGTGGCTCAGTGATCAGCTCCCCATTGAGAACGTAGGTGAGGGGTCCCTCAACACTGTGGTAGATGGAGCTCCGGCTGGATGAAGGTCAAAATATTACACATCAAATGAATATGTCAATGTGTAATTCAAGCTAGTTAAAGCCAAAAATATGTATAAGCATGGACGTTTTAGTGGAAAATGTTTATGTCTTTCTAATGGCAATACAGCTGTAGTGATGTTAACTATGGCAACACTAACCACCCTTTACCAGGATCTATAGCACCCCTTCTCTGTATAGTTTTATGTTCTTGAATTGAGCCTTACGTTTCCACAGGCTTGTGCTAGAAAGCTTTCATGAGACTGAATTGATTATGTGTGTTTGTGTGGAGGCTGCATCAATCAAAAAGCATGTTGAAATCAATGTGAGAACATTTTGGGTAATAGAAAAATGACAAGGTAGTTGCAGAGCAAGCCTGAAATCCAATTTGCAAAACACACCAGCAGTAAGTGGCTGCCCATGGATCAAACATCTCATTCGCTACAACCCTTCTACATCACATCCATCCCTGAATGATCGAATCAAAGTAATAAATGAAAGCTGCAATGTGTTTAGCTTCAGGGGCAAGTTGCTTAACGCGATAAAATGCAAAAGTTGTTGGGTATTAAACATTAAAATGTCATAACAGTTAATGTATTCCTGCATATTGTGTTATAAAGCCATTTTACAATCATTGCAAAGATGTCGGTGTGAGTCCACAGAAGTTATTTGACACAATTGTTTACTGCCTGTTTCTCATTCTAATCTGCAATGCTTTCCAAGCACATGCTGTTGAGACCTTGCTGTTACTGTAACCACAACACATGAGGTGTTTTTTTCTAAAGGCAAAAAGGTTTCTATATTATTTGCCTCTAAGTCCAGATACCATAAACTTAAAAAGGCAAAACACATATATTGCTCTACTAAAATTCTAAATTCAAAAAACTTAATATTAAGTACATAAATGTTAAATTGAAAAAAAAAAAAAGTTCATAACACTGTAAAAATACCTTAGAAATTTCACAGTAAAGGCCTTTGCACACCAAGTCTGTATTGATAATATCCGTTCTTTTAATCCATCATCTGATGAAAACTCTTACACTGAAAACTTGCACACTGCGTCTGATGGATTTTATTGTTCTACTCATTGCAAAACTTTGCCAAATGGTCATCAAGCAGCGAGGATGATTTGGTGGTTCTCACACTTCATGACGGTAGAAGAAGAAAAAGAAATAATTGGGTCCATCTGGGCCTCTCATGATAAAGCTTATTGTACTTATTGTAAGATATATGGATGTGACCGCTATCATTTTGCTGACCTTGATAATGCCTGTTGTGTTTACATGTGTTTGTTAACAAAGAAATATCACCGACATTTTAGCCAACACGATGCCAGAACAAACAGCAGGGCTTTCCTGACCATTATGAGGCAGCAATTCTCCCTTTTTTTCTCCCTCTCCACCCCCGCCTACTTGCGCGAGTCTGAAGAAAAATAAAACAACACACTAAGATGACACAGCGTAGCTTACTAGTAGCCTGCAGCTGCACTTTAAGAGTGGAAGAGCTATAGTCCTGATAGTTGTGAGCTTGCCAACCTCTGACAACGAGCCAAAAAGTCAAACATTTGTAGTTTTACCCTCCAGCAAGTTCATCCTCCACTGTGTAAAATAATCCACCAGTAAACCACCCGACTCCCAGGCCATCCATCCCCGGGAGCAGACTGCAGCACACCGGCTGGATTATGGAGGTAACTGCTGTGTTTCTATCAGTCCAAGAGGCTTCACATGCACATTCTTGTATATATTAACAGGTGTTATTTACCTTTTTAAAAATATGTTAAATATTTTTCAGATTCCAGCCCCAATGTCTGAATGTTCTTAAGTATTAAAAGGTATTATATTATTACTATTATATCAGTGGCACAAAATGGTCTCTAAATTACAACATTATAGTTTATTGTAGTTATTGTGACAGGCCTATGTCCATCCAATCCTGAGAATGTTTGCAGAGCAAGGAGAGTTTTACCTGATAACGGAGCTGCAAAATTATCTAGATCGCTTCTGTCTATTTCAGGATGTCAGTGGTCCAGTTTAATGTGCCGCTCGCAATACTAAGAATCACACATTAAAAGAAGACCGGCTATTTCAGGGATCCCATTGAACCAGGACTGAAACTGGCAGTATGTCTAAGGACAGACACACACAGACGAAAATAATCAAACCTGTTCCAAAAACCTTAAGGATGGACGAAAGTTTCGGAGTCGTTGTGTAAATGTGACTGACATGTGAGGTCGTATGTATTTTCAAACATGCAACAATTTCCGATGAAAAATATGGACTTGGTGTGCAAAGCCTTAACATCTCTATTTAGGAAAGGGAATTAATTTAACAATGGAAAAAAAAAACAAAAAAAACAATCTAATTCCTGAATTTGTAACAATCTTAAAATGAAAATAATGAACCACAGCGTCTTTAGAAAGGCCCCTTTAGCATTATTTAAAAGTGTAACACTTGAAGCAATCTGGCAAAGTCAGACCTTGCTTGACAGGTCATTAAGTCACCTGCTCTTACAGATGAGAAATGAGAGACTCTTTGATGTTACTGGGAGCTGTCTAGACTCTACCATCACCTTAATCCCGTGCTTAGCTTTGTACTTGATCTGGCCATCCACCCCTCAAATTTTCCAACCCTTTAACTTTGAGAACTTTTGTGAGTTTCACTGAAGCTGAGCTCAATTTGCAGAATATTACACGCTCCATTTTCCAAACTACATTATCATTCAAGCTGACCTGTAGTTCTCCATGTGATATGGGGGCTGCTGCGGCTGCTGCATCTGCTGCCTCCTCTTCTTCTTGCGACCTGGGTACGTCCCTGGACCCTCGTCGGCGCTGCTTATTGGCTCAAAGTCCTCAGCAGCGGAGAAGTAGGCCTCGCTGTCAGCCACGGACATGCTGGAGTCCGCGGAGCGGTACTGATGGAAAGTGTTGGAGTCCGCTGAAGGCGTGAAGGGGAATGAGCCGTAGCTCCTGCGCTGACGTGGCGAGTCCAGCACGTTCTCGTCGCTGCGGGAAACTTCGCTGCTGAACTGGACGCCTCCGGACAGAACTGGTGGAGGCTTGTCGGTGAAGACGGCGGCTGACAGGCTCTTGGTGCTGCCCAGTCGGCCTGAGTGGACAGAGGACTGGCGCTTGAGAGGAGAGCAGAGGGGTGAGCGCACTGAGGAGCGGTCCTGGGAGCTGTTGGGTGAGACTGGTGAGACCTCTGGGACCTCTCCGAGGGTGCTGCACAAAAAGAGGAAAAAATAACATTTGAAGGGCTTTTTCGAAAATTAAACAACTGTATTCAAAGAGTAACCAGCCAGGCTGAAAATCCTGCTTGTGCTGCCTTCTAGTGGTTCTAGTGCTCTGACTGCTTATTAACAGTATGTTGATGTTACTCACTCAGCAGGGCTTTTGCCGTTCACGGGGAACATACGTTCCTCTGTGCTTGGCGAGGGAGTGTCCCTCTCTCCGGCCAACAGGGGCAACGCAGCACTAGAGGAGCTATTTTCTTCAGAGGAAGAGGCTGAGCTGTGGGAGCGTTGGGGCACCTGGAGACTGAGGTACTGCTGACCACGCCTCTCAGGCAGCTCAGGTGGCAGGCAGGGCGAGTGTGTGTCCGTTTTCAGTCCGACTACTCTCCCTAGGAAGACATTCATTTAATTCAGTAACCATTAATTTGTTGAGACATTGTTTTTTTGTATCAGCATGATATATTCAGTTGTTGACATCCCATGCATATATTCTATATTTCATGGGGAGCTGGTCACACTGTGTTTTAAGATTACCAATTAGGCACAAGATAAAAGCCCAATAAATTATGAGTAAGTTCCCATGTAGTCCCTATATAGGAAGAGTAGCTGTTGTCTTAGTAATGAGTTTAACATTGTGGATTTTAACCATACTTAATTTTGCTCTGGGATCCACACAAAAACCCTCAAGCAACTCTGAGGAATATCAGGAAATCTATATTAAATCTCAGCAAATGCATACCATCCACTTTGGGTGTTTCCTTGGTCATGATCCACTCTGCTGGTTGTAGCAGAGACTGGCCGTAAGACATGTCTGACTCAGTGCTGGAAGAGGAAAAGGCAGACGAGGAGGAGGGCGTAAGCTCTTCGAGCTTGAAGAAGTCCAGGCCCATGTTGGTACCTCCGAAGAACCTGCAGCCTCCAAGGCAGCCGCAGCGGTTCCTGCTGCGCTTGTTGCGAATGCCAGCCTCTTCTGGCCACAGGAACCAGAGTCTGAGGAGAGAAGGGTAAAGGGAGAGGATATTAGTGTTTGTGTTAAGATTGTGTCCAGTTTTGCAGATATACCAGGGACTTAAAGATAAAATGCTACATTGGTCTCCCCTCTTAGTCAACATCTGATCATCATGTATCAACTCCTTTGTTCTGTTAAAGGGTAACTTTGGTATTTTTCAACCTGGACCCTGTTTTCCCATGTTTTTGTGTCCTGGTGACTAATCAGAACAACAGCTTTTGAAACTGGTCTAGTATTAAGCAAGAGCGCTCAGCTCTTAAAATAACAATCTGAGCCTGTCAGTGTCACAAACAAGCACTTTAATGGATGTACACTGACAGTGTGCAAATGCCGGCTGCAGTGCTCTCTCTCAATACTGGACCAATCTAAAAAAACATGTTCCTATTACTCACTTGGACACAAACACGAGGGTCCAGGTTGAAAAATACCTAAGTTACCCTTTAAGTTTCCAGAACTTGGCTCTCCTTTGCCGTATGCTCATAGAAACATGAATGCACATGCATACTTCGCCATTTCTCATAAGCCACATACAGTGCATTCTGCTACAGTAATAAGAAACATCATGTCAATTACAAGCTAGAAAAGAACATCTGTACTGATAACGGCTCCCTGCAGACCTTTTATGAGATCCTGAATTATGTTAAATTCATTATCACAGTAGTTGGCCAATATGCCAACTGATTATCACATATCATGAGCACGATCGCTGTACGTGACAGATAATGAATCATCTTGTTTTGTTTAAATAGACCTACTTCACATTATGAGCTGAACATCTTATGACTGCATCAGTGAGTCATTATAAAGAGGTGTCATCCAGCAAGTGAGTCATTTCTACGCTGAAAGGAAGGTTTTCATAAACAGTGCTTTAATATTACCACTGTCCCGATTCAATTAATTCTCAAACACAATAAAGATGAAGCACAGTGGCAAATGGCTGCTCTGAGGTAGCTGAGGGACAAATGTAGGATCCCCCCCCCCCAACACACACACACACACACACACACATCATTTGAGAATTGTTTCAAAAAGTAAACAACACATGACCGTCTTTATTTCTACCTTTTGGTCTGAGCATCGTGTAACTCCAGAAAATGCCTCTGGACTTCACATTTGGCTGGGTGGTCGGCAGCCAGGGCGATGTCTGCTGTGATGAGGTTCAGGTTGACTGAACCCGCCTCCAGCCAGACAGAGCGTCGTAGCAGAGGGGGCTGACCGAGACCTATCGGCTGACCCAGACCTTGACCCTGTCCAGCTGGCTGCAGCCTGGTCGCCTCGCCGTGCTGCTGCTGCTCGATGTACTGCCGGATGTTTACGTCCTGCACCACAGCGCTAATGCCTTCTCCCACTGCCTGGTTGTGCAGGTTGCAGTTGGCTACGCGAACGATACCCGTCTGAGGGACAAAGGACAGCAAAATGAACTTTATGTATACCAAAAATCCAACAGCTGATTCACAACCTGACATGAATTTAAATATACAGTATGAAATTTTCTGCTGTTAGGGGTCTCTCAATTAAAACAACAACAAAAGACAGCGAAATGCTGTTCAACTGAAGGAAGAGACTGTGTCCCTGATTAAAATTACAGTTTTCTGGGGCGTCGGTGGCTTAGTGGTAGAGCAGGCACTCCATGTACAAGGCTGTTGCCACAGCGGCCAAGGTTCGACTCCAGCCTGTGGCCCTTTGCTACATTTCTCTCCCTCTCTCTCTCTCCCCCTTTCACACTTCACTATCCTATCAATTAAAGGCAAAAAACACCCTAAAAATATCTTTTAAAAAACTAAATAAAAAAATAAATAAATAAAATTACAGTTTTCTCTGGGTTTGAACATTGTTACAAATGTTTAAGATAATGTGAGTGCACAACTCAACAAAATATACAACACTGGCCAAGTTGTTTTTAGACATTTTAATGTTGAGAAGTTACATATTACGTCTTTAAACTGTTATACACAAACATCCCTACTTAAAATACAATGCATAATGGTGGGAGCTAATTACCTTGATGTTGGCAGCACAGCCATGCTCCACCACGAAGAGGTCAACTCCGTCCATGGCCAGTCGGGTCATGGTGTACTTCAGCTCCTCTGATGTGCGACAGTGACCTGGGAGGCAGCTCAGCTGAAAAATAACCATCATTTAGTAGCAGAAACTTTTTCAGTGGTTGCATGGAAAGCAACTTGAGTTTAGTGGGGCTGCGGTTTACATACCGCCACATAGCCTGTAGCCACAGCTGCTCGGCTGTCAGAAACTAATGAGGGCTCTCAGGCAGAGTTTTTAAAAATATCCTTGTTAGTATTCGCATACAAACAAGGCATTTTGTGAAACAGACTTGTTTTCTCTCAAAGTTATTTCATACATCATAGTGCTGTGTATGTACGCCATGTATGGCTGCTTCGAGTACATCAATCATTTTGTGTTAGGGGCTGGTTCTTTTGTTCAGTTCTTTCAGCTGTGTAAAACTTTGCTTTCTGAGTCATGTATCATTAGACAAAAGGTTTGCAGTGGGCTCCTTTTATTATCTGATGTCATTTGAACATTTCCCTTCACACTAGATTCTTCTGACCTACGTTGAAATCTTACCAAAAAAAAAAAAAAAAAGCTTTCAGCCATAATGAGCTAATTTAGTAGCTTCCAGTGTGAGATTCAGACACACGTGGCTGCTAACTAGTTCAAACCAATGCTAGACACCTACTATAGATGAAATGAAAGGGTGAGAAATGAGGCTCAGACTGTACAGTATTTCAGGGCAATCTTGGAACTCATCAGCTATTGACCTAACAACAATGAGCCTTTATTTTTTTTTCAGGAAGAAAAGTTAAAATTTTCTGACTGCAATTTCCTAAATATGGATATTTACTAGGGTCGGGAACGATTAACCGATACGACCGGATATCCGGTTTGACAAGCGAGAAATACGGCTGCATCGGTAGCAGCCTCCTCAATCGATACGAATCAGCCATGAATCCTTAGATGAATCGATTGTAGAGTCATGGATTCGGGTATCGCAACACTAGCAATCGGTTGACTGACTTTAACAGTTTGCATCTCGAAAACAACGCGAGAGCCGGCGGCATGCTCGTAGCAGGCATTACTGACAACGATAATGGATGTAAACATCAGCGCCAGCTTGACCAGTGGAGATGAGGAAGAGAAACTAATGCTGGTTGGATAAACCAAGGAGCAGTCAAGCCACAGCAGAAACTAAAGGCGAATCCTGCCGGTTGTGGGTTGAACGCGGGGTCACAGACACAGACAGAAATACGTATTCCTGTCAAATACGGCGGCGCATGATAACGGCTTACTGGCAACCGACAAGCCCCGCTCCAGGTCCAAGAAGTCTTCGTCAGTGTCATGACTGCCCAGAAATACCAGGCGAGCCCTGGCAGCACACAGGTATGTGACGTGTCAGAGGAGAAACGAGCTGTTCACATTTCCACAAACCTCACCGCACTTTAGGGACTGTTCTTTACTTGTCAGAGGAGGGTGGCTGGTTGATTTTTATTTTATTTATTTATTTTATTTTGATCCCCCCTATGTTGATCACTTATTCATGCTGTTTTTGAAGTATGAATAAGTCAATAAGTAATTTATTCCATTGAAATATCATTGATTATCGAAAAGTGATTTATCTTTTTATAAATGACAAACACAGAGTGTAACAAACACAGAGAAATATGCTGTCAGTGATAAGCTGCTAGTCATCACAGTCCATGATATCAAATAATAACAGGAGATGTCAGATTCTGCCCCTACATTGCATGTTATTATTTTATTCTGCTTTATGTTTATATTGTACAGCATTATGATAAACTTTATTCCAGACTCAAGTCCATATAAGGTACACACAAAAACACAGATAATGTGTGATTTTGTTGTTTGACTTTTTATTTTATTTTTGCCTGTGCCATACAGCAACAATGCTTGGGGATGTGGTCTTTTACAAATCTGAAAATACTGTAAGAATGTCACTTTTATAGAACTGGCTTCTTTATTTTATAATGTATGATTAATGTCTACATCAACAAATGTTAACCATAGAATTGCATCGAATCGTATTGTTCCTACACTGTATTGAATTGTATCGTTCCTACACTGTATCGAATCGTATTGAATTGTTCTGTATTAAAAATATATTGTTTTTTAATCATATCGTAACCCGTGTATCTAGATACGTATCGAATTGTCTATCACAGAGAGATTCCCAACCCTAATATTTACTTGTTTCTTTCCTTAAGTAAACTGAATATCTTTGGGCTGTAGACAAAAAAATACATTGGAGGACGTCATCTTGGGCTTTGGGAAACACTGACTGACATGTTTCACCATTTTCTGACATTTTAAAGTCCAAACAATCAATGGATTAATCGAGAAAATAGTCAATGACAATGAAAATAATTGTTAGTTGCAGCCCTGATACAAAGCTAAACTGGCCAATGAATTCTGCCTCTTTTGCTGTCTGCAGAGACTGTCTAACTACAGCTAGAATGTGATTGGTCAATATTACTTGAACTACAAACCGAAACCAGAACGCTTCCAATTACAAAATCTTGCCCTGTCACCTACAGATGCTGCATTAATTTGCAGATATCTGTTGATAGAGATAAGTACCTTGGCATCGCAGATACGACGGTCAACACCATGCTGGCAGATGACAGAAGGCTTAGGTTGTTCAAGCTGGAACTCTCGGGACACTCCGTGGAAAAGGAAAGTCTCACCCCACTCGATCATACTGGCCACCTAATAATCACAAACACAAAGACACATTAGTACTTCAAAACAATCAATGAATACATTTACTGCTTGGGCAAATGCACAGAATAAAAAACAAGACTAAAATAAATATGTGTGGGGGTGGACAAATCACAAGGAAAACCTTAAAACAGAAAACAATCAACTGTAACAACACCACGAGCTATAACATCAGAAATGTATGACTCGTCCTGGCACAGTCTCAAATTAAGCCAAACATAATAAATCTACAGTTGGATCATACTGCTCAAACAAGCAAGGTTTACAAAACACATTTCACCACAGTCATGCTCACTCCCACTAAGCTGACCTAAAGATCCATGATGTAATCAGAACCTAAGGCTGCACACATTTCTCCCTGCCATGACCCAAATCACTCTTTTTTTTAAGTACGCCAATCAAATACACACACACACACACACACACACCCACACACACACCTGTGGCACAGTGACCCTGCCGGTGAGCCCCCCAGCCTGCATGTCGATGAGCCAGGCATACTCCAGCGTGTCGCTGCCCAGAGGGAGGCCCTGAGCGGAGAACATGGCGTGGGCCCTCATCTGCAGGCCAGACAGACTCAGGTGGCCGTCCCTCAACACCCCGTCGGCTGTGGGACGCTATGGGGCAAAAGAACAGGTTCACACACACATTAATATTTTAATCTTACACATTGCAATCTACAGCTCAAGTCAAATCCATTCCATAATATCCCTGCACGTGCTATTAAAAAAGAAGCTTTTTATCTCTGGAGGAGAGAGATGATGGCTACACATTCTTTGTCAGG
This sequence comes from Epinephelus fuscoguttatus, assembly GCF_011397635.1. Taxonomy (NCBI): domain Eukaryota; kingdom Metazoa; phylum Chordata; class Actinopteri; order Perciformes; family Serranidae; genus Epinephelus; species Epinephelus fuscoguttatus. The sequence goes on along the minus strand of NC_064765.1, from coordinate 33,791,233 downwards.
GATTAGAGACAGATATTCACTCTGAGCAGCAAATAGGATCCAACTCGTGGATGAAGCTTAGACATTCTGTGTGGTTATACAATATGCAGGTGCTTATGCAAAGACGTGGCTGGTGAAAAGCATGTTTTACATTATGCAACTCAAACCTGCCGGCTTTATTCAGGGTATTTTCTAAGGACTGAGTCACCCTCTCAGTTTCAGATTAATGCGTATTCGTCTGTGTATTCATTGCTTTCACACATGAGGAGTGAAACATACTGCAGTTTACATTACTGTACTGGATTACCCTCCCTTACTTAACCATTTAAAATAAAAGATAAATGTAGAGGTCAACGTGTCACTTTTAACCAAGTCATCCCAATCAATGTGTTGTATTTTTTCTGTTTTTGGACACAAGCTTTTTTTTTCTCTATATGGAACAAAAGTAAGCAGCACATCACATCAGGCACATGTGTAAGCTGTGTTTCTGACCTGGTAGTTGTCACTGACGAAGATGTGAATGGGAGACAGGAGCAGCTGAAGCATCGTCTCCTTGTAACCCTTCTTCATCTCAAAACACAGCCGCTCCAAGAAGCCTGATGGACCTTCGGGACCCTCGCTGCTGCAGTGCTGGAGGCAGCGAGAAAGTAGGAAAACATGTGGACTCATGCATCAAGTTGTTTTCGTAAACATAAACACATAACTCAAAAAGCATGGCCGGCAGGTTCAAAATCAAAAACGAATTTCTTTGTGAGCCAGGTAAGAAATGAGGCCAAATAAACTGTACATCTACTTAAATGTTCACAATTTATTATTTATTTCTGTTTTATATGCTCTCTTTTATAAATTGTCTGCACTATCTTTAGATTCTTTATCTATTTCTATACATGAACGTATATTACATGTCTTTTCTTTTGCTTCCATGTCTCCTCTGCTGCATGTCATGCGTATATCAGTGCACATTTCCATCATTTTTTTTTCACACTGCAGTGATGGAGTAGTTTCATAATCTTTGATCAGATCCCATTTGCTATACTTTGACACTGATCCCTGTCTCTCATTCTCACTAAGCCATCACACTGAACTGCCTGGCAGTGTTTAGTTTTACCATTGGCAGTCGGCCGTGGACTTTGTAGAGGTTGATGAGCACGGTGATGTCCCACGGGCGCAGGTCCAGGGGATGGATGTTTGAGCCTTCCTTCTGTTCGCTGTCCTCCATTCCCAGAGGAGACCAGCCGAGGCCAGAGGAGGTGGAGGTGGACAGCACGGGGCTGGACACTGCCTCCTCAAAGTCTGTGTACATGTCGTCCTCACCAAAATAGTTTTCCTGTGGTGAAGACAGATACCAAGAAGAGGGCTGTGTAATCAGCTGTGGACTTAACATTTTTTATAGTGTTCCTGCACCTTTCATTATTATCCAAAAGCTCCACTGAGCATTCACATTGTTACAGAAAACTACTGATAACATTGAGTGCAAAACCCCACAAAGACTGGTAACCAATGTGTTGCCAAAATCTAGAATTTTTAGTCATTAGAGACTGACTAGATGGTGCGCATACCTTGATGGAGATCAGTGCTCGGAGCAAAGGCCCATAGAGGAGGATCTGAGAGTCTGGGGACATTTCCATCTCCACATGAAGTCTGTCAGGAGGGAGCTCTGAGGGGTCAGTGGGCACCCTGCTGTGGGCAGCTGAAGCTGATGTGGAGGTGTAGCGTGGCGGGGCGTTGTGGTGCACCGGGGCGTGCTCTGGAGGACGCAGAGCTGACAGCATGGATTCCTCCATCTCAGACACTTCAGAAACCAATCACAGGTGAGTTAGACAACATTATACAAAACAGCTCTGTAAGACATAAGTCCGGTGACTACGCAAAGATATTAAACTCCCCCTCTAGACATGTTTTAATTAAGTATATTTTGTTTACCCTGGTTTTCACAATATAATTGTTTACAAAAAAGGGGCTGGAAACAGATCTACTTTTTTTTCCTCATCAAGAAATTCTGGATCTGGCCTCTGCCCGGCCCACTACCACTGCTTGTGGTAGGTTTCACTTCCTACTTTCTCCAGCACTGCTCGCGCTAGGCTGACGCGTGAAAAAACAGTGGGCATCAAGATGTCTAGTGTTAGCGTGACAGGAAACATCGGAGAGATTAAGCCATAGGCCACATGTTTGAGCCTCAGTCAGACCCCAATTTAGGATGAGAAGTCTGTTGCTCACCAAAGACAGTGACTAGCAGATGTTTCCAAATGGTAAGTGTAGTTAGCATCTTTGCCAGGTGTAAGCCTGAAAAGGATCATGTGTTGGATTGTGTGTGTACACGTGAGTGTGTTCATCTGTCTGTCACCAGATAATCTCGCAAACTACTGGACCTATCAGCCTAATATTTTAAATGTGCATCTATAACTGGATGCTCAAAGGGGCGCATATTTTTCTTAGCTTCTGTGATGCTTCTGAAATGCGCTGTGCGGCATCCACTGAAGTAATACGAAATGTCTAGAGTGGCCATGGTCAACCTGGGCAGTGACTCAGCACCCTGGGGGAGATCTGAACTCTACTAAGTGCACGTTCCTCGTTTGTTTCCATTGTTTGTTAGCTCGTTAGCTCATAGGCTAACCTGAAGATGAACACATGTTTGAGTGAAGGGGGACTTTAAAGGTAGTTACAGTTTGTTACACAGTCCACAGTCATTTTTTTCATGATTGGCTTTAGAACAAACAACAAAGCACTAATACTAAAGCAGCGAGCTTACGCGACTGTTTGAGTTGCTCATCAGCCTTCTGGGGATAAATGGGGTGCCAGGTGTAGTTGATTATGAGCAAGAAGTTGGGCACACTCCAGCAATCCACCCAGCCAGCTCTGATGTAAGAAAGAAAAACAGAAAAACACACTCAGTACAGTCATAATGCTGAGTTTATCATCACTTCAAGTGGATTTTCCAGTACATCATTCGCTTTATGAACCGTTCAATTCAAGGACATACAGTAGAGGAGGCAAGAGACTGCAAATGGGTCACGCCTCTGATTTCTCTGCAGCACAAAGTGCACTGGTCCAGACAGAATTCGATCGTAAGCTCCCGGGGGGTAAGTGGGTCTCTCACAGTGCTGCATCAGTAGAGTCTGGATCTGAGCTATACATTATAAATGATCTGAATGTTGCGTTATCATGTACAGAGGGCACGATGCATGCGCTACCCAAGACGCAAAGGTTCTCCGGCATCTCTGTGACCTTTCATTGACCTTAAGGAAGGTGCTTTGTAATGTGGAAACAAACCCTGCTTTGCAGCATTATCCAAAAGGAATGCAGACTAAGATGGATGTAGAGCAGTTCTACAGATAATAAAGGGTCTATATGGAAAAAAGACTGTTATAACAACCCTGGCACAAGCTTCAAGAAAAGACAGAGTTTCATCTTTATCTCAAATAATGGACACCAAAAAAGCCCTATTAAACAGGCTATTGCGTTTCACTTAAATCCAAGTGAGGCAGCAACTACTGAACTAAGCAAAGCATAAAAAGTGAAGGTTAGTGGTCCATTTACTTGAAATTACCGCCCACTACCTTGGCAACATTTCATTTTTACCCAAGTACTGATGTAAGTCAGTGCTACTATGATGAGTCATTCTGCTCTTTGCTAAAACGCTCACTTTTTGCCCACAACCAGAGAGAACTCATTGCCAGGTTTAACTCACTCTGCGTGGGTGATGTTTCTCCAGCGGGACTTGGTGGGTTTGGGAGGGGGAGCACCTTGGTTCTCCCCTGGCATGAACATGTCTGGGGGCAGCTTGACATTCTGGTAGTCTTTGGCCAGGGTAAGGAGGGGGTAGCGGCTCGGGTGGCACTCTGGCAGGGACAGTCGCATGTCTGTGTCCTCTGCCTGGGGGGGGACGACGACAAAGCACATATACCCACACATTTTAATAGAAGTTGTCAAAGTATTCACATATAAATCAGCACAGTATGCACACTGGGGGTGGGGAAAAAATAGATTCACATTAGCATTTTAATTTTTCTTTTTAAACATTCTGAATCAATTTTTAAATGCCTGAATCAATTTAATGTGATTATGGCAGTGGATAGAAGTTACTGCTTTTATTGTGGGAATCTTTGGGTAACGTGACGTCCTATCTGTTTCAAGGAAAACAAAGCCAAAGTGAGAAAGAAAAAATGGTGGACAGTCTGAGGACACGGACCTTTAGACTGTAGCAAACTCAAATTCAGCCAGCACAAACTCTCCACCCGACTAGCAAACTTTCTGTTGCTGCTGTTACAGACTACAAAGCTCAGACCCAGCCTGCTGTGACCCTCGGTGTTGGGGCGCTGCTACAGCTGCTAATGAAGGTCTGTCTCCAAAGATTCCACGATATTGTAGGGTTTACTGTTAGTGCTTTGACAAAATACTAACAAAATGAGATCTTTTGTAAATAATCCTCAGTAATGTGGATTTAATGACTCAGTGGGTAAAGGAAAATAATAGAATAGCTAGAACAATTTCGTAAGTTCAAAAAATTACATCACTTTACTTTAATGCAGCCTTTAGAACCAGGAAAAGGCAACAGGTCTCATACCACAATATCGATATGCTAGTGATATACTGTCCTGACTTAATATACATTTTAGCATTATGTGAGTCAAGCATATTTAATATAGCACCTTTCACAGTGCAAGGTCACAAAGTGTTTCACAGGAATAAAACTGCTAGAAATAGCACCAAAAAAAGCTATTAATTTGTTCTCTATGCAGTATATGATGCTGCTGAGGTAACAGTCAGAAAGACTGACATGAGATGTGCATCGTTTTTGGGAATATGTCTGATGGTATTCCATCTCTAGAAGTGTATGATTCAACTTTTCCTATGATTTAGTGTTAAAAAGTCAACAAAAACTGCCAGAAATCTAAATATCAAATTGCAATACTTAAAAATTTCCAATACATATTGAATCAGGACATAGGCGTAGCATGTCATACATCTGTAGGAATGGTTTCCAGACAGAAAAGAAAACACTTTACAATTACATTTAAATATAAAAGCAAATATTTGTTTTTGGAACAAATCATATTTGCCTAAAATCTGACTTACCTTTAAGCTGAAGCGGGTATGGCAGGTGGTGGGAACAAACTCATTGAAAGGCAAAGTGAACTCTATGTTGAGCGTCTCGCCACATGCTGCCAGGTACACTACAGGAAATCAATAATGCAATTGATTAGTCGGTCCTGCTCAGGGATTAAGCGGAGTATATCCTGTATATACAATATATCATGATTTAATACAGTCAGAGTCTCCTGTCATGGACATCAGCTGCCAGTGTTAAAGAGAGATGAAGTTTAATGATTGCTTTCATGGCTAGATATGGATTTCTGGGTTTTTTTTTTTGTTTTTTTGCATTAGTGCTAATACTAATGATGCAGTATAAATAAAAATATAATATGCTGTAAAACTGTAAAACTACTGAATCACTTTATCATATTACCACAGATTTTTTTTAATTCCTGTTCACTGAGCATGTAGCTTTTTTTATTTAATTTTAGGTGGGCCGACAAAAAATTATGTATTTACTTAAAAGATCATTAATTTGTGTAGTTTTTGATGTGTGTGTGTGCATGTGTGTATCTCTCTTTTTCATCAGCCTTTCTTAATTGTCACAGAATTAATCCATCCATATGTGTTTCTACTGAGCCAATGATTTGTGGTCTGACTCAACATGTTTGCACACTGTTACAGAAATCTGTTGTAGATAATTAGAGATTTTAATGCAGAAAATTAAGCATCTGACTGAACAAGTACAGAATTTCTAGTGCAAGAGAACACGTCTGTCTTACTGCACCATTAATTTGTTTGCATGGCATCAACTATTTATTTGGCATCAAAAATATCAATGATAGAGGAGATACTTACTTCAACAACCTGTGACATGTGAAATATATTGCTATATTGTGGTTCAAGCTGGCTAATGTTAGCTAGTATTAGCTTGCTTGCTAACACAGATGAATAGCTAGCCAGCTAAACTTGTCAATGTTCAGTCTTGTGTATGTCACATCGCTGTTTTTGGCCGATGCCCGGATGCTATGGAGCTATGCCTACGGAGCCTGAGCGTGAGCAGAAGGATGCTGACTGCAGTATACACCAAACACTACAGTTACTACTACAGTTAACAACAAGGATTTTTCTGACAGTTATGTAATGAACTTTTAATCTACAATTTCACTTAGAGTAGACAACCTTTTTTTCAACCTGACTCAGTTCAGAATTCAGTTAGACTATTCAACAGATGCGGCTCCTTTGGTTATATGCCTCTTGAAGAACATCTTCCTCACCATTCTCCTGCTGCTTGGTGGAACAGTCGATCCAGTTGTGTTGGTTTGCCGCCCAGATCATCTCAAACTGGTGGAAAAGGACCTTGAACTTCCAGGAATAGGGCACAAAGGAGTAGATGTCTGGGGCGCTGTCACTCGCCCAGTCCTGGATCAAATCTGAAAAGAAGAAATGTCAATGAAGTGAACCTTTTTTTTGTTAACGTTTATACATTTCACTGTTAAAATGTTACGTGCTAAATGTTAGTCATTACATCTGTTTACTCGAGGACTCACCAGTGAAGAAGTTTTTCTGGGCGTAGATGAAGTGGTAGGTGGCCTTGTACACCTCAATCTCACACTGCCACGACTGAGGCATGTTCCACACCCGAGGGTAGCTGGCTATGACGTGAAACTGAAATACAGGTAGAGGCGGGAAAATGGTGTTACAGAGCACGGAGTATGTGTATGCAAGTTTGACATTGCATTGCATTGCATGCAACTTTCACTTACATCATGAGTCAATCAAGAAGGGACAATTATTCAAATTTCTGTCCAAAAAGTCAACTAAAAAGCTTCTTGTATAACTGCCTGCTACTTACAGCCAGCATCTCAGCCTCCAGAAGAGTCCTGTACTGCATACTGCTGGTGGTGTCCACGTGAAGCAGCTGGCCTTTGATGGTAGGAGAGTAGCCTGAGGGCAGAGGAGAGAGACAGAGAGGCAGGGCCATCAATTCTCAAAACCCACAGCTAGGCCCAACTTCTTGCAAATAATGTCATTTACCAGAAAAAGCTGCTTCTGTTAACTACATTTCTGGAGACAGAGGAGAGCGCTGACTGATGACTGACATAATATTATCTGCTCAGTGCAATAAATTATCACACGTTCCTACTATCAGTGTTGAGAATGTCAGGGTTCCCTGAAGTCAGTTGTTTTATTCTGGATATGGTTTTAAATCTAATATCTGATGGCTTTACTTGATCTTTAGTCTGTATTACTGTATGATGGGGGAAAACATCAATGCTGACTTTAACCTCACTTAACCCACGAGCTGTGGAGTGATGCACCTTAAAAATGGAGTCCCATATAGAAGAGTTTATAAAGTTTACTGACTTTACAAACTGTGCGCATGGTTTAATAGCAGACAAAGAGAAACAGAGAACTTTAAACAAAGACATTCCCTGTGGTCTTCAAGGTGTTATAAAGTCAATGCAGTCTTGTTCACTTCATGATGTCTTGGACTTCTTTCAGTCTCATATCAATTTTGACACAGGCTTTTCTCCATCTCTGCAATACTGCATGTTTCTAATGTCACTTACATAGCTCACAGTATAAGAAGATCCTATATGTTTTTAATGTGAAAATGTAAAATATTAATACAATAATTAGTCACAATCACATGCTCTGCTTACCTGAAGTAGGGATACAGCACAAAGCTCATGCATTGTCCATATTGTTTGTATGTACTCGTCATGGTGGAGCTTCTTTTTTTTTTTTAACCTGCTACACAGACTTCGTATTTGAAGCATGTGGTTTCTGCCCTATTCACTGTGTGTGTACTGGGGATTGCCAAGTGATAATGCAGCTGGTTATGCATGGTTTGGGAGCATAGGCTATATTAACTGGTAATTAATGAAGTAACTGGATCATTTAAACAACAGGATGCATTGATTTGATTGATTTATTTTAATGTGAAATGTAAAACCCCCCATAAGGTTGCTCTGCTGCATTGCATTGCCTCTGGTACAATGAGGGATTCATTTGAATTATTTTTGAACAGACTGCACTCATTTTCTACACAGTTCTATAAAGTTTTTACATATTAGAGCTGAAATACATGGGGCTCTGTCATGACACGTCACAAGTGGAGCAGGGGTTTTACTTGGAAGTGTATAGGCTGTTAACTGGTACTGAATTAATTAGTAGGATCATTTTACCTGCAGGATGCACTGATTTGATTGATTTATTTAAATGTAAAAACACGACAAGGTTGCTCTCCCTCGTCACATTGCCCCTGGTATAATAATACTTATAATACTTTTTTTTTCTTTACACAGTTCTATGGAGATTTTAACTATTTAAGGGCCGCAGAACCACAGGTAGAAAAAAAAAAAAATAGACAAATAGCCGTGAGCAGCAGGGTGCCTGCCAAGGTAAGTGCAGCTTTTGTGGTAAGCATAGGACCAGTTGACTATAATGGACGCACTCTGCTGTGGGCATGCTGCCGCTGACATCTTGCGTCGTGTCCGTGCCCAGTGAATTTTGGCTGTCAGCCTAAATGATACACGCTCTAGCCAGTGAGCTACCGAGGTGCCCCAGTCTTGGTTTTAAATTTGACTCAACCCCCTCTGATCTGAGAACGGATCTCTGCTTCACCTAGGTTTTCCTGACTATGGCTAAACTAGGATCCTGACCTATATGTGCAAATTTAGCCCTTTGAGCAACCTGATTACTAAGGGCCCTATGGGAAATACTGGTTTTGAATTATAAAACCTTTTTTTGCATCAAAAATAAACAACTTTTTTCATACTCGTCGTCCTCTGCTTATCCGGGTCCGGGTCGCGGGGGCAGCAGCCTCAGCAAAGAAGCCCAGACAGTCCTCTCCCTAGCCACTTCCGTCAGCTCTTCCACGGGAACCCCGAGGCATTCCCAGGCCAGCCGGGTGATGTAGTCCCTCCAGCGTGTTCTGGGGCGGCCCCGAGGTCTCCTCCTGGTTGGACATGCCCGAAACACCTCCCAAGGGAGGCGTCCAGAAGGCATCCTTACCAGATGCCCCAACCATCTCAACTGGCTCCTCTCGATGTGGAGGAGCAGCGGCTCTACTCCGAGTCCCTCCCGGATGTCTGAGCTCCTCACCCTATCCCTAAGGCTGAGCCCAGCCACCCTGCGGAGGAAACTCATTTCGGCCGCTTGTACTCGCGATCTCATTCTTTCGGTCACTACCCAGAGCTCGTGACCATAGGTGAGTGTTGGAACGTAGATCGACTAGCAAATTGAGAGCTTCGCTTTCTGGCTAAGGTCCCTCTTCACCACAATGGACCGATTAAGCGCCTGCATCACTGCTGACGCCGCCCCAATCCGCCTGTCAATCTCCCGCTCCATCCTACCCTCACTTGTGAACAAGATCCCGAGATACTTAAACTCCTCCACCTGAGGAAGGACCTCCCCCCCCCCGACGTGGGGAGGGCAATCCACCCTTTTCCAGCTGAGGACCATGGCCTCAGACTTGGAGGTGCTGATTCTCATCCCAGCCGCTTCACACTCGGCTGCGAACCGCCCCAGCGAGAGCTGGAGGTCACTGTTCGATGGAGCTAGGAGGACCACATCAGCCGCAAAAAGCAGGGATGAGATCCTCCCATCACCGAACCTGACACCCTCCACCACTCGGCTGCGCCTAGAAATTCTGTCCATAAAAGTTATGAACAGAACCGGTGACAAAGGGCAGCCCTGGTGGAGTGTGATCCCCCTGTAGTTGGAACACACCCTCTGGTCCCCTTTCTTGAAAATGGGGACCACCACCCCGGTCTGCCACTCCAGAGGCACTGCCCCCGATGTCCACGCAATGTTGCAGAAGCGTGTCAGCCAGGACAGCCCTACAACATCCAGAGCCTTGAGATATCCAGGACGAATCTCATCCACCCCACAATTTTTTTCATTTTGATTTATTACTAAAACACTCCTCAGTTCTGCTGATTCCTTGTGGAAAACAGTTCTTTATTAGCTGTGACATAACACACCTGGTTAACAGGGAGTGGGTATTTTGTTTTACCAGAGGTAAACCAGAGGTGTACCAGAGGTAGTTGGACTTGTGATGTCTCACATGGACGCGCTGCGAATGAGGTTCACCGTGGGAAGTTTTACCACCAAATGGCAAAGGCTTGAGAAAGGCATTATGGCAGGATGTACGATCTCTGTGGCCCTGTTCATAGCAGCTATGAACCTGCTTTTGAAGGCAGGAGAAATGCAATCCAGAGGCCCGAAAGCAGATGACGGCATGAGACATCCCGCCTGTCGAGCTTTCATGGATGATGTGACGGTGATGACTCCATCAATCCAGGGAACACGATGGATCCTGACTGCACTGGAGAAGATGGCAACATGGTCACGGTTACAATTCAAATCAGAGAAATCAAGAAGCCTCAGTATTCTGAAGGGGAAGCTATCAGGAAACATCTTCAGCATTCAAGGCTCAGAGATTCCAATAATTCAAAACCAAGCAATCCGATGCCTTGGAAAGAACTATGACAGCTCCCTTAAGGACAAAACCAATCTCACCAATACCAAAGCCCAGCTGAACATCTGGCTCAAGGCAATTGAGAACAGTCAACTGCTTGGGAGGTTCAAGGGCTGGTGCTTTCAGTATGGCATCATACCCCGGCTGCAATGGCCCTTCCTGCTGTATGACTTTCCCATGTCCCAGGTGGAAGCAATGGAGAGACAGTGCAGCAACTTCTTGCGGAAATGGCTGGGAGTTCCCCCATCTTTTAGCCCAGTCAATCTCTACAGCAAGACCTCCAAGCTTTCCCTGCCAGTTTCATCAGTGGTTGAAGAGTTTAAAGCCACCAAGGCAAGAGCAGTCAGCACACTCCTTTTGTCTGAAGATGGGAAGGTGAGACATGCGAGTAAGACCATCAAATGCGGCAGAAAGTGGAAGCCCCAGCAAGCAGTGGCAGAGGCCGAAGCTCACTGGAGGCATCAGGAAATAGTTGGCGTGGTATGCCAGGGTCGCTTAGGCCTTGGACACTACAACAACAAGAGGTGGAGCAAGGCCAATGCCAGAGCCAAGAGAGGACTCGTGGTGCAAAGGGTCCGCAAGGCAGCAGAAGAAGGCCTCCAGGTAAAAGCAATTGTGCTTGCCTCCCAGGGCCGGTGGATGCAGTGGGACCAGGCACTGGAGCGACCACTGTCCTGGAAGGAACTGTGGGAAACTGATCAAGAGAAGTTGACCTTCCTCCTGCGCGCTGTGGCTGACCTGCTACCGTCCCAAAGCAACCTAAAAGTTTGGGGTGGAGAGGAAGATCCATCTTGCAAGCAGTGCGGAACGGCCTCTTGCACATTGAATAACATCTTGACCGGTTGTCCAAAGGCGCTGGCAGAAGGGCGGTACAGGTGGAGACATGATAAGGTCCTCACGGTAATCGCCAAATGGGTGGAACAGCAGAGAGCCAAAGCCAATAAGAACCAGGTCTGACTGCCCAAAGCAATAAACTTTGTAAGGGAAGGCAAAGAGGCTCCAAGGACCAGAGCGATGGTTGGGAACCCACCTTGCATCCTGCAGCGCGCCTCTGACTGGGAGCTGAGTGTGGACCTAAAGAGGAAGCTTGTCTTCCCACAGGACGCTGCAGTGACCTCCCTCCGGCCAGACATGTTCCTGCTATCCAGGAGCACCAAAACCCTCATAGTCGCCGAACTAACGGTGCCCTGGGAGGAGAGGCTAGCCACATCCCACGAGCAGAAAAAAGCCAAGTACCAGGACTTGAACGACAAGGCGGTCATTAAAGGGTGGCATGCAACCATTTTTCCCACTGAAATTGGCTGCCGCGGGTACCCGGCAAAATCGGTGCGCTATTTTCTTCAGAGGGTTGGTCTGGAGCCCAAACAGCTGAAAGAAGCCACAAGGGACATTGCCTCGGCAGCCGAGACCAGCTCAAGATGGCTGTGGTTGAAAAGAGCCCACAGTTGGAACCCCTCTGCAGGTGAAAGCTAACCAGTCTTCGCTGCCCCACTCAGACGAGGTTTACAGGTTAAGGGGCGAAACACCTGTGAACCTGAGCAACCTGCTGACGCTGCAAAGGGGCTCCCAACATTGTGGATGCTCCAGGGGACACCATCATGGAAGAAACCTGCATTTAAGTTTGTGTAGTTCCTGCAGTTGCAGCTTGAAGCAAAGCATCTTTGATGTTTACTTCACCATACTGAATTAATTAGTATGATCATTTTACCTGCAGGATGCACTGATCTGATTGATTTATTTAAATGTGAAATGTAAAAACACAACAACGTTGCTCTCCCTCGTCACATTGCCCCTGGTATAATAATACTAATAATACTTTTTTTTTCTTTACACAGTTCTATGGAGATTTTAACTATTTAAGGGCCGCAGAACCACAGGTAGAAAAAAAAATAGACAAATAGCCGTGAGCAGCAGGGTGCCTGCCAAGGTAAGTGCAGCTTTAGTGGTCAGCATAGCACCAGTTGACTATAATGGATGCACTCTGCTGTGGGCATGCTGCCGCTGACATCTTGCATCGTGTCCGTGCCCAGTGAATTTTGGCTGTCAGCCTAAATGATACACGCTCTAGCCAGTGAGCTACCGAGGTGCCCCAGTCTTGGTTTTAAATTTGACTCAACCCCCTCTGATCTGAGAACAGATCTCTGCTTCACCTAGGTTTTCCTGACTATGGCTAAACTAGGATCCTGACCTATATGTGCAAATTTAGCCCTCTGAGCAACCTGATTACTATGGGAAATACTGGTTTTGAATTCTAAAACTTTTTTTGCATCAAAAATACACAACTTTTTTCGTTTTGATTTATTACTAAAACACTCCTCAGTTCTGCTGATTCCTTGTGGAAAACAGTTCTTTATTAGCTGTGACATAACACACCTGGTTAACAGGGAGTGGGCATTTTGTTTTGGTAACATGGAGCAACATTATCATATATTTGGAGTCATGTTTCTGTCCACCTGATGAATGTTAGTCCAATATTCACTCTCTTTTAGCTCTGTTTTGGTCTCCTCCAACTAATGAGGGCAATATATGTCTTGTTAGCTGATAAATGCTCCGATATGTTCACCAGCTAGTCTCTAATTATGTCTGTATGCTATTTGGTGCTGAGCAGGTGGTGTACAGTGTTTTTATAGAGCTTTTTAACTGGCTGCCTACTGTCTCATTTTTCACAGCCAGGAATTTCACACTGAGACTGGTGTTTGCTACGATCTCAAAAGACTCAGCAGCAGGCCTAAACAATATCTGAATTATGATTTAATAAATAAGAAAATCTGAAAAAAAAAACTGCAAAATTTGATCTTTCATAGAAAATAGAAATCATCTAAATTTGTTTACCAGAATGAATTGGGTTTTTTATATTTCCAAAGAAAATATAAATGTCAAATAAAAAAAGATCCAAAGTTGCTATGAGCAGCTTGAAGAATCTTCAGTTTTCGTTGTACAACACTTTATGACATCCTGAAGTATAGGTTCACTTTGACATTTGATAAAGCTGCTTATCGTGTCTGTTGTTCAGCCATTAGTCAGTGAACAGATCATAACGAAATGATGGAAAACTGTTGGAGTTGACAAGTGCTTCTATATGAGATTTGTCCGTGAGCCAGTGGGACATCTGCTGTGGCAACTGAGCCAAGTGCTGGCATTTTAGGAGACTTTTTTTCCGGAAACACACACTTACCATTCTCTCCCACAGTCATGGGGATGTTGACTTCCAGGTAGGAGCCTGCACCTACATTCACATGGATGGCATTGGTTTCCTAGTAACAGGGATGAAGACAGAGCATGGGGGAGAGAGAGAGAGCAAACAGAACCGTCACAAAAGCTGTCAAATAATTAAAGAGAGAGCTTTACTGCCGAAAGAATAAAAGAGAGTCACATAATGTGAACTGAAATATGTTCAAAAGAGGTAATAACATGACAATCTTCCCTGACTCTAGCCATTTTATGTTTTTATTCAACATGCATTTATGTTGATGTTTAGTATGCACTTCACATACTCAGCTTTGTGAAAATCCCTGCACTGCTCCAGGATGAAAATTTGAAAAAGCATAAAACATGAACCAATATCGATAGCTAAAACATGATGAGGCACAAAGACAAAGACGAGAGGAGAAGCAGGGAGAGGGCGAGATCACAGAGGTTGGTAAGAAATAAAGGAGAGAGAGGAGAAAGCACATAAGAGCAAGAGTCACCCTGTTTTTGGTAAAGAGCAGATCGATGGTGGCGTCAGCGATGATGTTCATGCGGAGCTCGAAGGCCTGGATCTGCCTGGGTTTTCCCGGCTGAGCGACCTCGGTCACTTTCATGTCCTGGTAGTCAGCCGGCAGGAAGAACTTCCACAGACAGTCCCTGAGAGAGGGAAGAGCTCACGTGAATGCAACACTGAATCTGTAAACCCCAACTCTAAAGTCTCATTCTCACTTGACTAAAACACAGTTATTGTGCAACTATTACATTGTATTTGTCTTGCTGTACTGTTTCACTATATGCAAAAGAAATAAGACCAGAGCTATGTTTTACGAATTTAAGGAGAACTTCTATATTTCTCAACCTGGACCTCTTTTTTCCCGTGTTTTTGTGTAAAAGTGACATTCAACAATTTTTGCAATTGGTCCAGTATTCTTCTCACATCTATACCAGTTTTGTCAATTAATTTAATTTTTTAATGTAATATGCACCAAACTGTGCTCAGACTTTCAAGAGATTTCTTGTTGAAATTCTAAAAAAAAAGAAAAGAAGATTTTGTGTGTCTGTGCATGATCATTAATCACCTCTGACGATCTGCCCAGGGGCCGTAGTTGAAGTCGGTTCCTTTTCCACAGACAATATCTAGACCCCAACATGGAGGCAGGTCCTGAAGCTTATCGCCCTCACTGCATGTCTCTGCCTCCTCCCCACCCTCCTGCTCCACAGGCACCAAACCTGCACACACACCAAAACACACACAGACAGATTTAGGTTGGGCTGCATCAACAACAACTGATTAGTCCTAATCTTAGCAAAAATAGGTTTACAATGAGTGAATCCAGATTTAAAATTAAGCAGAGCACTGTTGCACAATTAAAATCGAATCTCCCTTTATTTAATCCAAGTTTATTGATGTAAACCAACATTAAACAGAGAATCCAGCAGCTGTCTCCCCTGTTAGAGAGAAGAGACATACTAGTTCTTCAGATTTGCTATTGCCCTCGACACTCCGCTGACAAGCAGACAGTGGAGCCAAACAGGTCCGTATCTGCCCTTTGGAAACTTTTGGAGGAATACAATCTCAGGCTGCCAGGAGTTGGAGCATTGGTTTTACAGCTGCATTTCTTTCACTGCCACATTTGACAGTTGATCCAATCTTTCAGTTTTGAAAAATTCGAGAGCATCATAAAACTCAATTGAGTTGAGTCTGTCCCTTAACTTTCTTCAAGGAACTTGATTTATTTTTGCTTAATCCATCTCAAAAAGGCAACAAATTTAAAAGCAAAACCTCCTCAAGTGTAAGCTCAAAGTTAATAACAGATCACATTTTAAGCTGAAGTTTAAAGTGTTGGTGCAACAAAATTTAATTTCATCTCAGATTTAGAGTAAAAATGACATTTCAAGAGGTTTATGTTTAATCGTTTTTAGTTTTAAAGTTGATGCAACATGATTTAAAGTTACGATTTAATCTCATACATTTTAACCAATGTATTTTCAAAACTTTCTTTAACTTTTCCATGTTTTACCCTGTTTCCATGACTATCTAAGAAGTTTGAAATAGGAAGGGAGGTCATTGGATGCAGAAATGTATTGGTTGCGTGTGAATTGAAGTTGTCTTGCAGCTACATCAATGCTTGCCATGCTGGTAGAGGTGGTACCATTATCTGGCCTGCCTACAGTAGGCATGAAATATGTGCACAACCTGGTAGTCTATAGGGCTTTGACTTTTGGCCAAAAATCATATTCGAAGTTCGTTTGTTTATTAATATTAATATTCAAATATATTTGAATATTTATTAATAGTATTTTGACCATCAAATGCCTTCAGTAAGACCTATATTGGTATCAAACTTAAGTTGTATATGTTCTGTCCACCAGAGGGCAGTGTATCAATGTCAATAGGCAGGCAATGATATTTTCAGAAGAAAAACACTCAACGACTGTTTTTTTTTTTTTTTTTTTTATTGAAAGTCAGACCTGGGTTTTATCCACTGTTCTTATCAAAAAATCAATAAATAAAAAATAAGCCAGTCAGGCTAAGTACTGAAAAGACAAAATAAATAAAAGTAGGCCCTATTTGGTAGACCTATTCAAAACGAGCACATCCTACCAGCGATTAGCGATCTGACAGCAATTACCAAGAACAAGGCACTTTGAGATGTAAATCGAACACTCGGGATGCATTCTCCAATCCCCATCAATCATGTAGATTAGAACTCTTCGAGATGCAGGGCTATATCTCCAACAATCAAACATGTAGGCCTAGGCTAAATTAGAACTCGCCATTATGGGCTATCTGGCTGGCTACAGTTTATCTGGCTGCAGACTTTTTTAGGTTGTTTGCCAAAAAGACAAGGTGATTCACATTTTCTGGCTCTAGAGAAGAGCGTTGCTTTGTGACTATGTTCCCGGCTGTGGAAAACACTCGTTCCGCCCTCACAGATGTCCCGCATATTGCCAGGTAGCCGCATGCCAGCTGGGCGAGATGGGGTACTTGAGGCTTCTCTCCTTCCACCAGGACAGCGGGTTGCTGTCAGACGGGGGTGGGGGCTCACTGTCGTAGGCCATCATTTCTCTTTGGAGAACATCTTCATTCGGTCTGACTTAAAAAATAAATTAGTTTTTGTTAATGTGTTGTTTAGGCTACGTTTTATAATGCACTTTTTTATATTTCCAATGTAGGGCTATATAGCGAGTTTGAGTTGTTATGAAAGGCACTCGATAATTTAAACGTTTCTGTATTATTTATTATTGATAATAATATCATCATTATTACCTCCTGCCGAGTTTGGTTGCCGACTGGTTCCAAATGAACCAGTCGGTGAAAACGCGGGTCGAGGTAGCTGGCTGTGTTCAGTAGGAAGAATGCATCTTTGTCTGGGCCATATTGTGCCTTCAGATCAGTTGACATCATTGTTTTCATCTCTTTCAGTCCTGCCGGGTCATCGGTGGAGGGATTGAGTTGTGTCAGAAGTACATACTGCAGGGGGAGTACCGCTGATGCTGTTGGGTAGTTTTCTGTTGACAGCGCCTGGGTGGCTACTTTGAACGGCTTCAGCACATCTTTCACCTGCAGGACAAATACACAATTAATAACAAACTTATCCTAGCGCCACTAACGTTAGATAGCTAACGTTAGCTAACATGCTATACTACTAACTAGTAAGCGCAGTTAGGCTATGTGCCACTCGACGTTACACAAAACACAAACTTAGCTTAACGTTAACTAGGCTTATACGCTACTACGTTTGCAAACGGTAATGTTAACATTAGGGACATAATATTATTAGACCCAACATAATTAGCCAACGTTACTGACCTTCTCCATCAGGGTCCACTCTACACTGCTGAGCTCCAGACGGCTGAGTTTCTTCTCCATTATCACCGCTGCAACAGCGGCTTGTTGATCAGCTGCCCGACAGATCATATCGTACGTACTGTTCCAGCGGGTGGGGCAGTCGTTGATGAGCTGGACTGGTTTGAGACCAAGGAGTTTCTGCTTGGACTCAAGGAGGTAGCTGTCTGTAGGGGAGTGCTTGAAATGCTGAGTGGCAGCCTTCAGGTGACTAACTGTTGTTGCAACGGAACGCTCTGCAAGCCCTTTTCTCGTTGCCAAGTTAATTGTGTGAGCCATGCACGGGATATCCGTGATCCCCAAGTACCTCTCTACAGCGTTGACATAGTTGGTCGCATTGTCTGTTGTGATGGCAAGCACAGACTCCCACTCAACGTGGTAGTCTCGTAGAATACTATCAATGCATGTGGAGACATTCGCTGCTGTGTGAGCGGTTTGAAGCTCAGACGTGTCCAGGACAACATTTCTCATCTCCCAATCCTCGTCGATGAAATGGGCTGTGACTGTAACATAGGACTCAGTAGCCAAAGAACTCCACCCATCAGTGGTCAGTGCGAGCTTTTCTCCATGCAACATTTCCCTTATGCCACCTTTGGTTGTGTCGAACAGCTTCGTTATTTTACCATTCATGGTCCTGTAGCAGGGGATCTTGAATCTTGGCTCTAGTTCGTGGACGAAAGCTTGAAACCCGCTCCCATATATCACGTTAATTGGCCTCATATCTTCGCAAACGAACCGTGTCAGCAAATCTGTCACTCTGTTTTGACGGGCATACGGGAGGTCTCGTGAAGGAGATAGCATGGAGTCAATTCTGGCCTGCCTCGCCCCTGATCCCTCCCCCTCCTCCTCTTCCAGCTTGCCGGGATGTAGTGTTGACAGGTGGGCTCTCAAGTTGCTGGTTGTCGCGTGGTATGTGAGTTTGGTCCTACATATTTTACATATCACTTTGTCCTTAGTCGTGATTTTTCCCTGTTCCTTTGGGAACCCAAAGTAGCGCCACACGTTGCTTTTCAGATGGTCTGGAGTGTAGTTGCAGGCGTAGTTGTTGTAGGCATTGTCGCGGCCATTGTTCTGGTATGCAAAATAGGTGCAAACCAGGACGCTAACGTCACCTACAGGAGCCCAGATGACCAATAATAGCCTTGCTAATGAGCTCGCAATTCACAACTTCACCAGGTGTGAAAAAGCCTCGGAATCTAAATTGAAAACAACGTTTACAAGCAAACACATTTACAAAAAATAATGCCCATATCAGGTTCAAATATTAAGGACTGCCTAATACTTGTTCAAATATCTTTATTTTTGTAAATATTCGAATTATATTTGAATAACGAAGTTCGGAGTCAAAGCCCTAGTACTCTACTGAGCGGGAATTTGGTTGTCTGAATGCCTTTTTCCCTCTAGCATGGCTGACCAGAGCCGCTTCCCCAGGTTGCCAATGTCAAAAGTTTTGATGCAGAGCCTCAATTTAGCCGGGCTAGGATCGGCCTCTCTCTCTTCAGCAATGAATCATGATTCTGATTCGAAATCCATACTTTATTTAACACACAATTCCCAGGAAATTTGCTGATAAGCAAACTGCTTGCCCTTGCTAGCTTGACTTGCTCATTACACAATTCTGTCACCAGCAAGATGCATAAGCCAATGTGTATTAAATGATACTAGTGACATTTCAGCGGTCACACCTTGCAACCATAGACTGTACAGAAGGATGGACGACATGCCAGCTCCCCAAAAGTGAAGCCAAAATATCTCAATCACCCCCTGGTGGCTGGCTGCAGTATAAAATCATAAAGCCCACCCTCCCCGTGTAAGCGGATGGGACACAGCTATTTAATGCTATAAAACAGTGATTTTACAACATGATTGAGAACTGTGTGAGTCAATCGGGTTTGCATTCAGTGGTGCTGCTCGTGATTGGTCAGACGGGTGTACGGGCGGGAAATTTGACACCGCTGGCTCTGAATGATGTCACCAGAGCAAGATGGAAATGGCCATAACTGGGATATTTTAGTTTCACTTCTGTACAGTTGAGGTGAGAGGAGACACGCCGTCCATCTATATATACAGTCTATGCTCACAACACTAGATATTAAGTAAGTAATACAGGGAACGTATTTCAAGTAATGTTTGACTCGTTTCAGGATTATCATGAACATACTGTGAATTCAAAACGTTTGCAAAACATTCTGTCCAAACCATTTCCAGTTTTTCTAATTGCATAACTTTTCCAGGAATTTCATGACCATGGGAACAGTGTAATCTGGTTTAAAATTTAATCCTTGTTGGTATAACCCAGTCTTAAAGCCTTAGATGACTCTGACATTAAATATGAAACACAAATACAGATGTGTACGAAAAGCCAATCAAAACTATTTTAATACAGCTCCTTCATAATCATCTAGCAAACATTCTCATATTTTTCTGCTGCACTGATGTTAGATAGCAAAACACAGTATGTTCCAAATTCCGGGCAATTCTGAAAGTTACCTCAAAGAAAAGACAGTTTCCCAGTAGATTTTTTTTTTTGCATTGTTTTAAGTTTGTTTGTTACCATTTTCAGATTTTGTGTGTATGTGCATGAGCATACCGGGTTCATCCTGGTAATAGTAGATGTCAACATCGTTGGACTGCATGACCACAAAGCCTTCACCCATCAGTCTGGGAGGTCTAGATAAGAAATCCACAAGGTCACAGGTTAAAGACACAGCACAGATTTCATGCAGAGGTTAGAATTAATTATAAGTCGGGTCACAGCAGGTTAGCAGGAACCTAAAAGGTACCAAAGCATGAATTAAATATTCAGTCCACACTGAAGCTGGACTCTGGCATGAAGACTCTTTCAATTTTATAAATGCAGTGGCGTTCCTCTTGCATATTTTTGCTTCATCTCACTGGAAGATCCAATAAAGCTTTAAGACACTTCAAGGACTGTTGGAGGTTGAAATCACTGATGGCTTTTTCCAAAGGCTACAGCTGCCAAGTTTATATTGAGAGTGACTCCTTAATCACAGAGGGTAAATGCAATTTGACTCTCTGTGTCGTTTCACTTAACTAAAGTGCCGATAATGGTTTATGGTATCTCTGCTTTTAATGCAATACAGTTAAAACTGTTATGTAAAAAATAACAGCGGAGAAAAGGCCATGTCTTATTCAAACATTCTGCCAACATCTTTGGTAATAAAGCAATACTTAACCCCTCCAATGATCGTTTGTATATCAATTAAACACCTCATGTTACATTCAATTTGTGAAAAAAACTTTGAAGAAAGAAGAATCCAAAAAACTATTCTTCTAAATATTCTTCATGAATTGTAGTAAAGGGAGCTGTGTTTAAGAACCAGCAGCAATGAAAGCCAGGTTCTCGGGCGGGAGTAGCTCAGTCCATAGGGACTTGGGTTGGGAACCGGAGGGTCGCCTGTTCAAGTCCCGTCCAGACCAAATATGGATCGTGGACTGGCAGATGGAGAGGTGTCAGTTCACTTCCCGGGCACTGTTGAGGTGCCCTTGAGCAACGTACCGAACCCCTGCAACCGCTCAGCTCACCTCATTGTAGCCGCGAGACCGGCAAAAGCACGTGAACACACATGTACGTGGTGCCCATGTGTCATGGTCTCGCGTGAGCGCGCTGTGGAGGCATCCAAGAAAAACAAAGTTTTCTTCACGAATTTTACATAACACTGAGTGAGTTACTGACATGAATATGGTCATTTGGAAGATGAAGCATTGCTTTACAATTATCAACTGTCCAATTCAGATATAAACTTCCTGATCTATAGTCTATATCCAATAGCTTAGCGCTTTCCAAAGGCTGCAGCTCCTGTACTCATCAAACTAAAAGTGGAGTCTTCTAATGAGAGCAGTAAAAAGTACTTGAATGTTTTGAGCAAAAAAATCATGAATACAAATCAAACTATTTATTTGTAATTTACTTTTTACATTTGTGGCACAAAACACTAATCTTTATTATAATATTATTATACTACAATTTTTATACAAGTAGAGGAATATAGAGCGAGTCCTCTGTCTGTGTTTAAGATTCCACACCATACATTCCACGGCGCAGGATAAATAGGAAGAAACAAAGGGAGAGCGGTGCACAGAATTATCCATTTCGAACTGTATAATGATCTCATTTTCTGCAGTAATATGGTACGCTTCAAAAATGAGTGGCAAAGGATATTTTGAAGTTATTATTCTTCAGGCAAGAGCATTATCTCTAAATAGGTTTAATACTGACAACAACGTAAGTTGAAAGATGATGTTTACGAGTTTCAGAAATTGTTTTGAATAAATAAATACCAAATCTTCATAGTCTGTTACATTATTCAATCCAATATGAATTCCACCCTTGGATTCAAACAGCAATGCTTCTTTTACCACCAGCTGATTTCACAGCAACTCTCACATTAATATTAAAAATAAGTCAATAAGCAATGTTTCCTCATCAGTAAGTGAGCTGGACTTACTCATCATTCTGCATGCCAAGGTAGCGCGGACTGGGAACCAGCATGACGCGCACATTCTCCAGGGAGCCTTTGACGATGTGCATGTACTGGTCCAGGTGGCTGGATGGAGGCTTGGTGGCGTACGTCAGAAAGGCATCCTCAAAGTTCACACACAGAGTTTGGGGGAGGTAGTGGTTCCCAAAAGCCAAACGACCCTACAAGAGAACAACACACACGCAATAAAGAAACAAGGCCTCAAAACCTTAAAGCTGCTGCCTCTCTTAGACCCCTGACCAAAGTCCAAACAATTTTTTGTTGAATTTGTGAGGTACTTACAGTGCTGATGTTAACTTTGATGACAGGAATAAGGGAGCGCCAAGATGATGTGTGGTCTGGACTTTCTGCTTTGATGTTGACACTAAGAGGGACCAGAAGACATTCAGTCTTACAACAATTTAAAAGTGCTACATTTCCAGTCAGCACAATTAATTTGGCTGTCAGTGGGAAATGACAACAGCTCTCCTCTGTGCCGACACTTCAAATGCATTTGGTGATAACAGAGGAGCATTCATGCAGCTTTTTCAGACGGCTTGTCATCAAATCTCCATTCATCAATCATCTCTGATGGGAAATTGCTGATTCCTGCTTTTTTGTGACGGACTGTTTACCACTTCAATTTGTGAATTATTTATTAAAAAATAGGCATCATTCTACGGTAAGACAGCTTAAAAAGCTAGATACTGTAAGTACTTATTCAAACAAAAGTTTTACTTCTACTTAACTTTAAAAAAAAAAAATGTTGAAGTTTAATTTTCCCCAAAACAGCCCTAACACTGAATATGTGGAGAAGCTGTTAGCTGAGGCCTTGGTCGTACCTCTCTAGGGTCTTGTTCCTGTCCTCCCGTCCCCTCTCCTCATCTTTTTTGGGTGTTATGAGTGTGGGGTCCAGTCCGAAGGTCTCCTGCAGTCGGGCGTAGAGGTCAGTGCGGTTGTAGACGTGAAACTCAAAGCCGTTAACTGTCACGTAAAGCCTGGTCTCTGCCTTGGGGTCTGGTAAAGAGAGAGAAAGCAAACTCAGAACTTATGTTGACATTTTCCTTCCATAACTGGTCATTTAAGGTTATACTATAAAGGTGTGTCATAATACTTTTGCTGGACAATATACTGTCTCAGAAACTGTGAGAAACAATGTTATTGTCATTCTGAAACAATTTTATGTCACCGATATACACAAAAGAATATATAAAACTATAGTATCTTCATAGGTGTAGCTCAAATCGCCCAGTTTGAGACTTAAAGTAGTGTTTTACAGCTGGAAAAATGGTCTATTCATAAAACTGGGCTGTCAACAGCAGAAAGGCATCAAAACTTTTGAAATTGGTGATGCATGACCAGAGAAAACAGAGGAAAAGGACTGTGGCTTTTTTGCCCAAGCGGTAGAAAACCTACAACTACCAGAGTCCACTGCACGACATCAGACCGCTCATGCTGGTAGGTGACGTAATGCAAACTCATTTGTTTGACACAATAGGCTCGTTTGAGATGAACTGCGCCTCGCCTGGAAAGTAGACGAGAGCAGGCGGCCGCAGCGGGGGCGGTGACAAAAAGCCGCAGTGAAGTCGGACAATTTCACGACAGTTTCCAGCAGCCTTCAGTCTGTACAGGAAGTCACAGACACACTTACATCCTGTCTGGAATGATGTCAGTTCATTAAAAAAGTGATCAGACCCATTTATCAGTTTGTTTTCACCATCAGTCACACAACATGTTTTCTGTTCACAGAATAAACCTTCAGGTCAGACAAATAGAATCTTAATCTCTAGAATTCAACAAAAATGAGTAGTTTATCTAAAACGTCATCTTGTTGAGTCGACATCTGAACCAATCAGCTGTTAGATCAGGTGAGAGCCAGGCGGTGCAGTCGGTGGAGAGCAACTGCAGCGCCTGGCTCTAAAAACTGCGGCCGCCTCGCTCTCGCGGCTTTATTGCCGTCCACTTTGTAATACGCAAGTCGGGATGAAGTCGGACACAAAACTAACCGGCATGCATTGTGCGCCGATCGCCGGTGATCGAATCTGCGCAGCACTGGCTCATCTCAAACGAAACTAATGACAGCCGACTGGCAACAAACGATCTAGCATTATGGTTAAAAAGTAAGCTAAAACATATTTCTGAAAACATTTGAGGCAATAAATAAGCAACTCAACAGAATATTGGTTTATATTTGATCAGCACAGCCTAGTTTTACAGTTTGATTTCAGTTTTTTTGGCCTCCATTTTCACCGTAAAGGAAACAGTAAAGTTGCACAAATTGATAGCAGAGTCTCGCTACCCTATCGAAAAATGATTACCAACAGGGGTAAGTGTACTATAAGAATATGGGGAGCGTATTTTGATACTTCATTGTAAGATCTTTATTTAAGATTTCAGGGGTAGCCCATTTCGACAGACCAATATCCCCTATCCAATAATCCTTCTACTGTAGAATAATTTTGGACTACACCACTACTTAAGCAATATATACTGTAAAATAGCGCTTAGTAGTACATCCTGATAGGTAGCACATATCGACGGGACATGGAGCCATGTAGTTTGCTGGTGGATTTACAAAGTGGAGGATGAAGTTGTTGGCGGGTAAAACTACAAAAAACTGACTTTTGGGCTTGTTGCCAGAGGTTAGCAAGCTTACGACTATCAGGAATATGGCTCTTCCACTCCAAAATTGCAACTGCAGGCTACCAGTAACCTACACTGTGTTGTCTTTGATTTGTTGTTTTATTTTTCTTTAGATTCGCTCAAGCAGACAGGGGTGGAGAGAGATTTTTAAAAAATGTATGTAAACAAACACACATGTAAACACAACAGGCAATATCAAGGTCAGCAAAATGATCAAAATCATTTCCATATATTGTACGATAAGTCAATAATGTGATTATTTTGACAGGCCTAATATTACAATATTATATATATGAGACTATAAATTAATCTGATGATCAAACTAGGCCTTCACAGTTAAAAGAAATGACTTCAAGTACATGGAAAGCTCATTTAAGCTGCATCAATCAAAGTAACAGGCTAATTAAATTACGCTTCCCTATGAATAAATATCACATTACTTACCATGCTGTTTCTGTTTTGGGTTATACATTTTCCACCACCGAAATATGAGGAAGCCATCCTGTATCCTGTTACACAAAGGAAAAATAATCAATCAGTAAGCAAGCTATAAGATTATAGAGGAGGAGATGAGAAGCAAACAGTGCAGCACAGGTCAGATTACCTGATAGACATGTCTTGGTTGATGTAGTAGACATCTCTGAACATGACTTTTCCCGACAGCACAGAGAAGGAGAAAGAGCCTGTGGACGGGTCAGACACCAAAGATCAAATAAAATATATCCATAGACTTAACAGTGCAGTACAGTTGTATGATTACAAACTGCAATAGCAAGTGTAAGCCAAATTTGAATTTGATGACAGTGGTGAGACTTCAAGCCAACAAACCAGCTAATTAAAATGTTGAACAAAGATGCAATTAGATGCTTGTGTGAGCGCTGGTGAAAACAAAAACAGTCTGGCTGTCGCTGCGATATTTAATCACCTTGTTTCTCTTCTCAATTGAGGAAAAATAATCTTAATTAGGATCTAACTGTACAACAAGTAGGTCAGAGTCTGTCGCTGAGGAAGACTCAACATCATCTTTTCATTATTAATCTTTTTTGGCTCATAAGATGTCTTTCTCTGCTTCGAGTGGTTTAACTGTGACCATCTCAGCTGACACTTCCTCATGTTTGGAGTACTTCTGACTTGTTTCTCTGTCTGGCTGAAGACAGAATGTGTAACTCAGTTCCTCTCGGTAGGAGGCTTGTTTGGGTCAGTGTCTTCCTCTCAGTCTACGCAAGAACTTTTACTCAACTCAGGCCTGGCAATGACACACATACCTTCAAGCACGTTCAAACCTGCACAACAGATTACAGTGTCTAAAAAGTCAACTCAAAACTGTGCTGATTGTTATGAAGGCTTTGCTCTTCTTCTGTTTATTCCAAGCTTTTGTGCCCTAATGTGTTGTTGTTGTTTTTTTGTAAGTGCCTTCCCTAGTAAGAGAAACAATGACCTATTACGCTTTTCCTTATTTTTTGTCCATATAATGTTAATATGGCAGATGTTTATGTTAAATATGTAGCCAAAGTTTCAAATAATGAGGTCAACGTATATAAAAGTAATCTGTGTGAGTAAAAACCTCAAGTTTCAGATCCATTTGAATACTTTGTTTCCAATGTTTTTGTCTACTTTCAAGACAAGCGGACATCAGCTTGTGACATTTTTCTTTGTGTAGTCATCTCCAGGCAAGCTACTGCAAGTATTAACATGACTACAATGCTACATGCTAACATCAGAAAAACATGTCATCTTATTTGCCAATGTCATTAATTCATTCCTGTTTTCAGATCATATTCCTGCTGGAACATGTCTGGTTGTGAAGATGTTGGTTCCATTTTTCATGGTGGAAAGTGCTGATATACTCCATTACAGTCATTCCCAGCTTGCAAGTACACTGCTACATTTAGCTTCATGCTAACATCGGGAAAAATGTAATCTTATTTGCGGATGTTGTTAATTTTTTCCTGGTTTCAGATCCTATTGCTGTTGGAACATGACCATTTGTGAAGATTTTATGTTTGATTATTCACAGTAGAAAGTGCCGCTATTCTCCGTTACAGTCATTCCTAGGCTGCAAGTACACTGTTACATGTAGCTGCATACTAGTGTCAGGGAAACATGCAAAGTTAGTAATTTCTCCCCAATTTCAGAACATATTCCTGCTGGAACATGTCCGGTTGTGAAGATATTGGTTCAGTTTTTCCTAGTAGAAAGTACTGCTATACTCCGTCACAGTCATTCCACACCTGAAAGTACAATGCTACATGTAGCTGCATGCTAATGCACAGATTCCGGATCATATTCTTGCTGGAACATTATCTATAATTTTTTACGGCAGAAAGTACTGCTAATCTCCATTACAGTCATTCCCTGGCTGTGATAACAGTGCAAAGATATGACAGACCCGGAAACACTGACCAATCAGAGCAGACTGTTTTTTTTCAGGAGGTGGGGGGGCTTAAAGAGACAAGCGCTAAAACAAAGCCTTACAGACGGAAGACCAATTAGGCCCCGAGGTGCGCAGCTAAGTGGCCACTTCCAGTACTGCAGCGAAAAAAATCCCTTGCAGCCCAAAAAGCATTTTCCCATAGACCACAATTATAAAATAGATGTCTGTAAAACTGTTGACAGGACACCTTGAACTGCAAACAAGGTCAATTATGACTTTATTTTATGAGTTTTTGATCCATGGAGGTTTAATATTTGTAAAACTTTCCTTGAGCTGAGGAAAGCAATTTGAAAAAATCTGCAAGGTCCTCACAATGGAAAGTTTATGAGCCGCATGGGAGCTTGTGGGCGGGGCCAGAGAGAGAAACACTACTGTGCATATTGAGTGGGCTGCATACCCCTGAAGTAAACCTGGAAGCTAGAAAGGTTTTAGCGTGTGCACAGGGCAAGCACCTACATTGGACTGAATAGGGCCCACTTTGGGGTCCAGTATCTAGATCATATATTACATCCATGGGGTGAATACAGGTGTTCCAGCACAGACAGTATGAGGACAATAAAGTGTTTTCTGAACATTAAAGCAAGTAAACATGTCCTAGTAGAAACCCAAAATACAAGTATGAGCCTGTAAATGAGCATAATAGGTCCCCTTTAAGTTTGAGTCTATTTTTTCAAACCCAACAAACTTTTAAAAATAGATTAGGAGGCACACGGGTGACTGCTCACTTTGTAGCAACACATGCTGGCAAAGAGATGTTAACTAAGCCAGGCTGCCATCATTAGATTTTAATGCTGCTTGGTAATTGTCCTTGCACTTCCTATTTACTCACAAGCCAGTTAGCTGCACATTTCTGTCAACATACTTTGCTATAAATTTGTCAATTTACTGATAAAATGTTCAATGTGAATGCATGTCATTACAAAGTACTTCACTATTTTTTTGGGAGTGTACAATACACAGGGATGTATTGCAGAGCAGACGCACCTGACAAGGTCTACTCTTTAGTAAAGACATGAATGTTTTTGGAAGAAACTAATCACTTGCTAAAAAATTATTGCAGAGTTACACTTAAATTGATGGCCTCAAGGTGCTTTCTAAATGAACCTCTGTGTCTTTTATGTAGAGAAATTCAATCTGGTGTTGGTTGCAGTTTGCTGTTCAGACTCAATGGAGATAATCACAGAGAGAAGCCGGCTCATCATGAAATATTCAGCAGACTGAGTTAACGCCTTGAACTGAGCGCTTTGGCAGCATTCCTGTTCCCTATTCATCAGTGTGTGACAGAGCTCCTGATGAACACACCAATATGAATGTAGCCATCCTTGTAGAGTCTGTTGATGATGAGGGTGAGGATGAGGCCAATGTTGCGGGAGTTGTAATAAGTTAAATAGATGATCCATCCACAGGACAGAATGGTGGCTGGAGGACAAAAACACAACATGGTCAGATTTGTTAATACAAGGAATAACACACGACACAAAACAACATTTTTCCGATGCTTGGAATAGTTTGTTTGCATCAATGGCGTTTGTGAACCAAACAGTAAAGCAGGCTTGTACTTTCAAATATGATCACTGATGCTAATTTGGCCTCTTTTAAGTCAAACTCTTAAAATATACATATATATATGTTAATTATGTTGTTGTTTATAAGGTAAAAAACTGTGATTGGTCTTTGAATACAATGTGCCAGATGCTACTCTTCCAAATATGACGCACAGAGAAATTACTGCAACATTACAGCAGTAGTAGTCACACCAGTAACTTGATTTGGAAACCTTTTAAAAATTCCACCTGAAAATGTGTTCACCTGGAATTCATGTAGTAAGCTAGTTATTCTTTCATATCTGGGCTGACAGCTGGGTTTTAATGCTGCACTTAAGGTTTTGTTTGATTTTTTTTCCCCTCGTACAAAGAAGATAGCAGCTTCATTCTGTCAGCCATTCGATATCTACTGAGACCTGCACCGAGAGCTTGACTGAGTAATAATTGGAAACCATCATTAGTCATGCGTTAATTTAATTAAATCACAATTAAACTATCATACAGTCAGCTGAATAAAGCATTAAAAGCAAAAACTAATTAAGACTTTTGTAGAATGAGATTTTAAAACACATTATGTAATATTACACACTTTAATAATATTTTATATCAAGCTCCATGCAACAAACTTAAGTTTATTTAAAGATATACTGTGCAGGATTTTACTAAATAACAAAAAGTATAGGCGCATGCAGAAATAATCCCTCTCAATCATCACTTATAAACCATTACAAGTGCGTGGCAGTGTATTTATCTGCTGAGACTCTGCCTGAATTTTTTTTATTTTCTTCTTATTTTCTGTGACAGGATGTTTATGGGTGTGTTCCCCCACAGCCCTAAAATGCGGTCAGGGCTTTATTAAAAGAAAGGTAGTAACCAGACCTCAAGCAGCTGGCAGCCAAGTGACACAGCGCTGAAAACAAAAGGCAACTTCTGCGAGGTAAAACGCTAAACGAAAGTGAATCTAAGGTTGGCTTTTACTTTTTATTTTGCTGGCGAGCATGTTCACAGACAGTAATCGACAACCCTGCATAGTAAACCTTAACATCATGGCGCATATGTCAAGGGAACTTATCATAAACAAATACTGAAATAATTTTGAATGCCACCATAGCTACAGAATTTGCCAAATGAGCCACTGCTATGGCTTTAATGTTTAACTACATCTTAAATGATGAGTGTGAAGGCCAAAGAGGGTCAATTATATCAGTGTAGCCATCATCATCTCCTATTAAGTGAGAGGAACTGAAATAATATCATCACTCCTCCAAATAGGAAATATTTGTACCTGGCAGGATAACATGTTTGCCAAACTACGTTTAAAGGTATATATGCAGGAATTGTTTGTTAGTGTTTGTTTACAGCCTCGTCAGTGAAAATGAAAGCCAACTCCAGATTCACTTTCGCTCGCTATATTGGCGTTTTTTTGCCACTTCATCTACAACTTTCGCAACTTCCTCTCAGATGGGTCCCAACCTCACCTGCACACTGTGCCCAGGACCATCCCAACCACAGCAAAAAAGGAGGAAAATACAGGCAGAGGACAGTCTCTGCAGATAAATACACTGCCACACACTTCTATTGGGTCATAAGTGATGACTGAAAAAAATTATTTTTGTATAAGTCTATACATCGCTTCTTAGGAAAATCCTACATAGAATATCTTTAATATATGAGGTATAAATCAAAGTACTACATTTTTTCCACATAGTTTAGACCAAAGGAAGTGATAACACATTTTCTATGAGGCTGCTAAGCCACTAAAATGCAACTTGATCCAGTGCTGACAGGTTTGCACTTTACATGTGACAGATAAGTTGAAATTTCAAGAAAAATATCCATTGATGTGCCTGTTTTTCCCACAGTGCAGACACAGACTACTTACCGACAAGGAGCCAGATGAAGTTCGAGTTGTGCTTGTTGAGAAAGTCATCCAGGTCCACGAAGCTGGGGAAAGTGCTTTCATTGTTTTTGGCAACATGCCCGTCCATGGCTACAGACTCTCAGTCGGATACCTAAAACTAGAACAGGCAAATTTTTACTTTACTTCCATGGC
The DNA here is from genome assembly GCF_011397635.1 of Epinephelus fuscoguttatus. NCBI lineage: Eukaryota > Metazoa > Chordata > Actinopteri > Perciformes > Serranidae > Epinephelus > Epinephelus fuscoguttatus. The sequence goes on along the minus strand of NC_064765.1, from coordinate 33,760,538 downwards.
ACATGCACAAAACAGGATATCCACTGTAGCACCACAGCAAAGAAACCAATTATGATACATTTTACAAGATAATGTATGTTGAAACATTATTAATGCACCAATAGGTGCTGCATAAGTTTTCCAGGAAGAGACAGTTACCTAAAACCTAATTCTTAAATTGAAGTGGTGGTACATGGAATTGTATACCATACAAATAAAAAGACATGAGGGGAAAAAAAATAACACAAATTCAATGTACACCTATTTACCACAGGTGTCAAAAGGATGAAACTGTAAAATGTGATAATGCTATAAAAAAGAATGAAGTCAAATGTTCCAAGTAGAGATGCAAATTTTAAGCTATTTCTATGGCTAACAAAATACCAAGTGCAAGACAAAAACATCTTGTCTGTATGGCCAAGGATGCGTTATATGCATAGATTGTCCAATGTCTCACCATGCTCATGAGAAAATTTCCGTTTTGCAAAGGTAATAGTGCAAGGGAGGAACCTTGTGAAAGACTGGTTAGATGAAGAGCTGTGGGTAAAAGGTGCATTCTTTATTACAAATAAATTTGTATATGGTGCCAACATACCTAAAAAAGGTCAAAGTTACCTTAGCATATAACGGTATCATACAGTTCTTAAATAGTTGTTTAAGAATTAAAATAATTGTAGCCCCCCCCCCCTTCATAAAAGCTGAACATGGGGAACTAACTTGAAATAAATATCTTATCTAGAAAGTTTTGGTGTTAGCTGCCGATTGTTGAAGATATCGGCCATGGAGATGTCTGGCTTATATTGAATATAATGGAACCAGATGGCACAGGGCTGTGGTGCTCAAAGTGTCAAAAAATATTTGAAAAACTCAACAGCAATGTCTCTATCCAGAAATTATGACCCAGTTACACAGAACTTGTATTGAGCAGTTTCATGTAGGAACTATTTTCTTTCAACCAAACTACACCCATCAACCGTATCACCACGCAGAAGGAAACATACATCTATTCATGGACAAAAGTCTTGTGGTCGTGACTGCAACAGATGTCAACATTTTTGGCAGCCTTCTCTGCTGTGCTGTAACATTAGCTAGCTTAGTGGTGTTAAGTGAGCTAGCAGTAGGAATGGGAATCTATAACCAGTTCCAAATTGTCTGATGCTCATAAAGAAAGATGGTGCTGTACAGAGCTGCCTGCACTGTCTGTCAAATGATCATTTGAAGTAAGAGGGGAAACAACAGCAATGAAACATCTTCCTACACAACATGGGCCTAAATTCCAGAAATGCCATGTATTTGACACTCTACTCTCTACTGCTTCCTGACCTAGCAGCATGTCTGTTATCAAAGATAAATATCCTGTCATAATAACAGAAATGTCACTGTCTGCAAACGTTGCTTGAAACATGTCTAGTGTTTCCCCTACTTACAATTGTGTTTCCCCTACGTACCTTGTCCTTTCATTAAACAAACTAAATAGCCTTATGTTATTTATCTTATTTACACAAAAGCATGTCATTTCTGTCTCTACATGGTCCCACGTTTACAATCCTCCTATGCTCTGTGTCCCGCACAGCAGAGTTCGGCCTAGTGCTGCACGATTTGATAAAAATGTGCGATTGCGATTATGGTGGACAATATCGCGATTTGCGATTGCAATTACAATATAATTACAATAAAATATAATAAAGAAATGGTATCATGAGCACGGAACTGTACACACAGCGGAGCGAGCCTGTGTTGCGTTCAGGCATTGTCACGTAAATGACAAATTCCAGCACGCCATAGCACAACACAGCATCATGTCAAGTGGGCCGAACCCGAACAAAATTGCTCAATTTTTCATTTGTTATGGAGTCCATGATTTCCCTGTGACACTTACAAATGTTTGCTTAACTGTGCTTGGATGTTGTTTTATGAGGCTCTGGCGGCTTTCAGTTGTCCCTTTGTCTTTAACGTTACACAGCTTGGCTTTCTCTCGCATGCGATCTTCCTACTTTTCCCTGTGCTGTGCTGTCTCAAATGTTGATACAGATTGGTCGTGTTGCCGCGGGACGTGGTGACTTTAACTTTTATACTTTTACACAGCATGTCTTTCAGGTACAGCGACACTGGACAGAAAGTTGGCTGTGTAAAAGTGTAAAAGTTAAAGTCACCACGTAGCGTCTCAAGTACTGATATAGATTGGTCGTGTTGCCGCGGGACATGGCGACTTTAACTTTTACACTTACACAGCACGTCTTTCTGTTCAACGTCACCGTACCTGAATCCAAAGTATCGCCATGTAACAGACGTTTTTTTCGCCACCAACTCAGGCTGTTCTTGGTCGTGCACGCACCACGATAGCTTGTGGGTGTGATGTCAACAAACTCCACACACTACAGGAGAGGCAGTCACGTTCACAGACACACACGTTAACATTTATTTAGCCTACATTAAATCGCAAATCGCAGCCTTTTATGCGGTTACGTAATCGCACAGTCTGACATCGCGATTGCAATTAGATTAATCGTGCAGCACTAGTTCGGCCCCAATGCGCACACAGACACACAGACACAGGTGAGCACACAAGAGCGCCGCCCGGGCCGTATCTTCCTGACCAACAATTATAACCGAGCTCGTCTATGGAGCAGAGCCTGTGTTGCGTTCAGGCGTTGTCACGTAAATAACAAATGCCAGCACTTGAATAGGCTGTAGCACAACACAGCAGCATGTCAAGTGCAAAGTCAAGGAAAATAAAGAGATCATTTTGGGGTTCTCTTTACGCACAAAGCACGTACCGAAACCATGGCCCAAAAAACCAAGGTACGGGCCGTAACGTGGGCTACCTGTACCATTGCACCCCTACTCAGAAAGTAGAACAGGTCATGCAGCTCCTCCAGTCCGCATGCTGAATTGCTCTTCCATCTGTGTGTGAGTGTGTATCAGTGGTAACTACTGAGAAGCAGGTGGCACCTTGTATGGTAGCCTCGGCCACCAGTGTGTGAATGTTTTTGTGAATGTGACACGTAGTGTAAAAGTGCTTTGAGTGGTCGCAAGACTAGAAAAGCACTATACAAATGCAGTGCTTCTACTATTGATAAGGGAACCGATAAAGAATGAGACTGATGAGCAGAATCGATAATGGCATTGCTATCAATAAAATCTTTTCAGTTCAAATCCCTAGCTAGCAGTAGATGCATCCTTCCTTTTGCATGGTGATACAGCTGGCAGGTGCAGTTTGGTAGACAAAAAAATAGTTCCTACATGAAACTGCTCACAACAAGGTCTGTGGATTTTCTTATGTAACCAGGTCGTAATTTCTGAAAAGTGACATTGCTGTTGAGTTTTTTAAATGTATTATTTTGACACTTTGGGCATCACAAGCTGAGTGACATCTAGTTCCATTACACTGGAAAGAAGGGAGACATCTCTACGGCTGATATCTCCAACACTCAGCAACTCACATCAAAACAATCTAGATTGATAAACAGCACCACAGGTAAGAGGAAAAATATGTATTTACAGTTTTGGAGTGAACTGTACCTTTAAAATAAAGGGCTTGCTATGTGGGACACCACACGTGATCATCATTAGCTATATAAGCGTGCACATGATGAGAACATAGGCTGCATTTGGTGACGTGGACTTTGCTTCTACAGGGGGGATTATTTTATTTTGTTTGTGTGTGGCCAGGCTGGTGGAAGGTTGTTGCACATTAATGGGTTTGTGTGTGTGTGTGTGTGTGTGTGTGTGTGTGTGTGTGTGTGTGTGGCTACAAGTGTATACTGTGATCCCAGTCAGCCCATGCTTAGGAGTCAAAAGCTCGAATACTGTTACGCACAGAGACTCACACAAACACAAATCCTCTAATCTAATCCACCTTAAATGACGTTGGCTGTAAAACCACTGAGATGTAACCAAACCCTGCACTCTCTCTTACAGAAAACACTGTTTCTAGATTTGCCTTTTTTGACAAATATCTTAAGATACAAAATTTGATTTGCTATTAAATTTGACATTCTGAAGATCTGAATCTCATAGGGGACTCGACTAAAGATGCCTGCTGATGCAAACCAATTCTGGCTGATGCATTTGTTTACTACGTCAAACCAGGCAGGAGGCAGATGCTCATTTAGCTGGTCAACTTAACTTCAAAGAAAGAAAGAAGTTTTTGGAATCACAACCACAGTTACTTCACCTAAATGTAACACACTGTATGTATACATAAGTATCTGTGTATCGCTCACTACACTACCTGACTGTGATTCAGTCCATCTGAACAGATCACAGCACAGGTATTCCTGTACAGCAGGTTCATGTTCTGAGTAATCCCCTACATGAGTTATGAGATATGAGCAAAGAGTATGCTGCCATCCCAGAAAGATCAGTGCTGTCAGTGATTCATCACAGGTACCTGAAACCTGAGTGTTTTCACTTTTGGTTTAGGAGTGCTGACTTAAATAAAGTAAGGAGAGGAATTATGTCAGCTACGCAACTGTCTGCCACAGCTGCTTCCACACTTGTTTATGTTAAGGACCCTCCCAACAGATGTTCACATCGGACCAAACACAGCAGCAACAACTAACCTACAAGACTACAGTTTGGGAAAGGAACTGTTTGCAAACCTAACAGGGGTCTGGGAAACATACATCTAAACCAGGGGAAGGCAACCCGTCGCTCTGGAGCCACATGAGACTCTTTAACCACTTTCCATTGGCTCCCTGTTGCTTTGACAAAAAAAAAATCATAAGGAAATGAATAATAGTTTATAATTTATTTAGGCTAGCTATGATTTCCAAATCCAAAAAGGAAAAGTCTCAGAGGAAAATTGAGAATTTAATAGTGCCTGGACAGACTGATTTGTTTGCCTTTACTGCCAAATCTTTAAAGTACCAAATAATCATAAATAGTCCACTGCAGAGGAGGCACTTTGTTGCAAAACATATTAATAATGCTCATTTAAACTTAGTAACAACAGTAATGTTGATAGGCCAATTTAAAATGAATACGCTGTGTTGCCTTCATTATAAGGCTCAGATATGTTTTGCAGCTCCAGTCTGATTTGTTTTTCTTTATTATTATTTATAATCAGAAATGGCTCTTTTGACAGTAAAGGTTGCTGACCCTTGATCTAAACAGCCACTGTGGGATTACTTCTGCTTCTTAATAATACATTAAAAAAAATAGCCAAGCACTGCACAATCACACTTGCTCACAAGACATGTCACAGGTTAACAAACAAGCTTAAATATCAAGACATATAGTGCTGCTGCTGTCATGTTGCTCCATGTTGAAAACAACATAGTAAAACTAAATGGATGCACTAGGATTACCTACATGTGTGTACCAAACCTATCTGGCACATCTGACCCTGCTCAACACGCCAAACTACACTAAAACACCGGCTATGAACTTTAATCTGACCTTGCTTATCAGCAAAATACGCGCCTTTGTGAATATGACCTTTTTGGAGTTAGTGTGGACGGTTATTTGGCACACTCCTGACTCCCAAAGCAACAGTTTTGCCAAATCAAACATTTGATTCAAATCACTTTCGTTTGCGTTGTAGGTGTTGAATGTTGCATAACGTTGAACAAGACAGTGAAGATGACAAGAGAATAGGGAGCAGTATGTGACTGTCTTTTGGCTTTGTTTACATATTTAACTGTTAAAGCTAAGTTATCGTTGGGACGGCTCTCTATCTTCACATAAGGTTGTGTGTTTCGCTAAAGTTACACATGACCAGGCGTGATCCATGGCTGAATTAACTATGCACTTGATTTCAAATATAATTCTGAACACAGACCCATACCTGTCACTAACCACACACCAAGCTAACGTTAGCTAATCCTAGGTCTTTCCTAGGCATTATCCTCAACACAAGCAACACAAGCGAACTGTTCCCTAAAATGTTTCATTTGTTGGCGTTTATAACGTTTATACATCGGACTGCTGACCCACCCGGCGCGGTCAGTCAGCGTCTTTGCTAATGACGTTTTAGCTTGTGGATAATGCAGTTATTAAGCTAACCGCTGCATATCATAACGTTAGCATTGAGGTTAGCTAGCAAGCTAACAACGGCAGGCCGCACCCTTTAACTTCTCCTTTTTCAAACTGTGAAAACAAGTCCCTTGGTTATTGGAACATACCTTAATGTTCTCGATAAAGCATGTGGTTTCATCTTTGCTCCACTTATTCAGGAGTTGCTGTCCTTTTGTCGCGTCCGACATGGGCACAGCTAGCATCCTCTGTTGAATATTTACCTGGCAGACGGCCAGTTTGCATCTCTTCCTGCTCTGTCGAGAGAGCAGTCACAACATTGACCAATAGGAAAAATGGCACGTCGGAGACTGACCAATGAGAGAAGAGCATGAACGAGGCCACGCACACAGTTGACAGACAGTTTTTTCTACCTATCAACATGAATGTTTTTATAGTAGAGGGATTTGAGCAGAGTTGTTGTGATGATGTGTTGGTACAATTTGTTGATCCCACAGCAAGATCACGAAGATTTAGACTTTTTTGTAATTATCTGTTTATTAAAGTTTTTCGCAGTATAATAGCCAAAAACAACACCATTATTAAAAATTGATATAAAAAGAGTTGGATTTATACACACTCATTATCAGGGAGTGTTCTTTACTTGTCAGATGAGGGGGTGGCTGGGATGTTACTTTTTTTTTAATTTTAATTTTTCAAAATTTTCTTTTTTATTTTGACAATCCCCAAAACCTCTCATTTAGAATTTAGATCAAGCCCTTTTGTCGGTGAAGCCCTTCTCTGCACAAGCCAAGAGGGTATTCAGTATTCAATTTGAATTATATTTCCTACACTGAAATATTTCCCTCATAAAGTGAATATGATACAGAGGGGTTGCAGATTGGTTGCAGTATGTATGTCAAAAACAAGGCCTCTGGCCTATAGGGTATTAAAGGCTAGATTCAGTTTCTTAAGCAACAAAATGGAGTGCCTATGGGACAACTCTGTGCTTACATGATTCAGGGTCAATAGGATGGTAGATGTAGTTGTTGAAGTATAAATTACAATTGTAGACTACTGTCCGCTGACATTGCATCACCACAGTCTGTGAGTCCGATCCACCCACTGCTCCTCCCCACAGCTCCAACCTCGTCCAAAAATGGTCACTTCTGGCTCGAAAAATTCAGAAGTGCCGAACTCTAGGCTTCAAAACCTGAGTCCACAAACCAATGGGTGATGTCACAGTGGCCATGTACATTATTTGATACAGTCTATAATCTACAACCATGGAAGCTTGCACTGTACTTTGGCACAGAGGTGCTTTGAGGAAATGCTAATGCTAGCATGGCAACATTCTGATGTTTATGATAATTTAGTATAATTACATGTTCAGTATCTTTGATTAGTGTGTTAGCATGCTAAAATTTGCTAATTACTCAGCCCAACAAGCAGGGGCAATTCTAGGATCAGAGGTTTAGGGGTGCTGAGCACCCAGAGAGCTGCCAAAATAAATTTCACTGTTTTGTACATTTTAACTCAATTTCATTCCCACATTTGTGAAAGAAAAGCACAACACTTTTTGGGAAAGTCTGTGACTAAACCATCAAATTTGATAAAGGTTATTTAATGCTGAGCCACAGCAAAAGAAGAATGGATTGGAATCATAAAAGAAACATACTGTAACCCTAATTTCTGGGGGAAGACAACTCATTTTGATACAGCAGCTCCTCAACATACACATAAACAGTATGTATGTTTCTGGAGTAAACCAGCCCCCTATAGTGAGTACCAAAAATACCAAAAATGGACCTTGGACTTATTTTTTGGACTTTTATTTGAAATGCAATGCACAACATGTAACATTAACACATTAACAGTAATTGGCTTTTTCAATGTTTGTTTCTGCCTTTTCCCTTCTTGTCACAATAGGAGTTATAATGTTAATGGACATCCAGTCAGTTAGCTAGTCAGCAGCACCTTGGCTTTAATATTAACACATGCACATGACACAACAGCTAGCTTCTTTCATTCCAATTCAAACAGAGGACAGTGGTACTGACCACCTGTAACGTTTTGTAGCTAGAAAAAACGTCAGCTAACTCCTACCTAACAACATAAACAGTGACGTACGATTAAATGCAGCAAAAATGAGGACTGGTAATGATAATAATGTGTTGGTATTGAGTGGTAGAAGTTAGGAAATGTGCCACATATCCTGGTTTAAGCCAGGTACTTACACCACTACTGCACATCACCCACGTTGGAAGGCAGTAGTGATGTGTCGCGAACGAAACAGCTCATAGAGTCGGCTCTTTGAAGTGAACGACAGGAGCAGGCTCCTGATTGGGAGCCGCTTTGGTTTTTTTTTTTTTGGTTTTTTTTTCTGTTCAAGCCGCACGTGATTGGTCAATATGTGTGGCGTCGTCTGTGTGTCCACTGTGAGCAGAAGGGGAAAGGGCGGTGGTTACAGGCACACACAGCACAGTGAGCACATGAACAGGAGGGAGGGAGACAGAGAGAGAAAAGGCCAGTTTCCACCGCAGGAACTTCGGGGTAATTTTATGGGGCCGGGGCTGTTGGTGCGTGTCTCCACTGCAGGAACCACCCCCGAAGGACAGAGTTCCGGAACTTTTATGGGGGCTAAACAAGTCCCTGCCTCAGGGTAGGTACTCAGAACGGCCCCGAAAGACTCCTGGCTGGGGCTTGGGGATTACTTGGTGCTGATTGGATATACTCAAGGATGGATGTGATGTCAACAGAAAGCAACAAAATAGCCGGCATTTTTAAAACTTAGCAGACGAGGGTTAGCTCGTTCATAAAGCTTCTGCCGCCATGTAAAAAAAAAACTCACTAAATGGCCCGTGAAAAAAATATTTTTTTCCAGGATATCTTAGTTACAACATGATTGAGCTAGCAAAGCAGTGTTGTGTTACTATGTGTGGTATTTATTCAGTTTTGGGAAATCACGATGTCTAGAAAGCATCAGCTGACAGGGACAGCTAACAGCAGCAGCAAAGCTAACATCAGGACGTCATCTGTTAAAAGCCTCCCGTTGTCGGATACGACATGAAACTACTCCACATAGCTCAATCATGTTGTAACTAAGACATCTGCTGGAAAAAATATTTTTTTTACGGGCCATTTAGTGAGTTATTACAGACACCGCTATCGGCTAACAGCGTTCTACGTCGCCCCGGCCAAAATGGTCGCGCAACGATTACGTCACATCCAGAGCCCGTAACTTTACAGGAACCTTCCTCATACTTCGCTCTCTCAGTGGAGACACGACGGTTGAGAGGGCCGAGCGAGAGGACGTTCCTGTAGTAGTTCCTGCCCCCCAAATAGTACTAGGAACTTCTTCAGTGGAAACGGGCCTAAAGAGAGCAGGCGCTACAGAGAGAGACAACATGCTGGAAAGGTAAAAAAGTTGAGAAAATGAATACAGCAGGAAAAACAGTAAAATTTGGAATCACTTCAATTACACTGACAATACAAGGGCAGAATGTAGAGTCTGCACGACTAAAATCTCATATCCAAACAACCTGCACAGGCACATGAGAACTGTTCATCCATCACTGCAATTGGAAGCAAGCACCTGCTATTAATGAAGGTGCCAGTGTGTCTACTGCGACTGCTGCTGCAGTTATATTCTGTTATGTGATTCTGTAAACTTCTTTATGTTGTTTCACTGCTGCTGTAGTTTTGTATTATTATTATTTTTGTAACCAAGTAGTGTATGGTTTTGACACTTTTCTAGCTTGTTAAAAAGGGACACACAATAAAAAAATAAATAAATAAATAAATAAAAAATCTCAAATTTTAGGGGTGCTGGGATTCAATTTAGGGCTAGAAACACCTATGCCAACAAGTAAGTTGAGGCTGATGGGAGTGTGATGCTTGACAATGAAAATCCTGAGGTGACCATAGTGTTAGATGAAAAGTCAAGGGATCAAACATCCTAGAGGTCATCTTGAGGGGGGCAAGAATGTACCAAATTCATTGCCATCCTTTGATTAGTTGTTGAGACATTTCACTCAAAACCACAAACGTCCACCTCATGGAGGCACTACAGAAAAGCTAAGAAAATCACTAGACATTAGGATTCATCCTCTGCAGACCATGAATGTACAACATTTTTTATGCACATCTATCTGGTAGATGTTGAGATTATTCCCAGGATGCATGAAAACTTTGATGCAAGAGGAGAGGTCAAAGGATAACCAAGGTCAGTAGGATTCATACTCAGGGGACCATGAATGTTTAAATGTTTTGTCAATCTAGTGGATGCTGAGATACTTCACAGGATGAGTGAAAACTTTGATGCAAGAGGAAGAGTCAGGGGATCACCACAGTCAGTTGGATTCATACACTGGGGACCATGAATGTATTTGCAAAACTTCATGGTAATAATTCAAATAGTTGTTGAGGTATTTCAGTCTGGACCAAAGTGCTGGATCAGCTAACTGACCTAGTGCCTAGACTATAGTTTATTGGTTGAGGTATTTTTTTAAGCTCTACAAACAACTTCACCCCTGAAACACTGGACTCCTTGATTTTTTTTAGCTGCTGCTATCGGCAATGTTCCCAAAATGCTAACTTGGGAGCCAAAAGGAACAAATACAGGAGCCCATTTGATTTCCTGTTCTATTCAAAAACAATTCAATGTCAAAGCTCCAGAAACCGTTAAGGCTACAACATCAACTTCTGTTTTATCTCTAAGAATTGCCAGAACTCTAGGGTACTATGGGTATTTAGTGTAAGAAGCTGTTGTCATGCCCTCCTCCAGTCACAACAACAAAGCCTCCCCAAAGAACATGTAGGAGTCGTTTTACTGAAAAGGTGCCAAACATCAGGCTCAAAGCTTTTCCCTGCCAATCAAGTCTTCCCCTCAAGACCAACCTATTTTGGCAACGGCTTTAAAGGAAACGATATCTCCCATGAATTCTTTTTTCTGTCTTCTCGTGAATTTCATTTCAACTAAATTCCTGTAGGAGGTCCTTGATACAGTTGCTACAGATATTCTATTAGTAATTAACACAGCTCCTTCACTTTTGGCTCAACCCCCTCCTGTTTTAAATATGCAACAGTTCAAGGCCCTCTAGAGGACACCTAATTATAATTTTCTTGCTTGAGGCAATTATAGATAGACTACAATCTTCAAGCTGCCTTTTTTCATCCAGTAGTTTAAAGAAAGCGGTTAGATATCATTTATGGATAGCCACATCCCAGAGAAACTGCAGAAAAAGGACTTCACAGTTCATGAACTGCCTCAGTCAAAGTTATTTCCGTTTCACTGATTAATCCACTGTTTTACCATATTCTTTTCAATTTTAATACTGTCTGACCCCCCCACAGACCAGTGTTATCATAATGTCATTCAGCTCCATCTTGAAAAGGTGGTTAGCTCCCGAGTGTTCTAATGGTGTGTATCTGATTGATCGATCTGATATATGGTTTGCTCTCAGGGTTAATTTAAAACCAATGCTGCCTTCGGTGCATACTGCAAGCCTCCACTTGGTCTCAACAGGACAGCACTGTGACTCACAACTCTTTGCCAAATCATATACGTTAATTTATCAACTACTTTACATTAAGACATCATGTACTGAATGTCTAAAACTTTCTGCAGTAAAGGGAAACATATGAAGTGCATTTGGCACATTCAGTCCCATTAACCTTGTTAAGTACAGTCTGGTTATTGGCCAGCCAAAATAGAGTTTGTCATTAGATGGTAGATGTTTGAATAAGACTTCCATTTCCATCAGCAGTGTTGTAAAAGTTGATGGTGATTTTAAGGGCCCAGAGAGAGGGCACACAGAAATTCCATTTAGAGGGAGTCCAGCCTTCCAACGCAAATATCAGCATATTGATTAAAAATAATCTTGATTGTGACAAAGTACTGATGAAATAAAATATTCAACTCATGTAATCAATAACACTAAAAAAAACAGTAACACTTTGCTGGTATTTAACCACTCTCTAGTGTGCCTGTTCATACAAATTCTGGAATTTTACGAATTTGCCTTTAAGGTACAGTTCGCGCTTAGGCGGGCCAACGTCAATCTCAATCATTGGCTATCATCTAATGACAATAAAGCCACTGGGGGCAAGGACAAATATTTTGGGCTGATCCAGTATAGCCAATGGATATCTGAACCAAGACATCCTCTTTCATATGCTTGTCATTTTGTGTAATCTCTATGAACAGATACCTGCATATGACTGCAGATACATTTTTACAAAAGCCTGTATAGTGCTAACTTGGCATCAGACGATAGCTGATAGGTTCCAAGATTGCATTTTGGTCAATGCGCTCTGCCTCTCCACAGACTGTTTACCTGCCACCCAAACGCAATTGGTCAACACCACTCGGATTACAAATGAAAACTAGAACACTTTCAATACCAAAATCTTGTACCATTGCCTATGGATTCTGCCAACACATGCAGATATTTGTTTACAGACATCAGACCAACCTTGACATCAGCTGTTTGTCTTGACACTGACATTAGTTTACTCCAAGTGTCATTAGCTGCAGTGGCATTGCGGCTCAACGTTTATCAGTCTGTTGGTCAGTTTCCCACTTTGGTTCAGCCTGAAAAAATCTCCACAACTATTGGATGGACGGTTATGCAACTTTGTACATACATTTGTGGTCCCCAGAAGTTGAATCCTAGTAACACTGGCAATCCTCCGACTTTTGCTGCTGTGTCACCAGCTGGTTAAATTTTTCATTTGTTCACTAAATTATTTCAACACTTAATAGATGCATTGCCACAAAATTTTGTACAGACATTTATGGCTCCTCCCAGACAACGTATTCTAAGGTCTTTGATGATACAGACTTTTTCTTGTCATGTTCACATTTGTGATTTTTGAATGGGCGAATTGTCATGTCATGAAATCTGGTAGACATTCAGATCCCCCTCTGGATGAATCTCCTGACTTTTTATCTGACGGCATCATCACATCAAAACTTTTTATCAACCAGTACTTGTTAATGACCAAACACCTGCAAAACTATTGGCATTCCCATCAGCCTCAGAGTTATTTTGTGTTTAGGGCTAATTAGCAAATGTTAGCATGCTGTTATACAAAGCTAAGGTAGTGAACATAGTAAACACTGAACCTGCTAATCTTTGGCTCGAAGCACTGCAGTGTCCAAGTACCAACACAAAGAGCCGCTGGTATGGCTGCAGACTGATACTCTCGTTCTCAGCTCTACAGCAAATAAAAGCAAAGTAGGATCTCCTATGTACAGAAATAAAGGAGTTATGACATCCTGGGCACAGAATGAATGACCTGCTGAGAATCATGTACAGACAATCCTGGCTCACAATCTGAATCATACATAGACTTTGAATGTCATATACAGCCCCTTAAAAGTTGTTACTACTGTCTGTCATTTACTGCTCCATCTGCACGTGTAGACAAAAGTTCACTGTTAAAAAAAATATAATAAAGTGAAAGGAGTGGAAACACAAAGATTAAATGTAGAAACATTTATGTCATTAGATGCATTTCTAATAAAAACATGACTGAACTGTCTCTCCAAGTTGGAGCAAGTGTTCTGAATTCAAAATTATATGTTTGTGTAGCTGGAGAATGGCAAAACATTATGAACTTATAATATTACAGTTTCTATTTTAGAAGCAATACCCAAAGCACATAAACAAGATTGTTTGACTTTAAGACCACCAGTAAAGATGAATCATCCTAACAGCAAATAGCTGGGTTGTTGCTATGGGAGGAAAAAAAAAAAAATCAGTGCAAATCCATTTTACGCACAGCTGGGTACATGCATTTAATGATGATGCTCACTGTCAGCGACACACAGATCTGCCTTGTCAGGAGGGATTGTGATATGATTTCATTTACAGTGCTTTTGTCTTTTTCTTTAATGAAACCCCAGAGCTTCATGATTATTCACAACCTTGTCATAATGTCACTTGATGCGCGCCATTCACATTCAGCATACATGTTCATTAATTTATTTATTTAAAAAAAAAAAAAAAAAAAGGGCAATTCATAAGTTCAAAAGGTTCTGAGGTTACTGTATAACACAGGCAGTGAAGAAACTAATAACTCATGTTTTAATAAATATAATTTTAAATTAAATTGCAAATGTCCTGGTGGGCACCTCAGCCAATTTTAACACCATAAATTAATACAGACCCTCTATTAACAGAAGGCATAGGGTGCATGAATAATTCATCCTGCTGAGAATAATTTAAGTCTTCTAAAAACATTAAGCTCACATTATGCTTACAGTTGATCAAGGCAATATATGAAAACTTTCATTCTAATGGCTCAAAACAGCAGTTACAATCCGTCTTTGAAATCATGCCTTGACACAAAAGGAAGGCAAAAATTATATTCTTTTAACAAATATCCAGGCTAATGCTTGTCTCGTGAATACACATGTGGATGCACTGATGTAACAATTAAACAGACCAAAGACAACATAACATCTGGTTCCATTAACCATCCAATGCATAAAGTGCAGGTGAAGGATGGAGTCAGAAGCTCATGAGCACGTCTCGTTCTTGCATGCTGGTGTAGAACGGCTTCCCAAACACAAACGAGTGCAGCCCTGCTCTCAGCTTCTCAGCGAAAGCCATTACAATGTTCAGGTCTCCCTCCACCGTCAGATCCAGGTCCGTCTTTAGGTTACGCAAGGATCGAAACGGCTTCTTCCCCTTTTGCCTGTGAAGAAAGGAGGAGAGGCTCTGTAGTGTAACTTTTAACAACCTACAATACTCGGGGTCAGAGGATGTACATTAGCATCTAGTTGGGCTGCAGCTGTGTGCAGGAATGCCATGCCACGATGAATTATGTATGCTGCTACGGGATGGCAACTGAGCATAAACAATGTTGTCAAGGCACCTGTAAAATAGTATGCCCTCTGACCTCAGGCTGTTAGCAGCACCATAAACAAGACTGCTTTTATCCTTTCACACAAGCGCACAATTAATGGTTTTGCCTGTGTATTTTCTGTTGTCTCTGGAGTGAGATACGTTCAGGCGTTCACTATGAAGTCAGAATAACAGCCATGGAACCCTTTTAGACAGGAGGTAAAAATAAAAATCAAAGTAAACATTTCGTAACATCATGGCAACAACATCTGTAGTCTGACTCACAGGATGGAGACTGTAGGGCTGTAAAAAATATATGGTTCGCAGCTTCATTCACAGGGTTGACATTCAAATTTCTAATCAACAGATTAGACTACACTATTATTATTAATATTTTCCTTTTTGTAGAATAGATTCCAGTGGTGGCTGCAAATGTTTTTGATTCATGTGATCTGAGTATTGTGAAGTCCAACAGTCAAAATGCATTGAAAAAAGATTTTGACCAAAATTCATGTTTTAGCCTAATGTTATATTATGCTTCAATCTGTATTTGTTGGTGTTTAGCCTTTTAAAAAAGACATTTTTAATACGGCCAAAAAACGGTTTGCTCTCCTTTTTGCTGCACACAAAGGGGCGGCATGCTCCTGTATTAACAGAGCAGTCTAGCAGCAGTCTAACAGAATTGTACATTACATTCATTCACTGAAGAAAGTTAAGTTAATTTAAAAAAAAAAAAAAAAAAAAAAAGACAACTCATTTAATGCAATAAATTACTTTATTTAAATTGAGGACTTTGTTTGGGGATTTTTTAACCTGGAAATCCAGATGCCCCGCCCCCAGCAAATTCGAATTAGCTCTGCACGGGGATCTGGCCCTGACGAGCAGAGCCCAGTGAATCGCCATCGGACCAATCAGATCAGTCTATCTGACAGAGGCGGGCAATAGGTGGGCGTAACATGATGACGACAGCGCTGCCCCGTAGGAGTCGAAAAGTAAACAGCCAAGATGGCAGCCACCGAACAACGGTCCATTCAATTTAGCTTTGGAAGAAACTCTAAGCCAACTACACTTATCTTTTTCCTTGAGAGAGGAACAGAAGACTGCCCAAGAAGCCTTCGCTTCCAGGAAGGACGTTTTTGCAGTTTTGCCGATGGGATACGGCAAAAGCATGATATATCAGTTAGCCCCACTGGTCGGCAAACAAATGGGGCTTAGTGCAATGAATACGTCACCTTGTTTTTTGCTCTGATTGGCTATCGTGCTATCCAATTGCTTGCGGCAAGGAAGGGCGTATCAGTGAGGGCCAGACTCAAAATCTTTCTTTCACATAATACAGATGTCCTTTACGTGTCATAGCTGATGTGCTGGTTCTAATGTAAAACACCTCCTTTGTTTATCTATTTTCTTTTCCTCCTAAATTTTTAAATGTGTTTAACCGTAATATAGTTTCAAAAAATCTTTTTTCACTTTATACATCTACTCTTGGGGATCATTTAAGTGTACATTTTTTCAGAAGAAAGAGCTCTATAACCACTTCCACAGGAGACCTGGAGGTTTTAAATGTAATAGTTTTTGTAGCTGGCTTCCTAGACCGGTATATATTTATGTTTTTGGTCACTAGGAGGCAGCACAACAAGCTGTACACATAACAGTAATATGTATTGCAGTTAATGTGGCTACCATTTTAAAAAACAGTTGCATATTTATACATCCAGCAAATTTGGCTAATCATTAGCATTCATCTGAAGTCATGTTTCTGGCCTCCCAGTGAATCCAAGTCAAATACTCTGTCTCTTTTTAGCTCTGTTTCTGGTCTCCACCAATCTGTAAGAGCAATATCTGGACCTTAAGCTGCTAACTCAAGAGCAACCCCCCAGGCTGAAAAAAGAACCCAACATGAAAGTGCCAAAAACTGCAGTTCCTTGAATGGCCACTTGAGGCTGGCTCCAAAACAGGTCATCCTCATACCTCCATGTTAATTAAAATGCCCAACGTTATAGCAGAAATAAACACAGCCTGATACAAGAAACGGTTTGGTCTCTAAAGCTAATTCCCCCTTCATGACAACTGTACAGGGGCTGAATTTTCATTTAACTCACCCATTTACACTTTATTAAGGCTGAAAGTTAATGTATAACTAAGGGCAGGGACCTCTTTGAGTGATGGGCTGTCTGCCGATATTGCTCGCTGCTTCTCAGTCAGATCCACCCCTAGTCTCTATTAGGGGTGTAACGATACATCGATCCACATCGATACATCGGTTCATTGATTAACGATCCGATTATATCGATGCAAAATGAAAACATCAATCCATATTGTCATCTTAAAGATACACATTTATTTTTCACATAGCACGTCTGTGTCACCATTTCTGGGCAAGCGTGCCTCCGCTCAAACAACAAACAGAGCTCAGACATAAAATGGTCAAATCATATTCTAGTTGTTTTTATGAGCTGATGTAAATGATTGTGTTAGATGGGCATATGATATCGCGTCATATCGATCGCAGGCTCCTGAATCGAATCGAATCGAAATCTGGTGATTTACACCCCTGGTCTCTATATACAGACTCTACATTCAGTGAATGTAGAGTCTGTAGGCAAACCCCGGAGATCTTGCTTCTGGAAGAAGAGCGGAAGAGCCCTGGCTTGCGGTTGTAGGCTGTTTGTAGTCCGCGTGATATTGACCAATCACGTTTGAGCCGGCTGCAGTTGTTGCCAGGTTAAACGGTCTGTGCGGTGAATTAACAAGGCGGAACACAATTGGCGTCACTGCAAACTCTGAATCCATCGCAATGGTTCAGCATATTTACTTATATATTAACGGAAGTCGGAAACGGAAATTCACCTCCTCCGCCCAAATCAAACCGGAATGCCACAAAATCGGGGGTCTGTCCCCAGAGGCTGTATCGCCGTCTGCCGGAAGTCAGACGCAGAATACAGCCGATGGGTTCCGAGAATGATCCACCCCTTGCTCCTCCACATCACCAGCCTTTCGCCCAAGTATGGTCACCTCTGGCTCCAAAAAAACCAAGATGGCTACGGCCGAAAAGCAGAACTTGAGGCTTCAAAACGGAGTCCACAAATATAAGGGTGATGTCTTGTAGCTATGTCTATTATTTTATACAGTCTATGTACTAACTGCTACACTATGTTCACCAGCTAGTTGGTAGTTACTAGTTGGTAGTAGCTTATCAGAGTTTTGTCAAACTGCTGCCAGCTACTGTTGGAAACATTGCTGATGAAAGTGATAGGAGTAAATCAAAACAGTAAAGTCGCAAGCCACAAAACCAAACCAATGAGCTGACACACTGACAGGAAATTCCCTCGCTGAGGGAAGCTGCAGAGCTGGGTGGGAATTCTCTGTAGGTTCTACGAGCAACCCCTCTCACATTACACATTATTATTATTTGATCTATTGTTAATACAAAAACATTCATCAGTGCAGCTTTAACATTTTTAATGTGGTGCCACAAAATGAATGTGCTGTTTGGAAACACAGGGGAAGAAAAACTAATGGAGCCATGGTGTGATTAATTTTAGGTGTACAAGCAATTTGTTTGCACAGTGACTTGTTTGCATTTACTGATGCAACAATTCAACTGCTGTTGGTAACCGTAGCTCTAGCATGTAATGCTGTCTCTCTTAGTTTGTATTATGCAGTGTTAGCATAAATAATGTTCTTAAATTATCTTCTTAGAATAAATCTACTTCAAGAACACCAACATTAAGACCAACAAGAAGGAACAGGTGGCAGGACCCGGAGTTACAAATCTTCCTGGCTGCTTACACACTTGTGCACAATAGAGAAGAATTGGCTCAAGTGTCCTCAGATGTCTTGTATTAACAGGAGAAAAGCCAAATCATGTAGAAGTAAAAAAAAAAACAAACATGGAGTGACTGCTGTCCTGAAGGAGTGGGAAGGTCAGTCCACTGTTGGAGAGCACAGAAGGAGATGAGTCAAGCCCAGATGGAGCGATGACCAGGTCGCCACGGGAACAGTGGCACGAAAAAAAAATTCGAGGAAAGCTGAAGGAACAGCAGGCCGCAGTGTTTCAGATGAATTGTTGCGGCTTAAGAAGGTGTTTCTGAGAGCTGAGACAGAAGGGGGTTACTGTACCCTGATGGGACTAGAGCGTGACCAGAGATACAATTATTTCTAGTTCTTTTACAAGGAACTGAACAAGATCCCCAGAGAGGAGGATAATTCCATGGATTTAGGAGGGTGTCAAGGTACAGTACTGGTTTCTAACTTTTTTTAATCATTTAGCAAATGTTCAGGTAACTGCCTGAATAAGAGACACATTAATGCAAAGTCTGATGTGAGCCCATCAAAAGCAACCAGGTCACCTTGCCCCACCTGGCATACAGTCTCATATCTGCGCCTCAGGGGGGTGGGGTGGGGGGGTGTCAGTGTGATCAAATGAAGATCATAAAAACATCATTTAGAGCTTTGATGATGATGAGGGTCTCTCAGATGTTGAGCTGTGGCGACTGGGAAGGCCATGACATGTGCTTTGCATCATTTTCTCGCTCGTCACATTATTCACCAAACACGTGCGATGTAGATGGGGGAGCTGTCATTCTGAGATGATGCTGAGGATTCATCACCCTGCTTGACAATCAGCTGCCTCCTCCCAGTTTCTTCTCAACACCAATCATCATCATAAACCAGTCCTGTGAGCCTGACTCGCCATCACACAGGCTATATTTTGTTCATGTCATATAAGGTATCTTTAGGTACATACAAACTATGGCTGCACTGTTGATCAATGATTTTTTTTCTAAGTATTTATCAAGTCTCTCAACCTTAATCTTTGCCTAAACTAGGGGGTTCACACTGTGTCGTTGTGTAATCTTACTTCTGTTTTAGAGTGGATGTGCTACTACCTTGCTTGTTATTGCCATCTTCTTCATCTGTTTCTTCCTAAAAAGCTGTTTTTAAGCTTAAAAAACATGTTAAAGTTTTACAAAAATTTTGTCAGAAGGTAATGCTTCTTTTGTTTTTGCGATTCTTGTCCTTTTATTTTGCTATTTTAAAGGTCCCACATTATGCTCATTTTCAGTGTCATATTTGTATTTTGGGCTTCTACTAGAATGTTTTTACATGCTTCTATGTAAAAATTCACCTGTCTTCACCCTCTGTCTAAAACTCTCCATTTTAGCGGCTGTCTCTTTAGGCCCCCTCCCGACAAAAGCCCAGTCTACTCTGATTGGTCCGCATTTTCAGGTCTTCTCCAGTTGCGTCTTTGGTGTTTTTGCACCATCACTGCAACTGGGGAATGACTGTGACAGCACTGTAGCGGCACTTCCCATCTTTAAGGCCCAAACTCCTTATATATGCATTGTTTTAAATGGCCAAACACGCACTAAAAGCGTTTTGACGCACGTCTAATTGCCTTGATGCCTCAACTCCGACCTCGTCTCGATTTTTGGAGCGTCAAATGAGGACCCAGCGACCAGAGCTGTCCTTTCTGCAGCTGCAGCACTTGTTTGGAGAGTGCTAAAATGAATAAAAAGGTAAGGATTTTTAATTGTATGCTATTTCATGATTAATGAGCTCATTTGCTTGACTGTCATGACATATCAGCTTTTAAAAGCAACAACAGATGTAAAAACACACAGAGACAATGCATCTGTGATCAGTTCCCTAATTTAATTTTAACAATTTTTTCAATCTTGTCCAATTTCTTGTTTTATTCTATGGAAGTGATCAATGTAAGTGCACTTGTCTTAGAGCCGCCATGACGGTTTTTATAATGCAAATAACTCTGCTTAGATAAAACCTACAAGCTTCTCTTCCTATGACTTTTCCTAAAAATGTGTCCTGTATGTTTTCTGAAGCCTATAAGTTACAAAAATGAAACACACTAGACTTCTGAGCATTTATACCTCCGACCGTGCAGCAGCTGAAAATTATACATTTTCATACATACAGGTGGCTATACATATTGCAAAGCTCTGTAAAAGTACACCAAAGCATACATTTTCGTTTCCAAATATTTATTTGAAAACAAAACCGTGACTGCACCAGCACCAGCTGACATGTATATAGGCTAAATTACTGATCTGTAATATAGTCAACAGCTTTCTTCCTAAAATACTGCTAGTTCTGTGGCGTTGCCTAATGCCTGCAGTGTGCTATAGGAGCGATAACTGACGCGCCTCAGTTGACGCACGTCAATTATCGCTGTCAGTGCGTTTGGGACTTTATAGACTGCTGAATTGGAATGGCACTGCTAGGCAACAAAGTGGGTCCATGTTTAGACTACTTCTTGTCAGCTGATGTCATTCAGATACATTGCAAAACATTCCAACAGGAAATCTGAAGGGAACTATCAAGGCCCTGATTATACAAAGCTTTTTGGTAATTATTTTGAGTTGCCACGCGCCTGGTGTTTTTGTCAGAGCACTATAAATTCCTCGAGTTGAAAAAAATTCAACTCAGAGCAGAAAAGTGCCCCTCATCACCTTTTTTCCCATTGTCCAATTGCATGATTTGAGAGGCGGGCCTTCTGTAGTGGTCACAACAAGTTGGTAAACACTGGAGGAGAAACTGGTGATAGCAGCTGGTGAATACCCAGACCTATACGACTTTACAAACAGCAGTTACCATGATCTCAATAGAAAACAGCAGGCTTGGAAGCATAAGTGCAGTATTTGAAAAGGCCAATATGGAGGTGAAGCTCCTGGACTGGTGCAGCTCCCCGTGATCCACCCTCTTTTTTACTTTTACCCACACAGATCTCTGTTTCCTTGTGCCTGACAAACTATTTGCTGACCGCTTCTCACCCTAAACCAGAGCTACAGCAAGTATTGTCTGCCTAAACTTTTAAGGAACAAGATACTAATTACTGTGAAATAAATAAATAAACAAATGCTAGATTGATTACATGGGAAGGTTAGAGTAAGGAAATGAAGGGGTGGTTGCCTGGCAATGATTAAAAGGTGCACCAAGTGTTGTTGTTTTTTTTACTAGGGACTTTCAATTTTTTTTTAAAAAGGCGGTGCGGTGCACTTTCTGTATGATCGGGGCTTAAGTATGTTATTGCTGTAAAATATGAACCCGTCTGTAGAGTTGTGACATCACAACTTCACTGAAGTCCTGATGGCTTGTTTTAAAGGAACAGTTTATGAATACGGTTTGTGTGCATTTCTCTGTGGATTGAGCGTTTTGATACATTTACAGTATTTATATGGCACCTTTAACCTGCTTCATAATAAAAAAAGACTTTCCATAATATGGGACCTTTAATGGTTGGCTGCCGAGGAACAAGCGAGAGTCGCTGCTCAGCGGGCAGCTGAGAGGCAGACAGAAACAGGGGGAATAAACAGTGTGTTACAAACAGCATATTTTCACATCCAGCCTAACTTGATGAATTAAGGATTTTTTTTTTTGACTAAACCAGAGTTGGTGACTGTTGGCAGTTTAATGTAAGTTTTGCTTTGTTTCTGTTGAGTTTGAATTTGTTTGACAATGTGCTAACAAGGTAATTCAAACAAGGAAAATACATGAAACAATATTTGTTTCACATTGACACTTTGAGTTTATTTTGTTCATTTAGTTAAGAGTGGCACATTGAAAGTGGCAGACTCACCACTTGCACACATCTCCCAGCTGAAGAACGCGACACTGCAGTCTTTAAAATGTTCTCATATGTGATCTCAGGTTGTTTTCATGTGTCATCCTCCCTGTCACTAATGGCTGATGGATGTGGTACTGTAAAACCATCCAATCGATGCAGTATAGCTGCTGAATGTTCCCAATTTTCGTACAATGTTTACAATGCCAACTGGCGCTGCAAGTGCTAAACAGGAACAATGAATACAACCGCGTTAGAACTGGAAGGGAAAAGTGGGCAGAGCAGCAGAAGTTTCAAAGGTAACATCTGCAAATTGCTTGTTTCATTTTACCAACAGTCCAAAACATGAAGATATTAAATTTACAATGACATAAAACAAACATAAACAGTAAATCCAGTATCAGCCAATAACTGTGGCATCATCACAAGCCTAATTCTGCTCGGCATAAAAACTTCAGCAGTACCAAGGGTGCTTCACTTCTACAGTCCTGAATGTACAGCTTGAAGTCGATTCACATTTAGTCTAATATTTTATTGTTTGCTTTATTGTATTGGAACAATTGCCCTGAACTACTAAAGGTCTGCAATGGCACATCATGCCTTCAACCTTTTTCTGTTTCAGTCAAATGGTAAATGCTTTTGGGATAAACTGAAGAACAGACTTTTTTGAGCTCCTCGTGGCATACATAAACCAAATGAGGCGTGTTTTGAAGGGCAAAAATGGAAGAGGGGGATATCAAAATCATTCAAATACCTTCACTTGTTTCATCAGACAGGAACACGCTAACCTCACCTCTGGGTGTGTGATGTTTTACAATCAGATCAGGAGTGTTGTAACTTCTGCGTGTGAGAACACAGCTGCAATTCTGGTGTTCCGGAAAAACAGGGGGAGATCATGAATATAGATTGCCTGTTGCGATTATAAAACATGTAATCTCTATATTGTTCCAGCCTCATAGAGGGGACAGATAAGTTGTTGCCAGCTCAGCAGCAGTGTTGGTTAAAGTATGCTCACACACACTCGTGTGCATACTATGCAAAATAGGAAGGCTTTGCATCTATTACATTATGGTAGGATTTAATGCATCTATTGTGTCACTACTGTAACGTTAAAACTTGTTAGTAAACATTAAGAATCATTTCACATCAAGCACAGATATTCATCTGAAAAAATGATTCTGTGAGTTCTGAACCTTTGTGCGGAAGAAAAAATATTAAAATGGACCTTAATATCAGCAGATATCCGCCTGCAGAAATATATATTTGACCAATGAAAACCTTTGTTCCAAGTGATGTCATACCTCCAGGTCATAGCTAGCTTGCTGACAAAATGAGGAAACTTCAAATCAATTCGGTTTCTGCTTCAGCTGGGAGATGATTACAATGATAAAGTAGCTCACACGCACATGCTAACTTCATACTGTAAGCTGGTGATAGAACGGGACTAGCCACAACAGCTAGTGTTAGCATAATATTTGGGGTCCTATTAGTTTATGTATTGTGTAATTAATGTTGGCCCCTTAGACATCCTCTGTCTGGGTTAGGGATGCCAGTTTTGGTTAATTTTGCTTTTGACAGTCCGCCACCTATTAACTGGTAACTACCCCGTTAATTTTTGAGGGAATGATGTGAAACACAAGAGGTGCTTTTCTTTCAGTCTGGCACTCCCTTGACTCAAGTATCATGTGAACTCAAGTAAGTATCTTGAGTTTTATTTTATGTTCCACTGACTTGCTGACAGACAGCCAGCCAGCCACGTTAACATGCAGCAACCAAGAGCCAACTGCCCACCCTCTGGTCTCCACTGGTTACCCAGCCTTGGCCTCTTTGACCTGCGCGCCACTTGGGTTGGATGTGAGGTAGCTAGCAGCCCTGCTCATCATGGGATTACAGCTGGGAGTGCCATCCTGACCCACGGTGGTGGGACAGTGTTGCAGTGGAGACATTGTGGCCACCCTTGCGTCTCCCCTCAGGTTGCCCTGCTTAGTAAGCGGCCTCATTTTGAGGCACAAACCTCTTAGACACGTTAAACATTGTTCACTCCACCAGCCATGTTGACACTGTTAACGGTGCTAACAGAGCTATCGGTGATAAAACAGTCGACAAGTCGGTTTGTAGCTCAAAATTGAGCCACTTACTAACTGCAGCTACCTGGGGAAAGACTGATAGGTAAATGCAAATGGACCTGCAATTGTAAAGCACCTTTCTAGTCATCTGACCACTCAAAGCACTTTTTACACTACGAGTCACATTCACACATTCACACACTGGTGGCCGAGGCTACCATACAAAGTGCCACCTGCTACTCAGTTTTTTAAAACACTCACACACCGATGGAACAGCCATCAGGAGCAATTTGGGGTTCAGTATCTTGCTCAAGGATACTTCGACATGCAGACTGGAGGCGCTGGGGATCGAACTGCTGATATTCCGATAAGTGGACGACCCGCTCTACCTCTAAGACATTTTGCCTACCTTTGGCTAGGCAAAGGTATGGCAGGCAATGTTTCCACAGTAATGACACTGGGTTGGGAATAAGTTACCAGTGGTAATCGCAAATGACAGGTGCAGCTAGCTAGCTCCTACTGGACCCAGGTGGTGCACAGTGCAGTAAACTGCAGAGTAGTTAAATTAACCTTTAAACTGACATGCGTAACCGGTCAAAAATATTTTTGGCATTTCACCAATGAACAGTAAACCACTGACATCCTTAGTCTGGGTAGTATAGGTTTTTGTTGTTCAGAGTGGACACAGACACTATTTAGGAGGAAACTCTTATTTTGTTCTAGACAAACATAAAACCTTGCAACAACAATAATCAGCACCTGACCCAGTGTGCATAGCGGTCATGCAGAAAATTTGCATGTGTTTTCTGTATTCCAGCACCACATTTTCACATCACACTGGTGAGAGACGACTTTAACAAGGTAAAATTCGTCCTATGAGTGCAGGGTGCCTCATCAGTGGAAAAATGTCATCTTGCAGAATGTCTTTTTAATTAGTGGCAGTAACTGTCCCCTGTAAGGCAGAGGATGTGTACCAACTGCTATCGCACCAAACAGCATGTAGGAATCATCGGACTCCATCAGAACACTCAGCAGCTGACGTTTCTCAGTGACTGCGTTTGTGCGTATCAGTAAAGCCAACTGCAGTGTTTGAGATGCATCACAGTCATGCTTGTCCGCCTGTTCAGAGCAGGGCTAAGGATGACTCACTTGATCATGAGTTTTTTCTGCTGCTCAGCAGAACGGTGTTCTTTGCACTACTTCTAGCCTACATGGTCACATGGAAAATATACTACACTCTTTCTTATCTGCGTCTAAAACACTGTTTCGGTTTAGAACCCTGAAGGTGTGCGCACACCCCACACCCAGCTGGGCTCTCACAAAGAACTAACAGATGTCTCTCAACTGGAGTTAACGTTATGAGTTCCCCATCATTCCATGTTCGGTTATTTGGCCCTCTGAGCTTGTGGTACCTCCACTCCTGTACAGCAAAACCCTGGGGATCTATTACCAGCTGCAGAAAAACACTGACATAACTATTTTGACTCCTAACTTGGACAAGTGTATGACATTGGGCCACAGACTACATGGCTTTAGGCGTGTGTCCTGTGGGTAACCAGTGGTGCTCAGTAGAGATGTCACAATCAGTGCAAGGTCAGTGGCTGCAAAGTCAAAGCAAAAACAATGGCAGACAACGAGCCAATAATCAGCTCTGGTATTTAGACTTTCTGATGTTTTTTTTCTGTGGAATGGGGTGTGTGAGTGCTGTGGTATACTGCCAAACAATAATCCTTTTTGCTATGTGGATTAAAGTCTTATTTGTGACAGCTCTTACGTTTCGTCCTCGATGTACTTGAGCAGTGTGAGGGCCTTCCTGTGGAGCAGCAGCAGGAACTGGGCCAGATAGGTGCTCCGCAGGGACAGGCCTGGCTTCAGCATGAACACCTGGGTACGACACAGGATGTCAATTAGTAGTCCAGGCTACGGCTCTGCTGGAAAAGGCTGGAATTATACAATCGCCCCTCCTTTGTGCTAACCTTGAGACAGAAGCATATTGCTGTTGTCATGAGAAGAACTTGTAACCGCAACTCTGGGACCACTTTCATAGGAACAGATGACAGGTTGTGACCCTTGGGAATAAAATCTACCGTTTTGTATCTATGGGCTCTAGAGACAGTATCAGTGAGATGGGAGCACATCATTAAAGTATTTGCTGCAGCCTGATATACGGACTGTTCTGTGTTCAATAGCACTGTACCACAGACAAAATATGAAAATCCATCTGTTGCTTTTAACTTCACAATAGTATACACCACAGGAAAAAAGCAAGTGTGGTCATAGACAGCAATAGGAGGCAAAAACACCAAAAAGTACCACTTTATTTTCTACTTGGTGATTTCATTCTTGATTTTGCAGTGCTTAAAGTAACTGTATGCAACACCCAAGACATTATTATAGCAGCAAACAAGTGTTTGCTGTGTAAAGACATAGTGGAGTAAATTTTGAAAAGTTTGAAATTCACACGGCGAAATCCTATTTTCATGCAATTCCAAACAGAAACTGATAAATTCAAGAACTTTCAATGGCCTGTGTACAGGGCTGGACTGAGACAAAAAATGCTGACATTTATGTATCTTATTTGTACTTGCACACATTTTATTAAAAACTGAAATGATACATTTTGTAGAGTCTCTTTGGCAAGTGCTTTCACCATAAGCATTGTGTACTCCGGGGCCATCTACTACCACCAGGATGTATATGAGAAGTGAATGAGCACATTGATTTTCTAGCCTTGGTACTCTCTTCCAGAGCACGTAGGGTATTACTGAGATTTATGTTAATTTTGTATAATAATATTTAAATATATATTTAAATAGTAAATATATATTTATATATATATATTTATATATATTTATATATACATATAAATATATATATATATATATATATATATATTAGGGATGGGTAACACAAGCAAAAACACTATTCGAAAATTCAACTATTCAACAATTTTTCGAATAATCGCCCCCTGGAGCCACGCACACAGAGATCCATTCATCTTTAAAGGCCCGAACATACTCGGGCGGAACGGACTCCGCGGAGGTCCACAAGGACTCAAAGCGGATGTCCGCAAGCCCTGTGCGCGCACACCGGTGACTGCTCGGCAGGTATTTTTCACATCGCGGGGATTTTTCACGGACATTTTCACAGGAAACTACAACGCGGAAGTGCGCTCGACTATGAAAGCCCGAATGACTGCGGACATTCCTCACGGAGTAGAAGTCTCTGCATGTTTCTCCTGTTTGTAGAAGAGCATCAAACTAGCTGGTAGCCCATCTCACACCGCTGTAGCAATTCTAGACTGCCCTCGTGCGGTTAGGAGCTGAATTGCATGTCAAATAAAGGGGGAGAAATAAGACGGAGAATAGTAATAGTCGCATTAAAAAATCGATTTTTCAAAAATGAAACGACTATTCAAAATTCGAATATCGTGACCCATCCCTAATATATATTTACTATTTTAATGGAGTTTTGCCCCGTAAGAGGGAAACCACGCCACCAAATAAAAGAAAAAGATCAGATATGCGAGGACGGAACAAAACGCGAGTGAATATCGGCGTTGATTATTCCAGGTGGAAAGAACTCCTGAAGGAGAAGGATTTCACAAGGGATGCAGAGGTTGCCTGCTTTCTGCTAGACAGGTAATTCAGTCTGATATTTTAAAATCATTTTGGCTTCATGTTTGCAACTACTTTTCCCTCTCGTCTAAGTTTGAGTGACGGCTACGTTTACGTGCTAACGTTATCCTAGCCTTGGCTAACGTTATCCCAGCCTTGGCTAGCGTTATCCTAGCCTTGGCTAACGTTATCCCAGCACTACAGCTAAATGGTTACAGCCTAATCTGTTGAATGCTCTCGCACTGCTGCGAAGGCTGCCACCCTCTCCTCCTCCTCCTTTTCCCTCTGGGTAGCCGAGACACTAAGTCCTTGGCTGGCCATTCCTGCACCGCCTCTACCCCCTTGCCCCCTCCCTCTCCCTGGTCTTCCTCCTCTCCCTCTCTCTCTTCCTCTTCTCCCTGTGTCCTGTGGAAGAACACTCTGGAAACGCATATATTATAAACGTACCAACCTATAATTGCCGCACTGTGCCGTGACTATCACATAAAACGTGTTATTTTAGCATTACTGTGCTAATGTTTGCTCGTGTTACCAAAACAATTAGAAATAAAACACTCCTAACATATATCTCACAGATAAACTATATCTAACTAGGTAAACTATAGCATATCATAACATGGTTTAGATTCCTAAATAAATATTCATTCTCATCGCTGGATACTCCTGAAAAACTCTGTGGTCTGCGCAAGGCTTTTTGTCCTACGAGGCCACCGTCACTTAACCGACGGGAGGGGTGAGTGAGTGAGCGCGAGTGAGTGCTGCAATCTAGAATTTGACCGCTGATGTCACTGTTACTCACCATTTTTACACACTGATGCTTTAATGCAGCTTCCAGGCTGTCTGTCAGCGAAGCCAACAGAAAATAAAATACAACAACAAAACATTAACATTTTACCACCTTTTCATGGACAACGCGGCGGTGAGAAAGTGTCACTTAATGGCCCGTTTGTGGGACAGTGGAGGGTGGACAGAAAGCCAATCTCCCCATCTCAGTATTTGTCTTTGGTGAGTTTGTTTATGTTGGCTACAAAGATCTATAGAATTTTTGATTGTCATTAATGTAGTATCTCAGAGTTTGTGCTTTCCTTTGTAGGATAGTTAGCACAAGCTGTTAATACAAAGTTCATTTCTTTTACTCACTAAAACATTAAATCATAGGAAGAGACTGTATTTCTTGTCCCTGTAGACTGTGGGAGTCTTTCTGGTCTGATTGCCAGTTGCATGATGTTGGTTATGTTTCTTCTAAAGTTGAATCTTTTTCAACTTTTTGTCACAAACCTAGACACACTATCCACATTCAAATGAATGGACAGAGTGGCATTTTTGCCACACCACATTTGGTGTGAATGCATCCATGGCACCATAAGCTGCTAGCCACCAGCTCAGCCACCTCCATGTTGAGAACTGTGTGCAAACAACCCTGCCCAAGACTCCTGACAGATACGCTCTGAATGTTGCATACAGCTCCTTTAACCCCTTGACAACTAGTAGCTGCTGAAATCCATGCGCAGAGCTGACAAACTGACTTTCATTATTCAAAAACAGATAACCTTGTGATTCTTTCTGAGTGAATCATTTAAGAACTTACTATCACTGAAACAACACCTTGTAATAAAATGCATACAAAAAACTACTTCATTCTTGCTTCTTTTTCATCACCTGACCAAAGGGATCAAACAGTTTTATTATGGGTATATCTTCAGGTTTGTTAATGAGTTCAACAACACTGAGATCCGTTGCTGATCTAATATTCCTCTACTTGCTGTGGAAGAACATTTCTATCCAAATTCAAATTCAGTTGAAAGCTCTATTATTTGTTTATTTTTTGTTTTCCTGACGCTATTGTTACTATTTCAGATGGAAACCATTTACATAGCTCTCACAGAACACAGCAGGTATGCCAGAACAATGTGACAGAATACATTTCAGCGATATTCATATTCCTAACTAACAGATTCCTATTGTGACCAAAAAAAAAAAAAAAAAAGATATGACTCAGGCCTTCATAAAACTGTGATTTGATTTGAATGGTGAATAGTGCTTTCATCTAAAGTGCTTTACTGTTCCTCTCTCATTGTTCTCCTGAATGATGATAAATAATAAAAATGGTTGCTGTTGTGTTATCTATTATGTTCTATTTTTGTCAATATGTTGCAGGGTATACTTATTCTTTCCCTATTGTTTCTGACTGGGTTAGGAGTGCTTTTTATGCTTTATTTTTTATTGAATCAATATGAAAAAAGGTGCTGCTATATTCTTACCTCATCTATAAATGACTTCACCAAAGTGTCTTTATGCATGACATCTTGAAATATATTCCTACAGAAAAAAAGGCATTATGGTTATGATATTAACATTTGAGGAAACCAAATAAAATACTGTATTAAAAATGCAGAACTATAACTTTGGTGCGAGGCTTACAGGTCAGGTGTGAAGGTTTCGTCTGTGTGTATGATTGTGTCGGGGGGTATGTCTTCCTCACTGTCCGTCTTCCAGAGAGCGCTGAGCTCAGAGCGCATGTAGCGCCGCTGGTTGTACGTGTGCTCGTGGCACGGCGGCATCTGCTTCACTGTGTTGATGTCGACGTCGATGTGCGTGGTCGGGTATGGGGAGTAGAGCACCTGGCGGAAAGGCAGGACGAAGCTGCCTGTGGAGTCCTGGCAATTAAAAAAAAAAAGAAAGGGGGGAAACCCACATTGAATACCTGCCAAGCCTCAACCTGGTCTGTGTTTTATGTGATATGCAACAGCAGGTTTTTATTATTCTGCTTAGTGTGTAGCAAATCTGTTCCCTTAACCACAGTCTGTCCCAACTGACAGCACAGAGCACACTATGTTTCTATAAGACGAAACAACAACAATACGTGAAAAGTGAAATTATTTATTAGAACGTCTGCCCTGCATATATAAACAAAATGCAATACATCAACAAAGAAAGAAAATCAGGGCAGCTCTCCCAAAACATCCTTTATCCATGTCATATATACTCAAAGAAGCTTTAATAAATAATTTCCTTTTTTGCAAGCAAGAAGCATCCTATTTCCTTTTTTGTTGTTTCTCCCTGGGCCAGTTTCTCTCATTCCCCGCTGCATTTTATGTGGAAATCTATAAGACGATCCTGCAGGAGCTCCACAACACACCCTGCGTGCACCATACTGACTCTTTATGACTGCACTAACAAGCAGCACCATGTTTCCTGCTGCCTCTTTTGCTGTTCTTATTCACCTGCCTGTGTAACACTGAGCCCTCATGCCTCGCAAAACAGCAGTAAATAATGTGACAACTTGGCGTTCACAAAGGCCTCAGTTCTGCACTTGACCACAAGTGATTGTAATGGAGTAGAAGCACAAACAAGACATGTGTAATGAATGTAGATGTAGCAGTATCTTAAAGGAATGCTTCATCCACAAAATGATCATTTGTATACCGGTCACTCATAGAATCCATTCTCACCTTCAATATCACCTCCTGGTACAACTTTCTCACCAACAAACAGAAAACAAAACTCTCACGGATCACAAATCAAGCCAGCAAAATAATCGGTTCGCCAC
The DNA here is from genome assembly GCF_011397635.1 of Epinephelus fuscoguttatus. Classification (NCBI taxonomy): domain Eukaryota; kingdom Metazoa; phylum Chordata; class Actinopteri; order Perciformes; family Serranidae; genus Epinephelus; species Epinephelus fuscoguttatus. The sequence goes on along the minus strand of NC_064765.1, from coordinate 33,728,931 downwards.
AAACTCCACTGTTCCATCTGTATGAGCGCTCTGTGATCAGGAAAGCCACCCTGATCACAGAAGAACCCTCTCATCCCCTCCATCACTCATTCAGTCTCCTCCCATCAGGCAGGAGATACAAAGTCCCACTGGCCAGAAAAACAATTTACAAAAAATCATTCATTCCAACTGCAATAACAGCCCTCAACAGCAGAGGAATTACAGTGCTTTGATCATGACTTGCTGCTGGTCCTTTTCTTTTCTTTTAAGTGTCAATGTTTTGTACATGTACCTTTTTTGCGTGTTTTTTTTAGATCCTGTAAATGTCTTGGATGTGTTTTAAATGTCTTCTGTATGTGTGTGTACAACTGGTGTTGAGCCCTGTCGAAGACAAATTTCTATTGCCTTTTGGTTCCAGACAATAAAGTTTTCTATTCTATTCCATTCAGTTACTCACCCTGTGTTATGTTAAATTTGTGCAGCCTTGCGTGCCTCAACTGTGAACGAAGAATCCAAAAACAGCAAACATACTTGATGAACTTAAGTCATAGGGGTCCAAGTTTAACAACAGCAAAACTATATCAGAACATGCATTTACAAACTCTCACAACTCTCGTGCAGTATAATCCAAGTATTTATCCAGCCATATGCAAGTCATAATGCACTCTTCACCAAATATAATGCCATTTTAACAACAGAGTAATTACATATTAAATTTACACAAATCATAATACTTTTTAAAATGTGTATTTGTCTGTTAAAAACAAGTTTGCTGGAAGTTGTCTGTCTGTAATTTCTGACCCGCACATTTTAGAAACTACAATTTGGTTTTTGTTGACCCCCAAATATTTTTTGTACGTGAACAAAATTATCTTTAGAATAATTTTTTGGAACTGGGGCCCAGTAACGTAACGTAAGTTCTTAGTGGTTCACTCTTGCAACTTGATAGGATAATGTGAGATTGGTTCAAACTAAGTGGGACATCTGGGGAATTAAGTGTCAATGTGATGACTGACAACATATATATTTTATTTTCAATAGTTTTAATATCTTAAGTACTAGTGTTCAACACTAGCATATTGCATTGTTGCTTTATATCAACATACTTATATTTCATACTCTTATTCTTCTTGTAATTCTGTATTTTTTACATCAGAACGACTGTAACAAATCAAAATTTCCCCTTGCGGATCAACAAAGAGGGCGGCAGGGTGGTGCAGTGGTTAGCATTGTCTCCTCACAGCAAGAGAGTTCCTGAATCAAATCCCGGGTGGGGGAGCCCCTCTGTGTGGGGTCTGCATGTTCTCCCTGAGTGAGCTTGAGTTTTCTCCAGGTACTCCGGTTTCCTCCCACAGTCCAAAGACATGCAGGTTAATTGGTGACTCTAAATTGCAGTAGGTGTGAATGTGAGCATGAATGTTTGTCTGTCTTTATGTGTCAGCCCTGCGATAGTCTGATGACCTGTTCAGGGTGTACCTGGACAGTGTCATCTGAATCGAGTCCAAGTCATGTGACTTGAGTCCACACCTCTGGTACTGAGCATATGGCAGGTAGGGCTGCACGGTATATGCGGTAGACGGTAGAAATCATATAAATTTGGCCCACGGTAGAGATTTGCGCTCTACCGTCCTATCGTCGATGACGTCATCGCACCTGCCTCAGTGTGAAAATGGCTGCGAGCACAGAGACAGTGGAGCAAGAGGAGCTGGTTCACGTCCGTGATTTAGCGTAGCACGTGCAACATGTGTTGCTGGAGAACTTGTGAGTGAGTGAGTTAATGTCTTATGAACAGCCTCTTGTAGCGACTTACCGCTCAGAGGGAACTCATTCAGTGTCTCCTCTGGCAGCAGCACAGCGTCTCTCCCTCTCCTCTCTCGCCGTGCGCACACGGGAGTTGGTTTTCGGCAAGAGAGTTTGTCATAAACCTTTGGTAATGTAAACCTATGTGACGCTAGGGGCTCCACAAAAAACTCCATATGTGAATGTGTGATAGTTGTGGTATCATAGCAGTCTGTCCCAGGTTACAGCGTGATGATTAGAGGAGAAATGGCAGAGCATAAAGGTCCAGGTGGAAAAAACACAACTCAGTCATTTAGTCATTCTTTCTTGCTAAAAAAAGGAAATTACCTTTTGATATAGATCCCAGGAGACATTTTGCACCATAGAGTACTGGGTTTTAATTTTGAGTTTTGAGATCTGCATTCTGCACAATAAATGCTCTAAAAAATACATTATATCTTTGCTTTTGTTGTTGTTGTTGTTTTTTTTTTTTTTATCAATTTAGCTTTGCTAAGGGACTACAAAACCCACGTTTTGATATAGTTTTGCTGTTGTTTAATGTGGACCCCTATGACATCAATTCATCAAGAACATTAACCTTTTTTTTTAATTTTATTTTTCTCACCGTGGAGGCATGCAAGAAATACAAAGATTTCTTCATAAATTAAACATAACACAGGGTTAGTTATTGATATACAAATCATCATTTTATGGGAGAAGTATTCCTTTAATTTGCACATTGTAGGTGGGTAATTAAAAATAAAACCATATGAAGACAACAGAAAACGCAGCATGCATTAAGACAGATGTGAATCTAATGCAGTGTGGTAATAAAAATATCTTCATTCAGAAAAAAAAAATTAGGTCAGAACAACAGACTGGGCAACATCAAACGAGCAGGCAGAGCAGAACAATAACAAGGCTCTAATTCATATCTTACTGTATGTATAATGAGAGGGAACTGGTGGGTACCTTAAGCAGACCCTGAACAAACAGGCCTGTGTCATATTTGAAAGAAGAGTCGGCCTTGCAGAGGCGAGAGCACTTCCTCTCAGCCGGGGTGAGGAAGAGGCAGAGAGTCCGTACAATCTGTGAGGCAAAAAAAACAAACAGATTTCAATGCTTTGACAGTCATGGGTAGTTGTACCATGGTGTATTCAATTGCTTTCAGGAAACATAATAGCTACAGCTTGACATAATTGCAACAATTCCCTGTTAGAATGGGTGTGCAAACTACAACCATGCCGCATTAGGGCTCCTCTTTTTCAAACATGGACAGAAGATAAACAGGCTTTTGTTTCCACCTTGCTTTTCCTAGCTGTTAGGTTAAAAAGTGGTGGATCTGTGCCCACTGTCAGCACCTTTATTCTACAAGCTCCATCTCAAAACTCACTAAAGAAGCCACATTTTTGTTATAGACCTTAATCTGACATGAAGCTTGAGGCAAGTTGTTAGATACAAATAAAAGTCTTGATTTAATTGGTGCTCAGTTCAGGCCTCAACTCAATAAAACTTCAAATTAAAGCTGCGTAGCCCTTTGATATTCATTGGGCAAAATGTTAGTGACTGTTTTCTGGTGCAGATCACTTAAACAGCACATAGTGTGCAATATCAGTTTTCTTTCTCGGTTAGTGTGGCCAGCTTTTCTTCTATTAATTACAATATCTGCCCATTTTGAGAAGCTTATCATATAATTTCTATCTTTTTGGAAAGAGCTGCAGCAGTAACTGTGCTGCCAAGCCCAGACAGACATTCAAAACCCCGACTCAAGCAGTAACAGAGACTGAAAAAGTGCATGAGGGGCTCATTAAACTCAAAACAACAGCACAGCGCACTTCAAAACATTTTAAATTATGGAGATGCATCACAAATTTGTCTGCGTGCTGCCACTAATATGTTACATTTACCTTATTTACTTTCTCTGGGTTGCTTCCAACCACTATTGAGCAGCCGCAAGTCTGCAGATGAGAGCTGATGGCCCTGAACCACAGAGACAAAGACATGCAAATCAGAGACAATTATCGCCATTAGTATTCCTCTAATCATTAATGACAGCTTTTAGGAATAATGATTGAGACAGAGGAATTGGTCCCGAAAAACATTCATGAGACTTTATATGGAGGAGGAATCAAGATGGGAACTGGCTCTGGGCCAGTGAAGAGTTACATTTGCCTGGTATTCCTTATTCTGACCTTCTGAATATATTCTTAGGTATTAAATAGTCCATTTCATACCTTAAAGGGACAGTTCCCCTCAAAATTAAAAAAAAAAAAACATATTTCCATCTTACCTGTAGTGCTATTTATTAATCTAGATTGTTTTATTGTGAGCTGCCGAGTGTTGGAGATATCAGCTGTAGAGATGTCTGCCTTCTCTCTGATATAATGGAACAAGATGGCACTCGGCTTGTGGTGCGAAAAAATACATTTCAAAAACTCAACAGCAATGTCTCTTTCCAGAAATCTTGATCTGGTAACTCAAGATAATCCACAGACCTTGCTGTGAGCAGTTTCATGTCAGAATTATTTTCTTTCTGCCAAACTACACCCACTAACTCTATCACAGTGCAAAGGAAGTGTGCATCTGACGCTAGCTCAGCTAGCACTACTCATCTAGGTAACATTACATCTAAACTAAGGAGGACGCCATAAATGTTTACATCTAGTGCTGTCACGAGCACAAGCCTCTCATACTGAAGCAGATGCATGGTTACCTCTGCACGGTGATACAGTTTGCGGGTGCAGTTAAGTAAAGAAAATAGTTCTTACTAGGCCTGGGCAGTATCACAGTATTACGGTATGTCAGGGTATTTAGATATCTGGCGGTATGCTTTTCAGCACGGTCAAAAGTACGGATGCTCACCTCTTTATTCAAGTCATACAGAGAGGATGTATTGATGATGTATTGTATGTAGTGCACAGCACGCGCCACCAGAGTTCAGTCTCTACTAGTGGAACAAGCAACTGAGCTGAAAACCATGCAAACTGCGAGTGGTGGGGATACCCAGGCCCCCAAGAAGTGCGCCAGGCTTTGAAGCCAATTTTCACAGTGCCCAAACAGTGGAAGTACAACTCCTGAGTCTGTCATGTGTCACCATTGAACCCAAAAAGACTTTTTCCCATTACATTGGGAAAGAGACGCCTGTAAATCAGTGGATACATTTTTTTGAGCACCACAACCCTGAAAAATGACTCATTTCACTATCAGGATTTAATCCTTCCAGTTCCATAACATTTTAAAAGTCGAGATGAGCTGCAAGATTAAATCATTTTATCGCTATTAAAGTTAGTGGAACACTAAACCAAAAACAGCCAGCTCATCTGGCGTTAGTCTCCAGTGCGCTTGCTCTTTGGGCCCAGTGATACGGAAGCAGCACCAATTATGTGGGTATTTTCATATGCCATTTTCATGCGCCACTGAGCAACTTTCACAGAAGTGATCAAGGCCCCGCAGGCAACACTTCATCCAGGTCTCTTAATACATCCATAGGGATAACGTTACAGGATGGTAAACAGCTAGGATCAACGGAAGAAAGAGACCATGGGGGAAAAAAACTCTTTCTTTCATCAAGTTTTAGTTTGTTTCTGTCGAGTTTGAATGAAGTGTGTTTTAAGATGAGTAAACAAGACAATAAAGCTACTGTTAGTCTTAGTTTGGTGAAAGAGACTTGAAACTTGAATTTAGAAGGTGTAGTGTTAAATTTCCCCAGTTCATAAGGAAAACAGGTGTAAGAAAATTACATCCCTTGTCATTTTGGGAGTTTATTTTGTTTCTTTATTAGACTGAAAAAGCTAAGGGAGCTTGCGGAACATAGCAAACTTGCCACTCTGTTTGGTAGCACTGCACATAAATACCATCATATACCACATACCCTGGTGAAATTTCAGGAAGGTATGAAAAACAGATACCGCCCAAGCCTAGTTACAACATGAAACTCACAACAAGGTCAGTGGATATCTTCCGTAAATGGGTCACGATTCCTGGAAAGAGACATTGCTGTTGAATTTTTCCCATTTTTTTTTTTTTTTTTTTTTTGGGCACATCTAGCTCCATTATATTACAGAGAAGGCAGGCATCTCTTCGGCCAATATCCCCAACACTCAGCACCTCACACAGAAACAATCTAGATTGATGAATAGCACCACAGGTAAGAAAAAAACATGTATTTTTAATTTTGGGGTGAACTGTTCCTTTAAGTCACAATGAAAAACTATTTTGCCTGATTAGTTTAAAACTTAATGTTACATTTCCTCAAACATACAATCAGTCTGTTGTTCTCTTATTAAAAATCTCCATCAGCTATAAATAGCCTTAAGATTGAGGTAACAAAATTCCAGTGAGCCGATGCTCTGTCATCACCGCAGGATGCTGAGCTAATCCTGTTCGACTCTGAGCAATTGGGAGCTTCACTGCTGAAATGGACTTTCCGGACCCTCAACACTAACAGCGATTTAACTTTCGTCCTTTCTCTGGAGGAAACTTTCGGCTAAGTGGAGAGCCATTACTCATCATCGGAAGGTTGATGGGTGTTAAATGGGTATTGTTCATCATCTGTCTCCATTTGCCTGTACGGGAGAGCGCTTACTTGTGGAGGAAATCCTCGTGGCAGCTGTCCCCGATGTCATCATCATTTAGCACGGTGTCTTTTATCTACTCAGCGGGAGCGAAACAAATGAGTCATTTTTAAAACTGGTCTCAACAAAGACAAAAGTGCTGATGGGCACATTTGCAGGCACTGTGATGAAAATAAGATGCAAAACCACCAACATGTAACAATGTAGGAAACAGCAAGAAAGATTCCAGGGAGCTTCTTTGTGCTGCTTTTTTTTTGTCACATTTGCATATTAGAAGGGAGCAAATGTGTTGAATCACACTGGGTGGTAATCTAGGCAGAGAACCTGGAAAATTTCATCCTCAAAGAAATTGAAACTATTTGAACAATTAAATAATGAAATGACTGAACTTTAATAAAGTTGGAGGTGTTTTTCTTTTCTTCAAAAAGTGACATGTGACTGTATTCAGATATTGACTTCTTAACATTCAATCACTGAAATCATGATGCTTAGATGTAAGATATTAAAGAAATACTTCACCCACAAAATGATCATTTGTATATCAATTACTCACCCCATGTTACACTGAACTGGTGAAGAGAACTTTGTTTTTCTTGCATGTCTCCACAGTAAACAAAGAATCCAAAAACAGAGAAAAGTCTTGATGAGTTGACCTTAATGGGGGCCGCATTTAACAACAGCAACATTATATCAAAACATCCGTTTACAAACTCTCACACCACTCATGCAGTGTAATCCATTTTTTTTCAGTTGTATGCTCAGTACCTCCCAAACACAGGTATTTTCACTAAAACTTCACTATTTAAAACATTCTGCATATGAGTAGCGCACACGGGTCAGTGTGTGCGTTTGAACTGTGCTCATGCATTCCATTAAAATTCTAAGGTTTTAGTTATAAATGCATGTGTTTGGGAAGTACTGAGCACACGACTGGATAAATGAGACTTGGATTAAACTTCATGAGTTGTGTGAGAGTTTGTGAACATATGTTCTGACATAGTTTTGCTCTTGTCAAACATGGCCCCCATTTACCTCAATTTATGAAAAATTTAGTCCGTTTTTGAGTTCTTTGTTCACCATGGAGGCATGCAAGAAAACCAATTTTTTTCTTTACCAATTCAACGTAACATGGGCTAAGTCACTGATATACAAAAAGTCATTTTGTGGGTGAAGTATTCCTTTAACTCTGCCATAGACAAGAAAATTATTCACAAATCTATAGTGTTATCTCAAAACTCTATATTCCTTTTGCTGTCATGTTAAAATTTATTCAATCATTTGGTGTGTGTGTGTGTCTGTGTGTGTGTGTGTGCAGCTCACATCTATATCTTCTGGCACACTGTGTGTCTTCATAGAGGCCAGCAGCTCCATAATAGGGACAATCTCCAAGCTCAGCACTGAGATGATATTGTAGCCCTAAAGTTGAAGAAAAATGGAAACAGTTACCTCAAGCACTGCACAGATACTAAAGCCGGTCGACTGAGGGAACTGACGACATTCATTTTCGGGGCCAGCGGCTAAGATTTCTAGCTTTTAAATGGCATGATCTGCATTTTAATGCACTTTACTCAATCCGCCATAAAGGGCGTGTTACAAGCTGTTGGCCTGGTGAGACTGGCTGCGAAAGCTGGAAGCCTCCATCTTAAAATGAAAAACACAAGTGATGAAGATGTGTTGTTACTACTGAATTCTGCATGGTGACACACAACAGATAAAAGCCGTAAGAGCTGTACTGATAAACTGGATAGGTACTGATATACACAGTTTTACATAGTTTGTCCTCCAGACAGCATGGACAAGTTTACTTTTCAAATGTAAAATGTCTTGCTCAGTACTTTTTTTGGTCATAATTTGTTTAAAAAAAATTAGGGGCTCCATGCTTTTTGATTTTTTTTTAAAACTCATATTTCTCATAGGCCAATATTTGCCTTCAGATTCCAGTACTGGTTGGAACATGAAACACATCATGAAAAATAACTTTCCTGGAGGTAAATTAGCAACAACTGTAAACACTCAGTTAAAAAAGGTTAAAAAACAGTTAGGGCTGGGCGATACATAGATATTGTATCAATATCTTGACACGAGACTAGATCAGTGTTTTCTTTTTTTATGGTTTAAAAGGCTGTATTATAGTTAAGGGATGTAATTTTCTGAGCTTACCAGGCTGTTTCTATGATATGCCTTTACCTGGTTAGGGACTGTGCCCACCAAAGTGTGTTTTCCTGACACTAATTTATTTTTAAAAATGTTTCTATGGTGGGGGTGCCATGTATTTACACTACACTACAAAGGCTAGCAGTGTGATGAGGTGCTGAGTGTCTATACTGCCTTAAGTGCTGCAATTTTTTTTGAGTGCTAAGAGAATAAAATGTTGAACTTTGGGTAAAAACACTGCACTCATCACTGTCACTTCTTACCCAGCCGTTCAATCACCATGGACGAGGGACAAATACCACTAAGAACAACCGTCACATCTTACATGTACAAGTGCTGAACAACGATGATGGTGGAGGAATATGTTCATATACTGTAGTTATTAATATGTTTCCTCTCATTTACCCACACAGACCAGCAGTTACGTCCTCTCTCACATTGGTGGACACGGGGCAAAAGTCATTATATCCACATTACTGATTATTATTTATCAAAAGTTTCATTGTGTAAGTATTTGTGAAAGCACCAATAGTCAGCCCTATAATATCAATGCAATATCGATATTGAGGTATTTAGCCAAAAATATTGTGATATTTTATTTTCTCCATATTGCCCAGCCCTAAGTCTCAATACACACAGTTGTACCAGTACTTTGCTTTAATAAAACAATAAAATCTAGGCAAAATAATGATTCAAATCTGAAAATATCTGCTCAAAAAACAACTCAGAAGTAACAAGGCTATTATTATTCTGACCAGACGTTCGATGCCAACTGTAGTTGACCCCTTCTGACACTTAACGGTACACATACATACAGATACATTATGGTCAGTGCCAAAAAGCACAGAGGATCGATACCCAGCTCTGAGGTTAGTAAGCAGTATTTGCCAGCAATGAGGCCTCTGATGCATTAAGTTTTCAAAGCAACACAAGATGATATAGGTTTTGGCACCAAACAGGCTGAACTGCAGGTGCATAGGGCAAAATAAAAAAACCTACTAAAATGTTTACTATGTCAGGGGAAGACTCTGACAAGAGAAACACTATTCAAAAGGTCAAACTAACAAACAGGGATGTGTTAAACATATGCAGAACATAAGGGATTAATAAACAGGCACACTTACGGCTGACATTCAACCTAGTGGTCCCACTTTTACAGCAGTGTATGGTATGGTGATATATTTTTAGTGCTGTGCGTCATGTTTTTTTCCCCACCCCTATTATTACCTCCTCACTAGCTTTCTCTGTAGGAGCTCTCAGACCTAATTAGCTAATTTAGTCCTCTGTGTTGGGAGACTGCAACTTTATTATTCTGCCAATATTGTTGCCATCCCAAATGGGTAAAACAGAGGTGATAGATTACTTAACACCCCTTTCAAATAAGGAACTAAGGATAGATCAGGTTTTAAAGTAGGTTTATGTGTATAAAGGGTAATAATTTGTCTACTCTTGTGTCCAAGCATGAGAAGTCAAGGGATCAGGGTACCTTCTGCATCCAAATGCGTCCCTTGCGGATAACATGCTTTAGCCTCTCCACACAGATGGTGTGCAGAGGCAGGTAGAAGGCAAGCTCTGTCTGAGGCAGGATAATGGACAAGGCACACGTGTTCTTGTCACCCTTCAGCTCGCCGTCGAAGATGAGAGACACAATGATGACGCCTTTTTCTGCCAGGACAAAGAACTTCACATCCACGGCGCCGCACTCGGCGCTACGCAGAATCTCCCCATTAAGTGTATGGTTGGCCAAAAATGTGACCTCTCCATCGCTGAGGAACATCAGTTGGTCTCCCTTTGGCGTCCAGATGTGGCGCACCCGTGGGCCCAGGATGTTGTCCCAGTAGGCAAAGGTGGCAGCCAGCAGCGGGCATTCTCCCTCTACTACTACCTCGGACTTTGCCACAGCTGGTGACTGGGGTGGACAGCCAGAGGACATTGGAGAGGCTTGAAGATGTCTCTGCCTTCCTGAGTGTCAGAGTGATAATAAACCTATATCATAACCACAGGAAACAGCAGCCATCAGTTCTTGGTAAAGAAAGAAAGAAAGAAAGAAAGAAAGTAGAATCTACTTTAATTCCAAAGGTCTCTAAAATAACCCATCTGACTTGCCACTTGTAACCGCATAGTGATCAGAAATATCTATGTTCAGGTCACAAAGTACAAGAAATCATAAACCTGAGGCTTTAAGTGAAAACGGAAGTATTTGTTTGAGATGTTGTTTAAGTCAGCTGATACTTCTGACACCCAGCCAAAAGCAACTTCTCTTTTTCAGACATTTTCTCTGCAAGGACAAACACTGCACCACACTTCCTTGAAAAGAAGTGGCAATTTCATGTGTAATTGATTTCTTTGGCAAATGTTAATGTAAAACGCTTCCCCAAAAGCCAGTGCCAGTCTGTATAGACTCCTGTGTAATTCGGCATCAATACTTAATATGCTTATTCTTTATTTCAGTACAATTTCACTTTTTATTTTTCACTTTACACTATAGCTCTCTCTGTGTTAGGTGTTATCGGCGTATCAGCGTTAGACATGCAGCGCGTAATGTATAACGCTAAATAAGAAATACAGCTGCTACTTGATTGAGAATATGTGTGCCGAATTTACCAGAAACGTCTTTTTTAATTAATATTTGTAGATGTCGTGTTGCCAGGTAGTACTGTATATCCACAAAAAGCAATGCGGCTTTATAGTGCCAGCTTTTACAACGGAGTTTGGTGCTATATTTATCGTTATTTACAGGTACACGAATAGGAAGAGAAATTAAGGTTTACCTCTCACATTAACGTATTGTAAACAAAAGTGACAGTCTACAGGGTTAGGTAACATTTTTTTTAGTTTAGGTACGGAGAAAAAAAATAATTTTAGCGTTTAATATTTTAATTCAGGGTTTGAAACCAGCCTAGCTCGCTAACTAGCGTTAGCCAAACCAGCACTGACAGAGCACAGGAATAACACTGCCATGACTTACTTACTTGTTCAGACCTTTTGCTGTTATATCACCACACCGCAACGTTTCTACAGGGAGAGTTTCAAATGTCGCTGACAAATCATTATTTCATTTCCCCCTGTTCTTCCCATAGCATGTAACACTTTCTATGTCGATAAACCAGCTGCAGTGTTGTTGTCTGCAAGACACTTCCTAGTACGTCAGCTGTACGTCACCATTAAGATACACAGCGTCCTCTAGCGAAGGAGGCACAGCAGTGGACAGCGAGTCAATGATGTCATTTTTATTCCAGGCAGCCACCTGCAGAATATTAGTTATTTCAAATGATTTACATGGAGCCCAGTCAAACGAACGGATGTGTCTGCAGGCGAAACACTATGTTTGCCTTTTAACTTCATCCTCTGAGGGTGCTCTGAGTCCAAATTAATAACAGCACACCTCCATCCTGGAGACCTACTGCCTCTTTCTTTGTTTCCTTTCAATCATGCCACTGTACATCACGTTCAATACATCTTCCATGAGTGCCTGGCTGCAGGTCTCCACCGGGGGAACCTTAAGACAACAGTTGTTGTAATGATTGTGCTATTTTCCTTGAGGATATATATGATATTTTCAAACGTACAGGAATTTTAAACACCCTTAGTCCTCCTTTACCTTAAGGGAAATTAGTAATTCCCCTGCACATCCACAGAGGAGAGCATACCAAGATGTGGCTGTGGGTGAAAATGTGAGCAATACCAAGCAGTTATCCAGTGAGCCCCTCCCATCACAGAAATTTGGATGAATTAATGTAGGACCATAAATACTTTCACACCTATTCTCAGCCCTGTATATTTAGCTACACACTGTATACACACTTGAGCTTACACCTAATTTACAATATTATTCCTAATGGTCTCAGTAAGACACAAATGGGATGGGTGATGCTGCTGGCTCTAAATGGCTCATCAGCGATTCAGGTACTGAATTGCTATTGCAAACAGTGAGCCCTAATTATGTTCCACAATTACACAGAGTAAGAATCTGATATTCAGATGTGCCACCATCACATACAATTTTGGGATGAGCTGTCATTTTAGGGAATATGCTTATTTGCTTTCTTGCCTGGCAACCTTATGATGACAATGACATTTTATAGCTATGGCCTGGCATAAAAAAAACGGTTAAGATTACTGAATAAAACAGTTTCACGTTATTAATAAGTGTTTCTCTGACACTGTTCGGCTTGTTGTGGAGAGGTTGATAGTCCAGCACATGCTAATGTGTGCTCACGTTCTTTCCTCTGATAACTTAAGATCCAGACGTTAAGGAGGTTTATACCATGAGGGGAAATATCTGCAGAGCTCTCCTCCTCTACAAATCAAACAGACCCGGTGATATAAACCAGTATAAACACTGAATAAAGCAGTTTCACATTAAAACATCAATGTTTCTCCAATGCTGTTTGGCACAGCAGGGGCTGGAGCTAAGCTGCCACTAACATTTGCTCAGCTTGTTTCTCTGATAACTTACGATCAAGATGTACGATGACTTCAAATCCTTTATCTGGTTCAAACATACAGTTAACAAGCCAGGGATATGATGCCACTGACAGGTGATAGTGACAAATTGACATGGCCTGTGTCCTTGATTAAAATGACAGACGTCTCTGGGTTTGAACATTGTTGGAAACATTTGGGATAACATAAGTACACAGTTTAACCAAATACACAACATTGGTCTGGTTGATTGTAGACATTTTCTTATTTTTAATTTTTTATTTATTTATTATTTTTTAGACATTTGCCTCAACCTTACCACTTGTTCTTGTTGCCTAAACCTAACCACATATTTTTGTTGCCTAACCCAACCAACCTAACAACGACCGTCACCCGAGAGAGTGGTGTGTCCCGTACGATTCTAAAGCCAAACCCTGTTTTTGTTGCCTAAACCTAACCAGGTGTTTTTGTAGCCTAAACCTAACCACATGTTTTTGTTGCCAAAACCTAACCAGGTGCTTTTGTTACCTAAACTTAACCACATGTTTTTATTGCCAAAACCTAACCAGGTGCTTTTGTTGCCTAAACCTAACCACATGTTTTTATTGCCAAAACCTAACCAGGTGTTTTTGTAGCCTAAACCTAACCACATGTTTTTGTTGCCAAAATCTAACCACATGTTTTTGTTGCCAAAACCTAACCAGGTGTTTTTGTAGCCTAACCCTAACCCACATGTTCTAGTTACCAAAACCTAACCATGTGCTTTAGTTGCCTAAACCTAACCATGTGTTTTTGTTGCCTAAATCTAACCACATGTTTTTGTTGCCTAAACCTAACCATGTGCTTTTGTTGCCTAAACCTCACCACATGGTTTTGTTGCCTAAATCCAACCATGTGTTTTTGTTGCCTAAATCTAACCACATGTTTTTGTTGCCTAAACCTAACCATGTGCTTTTGTTGCCTAAACCTCACCACATGTTTTTATTGCCTAAACCTAACATTTGCCTAACCCTAACCATGTATTTTTGTTGCCTAACCCAAACCACGTTTTTGTTGCCTAACCCTAACCACATATTTTTGTTGCCGAAACCAAACCACATGTTTATGTTGCCTAAACCTAACTACGTGCTTTTGTTGCCGAAACCTCACCACATGTTTTTGTTGCCTAAACCTAAGCATGTGCTTTTGTTGCCGAAATCTAACCATGTGTTTTTGTTGTTGAAGGAAAAAAAATGTCTGTGGTGTTGTAGCGACGTAGTGCATTTTATTTTGAAAGAGACTGTATGTAAACATTAAATTTCCTGTTTTGAAAGAATAGAACTTTACACAGTGTCCAAGAACGTCAACAACCAATGCAACCAGGGTACCTTGCTCGTTATATGTGGACATGTAAAGTCCATGACCAAAATGTCAATATGTGACAAGGTCGGAGTGAGAATGTGTTGCTTGGCGAGACAGAGAATAAGCGACTGTACTGTCCTTCAGCCAAACTAATTACATCCCGACAGGAGCTGACAGGAGTGTTGCTGTCACTGAATATTTAGGGCTTGTGTGAACTTGCTCTAAATAATAGGCTAATGAATATTCTTCGACACACTCCTACTCTTTCTTTCGTATCTTTCTGTGGTTCTTTTCCCTCTATCTTTTCTCAATAATTACATTATTTCCTTTTAATTTCTGCAAGTCTTTGTTTCACAGTCCTAGTAGTGATGGGCGAAAGTGAACGAACAAATCTTTTTGAACAACTATTTTTAGTGTCCAGTATATGGCCTAGTGGATCAGCCTGTCTAATGTCTGAGTGCTCATAAGTCGCTGACTTCCCTCACTCGCCTGTTTACTGTTAGTTGCTGTTAGTACTGATCATGCTGCCTGCCACAGTGAGGGAAAGAGAGGAAATTGACTTGGACTTTAGTCCAGACAGTGTGGTATTTACTGAACAAGACTGAATGAACCGTTCTCTTGAAATGGGACGTCTGTTGCTTGCCCAGGAAGAATGACAAATCGATGCAAATCCCATTTCTCTTTGGCCAACATAGCCTACTTACATTCAAGTGGGATGCTGTGTCAATGCATTAAAATGAATATTTTATCTTTACTGATATAAACTTATTCATGATGACTTGTAATGCATTGAAGAGAAGTTTCGTTTGCGTGCAGTGCTAGCTGTCGAATGTGTACTTTGCAAAAAGTATCAAAACTCAAAAGGTTCAAAGGGTTTGATACATTTTCATGGACCAACTTGAAGGAACAGATACTGTGAAAAGAATCAGTCTGTCCATCACTATGTTCTATCAAGGTGTTTGCTCATTGCCAGCTCTTCCCCCTATGACCAACTTTCTATGTGCCACATGAAGAATGAAACACTTGGTCCTTTTTCCTACAGAGCTCAGCAACAGCGAATTCAGACAATGTGTGGACGGTCAGCCTGCAAGTCAACTGAAAAAAATTTGGCTCCTGCTGAAGTTTTCAAGGTCACTGACTGTCAACAGCCACTCCACATTGTGTACCTCCTGGCCACCCTGCTGATGTGATTGCACTCGGTGAGCAGTATTGCAGCCTTACAGCTGCAACATTGGTGAGAGGCTCCCCACTTCTCTTTATTCCTCAGAGTCAGAGAGGTAAAAATTCTTAGAAGTGGCCTATGGCATATTTGTACAACCATTATTTATATCAAAGGTCCAATGTGTAGGATTTAGGGGGCTATATTAGCAGACATGGAATATAATATAATAAGTATGTTTTATTTTGTGTATAATCACCTGAAAATAAGAATCGTTGTGTTATGGTTGCATTAGAATGTATCTACCCAGGGAGCCATGTTTGAACCACCATGTTTCTACATCAGACAAGAAAAGACAAATTCACCACTGGCTAGAACATCTGGATTGTCACGTTTCAGTTCAGAGGAGGACCCAAATGCAAACCACAGACTTTAACAAAAGGTGAGCTTTAATGTAGCTGGTCGAAAACATCCAGTAAAGGCAGGCAACTCAAAATCCAAACAAAAGCAGAACAAAAACCAAACTGAAAACCAACACAATAAACAGGGATGAATGCAGGGTGAACGCAGGATGAAGGCAGGAGGAACAAAGGAGGAACAGAATGCACCCAGGAGGATCACATGAGGAACAGAACCCAGGATCATGACATGGATCTTATGTTATCAGAGAAAAAAAGCAAGCTGTACCTAACAAACTGGCAACTGAGTGTACATGGAATCAGTGGAAGTCTGGTGACACCAGGGTAGATTCATACTTAAAGAGGAACTCTATTTTTTAAACGTGGTACAGGCTAGCAGGTGCTCGGCTAGCGGCCTGTTTCCAACTTGCCAAGCAGCTTTGGAAAAACACAATTTTCTAATGTGAAACTGCTTTATTCAGTGTTTTTACTGGTTGAAATACTCTGATCCATTTCTTTTGGAGAGGAGGAGACCTCTGTGGATAATTCTGCTTCTAATAAAAACCTCCTGAATGTCTGGATCAGAAATAAGGTGAGCACACATCAGCGGGTGCTAGGCCAGGGCGCTGTTTCTGACGAGCCAAGCAGTGTAGCAGAAAGACTGATTTGTAACATGAAACTGCTTTATCCAGTACGTTTACCCGTTAAAATCACCAGGTCCGTTTGTTTTGGAGAGGAGAAGACCTCTGCAAATAATTCAGCTCATAGTAAAAACCTCCTGAACAATGAACACAGGAGAAAACATCATGTTTTATAGTAATTTATTCTTGGTGGATTGCCTCTATTAATATTGAACATTTTTTGTCTTTTCTGCCCTGATAAAGACCCTGTCAGGTCGAAAGTGTGAGGTCTTCATTTCTAACCATTATCACACCATATTAAAAGGACTTTAATCTACGTCATCACCTTGTTTTACATAAAAGTGCCTCAAGATCTTTTCCCTTCCACTTATAATTCTTTTCATCTTCAAAGGCACTTTCAGGTTGCTGGGCCTCCCATCATGAGAAATTGATCAAGCACTTGGCGTTTTGTATCTCTTTCAAATCCTCACAATTGTCACTATTGGAACAATGACTTTTATTGTTTGGATCAAAAACTAGATTAGAATGAATTCTTTTTATTCTGTTTGTTCTGGGTCAATCCTACCTTACTGCCACTTGCTGTATGCTGGTAGGCTATAGCAACATATGTGCAACATGATGAAAGGGTGGCAAGAATACACTACCTACTCAGACACTGTGGCTGCAGACCACCACAAAGATGCAATCAGACTCTCTAACCACCCACAGTCAGAGCAGACCCGGCCAATAACCAACTTACTGCCAACGTCAGGACACTGTAATGGTGTTACTTTGTTCCTTGCAGGTTTTCTTGCACCAGGACCGTGGCTTGGATAATCATGTATGTCGCCCACAATATCTCTGTCTCCAAGTACCACTTTCGGAAGTCTGTTACTTCCCACCTGCTTCAGTAGGTGCTAACCACAGTCTTATATTCACACATTTGGATTTTTATCATTGCACTAAACACGTAGCAGTGAAACAAGAACTCTCTGCCTTCACATCTTGCTTGGAAATGTAGGGATAGAGCCATTTGTTAATGCTGAGGTTAGTGTTTCTGTCTAAACAATGTTGTAGTTACCTCATATACTATCAGGTGTGGTGTAAAGGAGCAGAACATTTTGGGAAAAACACTTACTTGCTTTCATGCCCAGAGTTAAATGAGAAAATGGACACCACTCTCATATTTGGTGGTGGAGTCTCTCGGATATCTTGGCACTTCACTGGACAATATCCTCAGCTTCAGTCAGCATACCATGAACAATTACAAACACTATCAGCAGACACTTACAGCCATCCATAAATTAAACCACCTGTCAATACAACCCCATCTTATTCTCCTGCAGTATCGAGCCACTTTTTCTGTATGATGCCATCTGTTTTTTCCTTATGCCCATAATGAGAGTAAACTCTTCAAGATAGCTCATTTAGCTGGCAAACTCACAGGTATTCCATCTCCTAACCTAACTAATTTTGTTACCTCATCCCTGATCTGCCAAGCACTCACAACCCAGAACATCCGCTCCCCCAGTATCCACGTTCCTTCTAGTTGCAGCAGGAGCTTTGTTCTCACAATCTTAAGAGCTCCAAAGAAGAAGAACCTTCTTCTGATTTGAAATTTGGTCTGTGGTGAGTGGAATGCCAATCCATGTTTTTTTTTGTCTCTTGTGTATTAGTTCTATGTGTCTTATATATTTGTGATATGCATTCTGTATGTCTTACTTGTTTGTGCTATGTATGCACTGGATGTGGAAAAGATTTTCCTCTTTGAGAACAAATAAACTCTTTATCTACCTTTTATATTTGTTCCTAAAATACTCCCAGCAGGAGAAGCAGGAGACGTCAGCTTAAGACTAGATATGGGGAAACATCAAGCCTGTCCAAGGGTTTTAAAAAATCTACCTACCAACATCTCTAAAGATCACTGTTTAACACATTATAGCTTACAGTGTATTGCTTGATAGCAGCGGCAACAACGTCGGGACAGCTGGTATTGTTTTCACTCTTGGGTCTGTGTGTGTATGTGTCATCATGGTAAAATGTGGTCCAAGTGACACCAATTGTAGGGGGAGCTACCACAGAAGTGGTTTGGAGTATCTTGCCAGGTGTTTATATGTTGTTTTGTTTATATGTCTGTCTGTGGACAGATTTTCTCAAAGCGATGTGTCACATCTGTGCAGGATGCAGTCACAAAACTTTTCAGGTGTGTAGTCGAGATCAAAATAAAGGTCAAGAAAGAAGATGTGTGTGATCCGAGCAAGGGGGCCAGAAGTAGGCGGATAGGAAGGAGGGAAGGTACCATTGCCCCTCAAATTACACCTCTGGCCCACAGTCTTCTTAAAGGTCCAGTTTGTAGGAATTAATGGCAGAAAGGGAATACAATATTCATAACTATGTTTTTATAAGTTTACGAAGACCTGAAAATGTGTGTGTGTCTTGGTTACCTTAGAATAAATCGTTTATGTCTACATACAGAACCGAGAACGAACAAACCAAACACTGGCTCTAGATAGGGCCATTTGCGTTTTTGCGTTTTCGTGTTAGCCACCGTAGTTCCACTACACGCTTGGATCAGAGCTGAACTTTTGGAGCGCAGCAGCATACATCGCATGTCATGTGACAAGGAACAACCAATCACAGCCAATAAAAACAGCTTTTCCACCTTCCATAAATATCAGTCTGTGATAGATGTGGAGAAGGAGTTGATCACTTTAAAGCAGGGCGATCCAGACTTTTACATCTGTGTCACAGACAATATTTTAATAATAATATTGTACTTAATACACACTTAAAAAACAGCACGTGGAAGAAAATCAACTCTACACTCAGGATTACATGTAAGTAGGCTATGATACAGTGCTTGTTGTGGTTGCTTAGCAACTTCAGACACGACCTGTCTCTGCATTCTTGAAAGCTGGCACAGAAAAGGCAAAAATCGCACATAACACCTGACCTTGTGTTTTCCAGGCGGTTAAAGACGCGACATGTGTACAGTCCGTAATATGACTCATTAAGGAAAGTCCAAAGGCTCCTTGCATAGTTTCAATCTACTATAATGTCGATGTTTTGTGAATGCATGCAGCTCAGTCCACACTAAAATCATTTGACACAGTGTTCCACAGTTCCGTCTGTTTTATTACCAGGGATGGTTTTATTACTCACCACTGTGAGCTGTATCAGAATGTGGGGTGGTGCTCTCTCACTGACAGGGGGAAAAACATTTTCTCCTTTTTGTTTATAAAGCATTAGTAGCAGAGCTACCTCTCTTTCAAAAGTCAAATCCATCTCTTATGACACACGCTCACAGGAATTTTTATCCCTTGAAACTCCTCAGATCAGTACAGAGCTTGGTAAATTAGCTTTTTTTTTCTTACCTTTTTACTGTTTTTATTGCTGTTTATAATTCTTAATAGACATGCTTGCTACTTATTTGGGGTTTTTTTTCATTAAAATTGATATCACATTATATATCTGTATCCTTCCAGCCCACTGGATGTGAACTCAGGGTATTCCTGTAAAAGAGCTTAATGCTCAGTCAGTTTTCCCTGAATAAACAATGGTTTAATTGAGGTTAAATGTTCAATGTATGTTTCCCTGGGTCAATATGTTGATAGACTGCTGAATATACAGGTCTACTTGAAACCCGCGCCCTCAAATTTGCGGGCAAATATCATATCTCCGGTGATTTTTACCATTCAAACTGCATCTGAAAGATCTATGTACCTTCATTCTCGTGTAGTCTAAACTGCAATACTCTCACCGTCTCAGTTTATATAAAGAGCCATAGGACCCTGGGAACATAGAGATGACCCTGTGAGATGATGGATCAGCCTTACCTTGCTGTCACAATCCACAACTCTAGTTTATTTTTAACCTCTCTATGCACTCTCAGCTCCTTCGCACATCCTTACCTCCTGTATTTACTCTTCCTCTGTTAAGATGCCTTTTTACTTACTTACTCAACTTTCCAGCCTCTCCGATTTTGTCAGAAATGCGCCTTTGTCAATGTAGACTCTGTTCTCTTTGACAGTAGAAAGGCTGTATTTTAAATTTGCATGACTCCACTTTTATCCCAGCTCATCATTCAACTTTGCGAGCAGACTTTTTATGCAGTAGTACCATTCTACTCAGCTGCCATTTGATCTACTATATGTGCCCCAAATGAGTGGGAGGTAAATCTGTCTGTGCTGCCTCCCATTCACAGTCCATTTTTCCCATTCACAGTGAGTGTGAAAAAATCATTTATTTATTAATCATTTATCTAAACTTTAGCTGCCCTGGCTCCAAATTATGCCTTTTTCGTCATGATTATAACTCACTTCACTTTCACAGTTTCACACATATTTAGCTGTGGAGTGAATTCACCAGCTGCCTGATCTGACCTGTGCGCAGATGATGCTATAAAGAGCACACTTGACAGCAGTGACGGTATATTCATGTGGTTGACCTATTACATGAATGGAGAGTGTGTGGGTTATTTATTTATTAAAAGATGAAAGAACCCACTGATTAGTTTTACACGCAGTGTTGCAGCTCTGTGGATGGCAATGCTGGTCTATGGGTTGCTACAGACTGACATATCTCAGTCATAGACTCTATAAAATAATGAATGTGGCATCATCCACTTTGGTCGTTGCCAGCTTGGTTTGTTGGAGACAGAAGTGACCATATTTAGAATAGTGACCATATTCAAAATTCAGCCCCTGTACACCTGTCATGAATGTTTAAATTAGCTGTCGAGACCAAAACTGTTTTTTGCACCAGGCTGCAAACATGTTTATTTCTGCTGTAAAGTTGGGCATTTTAACATGGGGGTCTATGGAGATTGACTCACTCGTGGAGACAACCTCTAGTGGCCATTAGAGGAACTAACAGTATAACCATTTGTCACAGTGGCCACTTGTGATCTGCCATACATGCCACTCTCTCAGTTAACCCAGTACATTTCCGCTAACTCTCGTCCACACATCTCCCGCTCCTGCCTGTCCATCACACCCACCTCATTAAGCCAGCTCCCCTCACCTGTGACTCATTACTCACTGCCACTATCAATACTCCAGCTTCACAGATTCTTGTTGCCAGATTGTTCTTTGTCTAATGCAAGACTGCTTTCTCATTGCTGACCTCACCTGCCTCTGACTTTCCTGCTTCGCCTGCTCCCTGGTAAACCACTCAGCCTTCTGTCCCAGACCAAGAGCTCTGCTTTCACATTCCTGGTTTCTGTTTGCCTGTTCCCCGTGGCTGTGTGGAGAGACTGCCAGAGACTGTCAGTTCTCTGTCGTGAGTTTACCTGTTCTGCTACCTGTGATTTCCTGTGTGGTGGATTACCTCACCACATGGCTGTACATTCTGCCTTCGTGTGTGCCGCAGAATCGACTCATCGTCACCGCTGGCCCCGCGCCAAGAAACTGACTTTCACTGTTGTTTACATGCCTGCTCATTCTGTGATTGACAAGCAGTATATTTAAGTTCATTACAAACTGTTCTGCCTGTGTTTGGTGCTGCTATTGGGTTCAAACCACACCCGTTACAGTATTGGCTGGATTTCCATGAAATTTTGTACACACATTGTAACTCCCATGTGAACCATAATGTTTTTGGGAATCCTCTGACATTTCTCCTAGCACTACGATGAGGTTCCCATTTCTGATTCTGAGTGAAATGTCACTCGCACAATGAATAGCCTAACTTATCATCATTACCATCATCAGGTTTAAATTTTGATTTGTCCAAAACTTTGGTTTATGATCAATTACATCCAAAAGTATGACATTTCCATCAGCCTTAACTTTACTTATATTTAGTGCTAATTAGCAATTGTAGTATGATAATATGCTACACTACAATGGTTAACAGGATTAATGTTATACCTGCTAAACATCAGCATGTTAGCATTGTCTTTGCATGCATGCTGATGTTAGCATATAGCTCAGTGCCCCACCTCTTGGTAATACCCAAGGCAACCACCTCTGATGCCTATAGGACACTAAGGCCTACCTCTTCCACTCAATTTAATATTTTCCAGCATTATTTCAAGGCTAATTAAAACTTAAATATTTTAGCATTAACATAGCGCATTATATGTAGGCTCCTGTGTGTCATATTTACGTCATACTTTCTATGAATAGTACATTAGTATGCATTTCAAACAGATCGTCTTGTTGAATTATGGCTGTAAGATTCCAGAAGCAATTCACAAAAAGCCATAGTGGTAATTATGTGACACTGATTTGACTGCCAGCCTGCTCTTTTCTTTTGACCTGGATACAAAGGCCTTGTGGTAACACTGAATAGCATTTTGAGTTTATTTTCATTAATCATTTTGAATTCAAATTAATTACATTTCATTATTGTAAAATTAGCTTTAAGGTAAGAATGTTAATTTTCTAGTCTTGATGAAGACAGCCAAGTCACTCAATAGTATCTAACTAAGTCATTTCAAATGGATCTGTAATGTGTTTGGCACAGTAAATAGCTCATGAATTGCTAATTTAATTTGGATTAAACACGATTAAATTTGGATTTTTAAGTACAAAGAGCTGCATTGGATGACTGAGCAGTGATCTGTGCTAAAAGCTCTGAGGTTATGGAGTCTGCGGCTGTGCCTCTGTATCCACGGTTCACTTCATTAGCGTCAGTGTTTTTGCTCAGGGAGACATGATTGAGAGAAGTGACAGCACAGCATCTCTTTTCATCTGACATTAGACAGACAGACGGGCTCCTGCTTCCGCCCTGGCCGGCAGCCTGATGCCCACCACCAACAGCCATTAGGAACGGTTTAACATCAGTCCTTTCCCCACTAACCTACATGGCCATGAGAAATGGGGCAAAACTGCCTTCAGAACAGCCTCCAGGGCCTCCATAGCTTTCCTCATTCTGCCATCCCACTCCATTCTCTTTGTAAAATAACATCCTATATCCCCTCATGTCCCCTTAGATTAGATCTGTTAGATCTGAAAATATCACACATATTGGTGGTAAAGCTAGAAATGCTGAGTACATGCTGTTTTGGGCACAATGACTTACACGATTAGACAACATAAAACACTGACAAAAATGCACATTGCAAATAGAGAGGGAAGAAGAACAAAACAGATAAAGATGAATCAGATAAGTGTGATCACAAAGATGCAAAGTCTGTCACGCTCGTGATCACGCTCAGCAAAGGCTGATCCTGCCAAGTCCAATTACTCCTCAAAAGGGCATAGTATGGACAAGCTACTGGGCCATAATAAGCCCGATCCCTTTGTATGGTTTCAAAACAGGCTCCAGGTTTGAAACAAGGCACGACAACAACGATCTGTGCTGCCATTCAAAAGAGGGAACTTCAAAGAACCTAATTTTCTCTTGCCCAGCTGCACTGTGGCTCGCTGCCACAGGCCAATCATTATAATGAGTGAAAAAAAAAACTACTTTGAATAGACAGCTAAACTGCCTAACACTGCAAGCTACTGTATATAATCTGCCTCTAATACTGTCTCAAAGACTGATCATGAGATGTTAGGATGATCAAGAACAGGAGATTTAATGGCAGTTTATACTTGCTGTCCGAGTAGCAATACCACTAGATCTCAACGAGTGTGTATTTGTCATAAGGATTATAGTAATAACTAAAAATTGGAACATAATGCACAGCATGAGGAGTCTGATTGTTACAATGTAAATGGGTTGACTTCCACCCAGGACTTTTCTGTTGGAGTTGCATGTTCAGATCTGTGTGAACTTTGAGTCATTTTAAGGTACGTCCTCACCATGTTTCTTTTCCAAAACCTAACCTCCGTAACTTTACATTAATTACGTAACTAAATAATAATAAAGCCAGGCATTAGCAGGTGTTAGCAGGTTTTTTGTGCAGTTGAAATGGGGCTATAATGTGAAAGTGGTGAAAGCAGCTGAAATGTCATTTGAAGGGCAAGAAGTGAAAATGCTTAAGTGTCAGAATATTGAAACATCTGCTCCTGTAAATGGACGTGTAACAGACAAAAGCATTTGAAGTGTCACTGACAGTGTAAGTACTGCAAATGTCATGGAAATTAGGTTTCCATGTGAAATTACCTCCAAATTCCTCCTATCCAGCAATTACCCCAAAATGTATCGATAAATATTGCAACAATATTTAAGAAGGTCATAAATAGGTGATGATTTCTTTAGTACATTTCCAGAAAACTAATAGTCAGCTAACTGATATGCACAATAGTATGGAACTTTAATAGAAGTGTATACTTACTCTCTAAGCAGCCATTTAGTTACTTTAAATGGTTGTACATTGAGTCAGAGATTCAATACAACATTCATCATCAGGAGCTTCTGTGTAAATAATATAAAGAATATTTAATTTCTCCATATTACTAAATTGTAAGCAAACTCCAAAAACTAGACTGGATCAATATGAATTACCTGAGGAAGATTTCAGGATATCAGGAATGTCCTTAGCAGAAAGGAATCAATAGCTGCTCCTCTAAATGGAGAATATATTAAAAGCCTGAGACCATTCCAAGCAGATTTTCATGGCAAAAAAAAAAATCAAAAGCCTTTATTCTGTGCTGAAAATCTGAATAGTTAAAACTTAATGACATGTTTCACCTTGAACAAGCCTTCATCAGGGTGATGCTATGTCAACAGTGTAGCTCCGACCTTCTTTGATTTTTAATGCATCACTTCAGGTTTGATCAAGATCCACTTCAAATGCAGTCAGAAAGGGATTTTTATTGGCTTCCTTGATATCACACATACTTGTCTCCCTTTTTATCCAAGCTGTGATTGTATTAAGACTTTTAGTGTGCTGTAGAAGTCATGAACTTCATTTCTGGTTCAGAGGCGCCAGTTATTGTCCAGTCCAGACCCACTGGCTGTGTTTGTGTTTGGATTTCATGCCCCACATGTGCTCATCATGCTTTATTTGCTCTGCTATAAGCTGCGAGCCCTTTGAACACCTGCCTCTGCTCTACCATTTTGCTGTATATTATGTATTTATGCTGGTGTTTTCTGGTCACCCTTATGTGTAAATATGCATTGTATGCTAAGTTGACTGTCTGTGTTTATTCTATCTCATCAGATGCAGTGATGCATGATGAAAAGGCCATGTACATGGTCCTTTCAGCCGATTTCGAAGCTGCCTTCTCTGGCTTTGAATCCTGAACTCAGTGCCAACGCAACAGTAGTCTGGAAATGTATAACCCTGCAAATTCATATTACCAAAAATTCCATGGGACATCTCCTGTCTACTCTCTTTACAGCCTTCCAGCAACAGCTGCTACAGTAGCTCAGCGTACTGTACCTAAGCGTCTCCCTTTCATGTGTCATTTAATACGTCTCCCCGTGGCACACAGAGCTCCACAACAAAGCTCCTCTCTCTAAGTTTTCCCAGTCTGTCCCGTCTGTGCTTGAGAATCTATTTTAACTCACCTTGTCGCATCCTCCTTGCAATATTCCACCTCTACTAGCAATCTGCTGTTTTCTGAGGGTGTTGCTTTGTCCCTTGCAGGTCTTCTTGGGTCAGGACCAAAGCTTCCCCAATCCCTTTGAACTTGTTTTCCAATTCCCTATGTCTAAGTACCACTGGCACTCGGTGGGGCTGCTTAACTCAGAACTCAGACCTGAGCAGTCAGACACTGAATTCACTCATTATTTGGTAGGACTTTTGATATAGCTTTCTATAGCTGTCCATAACACTGTAGTCCTATCTCACGTATAGGTTTTCAACAGCCAACATCAGAGGATTTGAACCCATCTGCCAACGACTTACATCTAATGCCAGAGTAATTCTAATGTGTAGTGCCAGTGGACAGGGTGAAAAGAGTTTTTTGTAGCAAGGCAGAAGTAGAGGTGTGTAGGCATGCAACACATCTAACTTTGATGGGCCAGACAAGAGTTTGTGTGTGGTCACATTAAGCCTTTTTATTAACCCTAACCACAATCTTTCCCAACAATACCCAAGTATTTATTGTCCTAACCTTAACTTTTCCATTCTTTATTAGTTACTATGAGCGGGTATTGTAGACAATTATAATTTTCTTTGCATTGGATGTTGACTTTTAACATATACATGATAGTTTTGCAGAATCTTGTTCTTGTTCGGGATGGGCTTGGTTTTCATTTAGAGCAGCTACATGTTTGTAACTGGTAATGAAACAGTCTCAATTTAATAGTGATGCCTCTGTACGAGCTACATAAGCAAACGAGACCATGAGTGAGAAGATTGGCTATTTCTATATATTCTTCATGCCTGTCTCTGAGTCTGATTCCTTGCTAAATCAGATGAAACGATTCACTGCAAGCAGCCTGGAAGAGCCTTACTCATTTTCCCAGTTGGGCAGTGAGTAGTACGTTAGCTAGTTAAAAGGAAGCAGGAGATTTTTCTTCAGAGAATTACATGTTTTGATGTTATATTTTGTGAATATGAGGCAGGAACAGCAACGAGAAAAAGAAAAGAACGGAGCAAAGAACTAAAAACATACCTATATGTAAAGGATAGTGATAAAGCAGGGGCAAAATCACTGGTCAACCTTTGGTCAGTAACCAGTCCTGATTTGGCCCTCGCCCTGCTAGACGGGCATGTAATCAGAATGTTAATAACTTTAGCCTTCTAAACAAATTTACTGTTACCAAGCAACCACATCTGTTAGCTGTAGGCTTCCAAGTATGAACAATACTACTTTTTATCTCCTACCTCCTTTCCAACAGCTCTCGCATAAATACCTGAAATTACCACAAGCTCCTAACACATATATTATATGGTGATGGCACGTAAAACTGGAAACACGGGAACTGTTACGATGGAAAGTCACTAAGGGTGCTTTGCCATAGCGGATGTACAAATTCTCTGGTTCAAGCATGTCACACATTGGGCGATGGTTCATGTCACAACCTCAAAGGTAGCATAAAGAGTGAGAAAGTCTGTATACAGTGGAGGTTGGGCAGGTGGATGGGTCAAACAAACAGGACTTTTACCCATGAGGCCGCTGTTCGTGTCTTGTGTGAAACTAAAACTTCATGCTGACGTCTTTTAACTTCATGTACTTGTACTTGTGTCTGTAGTCTTATGTGACATACATCACTTTACAATGTACTTGCATCTCCCACGTTACAAATGTAGGTATTTTAACATTCTTCTTTCTTCTTTATCTGTACCTAAACAAGTAGTTTCGCTGCCACCTTGTAATGTTATATTAAGAAGTCTTTTCGTGATTGGAAATGCAGTCTTCATTCTGGGAAACAATGTTGCTTTTGCCCACAGGGGCCACCAAAATCAACTCAAAGGATGCTTTTGAAAATACTAGCTCTAAGTGCTGGAGCGCACCCTCGCACAATCTGGACCGTTCGTAAATTCAGAGGGCTGTTGGAATGTACCGTTCTGTTTTTCGAGAACACCATGCTCTCGGAGCAGCAGAGCGTACTCTGGGCACTCTGTCTGGGGAGACGGAGCAGCAGAGCAGCAGAGCTCTGAGCGGAGTGAGTGTGTGATTAACTTAACTGTTCATTAATTCATGCAGAAATAGAATGCTCTGTTTCTTTGAACAACAGCGCTCTCGTTTTAGTAAGGGGAATCAAATTTGAATTTCTGAATGCACTCAAAATTAAAGTTCCTTGTTGTTGGTTTAAGTAAACTTTTTGTTTTACAGATTATTATTTGGCATTTTGCTTCTATTTGAGAGAGGACAGAATAGCAATGGGGAGAGAGCGGGGTATGACATGCAACCAAGGTCCCAAGGCCTGAATCGGACCCAGGGCGTTGTGATTACCCTACGTGTGTTGTAAACACTCGGCTATCAAGGCGCTTTTTAAGTAATTTCTTATTCTTTTACTATCAGTGATATTTACATGACCAATTTAGCAAGCTCACTTACTCGTATGCACAAATGTTCTTTGGGGTTAATTTGTGTCCTGTTGCTCTTATTAACAATGTGCCTTCAGACACTGTTAAGTGTCAACCCTAGCCTTATTCTGCAGAATGAAATTCCTCTAGACATCTTTCCTATACTGCTAAGACATTAAGGGACTCCCAGTCATATCCAAACCGTGACAGTGTTTGGAAGGAAGCCAAGCAGACAGGCGTCTGGGTTTCCCGTACGTCTTTTATCCTGGATCAAACAATCACGCAGACAACATGAAACACACAGTACCGGCACTTCTTCTGCTTATTGCTTCCTTTTTGGGAAAGAGCTGAACAGGCTATAATGATTATTCAGGCTGCCTCTCTCTCCAGACATGCTTGAAGTGACATCCTGCCGTCTGCAGGCTCAGTCCAACTCATCTTGCAGCACCTGCTGAGACAGGGATGTATATGTTTAGGAGCAGGTGATTCTTGTTACCCCGATACACTGCAGCTTTTTTTAGCTCATCATTTAATTTGGCAAGCAAACAAATGTCACTGTAGTTGTCACATTGTCCATAAATTCCCTGGCAGAAGGGAGGTATATTCTTCCCTGCATCTAACCACGATGCACTAACAATGATCAGAGTGTGTGTTGTGTGGTAAAGAGCCAAAAGCTGTTTGTGCGACGAGTTTCCTGCTATATCACAGCTCTACCCACCTCACACGCTGCATATATTTGATTTTAACTGCAGGTATTTCACAGCTTAAAGTTAAAAAATTTATACTTTCATCAGCGGATATCTCATGGGTTTATCTCCTCTACTTATGCCTTCCATTCTGTTGGTAATTGCATTTACCCCCTCAGGCCCCCGTCATTCATTCTGTCTAATTAGCTCTCCTGACCCTCTAAGCATCGCTGTGACCTCTTCATCCAGTAAAGGCGCTGACTCCTGCCTCATCACTTTGACTGCTGGCTGACACACAACCAGCACCAAACCGAGGAGGGATGCTTCTTGGGCTGATACGTGCAATTAGATCAAGGTGTTCGTAGCACTTTTGAAAGAGATTTAATTATGCTTATGTTAATTAATAAAAAGCACATTTGGTGTAGCTGTCCCATGTTAGGTCCAAACAGGCTGCACAGAGGTCACGTCTTTGTGTTTAAACAGTTGTAATACATGCATTTGGTGTGAAACTAACTGCCATTGGCCAGCCCCCCAGAATGCACCAAATTAATTGGTGACTCACTGACAAGAACACTGGCATGAAAAGACGCCTGTGTCTTGTGAGAGCGAATTTCAGTTGAACAATGGGCCTATTTAAAGCTGACTGGGAGGCTTGTTGTAAGGAGAATTAATGTTTGAATTAATCAGCACCTAGCTTTGCTTTTCTTCCTCTGTGATTTAGTATCTGCGGGAGGAAACAGGGCAGGGAGTCATAACTCACCAATTAATCATTTATAATCATTCATCTCACTTGTTGGCTAACTGCAGTGCAACCGTAAAAAAAGAAGATGCACTGGTAAGATACACTGATATGTAAATGACATGTTTCTCACCATGGCTTATCCTTCAAAATAAAGCTATAGCTCTAGGGTTTTATAGGAGCAATGCCGCAATGCTGCTGAGTATAAGGCAGCTCCAACACTTAGCTGCCTACAGAGTTAGTGTTCACTCGGGTTGCAAGTGAAGCCCAGAGGACACCTCTAATATGACTGTAATTCTCCACGGCCTCAGCACAAATCATGCTGCACGCCTTCAGGCACCCAGCTGTTATTCTTTATACACATGTAAAGCTCTGCAGGGAGGGTGCCTTCACAAGCCGCCGGCCCATGCTCATGCAACTCAGGGGAGAAGTCTGTAAAATGACGTCACACTGAACCCTTCACTACCCCCAGAGGTTTGGACGACGTATCAATTCAATCTACACCCCAGGGGCCGTCTACTGATGCAATGTGATGTGCCTCTTTTCTGTTATTGCTCTCATCTTTCACACTGCACCTCTCGCTGACACTTGCCACAAGCTGCGTTTTAATGGGGCAGTTCCACCAAGATGAGATGAGTGGTGCTCGACTTTGACCAGAGCAGGGTTAAACGGGGAGCTGCTGGTGAGTGTGGTCTCATCATTGCTGACAAATGAGAATAAAATTCACTGCTCTCAAGCATGAGACATCGTAGATAGGTGCACTAATGCAGGCTGTTCTCGTGCACCATTTGTATGTATACCTACAAAAAGTAATGCTCCACAATTCATACGTAACCCATGTAATCATGGGCCAGTAATTCATGTATATTCCACGTAATCTTGAAGGCTGCTATCAGGTGACCAATACTCTGATGGGAGTAAAGAAGGAAGTAGTCATTTATTCATTCATTTTCCGTTACAGCTTATCCCATGAAGCTAACATTTGGACAAGAGCTGGGGTACACCTTAGACAGGTCGCCAGACCATCACAGGGTGAAGGAAACAGTATACAGACCAAAACTCAAGGTTGGGGTGGTCGATGAGCAAAACAAACACAGGACTTTACCCCAGAAGACTGGTGTTTGTGTCCTGTGTTAAGCCAAGTGAACTCTGACTTATTTTAAGGTACATTGTCAGAATGTTTTTTTCCCTAAACCTAACCAAAGTAACTTTATTTATCTGAACCTAACCTATGTAACTGTACGCAAAGTATGTGACTTTGTGTTAAGTCCTTAACGTCATTGTTGGGGTGCTAATTTGGTAGATATAATATCAACTGTTGTATGTCCATTTTTGTAAGATAACACCACAGCACTGTCCCCCAGGAAACCAGTTTTCGTGTCCCACGTAAAACCAAGTGAACTTTATTTTAAGTCATCACCATGTTTCTTTTCTCTAAACCCAACCTACATAAACACTCTCAGTACATAACTTTACATTAAGTACGTAATGTCATTCATGGAGCGCTAATTTAATAGATATCATATTAAATGTTGTTTGTGCATTTTCATAACATTATATGAACCGTTGTTTTAGGATACGTTGACTTATATTACATGGGTTTTTCCATAGACCTGCTTTAATTTGCATTTTTAATTTGCCTGTTAAAAAAACCTGAGTGATGATTTTACAAAAATATTTCTAGGCTTGGCTGGGGTTAAAAAAAAGAATTAAAAAAAAAGTTTACAAAGCAAATAAAGCATGATGTACATGAAGAATGTAACTTATTTTTCACTCAATATTTCTCTTCTGATTACTTTATGACCCTCATAGAATGGAACGAACAGAAATACCATATTCAGGTGTAGATTTTCAGGGGAAAAAAAGACATGAAAGTAGCAGAGGTTGTTTTGTCATAACATTGAAGACATTTCCACCATAAATTGATGCAGAAAGGCACAAATCAATGCAACAAATGCACCAGAATGTAGGAAATATAGTGTTTTATGTCCAAATTTTCCAGGGAGAGGACCTTAAATTCCATTCCTCCATTTCATATGAGTCCCCGGCAATGTTGAAACAAAATCTGGTTTCCACCCTCTGAGGCTTGATGGACAATTTTTAATTAAGTCATCTCACTGCGCCCTTTCCTGCAATGGTTTTATGGCACCCCACTAAAGACTTAGTGCCACCAGCTGTTTTTCTTGATGTGGCCAGCTCTTATATTTGCACATCAACAGTAGTGGATGAAAATCCTCACTGGCTGGCATTGTCAATTACAGATTTTATGGAAATGCAGTCAAAATTTTCAAATGAAAAACTGACTACAGATTAGCACTGTTAAAACCCACATCAGTGACATCACACTGACCATTTTAGAAACTGCAAGCAATGGACTTCCACCCCCATAGGAGCCATTAAGTTACTGGTCATACTACACCAAGTGGCTGTAGTCAACCCAGTGGCCTGAATAGATGCTGGCATTGAAAATTCTGCTAACCACTAACATTTGTACATTATTATGTAATAATATAATATAATATGTTCAATATGTTGAACCTTTATGTTTCTTTATGTTTCTACAACGTTGTAGTTAACACGGTTATGTATTGGTACAAAAAACAGTTATGAAGAAGATCATGTTTGGGCTCAGTCACTGCAGGAGATGCTCACTAAAAACAACAGGTTTTGTTGTTTGTCTTGAAAAGTGATCTGCAGTTATGTGCAGCCTATGTATTGCACCATTTACCATACCACTCCATCTCCTGATGACAAAGTCAGCTCATACACATGTAATCTGAACTATGTTACTTTAAAAATGTTAATGATATGTATTAAATGTACAAATGTAACATGTCCGTGGTTTGCAGAAATGTAAAATTCTGGCATTGGGGCTGCTGTAGTGGCAAAATTGTTAAGTGCATTAAATTGTGCCAACTTGTGTTATATTGCTTCTAAATGTAACTTTCCATGTGTTAAAGAAATAATATGTTACCTTGTCTTTCAAAAGTCTCATAAAAGCCTCGTGAATGTTTTCATCTATTTCATAAAATCAACTCACATCCTTCTGTTACTCACTGCTGCAGAGATATATCTGTGGATGCTTCAGATGAAGAAATTTCCAGCACAGTGAGAGATGCCAAGCTGCAACTTTAGGAGCTGTAAACACAATTATAAATCTGGGGCTCCATCTGTTTTTGCACCATTAAGTGTATGATTACTTCTGGTATGAAAATGAGCCCTTTTTGAAAAATATGGCATTGAAAACTATCAGTGAACTAAGTTTCAAAATGATTTTCCAGCTTTTCATTTCTATGTCATATGTGAAGTGATAGGTCAATAACCGGAGTACTTAATCTTCTGTAGTTTTTATCAAAAGTGATGAGAAGAGTGATTAATGTACTCACTGTATCTGCAGTAATGTACTGTAAATGCAAAGTAGGCTGTACTGTGTTGATGGATGGTCGTCGGAGAATTAGTTCAACTACATGGCTACAGAGCAGCAGCTTTTATTACAACAGCACAACACCAGCACCATCAATACCAAAAGGCTATATAACATTACATTTTTACAGCTCCTTACTGAGGGCCTTCTGGGGTCCTGTGTGGCATGAACCTGCAGGCCAGCTCGATTAGCGACTGACCTTTCATTATCGTCTGTCCATCATCAGCAAGCCTCAGGGCACTGGGAAGAGCTAGTGCACCAAACTCCAATATTTTTTATGGATTCCAGTACTGTGAAGCATGCATCAAAACAGCACAGATGTCTGGAGCAACCAGACAGTGAAATGTAGCAGTGCTAATGATTGGTAACACAAGTAAAGCAGGGGCAGTTTGGAAAATGATTGGTGTCTTAATAAGCTTGTTTACAAGGCCATAATAAGGATAGAAGTGGTGATAAATTGTAACAAGCCTGGTGTTAAGTTAATTAACTCAGAAATAAAATATGAGGCTTATTGTCAAACCTGGGAAACAAATAACAGCAAAGTTAAAGTTCAGAATTAAAAACATACAGGTATTATTATTATGGGTATTATTTTTACACTCAAAAGTTAATTTGCTTAATTAGCACTAAAAGGATTTGATGACAACGAATCCTGATTGTTGAAAGTACTACATCATTTTTTTTCCAACTGCACATTCAGCCCAGAAATAAATATGGACATTGTACGTTTCTAGAAACCATGTCTATGTTACATTTGTATGTTTCGTACATATCGTATCAACATTCGTATCACTAAAGTGATGTCGTTCATCCAATTTCTCATTAAAAGGAGGAGAGTATAGTGAATGGCATGATACCTAGGTGTGGTGACTGTCAAGCAGTAGAAACAGCAGACTGCTGTGTGAGTCGAAACGAGAGCCAGTGTTTTTTAAGAGGAGTTCGAGACGCGTTCAGCCATCTATGTAGAGACAAAAGTGCAAGTTTTTCTGGAATTGTCCAGCTGTATGTGCAGCAACTAAAGCAATAGTCTCACGTGACCAGCCTCCCTTACTTTGGAATGGGAGTCCGGGGACATTCGTCTTTTGTTTTGTAATAGAAACGGTCGGGGATATCCGGACCATGTGACGGCGTTGCCATAGGTACCGCACGTGTATTATATGTAACAGAGACGTTGCAGCTCTGCAATATAGCTAAATCAAATGAAATCATATCCATTTTAATCTCTTCTTGCGATGCACTGAACACTTCCTTTTCTGTTGTACTATGGACAACAATTCGGGGAACAGCAATTCCAATGTAGATGGGTGTAAGGCAAAGCTAATCAGCCATTGGTCGAGGAAGTACGGAAGTACACGGATTTGGATCCAGTCATATCACTGCCGCTGGGAGACAGCGCTAGTTCTATTACAACTTTCCTATGGGAATGACCACAGACGACAGAGTCACCCTGCGTGCTGACGTCATCAGCGTCTGTGTAAGAGACTACGAAAGCAAGTGTTTTTCACAAGAGTATCGGACATGTCCAGCTGTATGTATAGCGACAAAAGCAGGCGTGTTATTTAACAAGAGTTCAGAACATGCCTTGCTGTATGTGCAAGAACAAAAGCAGGTGTTCTTTAACAAGAGTTCGGGACATGTCCAGCAATATACGTGGCAACAAAAGCCGATTTTTCTTAAAAGGGTTTGGGACATGTCCAGCCATATGTGTAGCTACAAAAATTGGTGTTGGTGTTTTTTTTTTTGTTTGTTTGTTTGTTTTTTTTACAAAAGTTTGGAACATGTCCAGCCGTATGTGTAGCAACACCAGCAGATGTTCTTTAACAAGAATTTGGGACATGTCCAGCTGTATGTGTAGCGACAAAAGCAAGTGTTTTTTACATGAGTTCGGAACATGTCCAGCCATGTTTGTAACAACCAAACACGGTGTTTTATGGCTGTACTATGCAGTAATTGTCTGTTACTGCTAGAAAACAATATCACCAGTAAAAGTGAAAGCCGACCCCAGATTCACTTTTATTTGCTATATTTGGAGTTTTTTCACCTCACCTGCGTGCTGTGCCCAGGACCTTCCAAAACACAGCAAAATATTAAAATAAGAAATAGGCAGAGGGCAGGGTCTCTGCAGATAAATACACTACCACACACTTCTAGTGGGTCATAAGTGATGATGGAGTGGAATTACTTTTGTATGAGTCTGCACATTGGTTTTTTCCTGTGTAGTATACCTTTAAGCCAAAACAAGATCTTTCCCTAACCAAGTGTTTTTTGTGTCTTTACCTAAACATGTTTACCCCTGCGTCACAACATGAAATTGAAAATTAAAAAATGAAGAAAGTTTCAACATAGTTGTTACATATGAAATGTGTGTGAAACCAATGAAAAGATCATAGAAGAAACACAAATCTCTTATGTGAATTAACCAACACTGCTTTAGTGTTGGCATAAAACGTGTTCTTGAAGGACTCCATTGCTCATAGTACGAAGCTGATTGAAATAAACAGTTTCAAGACCTTTAAAAGAGGTTTTTGGGAGATATAAAATAGTAAAGTGAAGTTGGCTGTGGAAAGAAATTGATCTTATGAGACAGGATGACCTTATAACCCCCACTGCAAAACCAGCCAACAAATTCTTTTCATTGCAATCACTGGACGGCGGGTCAAAGATCCCACATTAAATGGCTCGTCCATCCCCCAGAATCCTGGATCTCTAGCCTGATGAAGCTCCTCTTTATCAACAAAGCTAAACTCACGTGGATGCAGCACCCAGGCTCACACTGTGGTTCACTTTGATTCATGCTCTTTGATGAGGCTGCGAGGTTATGACAGATTCTTTATGAAGATCCTTTATGATGTGTGAAATTATTCATTTAGTGATGCATGGCCCTGAGAGTGAACACCTCTACGCCACCAAACACTCAAGTGTTTTAATTCACTTAAAATCCTGGCATCGTATATATTTACTGCAATAGATGATAGTTCAGGTTTTAATCACAGGCGTAAAATGAAGCTAATAACATGGTGTTGCTTTGCCAAATCACTGAGCAAGGGAATCTTTTACATTCTATAAATTACACACTGTTAGCTGCTTATATGAGCTCAAATCATTAAAGAACTGATTCGGAAATCCTCCATCAATGAGAGATACGATGTGAAGAAGCTAGACAGATTCATTACATTTCCTCTTCATTGTTTACAGCACTCTCTCTGTAAAAGGGAAGCTGCAACGATAATAATAAAAGCCTATTGAGAGACTTTGATCTCCTCTTCATGATGCCACAGCAGCAGCCTGAATATTCCCTGTGAGCCTTCACACACAAAAGGCTGATATTCTTTTTTATCATTAACATGATAGCATGAAGTGCTGCCTGCAAAAGTTGCTTTCTATTTGAGCAGGATGCCAAATTAGCATTTCCTTTTATCAGATGATCAGGTGAAGCAGCTGTTAAGAACTCTTTATCAGTGTAGCAGTTATCATGGGTGAGACTATACTGGTATGATCATAGGTAGGTCATGCAGAGTTTCACCTTAAGTGTCAGGTCATGTAATGTGGTATGTTTCCCTTGCTTAAAGGCTATTTTTGCTACATACATGCTGCAGCTCACAGTGTCCCCATTCTGATGTTTTTTTTCTTCATGTGTCCCAGTTTTGATGTTTTCTGATCAGTGTGAACAGCAAAAAGCTGCAAGGAGTCACAGTTTTCCAGTTACCATCTGGACCACATGGAAGTGTGATGCACCATCAGATCAGGGCGTGCAACCTCTAGCAGCTTGAATATGAATACACAATCCAGAATTTGTCAGCACTGCCATGACTCTGTTACTGTGTGAGAAGATGCGCCAGTTAAACTCAAATCAGAGGACATACACTGGAAGTAAACAGTGTGGACATTTTAAGATGGGAGGTACTTTGTTACTACAGTCTACAGCCATGCTAGCTGCTCTGTGAGACTACTTAGGCACAGTGGTGCTTTGAGCTAAATGCTAACATCAGCATGCTAACATGCTCACGGTCACAATACTAACATGCTCATGTTTAAGCTGGTGTAATGTTATCATGTCCACCATCTTAGATTAGCGTGTTAGCATGCTAATATTTGCTAATTAGCACAAGCTGAGGCTAATGGGAGATGAGAGGAGATTTTGGCTAAGCTGCAGCCAGCAGCTAATGGTGTTAACAGTGCTTACAACATTAACAGTGATGACAGAGCTAATGGTGTTAACCACTAGATTTATGATAATACCTTGTTATCGCATGGCAAGAGGGTGCCTATTCATCTCTTGCTGTATGCGCTCATCTGGCGCATACGGCAAAAAGTTTTCTCGCTTTCGGGTTCTAACTTAACATTGTAATGATGTCACAGATTTTTGTGAATCACTTTTTCAGTAAATTTTTACAAATATAAAACCTCCTTGGAAAGAATCATAGTTGACCTTGTTTCCAGTTTGAGGTGTCCAGTTAACAGTTTTACAAATGTGTCTTTTACAATGGTGGCCTGCAGGGAAAATGCTTTTTGGGCTGCAAGGGATTTTTTTTCTGCAATACCATGAGAAGCCACTGGGAAGAAGCTGCAAGGCTTAGTGGTGTTTGAGGTGGCCTGTGTTACCAGGGGGAAACTGGAGGATTGGCGCTGACGCTTTTACAACAATGCTGTCACATTCGGCAGTAACAACTGTAGGAGCGCAATGCAGAGCAGCAGCGATTAGCTAGCTAGTGTGATTCAAACACAGGAACTTACATGCACATAGGGCCTGTGACCACATTTTTCGTTGTCAGAAAAGCAGTGGCAGGGCAAAAGGGAGCGCTTCATAAAAAAGCACTTTCGACATTAACATTAGCTAGGTAGCTAACGTAACATTACATTAACAGAGGTTTGACTCCTACCTAACATTAGTTAGGTAGCTAACGTAACATTACATTAACAGAGGTTTGACTACCTAAATAACATCAAGCTTACAACATATACGGTGATAAAAGCACAACACTCACCAGCAACGCTCAGTGTCTAGCAGACACTGACAAAAAAAAACCCAAAACACTGTGGACACAGGCACCGACATGCACGCGTGGTCAAACCATATACCACAACACAGAACACAGAAGCTCACGTTACAACACAAAGAGGTAGTCTGTCGTCATCTCTGCTCATAATGCCATTACTCCACTATATCTTTATGTAGCAAGTAGTTGTTTGCCGCTATATAATTTCATGGCAATCTCTCCAATAGTTGTTGAGAAATTTCATCTAAAACTAAAAATGCCAACCTCATGGTGGCCTTGGAGGAAAAGTCAGGGGTTCACCAAAGTCATTAGGATCTATCCTCTGGGGACTACGATTGTTTGTATTAAATTTCTTGGCAAACCATCCAAACCAAAGTAGACCAAAGTGGACCAATCAACCAAACAAACAACAATGCCATCCCTAGAGCCATGCTGCTAGTGGCAGCAAAAGTCAGATAAGAGCCATAATTTGGCCTTGAAGATCTGTAGTGTGGATATCAGTGCCTACTTTATACATATCAGCTAATAATAGCCAGCCACTATGTTTTTACTGTTGTGTCACCGTATGTTATTCACCATGTTGGGTACTGTTCCTGATGTGAGTGGGAATGAACACAGTGTTCAAGCTTGACTAGTGCATTAACACCTTCGACAGCCAGCTGGTAGACAAGTCTGGACAGGGGACACAGACTGAGCTGTCAAAATAGCCTGTGAAATTGCAAGGAGGATACAGTAAATCACATTGCCCCTGTAGTATAATACTGAAGTAAAAATGACATAAATGTTGAGTAGTTACAACAGAATGTTTACTATATGACATAATATAAATAGCAAAAGAAGCTGGAAAAAGTCATGACTGTAGATCAATACAATACTCAGCAACAGAGAAATATCATGGGTTATAGGAAAATGTAAAATATACGTGATATTGTAATTTATTCATTCATAGGACAGGATTTTAAAGGAAATAGGCTATGAAAAGCCAGGAAACAAAATTTCAACTACTGGAACTCCAATTTTTAGGGGTATGATTAAGATTTATTTCCTTTTGAAAATATACCCATAAATTTGTCATATGAAAACAATTATACAACCTTGAACAATTTATCACAACAGGATCACACAAGTTAACACCCACGTCCCTGCATTACAAAGAATTGCCCTTAATTGGTTTTTACTGTTTTTTTTTTTCTTTTTCTAAACATTTAAAACATTTTCAACAAAAAAACTAAAACAATACAAGATTCCACTACGACTCTCAAATTGCTGTCTATTAAATACCCAGAACCCCTTGGTGCCCTAGGGAAGAATCCGGACACGCTAGCTTGAAGTGGTGCAATCAAAGAAAAATGTGAAAGGGGGGAAATTCAACCCATAAATCTGTGAAGCTCAACTTTGTCTTGTCCCAGAGAGGCCACCAGCCAGTAAATCTTTGCCATTGTGTCTGGCTACCGACTCTTTTATATCATATCAAGGGATTTGTCTGGCAGGAAAATCTGCCCATGATTTATTGTGTTATAAAATGGGTTTAACATGCCATTTCTGTAGCTGGAAGCTTTTCCAGAGTAATAACAACACTGACCACTGCTATTTCTCAAGAAAAGTGTCTAGTGTTGCTTATAAGTGAGCTCTATGGTAAAAACAAAGCCCAGACTTCACATTGTAGCTACTGTGTGTGTGTGTGTGTGTGTGTGTGTGTGTGTGTGTGTTTTCCTTGAGTTTAGAAAAATCCCCATCTAATATTGGAGTCATTCCAAAGGGGGCAATGACCTCTCCCAAAATTTATGCAGCATTTCTCTTGAATAGAATAATTGTGATTTTGCATACAAACATAGATTATCCTCTGTTTTACTCAACAGTGACAATACTGTTGTTACATGACCGAACAAGAACAAAGGCCTGGAAAAATGCTTTGGACCCTATCATTCATTTTAATTGTTCCGTTCAACGAGAAAGGCAATGCGTGCACATGCACAAAGAAACGCACAAATGCAACATGCGCACACTGATGCACTCACACATACACGCACACGCGCACACATGAACACAACGCACACCTCTCGTACTGCAGCTAAGATGGGTATTAGACAATTTAGTCCTGACATGTTGCAGCGATGATAGCTCTACTGCCACGCGAAGATGTCCCCTGTCACTCCCAGCGGCTCCCTCCTTCACCTTGATGTCACGGTGAGTCGACAACATCATTACTCATCACGTCACCACTGAAACACATGCCTAGTGCAGCACTATATCACTCCCATATTGATATGTTGGTTATAGTATTATATTCAATGTACTGTATGAGAACATTATTTCATATAAACACGTCCACGGTTTCATATATCACTTTTATATTCACATGCCCACTTTGTCACTAGATCACTGTCATATTGACACCCACTATATTAGCACGTCACTTTCATTGGTTACAAATCCACTGTGTCATAAAAAAAACTTTTTTTTCAGCTGATATGTGTGCACTTTGCTATTGTAGGCGTCAGTCTGCATCGTTTTCAAATCATTTTCATGTTAACCCGTCGTGGGCCGCTTGTTTCTGTCACGTCTGCTGATGCCCCGTTGGATTTGCGAGGGACATACTCAATATCAAAGTTGCTCTTATGGCGTCCTTTCCCTCGGCTCCAGGCAAACAGTAGCAGGAAGCAGAAGATGACCACACCCAGGAAGGACAGGCAGCCCATGGCTGTAGATATAATGATAGTCTTAATGTCTATGGGGACTGTCATGTTATACAGTACTGTCCCATTCCCCCATGTACTGTTAGAGTCTGTCAGATAGTTTGAGCTCCTGTTGCTATAGTGGGATCTGTCTCCAATGCCCAGGCTCTTCACAGCTAAAGAGGCCGACAGGCTAGCGTTGCCAGCAGGGTTACTGGCAATACACAAATACACCCCGCTGTCATGCAGCTCCGCTGCCTTGATCTCCAGGGTTCCATCTGGTTGGACTTCCACCCTGCCGCTGCTCTTGGTTGTGATATAGCGTCTGTGAGGTGTAATCCATACCACTGAGGGCCGTGGCGCTCCCTCTGCCATGCAGCTCAGGCGGGCGGGCTGACCCTCATCAGCCATCAGTAGCTGGGTCGTGTTGGGTCCAATCCGTGGTTTGGTGCAGGTCATGTATCTAGAGACCAGAGGCTCCTTGAGGTCACGGAGAGATTTCCCCAGGAGGTGCTCAGGGGCGCTGCACTCTGGCTGCACATCCAGAATCTGCAGAGAGGGTGGCTTGTGGCTATTGAGCAGCCAAAGCAATCTGCAGTCGCACACTAATGGGTTTCCACCCAGACAGAGCCTCTGGAGACTGTCTGGCGAGGCAAACACTCCCTTCTCCAGAGAGTCCAGGCGGTTCTGTGACACATCCAGTAGTTGCAAAGATTTGAGGCCCACAAATGCAAAAGGCTCAATAGAAATCAGCTGAGCCCCTTGGAGGTGGAGCTCCAGCAGGTGAGGGAGTTGACCCAGCTCTCCCTGATGGATGTGCTGGATGCGGCAGTAGGACAAGTTGAGATGTGTGAGGTAGGGCACGTTGCGCAGGGCTGCGCCAGGGAAGGCAGACAGGTTAGTGTTGGTTATGAACAACGTTGTGAGGTTGAGGCCGTGCAGTGAGAGGGGAGGCAATGTGTCCAGCCAGGGCCAGTAATCAATCTCTAGTCGGCGGAGACGTGATAACCTCTTAAAGGAGAAAGGCTTTAGAAAACTAATGCTCAAATAGCGCATGCGCAGCTCAACCAGGCTGTGCAGATGTGCCAGAGCATCAGTAGGGACCACGGTCAGATTAGAACGCTCCAGGGTCAGACTTTGGAGTCCAAGTAATCCTGTAAAGGCCCGCTGAGAGATGAAAACCAGCTCGTTGTCACCCACTTCCAGGTACATCAACTTCCGCAGATCTTGGAAGGCATGATCCAGGAGAACCACCAGTCGGTTGTGGCTGAGATCGAGGCGAGTGAGGTTGGTCAGGCCTGACAGCACGCCAGCAGGAACTAGCTGAAGCAAGTTGCTGCGAAAGTTGAGCGAGCGGAGAGCAAGCTGGGACCGAAACGAGCCGGGCTCGACCACACTGATGAGGTTGTCGCTGAGGTCCAGGTCTTCCAGCTGCTGGAATGAAGAGAAGTTGTCTGGTGTGATGATGCGTAGCTTGTTTTTACTGAGGTCCAGGACACGCGTCTCGATGGGGATGCCTTCCGGGATGGTGGGCAGGCGCTTGCGGTGGCAGCTAACCGACTTGCTTTGGGCAGAGCACTCGCATCGGGCGGGGCAGCTC
Organism: Epinephelus fuscoguttatus; assembly: GCF_011397635.1. Classification (NCBI taxonomy): domain Eukaryota; kingdom Metazoa; phylum Chordata; class Actinopteri; order Perciformes; family Serranidae; genus Epinephelus; species Epinephelus fuscoguttatus. The sequence goes on along the minus strand of NC_064765.1, from coordinate 33,686,566 downwards.
AGAGCCGGGCTGGCCAGGAGAAGCAGCAAGGCCCCGCCCAGGAAGAGGTGGCAGTGGATCAGGGCCGGGTGTTGCATGTCTCTTTTACCCACGTTGCCCTCTGTCATGCCACAGCTTCTTGTCCACACAGAGCACCATCACGAACAAGCCCTGCAAGACACAATACATGAACAAGTGTTAGAATACTCCACGCTCAGCTCAGCCTGTCATCACCTCTTTGCCTCTCACCTTCTTATATTTTCAACCTTTTATGTCTCTTTAAAGTGCCAAGTCTTTTCTCCCTTAATGAACTGTCCCTTTTCCTGGCAAGGAGGATATAATAGAATTAAACTCACAGGAGGGCGAGACACAGCAAGAGAAATATCAGCCGCAGAAAATTGTGAACCTTCATCACTGTGTTAGCACAAAAGGTTGCAGGCTAACTGGGGATGTTTCATGAGGATGGAAGATGTTTTGGCCCGGCGGCGAGAAATGACCCTCGTTAGAGTGCAGTGAGGCTAAATGCCCATGTGGATTTGGTGTTGCTGCGTGTGTGTGACTGTGTATTTTGCATCAATGATAATGGTGTGTTTATGTGTGTGTGAATGTGGCAAGTATTCAAGCTAAAATACAAACTAAACAGAGAATGAAGTGGCAGCTTGTGTTTGCTTCTATAAGTGAATCCACAGAGTTTTGCTGCAACGTTGCCAGGCACACATACGGCAACAAATATATGTGACTCTTTAATTAGTAATCAGCATACTGAGTCATCTCACTGGCTTGTTGTTTCAGTTTACACTGAATACACAGAGTTTCTATATTTATCACTGACATCGTGTGTTTCAACCTGCATCTATTTATGCAGAGAATACATACATCTCCCATTTAAAAATCAATAAAAATAAAAGCAAGCAATGAGCACGAGCGCTGTGAAAAATAACACATGCGTGCATTTACATAATCCCCACAACAGTTTCTATTTGCTTCATTGCTCTCGTAGTTTCTGTTTACGGCTTCTTACTGCAGATTACTGTTTCTTTATATTCTTTATTTGTTGTTGGATTGCAGTTTTTTCTATAGCAAGTTTATCTTAGGATGAAGCCATTTGATGTGTGATGTAATGTGCAGCACTTGCTCGGCTATACAGTATGGCAGAGCAACATTACTGCAGTCACATGTGCTTGTCTCTAAAGCACACACAGTCTCAGCTCATGATGATACAAAGTGTATTGGTATTGAAGCACTTTCTGCTTTACATGACAGGATAAATGCACTTTACCTGTAAAAACCAAGAAATAAAATGAAAATGACTAGTATTACTTCATCTTTTAAGTTGGACGATATGTTTGAGTGGAACGAAATTAATCTGTGAAGTTTGCAGTGATGGTTAAAATATTTCGGGATTGTTTTTGTGATTGATCGGTTTTATTTGTGAGGGTTTTTCTGGTTGTTTCTTTTACATTTTGTTGATTTTTTTAACTTTTTTTTTACATAAATGTTACATTTTCTATATTTATTCAATGTTTTCCACATTTATATTATCTACACTTATTTTACACTTTCTACGTGGCTTTTACATTTTCAACATTTATTATGTTTTCTATATTTATTTTACACCACTTTCTACATTTATGTTACATTATCTACACTTATTTTCCACTTTCTACATTTATTTTACATTTTCTACATGAATTTTACATTTTCCACATTTATTTAATGTTTTCTACTTTATGTTACATTATCTACACTTATATTACATTTTCAACATTTGTTTTGTTTTCTACATTTATTTCACACTTTCTACATTTATTTTACATTCTCTACATTTATTTTACAGTTCTACATTTATGTTATGCTTTCTACATTTACTTTACATTTTCTACATTTATTTTACAGTTCTACATTTATCTTATGCTTTCTACATTTATTTTACATTTTCTGCATTTATTTTACATTTTCATAATTTGCTCAATGAACTGTTGCTTCAAGTCCCAGCCGCCACACACAGGGGTTTTACGGAACGAGAAGATAACGGCGGGGTAATGAGGGGAAGGATGCATAGTTCAACAGTAAAAGATGATGTTCTCTGAGTGCCATGCCTCCTGCCGCCCGGAAAGACACAGGCTTTGACAGAAAATCACCTTCCAGCAGCCACAGGTTGTTGAATTGACAGATGGCTATGTAGACAGTGAGGCTGACCATAATTGCCTCATTACCAGTAGTATCTGCATTCTGCTCATGGCTATCTCTGCCAATTAGGTGTGCAAAGCGTAAGACACATCTGTGAGCGACGGAAATCTGAGTGCACATCATAAAGGCAAAGAAAAATGCTAGAAATATGAAAGATGCCTTTAAAAAGCTTTAGACTGCTTGCAGAGCTCTGTCAGTCACTGCAAAGCAAAAAAATCCAGCCAAGGTAAGCAGATGATGAGCACGCAGACAGACACATACCTTACTTTGATAGTGAAGTGAGTGACATTCAGAAAATAGCCGAGATGAGGCAGAAGGAGCCGGAGAGCACACACACACACACGCACACACACTCTTCCCTACAGCACTCACCCCTCCGCCCGGCTCAGCAGCTGCACTGCTCGCATCTCCATATCTCTTCTCTCTCCCTCTTCTGCCTATCGCTCTTTTATCTCTCCGTCCTCCTGTTCACACATCTTCCACCTAACTCCTTTTTCTCTCCTCGGTCCTGCCTGGCCTGGCAAAAGCCCCGGTCCGTTCATCAGTCCCTGCAGGCTGGGTTTTTATCGATCGCAGCGCAGAAACATCAGATGCCAGGAATGTAGCCTTTAACAAAGAGCAGGCCGTTGCCACAGCAACTACAAACCCTTACTCCCATCCGCTCTGTGTAGTCTGCCAATCACGTTAATGAAAAAAGGAAGAAATAGAGTAAGGAGGCTGATATGTTTTCTCATATTCCTTCAGTCCTTGCATTGAGAGAACACACAAATTGAATACATTCCTGGAAATTCGGTGTCATTGGTATAGCAGAGCCTAGTTTAAGGTGTTTCCAATCTGTCATTCTGGCCGCCTTGCTATTTGTCGACCTGTCTTGTTGCCCATCCATCTGCTGCTCTGGTAACTATCTCTGTCTGTCTACCTTATTATCCGTCCACAAGCCTGCCTCTGTCTTTGTGTATTTATCTGTCTGCCTTTACCCGACTGCCTCTGTTCCTCTCTGCCTCTCTGTTTAATAATTACAGTCCAGTTGTCTGTTGCTGCAGTGGGGAACTGCTCTGGTGATCTGTCGGAGAGTTGTGTGTCAGGAAGCACGCAGCCTCACCACGGCAATGCTGTTGCTTGAGATGTTGCACACATAGAAACACTAAGTTATTTAAGATCATATCAGAAAAAAAACACATTATAAAGTAGCTGTTGTTGTGCTGGAGGTTTTTCTTTTTTTTGCTTTCTCCAGAGTTAAACATTAAAAGACACAAAGTTCAGCTTCTCTGACAGGCCACAGAAAAAAAAATCTAATGCCTTAACTCTAAATATATTCCATTTTACTGAGACTTTTCACCATTTTTAAAGCTGCAATCCTCCTAAACAAATCTGACATATTTACAGCAGATATCGTAAATCTAAATCTCTCCCGATCTAGGTTTCACGGTGCAGACATTGATAAAATAAAGATGATTTCACAAAGACTGTAAATCATGTCCTTGGATTAAAACACTATTCCAGCACTTGTACAAGTCCATAACCTTGAAAAATGATGTTGCTTTGATTCTGCTGAAGACCAGCAGTCTGTTTGATGTCCCAATCCATATCTGGCATACAGAGCTCACTGTCCTCCAACTGCTTTTGTTTTCAGTATTTTGCCTTAAAGACATGTTTCTCCCACCACTAAGTGACTGAATGGACGGTTGATAAGGGCTGACAGAATGTAATACATATAACGATATGCGATCCTTCAAGTCTTCATGGCAGAATGTGGTTTTGAAAAATACAAAATTACGGAGAAACAAATATACAACAAAAGTAGTTTGACAAAAACTGCATCTTTAAACGGTAGCATTGTAACAAACCACGTCTTCAAACATCGGTAGGATTAAAGAAATATGTAAGGTCACTGCTGACTAAAAATGGTGGCTCCTGCAGTGTATATTTTCTTTTGTATTGTGTGGCACCTGTTCAGAGTTAGCCTGAGATTTAGTAGCTTGTTTTAACGAGGCCTCTGTTTTTCCAGTTAAATAGAGCTAAAGCTTCTCAGACTTTCTGGCAATGGCAGATGGCAGAAGGAGTGAAAGGCAGATGGAAATAAAAATTACTTCCAAAATGTTAAGGAGCAGTTCTGTCTCCTAAAAATAATGTTTATATACAACTAATCTCAAACAGCAAGTGCCTTTTTCAGAGAAATGCAATGCCAGCAAATTATCTTTTGTATTAATGAGGAGATGTTGCCAAATAATGGACCAGGCAAGTCAAAAAAAATGCTGTATACTGAACGTATCAGCAAAATGTTCACTGACAACTTGTTTCTTTTGTTTTCCACCAGAAAAGACAATCTTGCAATGCACTATCCACTCATAGTGACTACAGCATTTTTTTTTTTTAAAAAAAGTTTTTACCCTTTAAGGTCAGAGAAAGATTGTGATGTTGGTTAAACCATAAAGGGTCAGTTTGGATTTTTTTTAAGTGGGGTTTTATAGGTACTTATCCAAAGTCAGTGTATTACATACAGTAGATAACAACCGGCATGCCCCCGGTTTGGAGAGCCAGACTGGAGTCCGACATGGAAGCCAAGAAATGTACAGGTGTGGATGGGGGCCAGCGACAATATGTGTTTTAGTCACCTCAAAAAAGTCCCAACTAAAAAGTCAGTTAAAGTGTGCTCTATGTTAAGAGTATTCCCCATCCCTCCATCTGTCAGACAGCCCATCCCAACGGGGAAGTCATTAGCATCTTCAGTTACCCATTTATGCTCTCAAAGCCACCAGATTCCATTGAGAAAAACAGTAATTTCAGCTCGCCGAGAGCATTCAGACTAACCATTTAAACACCAAAGTCACACAATAATACAAAGGTAGTGGTACACCAACAGCTCCTTTGTTTAGCAATGTTACATCACTGTTTGCTCAATGGACTCTGGCTTTGAGGAGGATACTCTGGCTTCACTGGAAATCACTGTCTGACTGCAACGTACAGCAGTAAAAATATTCTAAAAATGGCATACACTTAAACTGATATTGTTCTTTGTAGGTGGAACGTTTTTAAGTGGCTGAAACACGTTTTATCGCTGACCTCTCCACGGCTGTAGATTGCTTAGCCTCTATGTCAGACTCTAGCCTGCTTCTTTAAACTGTGGGTGTTCTGGCGGACATCTACTGTGTGTAATATACTGTTTTTGTAAGTACCGCATACTACACTACTTCAAAATATCTGAACTATTCCTTTAGCCAAAGTGCTTAAGAAGTAATGTCACATTAACTCTATGGAATGTTGTCTCTGAACATAATCCAGGCAACAGTTACATTATTAACGCAACGTAATTGTGAATACTATTTAGGAATATAATTTCTAGGAACACACATAACAGAGTAGCAGAGTGCAACCATTATAATTAACTGAGGATGCTATGGTCAGTGTAGCATCTGTTCAACTCTATTTTTACGCAGTTGCTCTATTTTTTTGTCCCTGTGCACGGCTCCGCTGCCCTCGTGTTCAGGTGAACATGATATAAAGCTATGTAAAGAGTGAGTACAATCTGTGAAATTATGATTACAATGAATACCTCATGGCACCAGGGGCAATGCGAAGCAGCAGAACAGCCTTGTGGGTGTTTTTACATTTCATATTAAAATGAATCAATCAAATCGATGCATCCTGCAGTTAAAACGATCCAGTTAATTAATTCACTACCACCTATATGCACGTCCATGCCTTATGTATTTTGATTATAATAACAGAATAGGAATCTGCTGGGTTCATAGGAAATTAAAAAACACACAAGGAACAATTCCCAGTGACATTTGAAGGATACTAAATTTGTACTCTGCGATCTCATCGATTTGTGGCCTGTAAGAAATACATTCTTGCAGATATTTGAAACTATGACATTTATGACCATTTAAAGCAGCACTAATATTTTTATATTAACACTGAATAAAATGACTATGTGTAATGTGAAGGGTGTTGGTCCCAATGGTGTAGTGGTAGTTGATGAGGTGGGTGTACTTTTAGATAGATGGGTAGGTTACCAAGGAAGAAGTGGGTATACTCTCCTGTATATGCTTATGGCTTTTTGGCTGATAGGTGGGTATACTGTAAACAGCCAGATAAAGAGATAGGTATATCCCATAAACCTGCATACACCCTCCACTACACCACTTGTTGCTTAAGGAACGTTTTAGCATCTTTTAGCTCATTGGTTCGGTTTTACATCTCAACCATGTTTCCACTCACAGCTCCCACAAAGGCAGCTGTGTTCTGTGCACTACCTGCCTTGACGTATTCTCACTGTGGTTCGTATGATATCCTACGAAAAAAATGCAAGCACAACAGTTTGTATGATATCCTACAAATTTGCACCCCACAAATGATGTTAAGTCCTTAGCGTACAGTTACGTAACTGGCATAAAGTTACGGAGGTTAGGTTTAGGCAATAAAAGTAACTGAGGTTAGTTTTATGAAAAAAATCATGGTGGGGATTTACCGTAATTAAAATGACTCAAAGTTTACACAGATCCAAATACGCCGCTCAAGGGGAAAGTCTCGAGTGAAAGTCTGTTTCTTTGTGACCCATCCACCACCCCGACCTGCTACCTTACAAGCGCTCTTGACTGCTTCCTTGTTTACTGCTGTCAGCGCATTGGTCACGTTATCGCAGCCTTTCAAAATACCTGGGATATGTACGAATTTGGGTGCATTGCTTTTCGTAGGAAAAGACACATAATATTTGTGAGAACAGCCTACCTGCCTAGCACCACAGGTCAACAAAGCTAGCAGCTAATGTTAGCTGGTGAGCATAGTGAAGAATGTAGCTACTAAAGAGCCAGATATTATCCTTAGGAGGTGGTGGAGACCTAAATTGAGCTTGAAAAAGAGTGAATATTGAACTTGTGCCCAATTGAATGCTAATGTTAGTCCATGTTTGTTGGATGAGTAAAGAACATGCTTGCAATAACAACTTTATAATCTGATAATATTGGCCTCAATATATGTCACATCTGCAAGAAATATTGATGCAAGATCAAAGAAAGAACTTACAGACTTTAAGTTATCTATAGGACATCATGACTCTATACTCTGAGTGGCCTATTTCTATACAGCTAAGTCTCTGATAGGCTGACCCAGGCTGACCTAGGTGGCACACATACAGTACTGTGGTGGCCATTTCTTGACTCCCTTCGAGCCCAGCCATATTTTTAGAAACACTTGGAGCCAACTGTGTCATGGGCAAGATGGAAAACATACAAGATCCCACAGAATTCTGGGTAAATGGTAATGGTGAGGGGGGTCATTGAGAAAGGCACCCTACAGGGTTGAGCATTTTGGGATTTGGTTCTGAATTGGATTAGAGTCAGTGAAACTGTAGAAAATCTGACAGCCGAAAAGGAGCTGTAGGGTGATGCATGAGTCACTGTGAGAGTGAGAGCGAGAGAGAGAGGAGGGAAGAATAAAGAGAGCGGCGTATATAAAGCAGAAATACATGAAGAAATGAGGAAAGCCACGCTTACGAGATTAGATAAAACCCTTGTTTGCTCGAGTTGACTGTGATTTTTAATGTGCTTTTAACCGAGTAAAGCTTGGGAAACTGATTCAGCTCTTCCAGGAGATCTTCGTAATACTCAAGCAACGTTCGGTGCACGTGTTGATTTTAATCTGGCAAGACGAGCACCATTAAAACCCTGTTCATTATCACACTACTCTCCAAATATGTGGCCTTTGACAAGAGCAGAGCAAAGTCTTGAGAAGAACTTAATTGGACTGTACCAATTAATTTTTAACATTACCCCAAATTGCAGTATTGATCGCCACAAAATTATTCATGAATTAATCATGACTTTTTATTGGCAGAATGTGTGTCTGACACTTTTCTTCATGCCCTTAGGTGTCCATTAAATCAATGTTTTGTATCTTTGTACCATCTGCAGTACCACAACTTTAATCTAATGTTATTAGCACAGTTACCTCAATATGTGTGGTTAGAGGTATAAAACATTAAAGGCATGCGTGGTTTTTGTGGCGACTGCGCATAATAATCTCGACTATAAATCCTCTCTCCCCTCCGCACAGCCTTGCAAGCATGAGGCTTTGAGTTCACGTACATGGATGCAATTATTTTGCGACCAGCTCCTTGGAAAGGAGCCATTCTTATTTTCCTCAACATAAATCTTATTCAGTACAACCTCTGCAAAGAAGCTTTAATGCACAATTTACATTTGTTTGCTCATTAAAGGAAAAGGCATGTATTGCTTTTAAGATTTTACTTGTCACTTTGGATCACTGGAGTCATAAATGAACACAGTATTCATTCATCCTGCTGTTTTTCCTTGAAATATTAAACATGTGCCTGACTGTCCTGCTTTGCTCGTTTCCAGATATAATAGTGGCTTGAATAATGGAATTATTTCACATGAGAGAGTTCACATGTAGGCAATTATTGCCGCAGTGTGAGCATGTAACATGACATACTCTGCATGATAACTGACCTGAAAGGACACATCGTTAAACCAATCATCCTTTATACATTTATGTGTTGATGCACAGACAAACATGCGTGCAAACTGTGTTTACCACTAGCAATGTTTCACATGTAATTTACTGCTGATTCAGAGAGGGGGCCTTGTTGTGATACACTGAATTAAGAAAACATGAGATACATGTTCTATTCATCAAGGTGTCTGATGAAACAAAGAAAATCCCTGTTGATTGCCCTTTTTTATGTCCATCCCTTGACACAAACCATGAACAGAAAGAGAAGCAGAGGACTTTTAAGATGTACAGTTGAGATGTAGGCTGTGCAAAAGCACCAGGAAGCAATACTTTGTATTGTCAGTGTAGCCTGGTCTCAGTTTAATGATAATTCACTGTGTATTCACAACAAATGCTAACAAGCCAAATGCAATTTCTATTCTGGGAATTGTGGTACTCTGCACACCCACTGCCCACCCTGCAGAGTGCAAAATGTCAGCGGAGTTTTCAGGATGCTGTTGGGAATCGGAAGTTGAACCGTGTTCTTCGCGGCTAATTAGTGCTTGTGCATTCAAACTCTGCCAATTAAGCAGCTCCACTGGCCATGTTTCCTCTGAAGCGGTGCCTTGTTGAGCCATCAACAGTGGATCCTGTCTTCCACCATGTGGCTTGTTGTATGTCTGCTGTGCTGCAGGCTCGCAAGAGATGTTGCTTTACCCGGCAGTCTCTGGATTTAGAAAAGTCCAGTTAATATTTAGTCAGTGTTTGCTCATACTGATAGACAGGGAGGGATGGCGTAGTGCCTCTAAACTACAGCCTCCGGAAGTGAAACAAAGGCCACAAACACTCTGGAACAGAGCCTCCATGCTGTAGACATGAATAATGTGAATATTATGTTCCTCTACCAGCTGAATTATGTCACAGCAGTATGTGCCTTTATTCCTGTTTGTCACTTTAAAAATTGTAAATTTAAATTCAATTCCCTTTAATTGCTCCTTATTACAGATATGATACCAATTTTATGTTGGGCTTACTTCTCATACTAAAAAATATTAGTATTGTACATTTCTGCATGCCACAGATATGTTACATTTATATGTTTCGTATGTTAAATTTGTACATTTCATATGTAGCGTACATGTTGAAACTAACTAACACATTAACCCCAGGATTAACGTGTGGTTAGGTGTAGGCACAAAAGCCACATGGCTAGGATTCAGAAAACCTAATGTTTTGGCTTAACATAACCAGTTTGGTCACTTAAAATACAGCTGGACATGCTCCAAATTCTCATTAAGAAATGCCTAGTGTAGTCGCAGCAAACACTGCTGGACATGTCCCATAATCTTGTTAAAAATACCTGGTTTTGCCACTACAAACACAGATGGACATGTCCCAAACTCATTAAAATCACCCAGGTTTGTCGCTACAAAAACAGCTGGACATGTCACAAACTGTCATTATAAACGCATATTTTTGTCGCTACAGGATGCCTCGACATGTCCCAAACCCCTGTTAAAGATACCTGATTTTGTTGCTGCAAACACCATTGAACATGTTCCAAATAGTCACTAAAAATACCCAGTTTTGTAGCTACAAAAACAGCTGGACATGTCCTGAAATGTCATTAAATGGTTTTGGGGCACCTACTTGCTCAACTGGTAGAGCACACACCTTGTGTACAAAGGCTGTGTCTTTGCCACAGCGGCCGCATTTGATTCCAACCCACAGCTCTTTGCTGCATTTCTCCTCTTTCAAGCGATAGCTGTCCTGTCAAATGAAGGCAAAAAAAGCCCCCAAAAATATCTGAATAAAAAACCCCCAAACAACTCAGTTTTGTCGCTACAAACACAGCTGGACAAGTCCTGTAATGTTATTAAGAAATACCTGGTTTTGTCGCTACAAACTCAGCTGGACATGTCCAAAATTGTCATTAAAAATACTCAGTTTTGTTGCTGCAAACACAAATGGGCATGTCCCAAACGGGAGCGTATCTATGTTTCCAGGGTTCTATGTTCCCCACTTAACCCGGGAAACATAGAACCCTTTTTGTGTAAGCGGGGAACACAGAACCTTTTTTGCAGGGTTAAGTGGGGAACATAGAACCCGGGAAACATAGAACCCGGGAAACATAGGGATGACCTCGTCCCAAACTCTCTTTCATTAAACAAGCCAACTGGTTTTGTCACTACAACATGCCTGGACATGTACGGAACTCTCGTTAAAAATACCTAATTGTGTTGCTACAAACATTGCTGCACAAGGAACTGCCCATTGGTTCGACAGTCCATTGGTTCGACATCCCATTGTTCCGACCATATTAAACTCATTGTTCCTAAGTCCGTTCCGAAATCATCCTGATGCCCTGTGGTTAAGGTCTGGTTAGGTTTAGGCACAAAAACCACTTGGTTAGGGTCAGGAAAAGATCATGGTGTGGGTTAAAATGAAAAAGAAAGTGACAAACACATAAGCCGTGAGCCTGCTCCGCCTCAAGCTGGTCGCGGCGCACCTTACACCCGCCGCGAGCCGTTCAGCACCGCGGACAGTCGGACTAATGGGATGTCGAACCAATGGGCTGTCGAACCAATGAAATGGACCCGCTGCACATGTCCCAAAATGCTGTTAAAATATACCAGGTTTTGTTGCGACAAACACAGCTGGACATGTCCCAAAATTGTCATAAAACAAAAAACAAAACAGTTTTGTTGCTACAAACACTGCTGAACGTCCCAAACTGTTGTGAAAAAATACCTGGTTTTGATGCTACAAACACAGCTGGACATGTCCTGACATGTCGTTACAAAAAATGTTCGGTTTTGTCGCTACAAACACGGCTGGACATGTTCCGAACTGTCATTTAAAAATAGCTAAAAATAGCTTTTTTGCGACTAACACAGCTGGACATTTCCTGAAATGTCATTAAAAATACCTGGTTTTGTTGCTACAAATACAGCCACCAAATATGCTGCAAGCATTATGACTGTTTCCTGTCTTGTCTGAATAAGGCCATAATACATATTTATGTAACAGACAATTACTGGATGACAAAATGCAATTACTTTCTGCTTTCAGCCACAACAAAAACTTTGGAGATGTTTTTGAGTCACTAATTTACAGTAGCACATGGATGGAAGAGCTTGAATTGATACATTAACAAGCCATTAAGCCTGCTCTTTTAAATGTTAGTAAGTAATTAATTACTGACTTTTGCTACAGACGCCTCTTCCAGAAATTAAAGGACCAAAAAAGTCCATTAAGGTCCTTCCTCATTAATTAATGAACTAGTTAAGTAGCTCATCCATTAACTGCTTGCCAAATTGAAATTTGGTCCCCCAAACATTAACATGCAGGCACTCAAATCTGTAGCTCACAGTACACAAAATCCTGTATCAATATTCATACTACATTGTACACTTATCCTTTATGCTATTATATATTCTACCTCAGTGCCGTTGTCATTGAAGGACAGTCACACAGTAATCACATTGTGTGAAATGATTGCTTGAAAAGACACCATTGCTTCATTTCAATGGCTGCTTAGGTTTCCTCCAAAAGGAATAATCAGATTTTCCATGCTGTGTCAACTGGCATTACGTTTCTCTACCTATCTTGGCGAGTGTTCTGTGGAATAGCAGATTTTTCTCACCCTCTGTCTCTTGTTGTTGCTTATAAATCAGAGTGTTACTTGAAGGACACTCACCGTATTAGGTTCCTGTCTAATTTTAGTCTCGGGAGGTAGAACTCATCCATTTTTCATGGTATATGTGTACCACCACTGATTCATAGGGCTCTTTCCCATTCACCAAAATGAGATTTGTCTTAGCATACTACAGCAGTTTTTTTTCTGCACCTCCTCTAGTAGTGTTATCATCTGCAAACAAATTCCATGTAATATGTTTCACAACGGCACTGACGTTTAGTTCCAACTTTCAGCAGTTTGTAACAGTGCCATCAAAGGCTCACTGCAGCTGGGTATAGGGGTTAGGATTATCTCCAGTTAAGCTTGTGTGAAATCCTAACAATCATATTAAAACACCAAAATAGCCCACATACAAGTTTTTACTTAACCGGAAAAATCTACACACAATGTAACACGATTTTCTTTTCCCGTAGGTGAAGGAACTAACCCATGGCTACATTCAAAGCTCTGTCTCTTCCAATCTCAGACGACGCCAAACCACAACGGCAAAGAGGCGTCGCCACTTTTAAAAGGTCAAGTGTTAACTTACATCTATTCCTTACCTCTAAAAATAAAAAGGGAAAAGGAGCCTGCTGATGTTAGATGGTCTCTTGTTGTCAACATTTTTATGTTTGCCACAAACTCAGGGGAGGCATTTGTACAGTCCTAGTAGGGGCCTGTTGCAATTATATGGTGCCCACATCGATCCCAAGTATTGATTAAAGTCCGCCCTTGATTTTAAGATTCAACAGACGCGTCTCTGGATTTCAGAGGAAATAAGAACACTGGAAAGTGCTCTCGTTTGAAAACAGCCAGGAAGCTCATAAGTAAGACATTTTTATTAACTTAAAGAAGAAACATAAATGACTTCCATCTTGTGTCTGTGTTGTGTTCATAGGAACTGAAGCTTTGATAAGAGTCAATATAAACAGCTAGATTAAATTACCGGGAGAGATAAGCAGGTATGATGCAACAGCTTTTTTAAAATGAAATTTCAGTTTAATCCATCATAGAGTGAATACAGAGAGCAACCCTACAAGTCAAACTATAATGCTCTTGGTCCTCCTGTAGCATCACCTTTAGAGGCTCAGGGACAGCATGTCAATCTCCGCTCATTACAGGCAGTGTCAAATCAGCTTCACAGGAGTTGTACAATTCCTGCTTATTAAATGGGTTAAATTAGGTTAAGGCAACAAAAGTTTGCGATTAGGTTTAGAGAAAAACATGGCTTGGTTTAAAATATCTAAACTAAATTGAAATAGGTACATCTTACCAAGTAACGTAATGTCACATATTATAAGACATACTACGCTACGCTGTTGAAATAAAACACTGTTGACTTTTGGTTTCACATGGGACATGGACAGCAGTCTCCTGGATGAAAGTCTGTTTAGCGTGCCGATGCTAATGGGTGCCTCGGTGCATCAGTAACTGATGCTAAGGACCACTGACCAAGCATCAGTATTTGACAAGTTGGGAGTGAGGACATGTTGCAGCAACACATCTTACTCCCTGTATGTAGTTACTGGTACAGCGTAAGTTTCCAAGGTCCAAACCAGTGATTATTTTTCACAGTAATTGAAGTAATAGTTTTAGTTTTGGGAAATATGCAGATTAACTTAATATTCTCCTATCTGTAGAGCTGTCACATTCTGGTCGGTTGGTTGATATGCTCTTGTCCGACCTAATTCTCATTTGTTGGACAGTCGTTGTGTTACTTTAAGAAGGCCGTGTGTCCACCAAAGTGTTTCTTTTCACAGCTGAAAATGGTAGTTGTTATTCAGCACTTGTATTTGTCCTCTGTGATGGTTGGTCTTTGTGGTTCTCGACTGAGATTGGATGGCTGGTGACAGTGGATAAACGCAGTGTTTTACCCAAAGTTAAACATTTGTAAAGTCTCATTTTTAATTGGGAAAATAGATAAATAATCACAAAAGACATTCAGTGTCAGAATTATCACTATGGATTTATTTTACTAAGTCTCTCAAAAGACACTGCAGTTCAAGACTGGATTACAAAGCCTCTGAAAGGAATAGGATCACACCGGAGCAGCACCATAGCTAATGGTGGCTAAAAATATTAAGTCTCTTATGACATCTTCATCCACAGAATTAACTTCTATAGTGTCCAGTGGGTCAGATTTTTCTCATCTGTCCTGTTCAATGCTTAGTGCTGAGATGGACTCACACATGCAGCTCAACTGGATGCTCCCAGATACACTGCGCAGTATATTTTCAGATAATATGACATTGGACATCCCACTGATTTTTCACTTGAGGCATTCCACTTGCCCAAACATAGAGTTTACTTGCCCACCCTGAGCAAGTGTTAATGTGGCTGTTTTTCCTGTGACAGACACAGACAGACAAACAAACAAACAAACAGGACATTGACGCAAGAGACTGCTGTTTGTGTCGCATGTGAAACCAAAAGTCAGTGTTGAGTTGTTTTAACTTGGGTAAAAGCTTAATGTAAGTTACAACGTTGACTTAAGTAATGTACTTAGCTTATATCACGTAAGTATGCTATAGCTTACATCACGTAGGTACGCTGTTACATAACTAAATATAATTGAATGTAACTAAAGTTATTTTCCTAAACCTAACCATGTAGCTTTGTTGTCTAAACCTAAATGTGACTTTTTCCACAATGCTAACCACTTGTTTCGTACAGGTCATTTTGTGGTAAATTTGTTGTATTTAAAAATGCTCCTGGGGGTTGTACAAGAGGGCAGAAACAAATAACCTTTGTGGATGTATAGGTTGAAAGACTTGTTGGAATAAAGTTTCACATTAATAATATCTTACATATGTATAAATAAATACATAATCAAAATAAAAATGTTTGTTTCTATGTTTTTAAAAACAAACAAACAAAACATTTACTGTAAAACTTGAATTAAAAGCCTGAACTAAAATCTACGGCCCTATATTTGGGACAGGCCTTTAATTCCTTTCACACAAAAGTGTTGCTCAACAAAGATGGGAAATACAATCAAATTGTTTATTTAAACCAGTATTACTTGTATAAAACTTAGGCTTCAGATAACTTATCTTACTATGACGAAAACTCTGTCTGTGTGTGTCTGTGTGTCTGTTCCACGTTTTTCTCCTCACTGACTTGGTCAATCCATGTGAAATTTGGCACAGTGGTAGAGGGTCACGGGAGGATGTGAATGAAGCAATATTACACCAATTGGCCAAAGGGGGGCGCTATAGCAACCAATTGAAATTGCAAACTTTGAATGGGCATATCTCATGCCCCGTATGTCGTAGAGACATGAAACTTTGCACAGAGATGCCTCTCCTCATGAGGAACAAATTTGCCTCAAGAACCCATAACTTCCGGTTATATAGATTTTCCACCATTTTGAATTTTTTGAAAAACACTTAAAATCGATCTCTTCCTAGGAAGTTTGACCGATCTGCATGAAACTCGGTGAACATAATCTAGGGACCAATATCTAAAGTTCCCTCTTGGCAAAAGTTGGAAAACTTACTAAAACTGAGCTTCTATAAGGCAATGAATATTGCAGAGGGCGTGGCTCATCACATAAAGGTGTATAACATCTCAAGGGTTTCACCAATCACCACGCAACTTTGTAGGCATATGACCACACATAATCTGAGGGGACCCCTCCATTATTGACCCCATCAAACAAAATGGGGCGCTAGAGAGCTAATTTCTTATCTAGGCCTAACCGTCATATGGATTTTTACTAAACTTGGTAGATATGTAGAACAGGACGCCTCAAGGTGACTGGAGAAATTTAAGTCTAATTGGCAACTGGGTGGGCAGCACGGTGGTGTGGTAGTTAGCACTCTCGCCTCACAGCAAGAGGGTTGCCGGTTCGATCCCGGGCGTGGGAGCCCTTCTGTGTGGAGTTTGCATGTTCTCCCCGTGTCAGCGTGGGTTCTCTCCGGGCACTCCAGCTTCCTCCCACAGTCCAAAGACATGCAGATTGGGGACTAGGTTAATTGGTGACTCTAAATTGTCCATAGGTGTGAATGTGAGCGTGAATGGTTGTTTGTCTCTATGTGTCAGCCCTGCGATAGTCTGGCGACCTGTCCAGGGTGTACCCTGCCTCTCGCCCGATGTCAGCTGGGACAGGCTCCAGCCCCCCCGTGACCCTCAAGAGGATGAAGCGGTTAGAAGATGAATGAATGAATGGCAACTGGGTGGCACTATAACAACAGAAAAATGCTTAAAAATGGTTAAAATGCGACTGATCGCTGTGGCTCCCCCTGTGGCCGAATGTTTTTTTTTTCTTCTGATTTTTGGTGTGACTAAGTCATGGTATGGTATGCTGTACATAATCACGGAAACTGCCAGTGTGTCATTCTGTCTGTCACACGTCTGTCCCACGTTTTTCTCCTTACTGACATGGTCAGTCTATGTGAAACTGCATATAGGCATTGAGGATTGGCATAGGTAGAAGGTGACAAACAGTGGCGGTTCTAGGCCAGTTTCAATGGGGGGAGCAAGCTAGGGCCAGTCCTTTTGATACAGGGGCACATACAAGTAGGGTCATATATCTAAGTCTGAACAATAAGATATATTGTTCCAAACCCTGTAGGGGGAGAGCCAAGTTATGATGATGAGAACATCTTTGTGCTTTTTATGTGTGAAAAATGTTCTATTATTACTGATAAAAACATAAAGCTACCAATGGGTATGGACTAGTCAATTGTGAATCATTCATTTGATCACACACTGGGCATTTTATTGGGACTAGGCTTTTAAGTGAAGTTTTACAGTAGGTAAATAAATGGCCATAAAAGTATAATTTGTGATACAAACAGAAAATCATATATGCACATTTTATTTCCATTATATATATTTTTTCTAATTCTGCCTAAAATCAAGTTAACACCTCATCATTTATTTTTTAATTTTCAGACAATTACTTAATGTGTCAGGCTTTAGATGGCAGACTTAGGAGATTGATTTTTTCATCTAACCCTGGGCAAGCAAGTGAATAAGCTTATGCCCCAAAATGTCCTTTAATTTTGTCCCTTTCTACGTGCGTGCTCTACTATCAAAGGATATTTTTAGACCTTTTTGTCAAATCTCTTGGGTTCATCCCCTCCCAGCTTCAGGCCTCTCATTCAGTCAGAAAAGATGATTCATCTCGGTGAATGAGAGGTCCACAGTTAACAATACTGTAGTTGCATCACAGTGCCAATAATTAGGTGATTAACTTGTGCATTTTGAATTAAAGTTTCCAATTCATTTGCAGTGCTTGGGGACATCTTACTTCTACTTTCTGCACACTATCTCGAGGTCACTGCAAACCTCACTTCAATCATTTCTTAAAAATATATTTCAAATGATAATTAACATTATCCGTAGTTAGGTTAGATATCAGAAACCTGAGCCAGATGCTTCTGACAGCTCTATAATTAATACTAGCTCTAAAAGTCAGTCATTTCCTATTAGCTGCCAAGGGATTCACGATCATAATGTGCTTTCATTCCCAATTTTTTTTCTCTTAGAACTTACACTCCTCTCGTTCCCTTGAAAGCCTCCTCCACTTACAAACTATGTCAGCATGGGACCTGATATTTCCTCTGTATTCAGCTCCCCATTTCTAGGAAGTAATTTTGCCAGTTAGCAATTATTAATAACAAGAATCTGATGAAAGCCTGAATGCTGGGTAGATCTCTGGAGCAGCTAGTTTTTCAGACAGATGTTTGAACTTGTGCGGACGTTTTGTGCCAAAGCCGCAACATGTTCTCACAGGCTTCAAATCACTTTGTATTTACGAAGGAGAAATAAACTGCAGAAGCATCACAGCTTCTTTCACGAATTACAGTTTTGAATAACTAACACCAACTTAACAGTTTTAGAGTGAAAAATCTATTTTGACAAGTCTCAAAATTGAGTTAATCCTATATTAATGATATTTGAATATTATGCCTGCTTAAACTTGATATCATATTTAAAACTGAGTCAGTTTCTCCACTTATAAAAATAAGAATTAAACCTGAAAACAGGTTTTTAAATCCCACAGAAGTCCATGTTCCCTCAACAGTCCTGAAAGCTATTTGACTGCGGACTAAGATGTCTTTCATTCTGGTGTCAGTCATCACATGAATACGTTTTTGGCTTAGACCCAAATGATATTAAATACACAGAGTACTTTCTCTGTTAACATCAGTGTGTGCTGAAAGTGTGAACTCTCTCCTGTAATTTTCCTAGAGAGCCGTTTAGTTAGCGCCATCTCTTTTTACATCAGACCCTCAGCGAGGGATTAGGCAGTCCTCACTGGCACTGAATAACATGGGAGGATTAGCACTTTCGCCTGTCACCAAATCATTCTGACGGATTAGCAATCTCCACCGTCACTCCCGAGAATTCACTCCGGCTCCAAAAGAATTCAAGTTGCTGTAACAGCCAAGGTGACATTGGAGTGAAAGGGAAAGAGTCATTTTCCTCAACCCTTTCTGACAGAATGCCCTGCATGGACAGCGTTAGCATGACGGGCATTTACCAGGAGCTGTAAATAGACAGCATGAGCAGCAGCAGTCAGGTGGGCTTACATACTGCTGAATGAGTAAATAGGCTACAGATCATGGATCACTTCTGTCAGCTGCACAGGTGTTTGTTTTTACTACTGACAGGTTCAGATTGTTATTCTTAGTGTCTGACAACATTATGGAAAGGATCCCTACAGAGACGGACATTTTTGTTAAAGAGCAAGTGACAGAAACAGCCCTGAAAATGCTATCTGCAAACGCACCAGACTCCATTTAAAAAAACAGTAATTTTAGCTTGTATATAGGGGAACTGCCCATTGGTTCGACAGCCCATTGGTTCGACATCCCATTGTTCCGACCATATTAAACTCATTGTTCCGAAGTCTGTTCCGAAATCATCATGATGCCCTGTGGTTAAGGTCTGGTTAGGTTTAGGCACAAAAACCACTTGGTTAGGGTTAGGAAAAGATCATGGTGTGGGTTAAAATGAAAAAGAAAGTGGAAAACACATAAGCCATGAGCCTGCTCCGCCTCAAGCCAGTCGCGGCGCACCAGGCAGTCGGACTAATGGGATGTCGAACCAATGGGCTGTCGAACCAATGACATGGACCCGTATATAGTCGGCATATTTTCAAATCTAACTGGGTGACTTAAAGGTTTATTTCAACAATACAGAGTTGGTAATTGTTGGAACAGTAGAAAACAGAACAAGGATGTTTTTTGTGAGGTTTTATCTTGTGTCTGGCCTCTTTGAATTAAGTGTGTTTTGTGATGATAAAATTACTGTTTCTTTAAATGGAGTCTGGTAGGTTTGCTGATGCCTATCTCCGAGCTGTTTTTGGTTCAACAAAAAGGCTCACTCTTTAACAAAATGTTCTCCCTCTGTAGGGAGACAATTAGAATAACATTTTGAGCCTGTCAGTGGCAAAAACAAGCAGTTTTCTTGGATTTCAATTTAGATTTAACAATAACCCATTAACAGTATATTGCAGTCTGTTGTCTCGCTAAATACTGGACCAATTTAAAAAAATGTCTTCATTATTTGCTTTGACCCCCCAAAACGAGGAAAAATAGGGTCCAGGTTGAAAAATATTTATACCCTCATAGACTTCATGAAATAATGGACTCAGCTATAGTGACATCACCCAGTGGTTTGTGGACTTAAGTTTTGAAGCCTCCAGTTCAGCATTTTAGCCGTTGCCATCTTGGTTTTATGGAGCCAGAATGGACCATATTTGGACGAGAAGGCAGAGCTGAGGAGAAGTAACAGGTGGATCTGATTCACAGACTGTGGCAACGCTACGCAGACAGCCTGTCACTCAAGCAGCCCCACCCTTAAATATTTGTAACTTGGGCATTAATAAAATGTAAATGAGTGAGTTATACAAACATTAACGCCGGGTGCACATCCTATTTTTCCTGTTTTAACAGAGCGTTTCCCCAACGCATTCCCCAACACCAGAACAATGCTGCAAGGTTCCGTCGTTGACTGACCTGGCCAGATGCGGGTGGCTAGCTAGTGTGCTGTCACCGAGAGCTGTTAGCAAAGTCCTCTAGCAGAAGAGCTAGTAATATCTTCCTGCGCAGATCTCTCATGTTGACTGTCACTGTACCAACTGTACTGAGACGAGTTGAGTAGTGTACTGTTGAAAGAGCTGATATATATGCGCAAAATGGGCTATGGAAATGAGCGCAAAATTCTAAAATATAGATTAATTATCAACTGCATAGAAATCAACCTGTGGTCAGCAATCACTTTTAATAGTGGGAAAAAAAGCTTATGTTTATTTTTCTTTTGCATAAATAAATGAGATATTGTTTGTTTACAACTGCGATTGCAATTTATTTCCTACTTCCGGCACCGTAACGCTCCGTTTCTCCCATGTTGTCAACACCCGAGTAGGAAAAATCCAACGCCTCCACGGTCCGATGGTCAACGGAACCGCTGCCGTGCTGCACGCTAGTCTGTTACTATCGGTCGTCTCACCTCCATTGGAATGAATGACCCCCTGCACAGTTGTCATGAAATGCTGAAATTGGCTATAGAGACCAAAACTGTTTTTTGTACCAGGCTGTAAACATGTTTATTTCTGCTGTAAAGTCGGGGATTTACACATGGGGGTCAGTAGGTAGTTACTCTGTTTTCGAGCCAGCCTCAAGGGGCCATTGGATGAACTGCAGTTTTTGGGACTTCATTTTTCAGCCTAGGAGGTTGCCACTTGGTTACCCTTAAAGGGTTAGAGATATGCAGAATTAAGGGTGGGGCTACAATGCATGACAGGCTGTCTGCAAAGCATCACCATAGCCTATGAGTCAGATCCACCCTCTCGTCCAAATCCGATCACTTCGATGGCCGAAATGCAAACCGAAGTCCACAAATGCTCTACGTGAAACTTCATTACCATCTGCTCACTATGTTTCACTTCTTTGTACCTAACTTGATTAATTGCCAATTTGTTTGGGATTCTGCACTGCTGGCACAAAGAAATATCTAACTGGGTCCTGGCCCTTTCTTTGCTGTGTTAAATCATATTGCCTCAAACTAACTGACACAGAAAACCAAAGATCATTTAGCACTCTGTCATAGAGGTGTTGGCTGGTCTCTTGGTCTCTGTGCGCACTGTACTTGATGGAAGTGACAGGCAACAGGGGGGATAAATAGGAGCCTGACAAAACATTTTTGCTCTGGGGTCCCCTAACAGGCTCCTCCGGCCATGGCTCTACATAACACATTTCACTCCAACAGGCTTAAAAGCCTTTTTCCCTAGTCGGTAAAAAAAGTCAAATCACTTTCATTATTTAAGGATTTAGCAAGATGATTTCTTCTTAGGTTACCTCTTCACTAGATGTTTTTCTTTTCGCCTGTTTTCACAAAGCTTTGCATAGTTATCAACAAACACACGCTGGTTCCTTATGTGTTTTTCATCATTTTGTATTCTCATTTCAATTTTTTTAAACAAAATCCTCAATATTACTGAACACAGAAACACAAGACTCTCTCGGATAATGTCACATTCCTGTAGGTTTATGTTGTGGCGACCAGTTTTAATTATTTCAGCTTTGTTTCTGAGAAATGTTTTGTCATTTTGGCACAGCAATGGGTCTACAATACCCATGAGGGTCAAACGCTGTTGCTATGGGGACAAAGCCAGTTAGTGAATCAAATTCACTTTGCCATTGCATTTGTGAACAAAACACGACACCATAGTTGCTAAATTCTCCCAAAGTTGACTCATAAATTAAAAGTGAAAGTCGGTTTCTTCAACACCATACTCTTTGGAGGCATTGGGGACATAGGTGACAGAAGCTTCAGATCGGTGATTGGATGCACTTTGGGAGTCATTCATTTTATGTATACTGGCTTGTACCTTCAAGTTTTTATTTAAGAGCCAGATATTTTCTAATGCAGTTGTAAATCTTGGACTGATGATTCATATTGATTCAAACCGTACAAGTGCTCCAACTGTGAGTCACCTAAAACTCCATAAATCCAACTGCTTTATTTTTTTTTACAATAACTAAAAAAAGCTCTGTACACACCAAACAACTGAGAGAGTTAGCAGGTAGTGATAGGTGGACGGATTCTTTTCACAGTATCGATACTATTGAGTTGATATATGTAAATGTATCAAAACTTTTGAGTTTTAAAACTTTTGGCAAAACTTCTCTTCAATGCATTACCAATCATTTTGTATACGTTTAAATTAATAAAGATAAAATATTAATCTAAATGCATTGATATAGTTTCCCACTTGTAGGTAGGTAAACTATACGCTCAGTATGATGTCAAAGGAGTGTCACTGACCAACGATCTCTTGCAAGTAGCAGACATCCCAGTTACCTCCACAGTTTGTGCTGCATTCATGTTGTGTTGGAATAATCTAAAAAATCAGTTTTCAGTTTTCAGTCATATTTCATGGCTCTGATCAGCTTCCTTTGCTCTTAGTTATCAGCTTTTCGTTTAAACATTGAGCAATATAATACGACACATCTTCTTTGTAGAGCTTAAAGCTCAGAAGCACACCAAAGTTGGAAGAACGTCCAAGGAGCACACGAATGCACCATTGGCCTTGGCTGGTGAAGGTCTCGACTCAAGTCCAGTTTAATTGCTTTTCCACCATAGCAGGCCCTGTGATAACAGCAAGTGGAATAGTTAGAAATTTATGAGCACTTGAACCTGGTTCAAGTACGCTAAAAAGACTTTTGTTCATTTTCGCCCATCCTTATGAGCAGTGTTATGACAATATTTTTTTGGGCATTTTTAGCCTTTAATTCATAGGACAGACAAGTGTGAAAGGGGGGAGAGATAGAGGGAGTGACATGCAGCAAAGGGCCACAGGCTGGAGTCGAACCCGGGCTGCGGCGGCAACAGCCTTGTACATGGGGCGTCTGCTCTACCACCAAGCCACCGACGTCCCGTTATGACACTATTTTAATATAAAAACTAGTGCAAAACTATGAATACCTGCATGGAAAGACTGCCTGAAAATGTGCGCTGTGATCCCATCATTGTACCTAGTCTCTCTCTTTTCATCCCCTCTTAGAGGGAGCCATAAACACCTTTACCTTTAAGCAAGGTTGGCATACTCATTGTACAAAACTAGTTTGTCTCCAACATATCCCCACCTTTAAGGCCTTTGCACACTGAGTCCTTTTTTAGGATGCATTTTTTAAATCCAACATCTAGAAAAATTTACACGGACACCTTGCACACTGAGGCCTCTAGTTTCCCGGCGCGGCGCAGGGTGGCGCAGGGTGGTGAATCCCGCACAGAGCTAGTTTCGAGCAGCGCAACCCGAGGCGCGCTCAGTTTGGTAGTTTGGCAGACCGAGGTGCGCTGAGATGGGTGTGGCGGCGCAGCAGGGGGAGGTGTCGACAGATCCAGCTTGGCGCAGTGACAGTTTCGTGCCAAAAGGCTTCGCTGAAGGTGCGCTAAAAGCTCGCCAGCTGAAACCAGGTCTACTATCAGTGCAGGCCGAGCGCAGCCGGTGTAGTGGAAGTTTGGCTGACTGGCGGACAGTGCGCACACGTCACCAAAACCTCACAGGCAGGTTTCCAGAACGTCAGGCACATTAACAATGCAATAAATACCCCAAAAAAACATTATTCAATGCAACTATCTGCAATCAGCACATAAATGTATCTCTATATCGACTGTCCCGTCACATCTGATGTCAGATCAAAGGGGATTGGCACCGTTGTACGCGCAGCGTAATGGAAACCCAACCTGATTTGATTAACACAGCTGCAAACTAATGAGTTCACATCCCTCTCAGCCAACCACAAACAGCCACAGCATCAGATAGGGAGTATATATTCAGCATCTGTCATCTTAGAAAAGTCAAAAGAAAAGAAACAGAGTGAGACTGCGAGAGAGAAAGAGAGAGAGAGTGCATGCACGAGAGAAACGCAACATTGATTTACAGTTGCGGTGACCTCCTCCCAGGCTACCTTTGCATCATCAGCCCGTGGAGGTCTGCTCGCAGTTCCGTATATTCGGACATTGCGAGCTTGGACCTCCCGGACCAAAACATCAGTTTCCTCCTGGGAGAAGTTTGGCCGTCTGACGCTGCTGCTCTCTTCTGCCATGGCGAATTGAGTAAACTCTCATTACACCTCCGCACGGCACATTTAAGGGCGAGGAGAGGGGCTCATTTGATTGGTGTGATGTATGTAAAACCCACTCCACGCCTTCTCTCCTCCCTCTTTCTGACTTGCGCAGGTAGGAGGGACGGAGGTGAGAAAGAGGAGTAGCTGCACCAGCGTACACGATGTGTCAAACTTGCAAAATCCGCCTGGCCACACCCAGTTGGCGAAGCGCAGGTGCGCTGCGCCTCTGCCTCACCTGGTCTGCGAAACTAGAGGCCTGAGTCTTATGTATTTTACTGTTCTATTCATTGTGGAAATTCACAATATGAGACAAAATGAAAAGACACATTTCCTCCCTTGCTCCCTTCCACTGGAGATACCTATCTGGCTGTCACCACTCTCCCCATGTCTTGCATTTGGCAGTGTGGCTACCTGAAGGGGCTGAACTATCCTCCCTCTCTGTCTCCCAGTTTCGCTTTTTCCATCTGTTGAAAGTTAGCTATCTGAGTTATGAGAGGAAACTGAGTGACCCATTCCTCTGTCTTGTTGTGGATGTGTCCCACACATTGTTGTGGTCAAACAATCAAACCTGTTTTGAAAACTTAAATGGCGGGTGAAAGTTTCGGACTCAGTGTGTAAACGTGATTGAAACACCCCGGGGTCTTAATCTTTTTAGACCTGCAACAATTTCAGACAAACAAACGGACTCAGTGTGCAAAGGCCTTGAGGGTTATACTCATTAGTCCAATACGCCAATTTGGTTACTTCAAAAAACAAACATATTAAGCCAAAAAAAAGGTTAAATTTCCCCGGAGAGCAATGTGATGCCTTCAAATTACTTGATTTATTCAACTGACAAATTAAAAAATCCAAAGATATTCAATTTATCATATATACTGTAAAACAGAGAAAAGCTGCAACTTCTCACATGTAAGAAGTTGTAACCACTTAATGTAAATTGATTTATGAGGTTTTTTTGTCAGTCAACTAATTGAGTTGTTTAAGCAATTTTTCAAATACAAACTAGTTTCTCATATAAGATCAGGTTCCTCAGTTGGATCTTTCCTAGAAATCGTTTCTACCAGCATTGTTGCTGCAGTTTGTAATGGGGAGCAGCAACGATCAATAATTACTTAATTCTCCTAATGTATCTGTTGTTTAGGTGAAACTGTTGCTGCAATAAAAGCACTGACTGCAGTATACCGTATGTGGATTTCAAACTACAAATGTGACAGAAGCCTGAGGCTCACTGTGACTGAGACACAAGCTCTCCTCCTGTGATTTGTTTTTACGCCAGAATGCGGATCCACAGACTTAATGTAACAGCATCAAATTAGAGTGTGTGTGTATATGTGAGCTTACTGGATGTTTTCACAGGATATTACCTGCCTTTTACACCTGCCGCATAATTGGCTTCCTGCAAACGTAGCCGGAGACTGAACTCTTTGGGGAATAAAGCAGGTTTGGACCACTTAAATGTGCTTAAATGCACTGAAATCCCAGGCCAACTCATATTCACATGCATGCATAAATATTCCAAAACATTATGCACAGTCTGATATCCACTTGAAAGCCTTGTGACTAAGTGAGAAGGAAAAATTCTACCACTGCACAATGACTTGAGTTCATACGTCTCTGCTCGAAGGAAGTGTGGTTTGGAAAGAGCTTCTATTATGTGTTTAAACACAGTTTCCCTCATGAAGTCATCAAAACGACTGGTACCCTAAAAAGCAAATCTCCTGGGGAAGCTAGTTTAAAGACCATCCAATAGAGAAAGTAGCACAAAAATCATTTAGCCCGACTCCATTTAGACAAAGTGAAGCCACGCATTTTTATCCTTCTGCAGTCTCTGTCTATACGCAGCAGCTAAACTGTCCCAACATTCTGAATCTTACAAATTGTACCATTCAAGAAAACCAAGCATATGCCAGAAAATCAATACACAGAAGCTGAGGACAAAGGGGCCTCTGTAGCAAAGCCCGTGTCTTACACAGGATGGAGAACTACTGGTGGCACGCATCCATTAGCACCTCATCTATTTTCTATCAATGGAACACAGAGCAGCAGAGTAAATAGTAGCAGCTGCTCCGGCTACCACAGACATTTCTCTGCAACTGATACTACCTCTTTCTAGTATGATTTCAAATCTGGACCTTAATATCTTTGTGATGCTGTTGTTTTTATATTTCCTAGGGCCCAATGCAGATCACCATACAGGTGATCATAGTCATGAAGAAGATGTGTGCAGTGGATTTCTGGGTGGGCCTTTCCTTTACAGAACCTTTGTTTTTTTTTTTTTTGTCCTTCACATTAGCATTTTGGAAAACTGGATAAGGACTCTTGTCCCTTTTGTTGCCCTATACTTTAAACCAGGCTCACACTGGATGTGGAAGGGCCACGAAGCACACTGTCTTCCATGGAGAGCTGCCTGCTTCCCTCTGGTGCCCATGTTAACCAGTTAGGCTGTTCACACTGGACGCGCCTCACCTCCGCATATGCTAATCCCTTATGCTAATCAAAATACTCAATTTCTTAAACAATAATTATTTTATTTTGATTTAAAAGGGCTACAGAGCTGACTTGTTATGGTTGAGACAAACCCGATTGCAGTTGAATTTATCATAAAATAGAAAGGTTACCAGTACTTGAGCTGCAATCCCACCTTTTTGGAAACCATGAAGCGAGACAGGAGTCCTCAGGATATAGCTAACTCATTTTATGTCTGATTAAATGATGTTTTTGTAGAAATTTGACAGAGTTGACAAAAATCTGGGACACATCTTTAAAAGGCCAACATTTTCACAAGAAATATATTTGAAAACAAGATTATAGCAGTACATTTTTACACTGATGTCATCAGTATGTAGTGTTAGTTTTAGATTTTTTCAAAAATATCATCTTATTTTATATAAATAAATCTTTTAAAAATAATGTTTCACCCCAAAAACAGAATTAGTGTTGATAGGTTATTATTTTAAGGCTTTCCTTGGTGGGACGTGATTTATCTGAATTCTCAGAAATGGGTGATATTCAAATTAGGATTGAGTGGAACACTTGAAATGAAGTGAAATGAGTGTCTGGTATGACTAATGTACTTTTTAAGGGAATGAGTATCCTCCAAGCAAAATGCGTCAATATCTGAACTTGTGATGACGGAAAATTCATCTGTGTAGCTGTGTTCAGTCTCTTACTCTTGTGATCAAAAAGTTTGAAGCTCAATTCTGAGATTGTTCTGGGAATAGTTTTCTAACAAATAATCAATACAGCGACTCCTGACCAACACAGTATTAACTGAGGGTCGAAAATACAAACTTTCAGTTAGGTCCAACCCATTTCTGGGTTAAACCACACCCACTCACATTCCAGCCCCGGCCACTCCAAGTACGGATATGGATATAAATAATTCAGTTGGCTGAACAGATACAGATACTGGTGTACTTGCTTATCCAAAATGTAAATGAACTGGTTCTCATTAATTATAGAATACACATCCCTTACTTATTCCACATATTTGTCAATTGTGTCTACACAGAGCAAGAGTAAGTACACACACACACACACACACTAGCAAACAGAGACAGAGCCCTACGTGTGATTAGAAAAGAACAGAATCGCTTGCTGACCAGAACCCAGAAATGCGCTTCTGGTGTGAATGTGACTACTTGTGCAACAATTGACAAGCAAAACACACAGCACTCACAGGTAAAAAATGTTTTGATTTTTACTTATAAAAAATGATTTGAAGAATTTGCGTATCAAAAATATATTTTGAATCTAAAGGTGAGGTTCCTGATGACATTTTTCTGTTTTCTATTCTGTTGCTTATTTCTTCCTGTCACATCTTTATGGCAAACCAGTGAATACACTGCAGCACCAACTTGGGCACAAGATAACAACAGTACGGAGCACAGTAGAGAGCAACACTGATCGCCCCCATTTTCATGCTGATTTTAGGCAAATAAATACTTTGCCAGGGTTTTTAGAAAACCAGAAATCTAAGCAACTTTTTTGGGTATGAAAAGCGTGTAAAGAACACATCAAGAGCTATTGATTTTAGAGACATGAGTGACTTTGCAAATGATTATCCAAACATGGCAAAGCTCAGTGATGGAGGTTCTGTCCATGTGGGAATGCTGAGTGCACTTAGCACATGTCTTGGCAACCTGAGTACACCCTGCTTGTTCCCTCTCCTTTAATGACCCATTAAAACTGACAAATGGCCGGAAACATTACAGCCACTTAGTTGCTCACAGAAATAGTATTCTTACTTTTCTGAGAGCAATCAGCAACAAATTGCCTAATTAATTTCCTCCAAGCTCTTGTAGCTCAACAAGCCATATCCTATTTGGCTTAAGTTAGAATGCAGATTTTTCCTTTTTCCTTTGGAAATTAGACTCAGTAGACCACAATGCAATGCAGCCACAAAATATTTGATTACAGGATATGATGCTGACTTTATTCTATGCAAGGATATTCTCCCTTCATCACACTTCTATTTTTTTTTTTTTTTTAATTAAATGCTGTGTTCTACACCGACATGTAAAACTCAGCTGGATGTGATCATGTCTGACCTCTAGAAGAAGCCAAATGGACCTCTGTGAGCTGAACTGAGAACTTACTTACTGTATGAAATATGAAGTAGGCAAGGCAGTTTAAGGGAAAGAAACAAGAGATAAATTACAACTTTGTGTCACAATAGAAATCCCTTAATGCACTTAACAGGTGAATAATGGCATACTGCACAACACTGCACTGTCTGAGGGTGAAATTAGAAGCGATTCTCTGGTGAAAACTCTGACTTTGGGAAAATCTAAGTGAAGGAACAGAATTATTCTTTAGTAAAATACTCCGGCAATCCTTCTTCCTCTAATGAATCCCAGGGTGAGTTACTGAACAAACTATGTCTCCAGACAGAGGAGAAGAGGGGCTGTTAGCCACAACATCCTCAATATTTTCCTCAGTTTTATGAAGTTGTTGGTATTAGCAATTAGTAGTTGAAACTTTGCATGTGTTATTATATTATGTAATCCATTCAATTTACTAATATGATGGAAGGAAGGACTGAATTTTAAAGTTACAGTCCTTAAGACTGACACCATATCAAACCCAATGTTATTCCAATACGATTTAGGGCTGGCATTTACTTGGCAATTAAATGTATTTACATCCATTAGTTACCTCTCCATGTAGAAGTTTGCATCATCAGTGGCGGAGTCCACCATATTGGATTTCGAATGGAGTGCACATACAGAAGGGATTTACATAAAATGACGCATGTTGGTTCTGCACGAAGTTTGAAGGACAAGAGCTGTCGAATGTGCACGTAGATTATAGACGTGTGCGTATGTCCTAATGACGTATAATCTGGAAGAGCCGGTAAAACAACTTATATGCTTCAGTGTAAGCTCCGCAGCATCTTACAAATAAGACAAAATTTTCATCGTGACTGACAAATTAAATGGATGACAACGAGGGAAAAGAAAGTGAATCCTCCTAAAGTCCTCTTCTTCCCCAGTATCTAATAAATGTGTCATTTCACAACTCAATCACAAGTACAAATGTTGGCATTGTACATTTCTGCAAACAACAGATATGTTGCATTTGTATGATTCGCATGTGCATATGCTGAAGTTTTAATTTTCAATTTTATGTTGTATCACTGGTTAATGCTGTGGTTAGGCTTAGGCACAAAACCCCCTTGGTTTGGTTGCTACAAAGAGGGCTGAGAATTGTAACAATAGTCTGTAATGTTAGTTCAAGCCGTTTTCTCACTTGTGCATGCCCATTAAAGTAAAGAAAATAGCCTAATAACAAAGTTAGATGACGCATGGTGTAAAAGTTTAAGTGACTACTATTAACAGTGTGACGTTTGGCGTGTTGATAATCCAAGTGTATCATGCCCTTTGTGATGACAAGCTGTAAACAGGACAGTGCTGTCTGCAGCCGTCTTAACAAAGCAACCTGGGATGATTTTGCTTCAAATGTCTGTGTTGTACTCTTATGAGAAGTAATTTCCAATCTGTGGGCCAGATTTTTTAGCTGCAGCTCCATGCTTCCAGGGAGCACGGTCTCACTCTAAAGTCGTCGAAATCCAGCACTCGGGCAGTGACCTGCAGTGTCAGAAACCAGCAAAAAAAAACAATTGTCCTTTAACATTGGCATGATACGTGGCTGGTTGCTATTACAGTTTAATGGTACGCGTCAGGGGGAAACACAGCGGGACAAGGACGAAAGTTAAGGCCGCAAAAGACCGAGGAGGGTGGGCAGGAGGGGTTGTGAATGGGACCAACAAACACCAGCCTTCACCAGAGAAGGCATTGTTCGCATCCTGTAAGATTCTAGAGCCAAACCCTGTTTTTCTTTCCTAAACCTAAACACATTTTTTTTGTTGCCTAAATCCATCCATGTTTGTTTGTCGTTGGAAGGAAAAAGAACATCAATTTGTGGTGTTGTACCAACGTAGTGCATTTATTTTGAAAGAGACTGTGTGTAAACGTTAAATTTCCTGTGCAAACGGAAGTGTGTCTTGAAAGAGGAGAACTTGACATGGTGCTCCAGAACGTCAACAACCCATGCACCCAGGGTACCTTGCACGTCGTATGTGGAAATGGAAAGTCCATGACCAAAACGTCAATATGGGACAAGGTTGAAGTGAGAATGTGTTGTAGTTACAGTTACAGTATTCTGTATGAACACTGAACATGTGTGAGCTGTATCAGTTCAGCGAGGTAGCCATCACGCGCTGCTCTCACAGGTAGTATGGTCTGGGTCTTACTAAGTTGTGACGCGCTGATGCACGATTTGCAAATGGACTTATTTCTGTATTTGATGATGTCGACTACATTAATGAATTGCCACAGCCCTTATGGATTCTTTTTACTAAGTCTCCAAAAAGGCGCCGTGATTAGGATCACCCTGGATTTTTCTCATCACTCCCATTCAAGGCTTGGTGGTGAGACAGACTTGCACAAGCAGTGTCAGCTGGACACTCCCATCTATAGTGTGCAGTTTATTTTCAGAAAATATTACACCGCACACCGTATTTATTTTTCACTTAAGTGTTAATGTCGAGCCCTGTGTTAGAGGAAAAAAATGCTTTGGTGGACAACAGTGCTACCTGGTAGAGTGGCAATTTAGTTAACCTAGAGACAATGTGCAGAGTTTTTTCCACACTAACAAATCAATTGGTTGCAGAGTAGGTAGAATTTCAGTCGACCTAGATTTCTTCTTTAGTTGATTACGGCCCTATTTTATTGCTACAAGGCTGGAATGTCCAGACCTGTCGTTAAAAAATACCTGCTTTTGTTGGCCTCAGACAGTGACCTGCTGCTTGGTATCCATCTCGCCAAGGTGTCACGCCATCCACCATCTCCTCCTCCACCTAATGAGAAACCACTCGTATACATGTAATCTGAACTATACGCCATATGTATGAAACAGAAAAATGTATTATATCCATGGTTTGCAGAAACATATGATGCCAACATTTTATCCTGGCAGCTGTTCTGCATTTCAAACGGCACTTTGGAACTTGTACTCTTAGCATTTCTATCAGTAACCACAGGCATCGCTACACCAGAACTGAAATCTCAGGGATTTTTAACAATACAAGAACCTCTCGGCAAGACCCAAGATCTCCTCAAATCAGTCTCAAATGTAAAACACAACCTTGAGTAGCTTGTTGCTTCTACAAAGTCAAAGCCAAGAGATAATTCAGATAACCCAGGGGTAAAAAGCAATAATACTAACAAGCAATAAGATTGTTGCAGCAAGCAATATAACTCTGGAGCAGTTAAGTACTCATTTCTGTACCAGTGATGAATTTCGATGAACACATATGCCCGTTAATAATTAACTGCTAACACTCTGGTTTCACCTCATAGTCAGGTGTGAAACAGAGAACTTTAACAGGTTTATAAAGCTGTAATTAAAATGTGTTAAACTACAAAAAAAAAAAAAATCTCAGCATTTCAATTTACACCTTCATACCTGACATTCATTGACACTGGACGCCAATTTTCCTCACTGAAATGAGGAAAAAAAAACATTAAATCCTCCTGTGCAGCAACTATTTTCAGATCAAGTGAAAAGAGAGGTTACAGTATTTTATTTTACAGAAAAGTATACTACCAAGTTAACACCTTGCTGTCTCTATCTCTCAGTTTCCTGAAGCATGAGCTGTCTGTGTCTGTGTGTGTGAGTGTGATGCTGGCCCACTAACAGTGTGCGAAATAAGGGACAGTCCTTTTTCTGCAGTGGATCCATTTCCAACTCCGCTATGCTAATTAATCCCCAAAGCAGCTGACAAACAGCGAGAAGGACTGCTTGCACATTTTGCAAGATTAGCGAAATGCAACACATTCAGGATGTTGTCTCGTCAAATTGTCACTGTCCCAACAGCAGCTCTCTGTTCACTTACCCACTCCAAAGTGTGACATTCAGATTGCTACGCAATATCTGGCTCGACACTTTGTGCTCTTAGTGCAGGTTTCTACAGTCAGACGCTTTAATTCATTCCAGTGTGTTTGCCAGCTGGATTGCAAGAATCTTACAGCATTACAGCAAATGCACTTATTTTGGCAAACAAGCATAGCCTACAATTACTTAAAATTCGCAGAGCTTGCATTAATGCGCCACTCAGCAAGATGTTTATGAATAAACTCAGCCATCTTATCAGTCTAAATCTCAATGTAGAGGACATCCCATTTGCAAAACCCTATGATACTCTGAATGATGTCAAATTTTCCTTGAAGTGGAATATTTTATTTCTAGATTGTTCATTTGTTTTTTTTTTATTTCAGGATCAAATAGGTTTCATTTTGGGTGTGAAAAGAAATGTTTGGATTTAGTTTGCTTATATTTAAATTCATAACTCAGTGACAGAATTACACAACTTTACATTTATACTCTCCACCAAGAAGGTTTTCAGTTCAGTCAGGATTATGGGAAAAACTACAGGCTCAATTTTCATAAAATCTGTGCAAGGCTGTAGCCCGGATGAAGGACAAAGCTATTTAGTTTTGGAGCAGATCTGAATCTCTGGGCAGTTACATGAATTATTTTTCATTTTCATTAACATTGTGAAATAGGGCAGATGACAGGTAATTCCAAGAGCCCTTCTAGCCACACTGAAAGAAATGATTTGTTTGAACTAAGATTGTGTCTAGGCTGGGTTCAAATTTTGAGTTGACTGAATTTGAGATACAAGTTGAGGTATTTTTGTAATGACTCAACACAAACACTGTTTCTTGTCAAATAAACTTAATTCAGTTGTACTTAGTTAACTTACCTAAAGGATGTAAGTACCAAAGAACCTCAACTTGACTTTTCAAATTCAGTCAACTTAAAATTTTAAGGCAGCCCAGACACATTTTTTTTTTTTAAGTTAAAACAAATAGTTTATTTTTACAGTGACTGTTTTCAAATCCTGTTTTGCAGTTCAAATAATTAATGGTGAAATTAATTATCTTTTCTGTCCAGGGAAACTCTCTGCTTTAGTGTTCATATACCTAAGTTCTAATTTTTGCTTAATCACCTTACAATGTTTCTGCCAACTAGATTCCTTCTTAACTTAAACATAAATATTTTAACACAAGATTAACATTTTGTTTTTGCTGACTTACAGTGATTTAACTTCTCCCCTAGCTGCAGTGATGCAGAGGTGTACTCCATTACACCATGACATCACTGCTGGGTTTGATTAAGTGCAACACACCCATTTCTGAGCACAACTGACAGAGGGTGAAACACAACCCAAATGGAAAACATGTTGGCATTGTACATATCTGCAAACCACAGATTCGATCGTACATTACTATATAGAGGATACACTGAAACCTTACATTTCAATAATCCTGTTGTTAATGTGCGGTTAGGTTTAGGCACAAAAAACACTTGGTTATGGTTAGGAAAAGATGATGTTCTGGCTTTAAATACCTGTTTCTGCGGGCACAATCCCCACTGGAAAAGCAGCACTGCCTCAGTAAAAAACAACTTTTCATGCTACTATGTCAGTAGAGAAATAGCAATGGGTCGCTACACAACATCTGCATTTGGTGACCAAAAATAAATAAATAAATAAAGGGTGGAAACGCAGCCACCAGTTGCAAAAACGCAGCCGGTTTTGTTGTTTGTTGCTCTCGACAGTGGTCTGCAGCTTGCAACTGTCTCCCCTTGGTAACGCGCCATCCACCAACCCCTGATGACGAAGTCAGTTGATATACTATGTCACTGTTGAGATGTTAATATAAAACATGCAAATGTAGCAAATGTGGTGTAGAGAAACATAAAATGTTGACATTGTCTATTGGTGACTTGGCTGTGAAACAGGCTGAAACTCTCAGTCAGATAGGGCAGTAAAACAGTTTTCAGCCTGGTGTTAAGTTACTCCTTAATGGGTCAGTTCACCCAGTTATCCCTTCCAAACAACACTAAAACTCTATCCATGACTTGGCCCCAGTTTCAGTTTAATTTGCTGAGATTTTAAGATGTCTGCTGCTGAGATTTGCGGCTGCAATGCAATGGAGGTGAATGCAGTTTGAATGAAATCACTTCTACTGCTCCTTTGTCATCCTCCTCTCTGCCTGCCTTGCACTAGAAATACGTTTTTTTTCTGCACAGTCGAATAAAGCGAAAATTATTGATGAAAAGTCATCTGTGGCTGTCTCCAGCATCTTTGATGTGTTCAGGCAAACAACCCACATCAATGCAAACTTTTCTGCAACCAGAGTCACATTTCTCCCTGCACGGAAATCTGAAACACTTCAGAGAATAGTACAGGTCACACCGACTGGGAAACACATTGTGATACAAAACACTCCTCTCATGTGACTTTGTCTCAAAGGAGAAAGTCACTGTCGATCTACCTCCATAATTACATAAAACTTCCCAAGTTAAATTAACTCTTAGGTCACTCACTCAGGGAATCAAAACAATTCCAGATGCCAAGGACAAATTGTTACTGCTTCTTGCCCCGAGTCCTTTGCACATGTGGCGCATGCACATTTCATCAGTGAAGATACAGTCAGTCAGTCAGTCAGTCAGCACGCACATTCTTTTGGTGTATCTGAGCAGCACACTTGGTATTCTAACCATTAACACCAATAACTTTAAGAAGAATTTTTGCATGCTACTAACAACACCTGCTTCCTTTATCTCTGCATACATAGCCCAGACTGTATCATACATTTCGTTTCATGTGTATCACATAACATTTCTTAAGTGACGTAATGTATGAGCCAACTTTGTCATCAGAAGATGGAGGGGATGGTGGATGGTGTGTCACCTTGGCCTACCAAGCTGCAGACCACTGTTTGAGACCAACAAACAACAATACTGGCTGTTTACTAAGCCAGTCATTGCTGTGTTTCCTGTGACTTTTTAGGCACCAAACGTGGGTGTTTTTTAGTGACCTATCGCTGTGTCCAGTGGGGACAGTCCTTCGAAAAGTACTTGTTCTTTATCACTACATTGCTGCATTTCCTACCAGGAAAGTGGCACGAAAGGTGGTTGCTCTTTACCAAGACATCACTGCATTTCCAGTGAGGACTGTGCCCCCAAAACTGACTACTGTAAAACTTCAATTAATAGCCCGGGCTATTATTTGCTCTTATATCACTGAACTCAGCAGGTGTATACTTAAGACAGGCCTTTAATTCCTTTCACATAAAACTGTTGCTCAGCAAAGATGGGAATATTATTAAATTGTTTATTAAAACCAGTACTTTTATAAGAATGAGGCTTTGAATGACATCAATTATGAATCATTCATTTGAACTAGCTTTGAGGGACAGCACTTCAGAGAGAGAAAGAGTTCTGACACTCATTTTACGGCACCCGACGATTACGGCACCCGGCATACCAACTCAACACCACTTTATCCCGTTAAAACAATACTCACTACATGGATCATTTTTGATGATAAACCATTTTGAGTCTTTTGACCAGCAGACCCTTACGGACTAAAGGAATATGACTAACTTACAGGGAAATCAAGGAATGGACACATTCTGACTTTAAGACCGCCTCAGAAGAAAGGAGTCACCACTTTTTTTCCCATCTCTCTTGTTTACCCACTGGCAAATCTGAATGAATTACTGTCTTCTTTGGTGTTCATAGTTTGCAGTAAAATGATCTGAACAATTTAACTGTAGAGACTTTACCGGAGCTAAAGATGTGTAGTATCTCCATATTGACAAATATTTGTATTTGTATGCACGATCTAAGCAGCTAACTAACGTTAGTGCAAGTGAGTAGCCAACAACCCTGTTTTATACATCCAAAGAAAAATAACTGCTCGGCAACCAGACCAGGCTTCTAATTGAGACGGTTTATATGTCGAAATGTAGCTACACTGGGCTAGTAAAAGGGACTGGGGGTTTAATTGGGACTAGGCTTTTAGTTGAAGTTTTACAGTCTCTTAAACCAAAGTCTGGCCCTTTCCTAACAATAACAAGCGATTTTTGGGCCTCAGCATAACCTCAGCATGAAGTTTTAACACATCTGTTACATAATAACGTTCAAATGAAACGTATCTGTGGTTTGCAGAAAGATAAATTCCCAACATATTTTTATGTCATTTGGTTGGCATATACCATGCATTATGCCACTAATATGTAAATACACCAAACAGTACAAATTCAATTATAAAACCTAAGTAAAAACTGAATGGAAAAATACCAAAATTCTAATTACCCTGATTGAGCAGCAGCTCAGCACACCACCTTCGGTTCAGATGCTGAGTGTGACAGCAGCACAGACGGACCCAGCTATTCCAGGGCATGTGGCGCTGATGCTGTCATCCTAAAAAGCCACTGAAGCTGTGGCTTTGGCTGTCAACCAGCCACACTGCCCCACGGCAAGGAGTGTGCTCTCAGACAGAGGATCAACCAGAGCGCTGGCGTCCACACAACAGGACAGCTGAGAGGCCACGGGCTCCACAACTGGAACCAAACATGCAGGCCTGCGTGCTACACTGTCAGTTTAATGGCCTTTGTGTTCTTTGAAGTGCTTTATAATGATGAGGGGGTGAGTGCATTAAGACTACAGCTCGCTGGGCCAATCGTATTGACAGGGTGGTTACCAAAGTATAGCAGGTGTTCCCTGGGAGTGCTGCTCTGTTCCCTGCCTGAACAAACAACGTGTTTGTATCCCTGCTCACTGTTTTTATTTGTGCTATTACTGGGCACTCCAGCAAAGCCATCCCGCATCCTGTCACAGAGGTGAATAAAACCATATTGACCATCTTAGATTGGAACAATATTTGTTCTGAGATGTGCACCAGCCTGCCGTCTCTCCCCTTCTATCATACATGACAGGCAATCAACAGCTGTTTTTATTACCGCGCATATGATGTCAGGAAATCAGTATGATTTGTGTTTGTCTATCACCCGGTGTCATTTATTACACTGTGGCTAGGCCAGGGAGCCTAACACGTATAGCATCTATTTATGCTGGAGTTTTATTTTGACAGTAATAAACATTTTATGTTGCATGATGACAAGGTCGTTAAAGATGTTGCCTTATCTTTACTTTACAGGGCAATGAAATGCTTAACTATATAGGTAGTGGTTTGTAATTTATCTTCATTCCTGCTGCACACACATCAGAATCCAACACACCGAATACATGATAGAGAAAAACATGAAAGCAGAAACAATCAATATGAGCCTTGCAGTTACCGCACGCTGGTATTCATTTTCAGGTTGCCCTGAAACATGGCAAAATTCCAAATTTAGAACCGTAAAAGATCTCATTTGTCTTTTAAGTCAAAACATCTCATTTAGATCACGCTTCCCACTCACCTACCACCGCTTTCACTTTCAGTTCCTGTATCAGATTTACTTTATTTTATGCTGTGCCGTTCGTGCACTTTAAATGACATTCCAAAATGCCTCCCTGTTGACTTTTGGCATCATTTCCGCTCTATTATCCAATTCAGGTCTATATAACCTTTCCTTGCTCATTTCGGTCTCCCTCTGTTTTAGTTTCATAAACCCCTCTGGGTTCTCATTTCTATCACCTGCACAATGTGTAATCTATTTCTTTCTTATTCTTTTCTATCATTTTAACTATATATGCGACTCAAGTAAATTTGCTGTAGCAGAGATAGAGGGAGGCAGCGGGAGCGAGGTCGGGAGAGCTAATGATAGAATATGGGCCAGATGCAGGCAGAACTCCTGGAGATGCAGGGTTGCCTCACTGTTGAAATAAATAAATACCAAAATGGAAAGTGATGAGGGTGAGGGCGGGAGGGCCGGCAGGTACTCTGACATTCTGATATCAATAAATCTGCCTCTTGGCTTATGTCACATTTAATTCCTCACCTCTGCTGTCTGTTTCCACAATGGTTTGTCTGCTGCAAAGCCCAGTGAAACGCAAATTGTCATGCAGCATGTAATAGATTTTTTGTGGCATTATAAAATGTTTGACTCTTTCGAATGAAATATGACTGCAGCTCTTAACTAGGATTCAACCACGGTCCTTTCTGTTATTTGTCATTTGCAATTTCCATAAGTCAAGATTTTTTTTAATAGATAGCAGTAAGTAATTATGAAACAGTGATGTATGTGGATTATCAAGAATAACCAGGACATTGTTTTGGAAAAACACATTATGTTAAATGAAATATCATTTTTCAATCAGAGAAGGGATGTGTCAACTCATCGATTAAACATTGCTAAAATTATTATTATTTTATGCAATTCCATTCACTCAATGTAAATGCAAATGTAACAGTCAGGTACATTTCCTGAAGATTTATTCTCCTAAAGAATGTCATCTTCAATAAATGTCACTTGTTAACCTTTATTCAGTGAATTGTCATGTTTTGTGCAATGTTCATAATGCTCCATCCAAAGTGCTACACATTTTAAAGCCCCTACAAGGAACTTTCATTTTGAGTTGATTTTGGCGACCCTGTGGACAAAAGCGGTAGTGTTTTGCCGGAATGAAGCCTACATTTCCCATGAGCTCTAGCGCGTATTGCGCCTATTTATATTAGTCACTATTTCATTTCACTACTAGTCAAATGTAAGCAGCTAGGTAAGATGACGTGTGCCATCTGAGTGCCGTAAATTGTTTCGTCCTGGAAGCGACGGACCCGGACACAGTTTCCTAAAGGTGTGGATATACACTATATAGAAATAGCTTATCTTCACACCGATGGTCTCATTTGCTGTTGTAGGTCACGCACAGACATCAGCAGAAACGAGAGACTTTTGCATATCCAGTTAAAAGTTCCTTGTAGTGGCTTTAAGCATTCTTCCAAAGTGATTCATGATTTCAAATGGCTCCTATGACAATGTTTTATACCCCTGTAGATTAAATTGTGCTAAATTTTGACTGTTGTCTGAGTGTTTTATTACTTTTAGACTCATTGAAATGTCAGGGAAATTAGTCATTAAAACATCCCTAAATCAGAGAGGGATATCTAAAATAATAGAATGCCATTATTCATCATTTGGTTGAACTGACTCTTGAAGATAATGGTGTTAAATTGTATTTTAAGGTAAAAGAAATGACTGGGTTATTACTAGAAACTGACGGTCTATAAGCAGCTAGCAAGTTTCGTGAATTAGCTAACGTGACACAACCCTCAGGCCACCATAGAGCCTCTTCTAATGTAGCTTTTTTAGATAATGCTAAAATAACTAAGATACTGGATAAAGTCAGAATTATAGTGGTCTAGAAAAACACAAGGCTGTTTTTAAGGTTGTGTAAAGGTGAAACTGTTTGGATATTCAGTTTATTAGCCACCCAGGAGAAATACAGTGCATGCTAAAACTCCTCGTTAGCTAACAATGACAGAACCTGCATAAAAAGCTCAGAAAATGTAATTCAGAGGGGAGAAAACGTCTTCCTTAAACTACTATGTTAATGAATGTACTGCTTAAAAAAAGGTCACCCAGCTCCTATTACCGACTGTGCTCTTAAATAATCTAAAAATAGGCTTCTAAGGAACAACTACTGTCAGCTTTCCTCTGGGTATGTGATAATGCCCACACTAACCTGAGAACACCATTGTGCTGAAAGCCTTTTCTCCTGTGTTGCTGGCGTCTCTTACAGTAGTGTGTCCTCCAGAGACCTGCCTGTTGCTACGTTTTCTCATTTCTCAATGGGAATGATGTGTGCCATTATGTGCCCTTGACACTGCTGAGAGCTGAGCATCTTTATATAACATAGCAAGACTGACAGGCACTTACAAACATTTTGACTTTTAGCACCTTAAAGGTGTTTTCAGACAGGAGCACTTTCATCTAGCACAGTATGTGCTGTGCTGTACAAGACACAATAAAGATCGCCTTACATTAAAGCAAACAAATAACCTTATTAGTTATTAATGTGATGTGTAGTTGCAGCGGGTCTAGACTGTACAGAGCAGCATGAACACTAATCTCTCAAGACAGATTCTGCAATCTACGGTAGAATCTGTCGGCAGCCCTGTGTGAAAGACGACTAGAGAGAGGGGGAGGGCGGGGCTTTGAGTCTGAACGATGCTGTGCTTTAGCCAATCATAATGGAGGGGGCGCGGCCGAGACATGCAGGTGTCCCCAGGAAATGTGTACGTACAGAAATAGCAAGCTCCGCGTCCATAGCGACCGCTCCAGTAATGCCGTCTCGTCAACGTGAAAAAAAATATTTTTTTCTGCGGATGTCTGAGTTACAACATGATTGAGCTAACTGGAGTAGTTTCATGCCGTATCCAGCAACGGGAGGCTTTTAACAGATGACGTCCTGATGTTAGCTTTGCTAACTGTCCCTGTCAGCTGCAGCCACTGATGCTTTCTAGACATCGTGATTTCCCATAACTGAATAAATACCACACATAGCAACACAAAACTGCTTTGCTAGCTCAATCATGTTGTAACTAAGATATTCACTGGAAAAAATATTTTATTCACGGACCATTTATTGAGTTATTACCTTATTTTTATACGTTTGTTCAGTCATTGTGTTTATAGACTTAACAAACATCAGATTAGTCTACACGGTGATATAACGTTAGTGACGTGAAAAATGTGATATATAGCTAAACTCTGCTGGTTTTCTACCCAAAGTATTTGTAAACAACACGGCGATTCCCTGGGGGCACCACCGGAAGTGAAGGCCATGAGGCCCCTTCACTTCCGGTTAGTCGAAAAACTCCGGGCTGTGCCTCCAGAGGTAAAGGAAGAAATTTTTGTTTTTCTTTTTTTTACCGATGGATTTCCAGATTCATGAACACTGAGTTCTTAAAGACACCACATGTGGCATTTTAATGGGAATAAACTGAAAAGGCAGAAATGACTGAAAGAAACTCAATATAACTACAATATATATCTCAATGTCTAAGCCGCCCTTATCACAGTTTATTTAATAAAATATACTTAAGATGCTATATGTCCATGCCAGAATATATTAAGTGTTGGCATTGTATGTTTCTGCAAAGCACAGATATGTCACATTGCTGTACATTCAAACCAACAGAAAGCAGAGCCTCCAAAACAGCGTAAGTCATTCATTTTCAAAGAGAGCCCGGCGACATGGGCGACTTGGGCGATCTGGTCGCCAGCTGCGCATCTTGGGCGACAAAAGCAACCACAGAGGGGAGTTAAACTCATTATGAGCTCTGACGCGGTTCGGTGACAACCAAGTGGTATACTGATGCTTGAAGTGGGTCCCAGAGAACAAGCCATGTAACTTTGGTTCCTACAGCACACTCTGACAGTTGATATCGAGAAGTTGATTACTCGCGTTTTGCGTCCATAATGTGTTGTTGTTCGGTTACAGAGACCAAAATAAAAAGAATCGAGGCTTGGGACTGCGTCGCGGAGGTAGTTGGTTTTTCTGTTTTCATTGACCAAACATAACTTTCTGTTGGCCAACTATGAGCTTTTTGACTGAACAACAACAAAGCAGCAACTATGCTGCTTTCAAGCCAGTAGTCTGCTTTGAGGCTCCTTTAAATTGACAATGACCATGATTGAACGTTCAATGATTCACGTGATGAGCGACTAGAGCGACTAAAGCTGCCACAAATGTTTTTGACAGTTGTGCTTCTTGGGCGTCCTTGAGAGATTTTGCCTCTTTAGAAGCTTCTGGTTTGGACGTACAGTTAGTATGTAATTATGTAGCACAGGGATACGCAACTTCCTTTTCTCTGGGGGCCACTTTTGCAAAATGACCGGAGGCCAGGGGCCAAAAAACAGCTCAGGTGTACACAGGGGCGTTTCTAGGATTTGAGGACCTTGTTTGGGGGGGTCCTGGCACTCTGGCACCATATCTGCATTAAAAGTACAAAAAAAAAGTAATCAATTTATTTTCATTTTGAATTGAAAAATGGCTAGGGGGTCCACCAGGCACCTTATCACAGGCCAGATTTGGTCCAGGGGTCATAAGTTGAGTACCACTGATGTAGCGGATATGATGAAATGTTTACATTATAATTTTCAATTTATATTGTGACAATCCTGTGTTAATGTATGGTTAGGTTCAGGCACTTGGGTAATGTTAGGGTGTGGAAAACTTTATGTTTTGGTCTTGTCATGGAACAAACATGACCTCTCTTTAAAAACACCAAGAACTTCTTCATTTCTGTTGTGCAGCTATTATAGTTCTTAGAACGCTGTTTTGAGTTTTCTTCTGAGCTCCTATTTTAGAGCAGCACAAGAGGAACCAAGAGGGATGGGCTGGAGTGAAACTCTCTCAATGGAATATTTAAAAATTTGGGTTTGTGCATTGCGTCCTTTAAGATCCAATAATCACTGTCTCTGTCATCCAAGAGAAACAATAAAACACATGGAATGATCAAAGTTGTCATTTTGACATATAAGGCGTATTGATTGATTCACGTCGTCAACTAATGCATTGACTAACATGCTAGAAAACCTAGCTGTGGGCAGTCAGCACAGTGAATTAAATGATATTTTCTCAGTCTAAAGCTGCTAGCTGTTAGCTGTTAGCTAGTAGAGATGAAGAGGCAGCAAAACATCCTTTCATTTTATAGTTATAGTTCACTAACTTGCCAGGGTATGAACAATGGTTACATAAGCTTAAAAACTAGCCACAACTCAACCCTGAACAAGAGTGATGGTTCTCTATTGACCAATCACCACACTGCAGTGTTTGTAGCTCCGCCATTTAGTATTGGATCAGTGTGCTCAGTATCACAACAGAGGGGTGATGAAAAATGAGTTAGGTCTATGATACTGTCCACAACCTTTCACAATGGAAATGGAAAAATAATCGTTCTAATGTGTACCGAACTGAACTGAACCGACTGCTTGAGAATGAGGCTATAGCGTCCCCAGAACTGTTTCACCTGAAAACACCTATTGCCTGCTTTTATTTTTTGTCTTGAACAGTAGTCTGCTGCCGTCGACTGTATGGCAGCCGTCTCATCTAGGTGTCACATCATCCACCATCCTCTCCTCCTACTGATGAGAAACTCAGCTCATGTACACTGCTCAAAAAAAAAAATAAAGGGAACACATAATCATCACAGTGTAACTCAAAATCAATCAAACTCCTGGGATATCAACCTGTCCAGTTGGCAGGCAATACTGATTGTGAATCAATCTGTGCAAATTGGACAGACACCAGGTGGAAAGGAGAGGCAATTACCAAGACAACCCCTATTTAGGAATGGTTTTGAAGTTGGTCTGCCTTTCTGGTTGATTCTTGGCTAGTTTTGCATTTTTCCAGTGCCCTCACCACTAGTGGTATCATGAGGCGGTATCTGCAGCCCACAGAAGTTGCTCAGGTAGTGCAACTACTCCAGGATGGCACATCCATACGCGCAGTGGCCAGAAGGTTTGCTGTGTCTCCCAGCACAGTGTCAAGAACATGGAGGAGATACCAGGAGACAGGCCAGTACACCAGGAGAGGTGGAGGGGGCCGTAGGAGGGCATCAACCTAGCAAAAGGACCGCTATCTGCTTCTTTGTGCAAGGAGGAACAGGAGGAGCACTGCCAGAGCCCTCCAAAATGACCTCAAGCAGGCCACTCGTGTGCATGTTTCTGCCCAAACTGTCAGAAACAGACTCCATGAGAGCGACATGAGGGCCTGTGCTCACACTCTGGCACCGTGCAGCCAGATTTGCCAGAGAACACCACAATTGGCAGATTCACAACTGGCGTCCTGTTCTCTTCACAGATGAGAGCAGATTCACACTGAGCACATGTGACAGACGTGACAGAGTCTGGAGATGCCATGGAGAATGTTCTGCAGCCTGCAGCATCCTCCAGCATGACCGGTTTGGTGGTGGGTCAGTGATGTTCTGGGGAGGCATATCCTTGTAGGGCCGCACAGACCTCCACGTGCTAGAGGTACGCTGACTTCTGTTAGTTGAGATCCTCAGACCC
Organism: Epinephelus fuscoguttatus; assembly: GCF_011397635.1. Classification (NCBI taxonomy): domain Eukaryota; kingdom Metazoa; phylum Chordata; class Actinopteri; order Perciformes; family Serranidae; genus Epinephelus; species Epinephelus fuscoguttatus. The sequence goes on along the minus strand of NC_064765.1, from coordinate 33,641,852 downwards.
ATTGTCAGACCATATGCTGGTGCAGTGGGCCCTGGGTTCCTTCTGATGCATGACAATGCCTGGCCTCATGTGGCTGGAGCAGTCCCTGGATGACGAAGGCATTGATGCTATTGACTGGCCCGCCCGTTCCCCAGACCTGAATCCAATTGAGCACCTTTGGGACATCATGTATTGTAGCATCCGCCGCTACCACATCGCATCACAGACTGTCCAGGACGTCAGGACCCAGACGTTGTAAGGAATGTATACAGGCACGTGGAGGCCATACACACTACTGAGCCACATTATGAATTGTCCTGAGGAAATTCACAGAAGTTGGATCAGTCTGTGATCTGATTCTTCCACTTTGATTTTGGGTATGATTCTGAATCCAGTCCTAAATGAGTTAATGATTTTGGTTTCCATGGATTGTTCTTACATTATTTTGTTCTCAACGAATTACGCTATGTAATCAATAAAGATTTTCATCTGGAATATTTCACTCATAGAGATCTGGGATGTGCGATTTAAGTGTTCCCTTTACTTTTTTGAGCAGTGTACATATAATCAGAACCATGTCACTTTAGAAATATTGGTATGATGTGTTTGAAATGTGCAAACCTGACATATTTGTGGTTTGCAGAAATGTACAATGCCAACATTTTTTTCTGGTAACTGGGCTGTACATGTAGCTCTTCTTCTATTAGGAAAATATAACACCAACATCAAGCCATGTTCCTGCATGTGTGTCTCTGTGAGTTCGATGTATACAGTCGGCTGACACCAATACAGTATATTGATTTTCTGATAAATGGCCCCGATACTTACAGGCTTTCATTAAGAATCAGCTTCTTACTGTTGTCTACAGCAATGGATATGATGCAGTTTGATTGATCACATACTTATTTTTAAATGGATCAATACTACGCTGGTTGTCTGTGTGAGGACCATGACCTAATTGAGTCTGATGGAACATGTCAGTAAGATTGCATAACCATGTATACAGTATTATTATGATTATGCAATGAGTATGTGTGTTATTATAATTATGACAAGGTTTATTTTTGACTTTGAATTTAGTGCAGTCTCATGATTATTTGAAAGCTTTCAGCAGTGCTCCTCTTTTAAAGTTGTTTCCACGCTACCAATTATTGTCTTTGCCCTCTGTGTTTCTAGGAAATTCACATGACTCTCATTTCCAGAAATGTCCTCCTTCACATTCACGCATTAATTTTTGATACTGAATATCTGCAGAAAATAATAGCTGCTGGCAGCTTTGAGATGATTTGGGCTCCGCCGCTGAAAAACCCATGTGGGTCGAGCCCTTGTGTGTATTTATGTTTGAGAGAAAGACCAAGAGAGCGTGTGCAAGAGGAGGTGCAACATACCTGAGCAAAAAATAGGCTCTGTGAGTGTCGGAGCATAATTCTACCCTTGTGAATTTCCCACGCATAACTGTTACATTTTAATCATGCACTGGAGACGGGGGGAACCTTGAGTTTGTTGAAACTGACGCCTACAGAAACTTGCATCTGCAATGCTAATCACACTCCAGCAAAGGGCCCCACAGACTAGCCTTGTCTTCCCTGTCAAACTAAAAATTCGTCTCCAATAACAACCAAGCACTCCATAGCTCGCTGCATCGCTAATGTGTTGCGGGGCTACATCTGGAGAGAGTCTTCACTGTCCTGTTACTTTGGCCAAATCTGTATTCAGAACAAGAGCACGGAGATTAAAAGAGACAGCATACTGTCTGCTACAGTGACTATAGGCATGCTGTATCACTTTTATCCCCTGATGACGGCATGTGTGTTGTTGAGTGTGAATGTTCTTGGTGCTTTCATTTTAAAGGGACAGTTCACCCAAAAATCTACATATTTTTCCTCTTTTCTGTGGTGCCTTTTATCAGACTGTTTTGTTGGGAATTTGCGAGAGCTGGAGATACTGACCATAGAGTCTGTCTTCTCTCCAATATAGCAGAACTAGATGGCACTCTGCTTATGGTACTCAAAGTGCCTGATTTTTATTTTATTTTTTTTTTTAAACTCAACAGCAATGTTAATGAACTTTTTTTTTCTACCTAACTACACCATATCAGTGCAAAATGAAGCTCGTATTGAGATGCACACTTCTGTCTGCTTGGTGATATGGCTGGCATTTGTAGTAGGAAGAAAATAGTTCCTACTAGGGCTGCCCCCAACTAAGAATTTCCCTAGATGACCAATAGTCATCATTCAGGGCCATTAGTTGACTAGTAACTCATATGCTTACGATATTAATTTAATTATAAAATTACATATTTTGGGTGAACAACAGAATGGTTTGAGTTCAAGGTCTGAGAAAGAATAGTATCAGTAACATTGTTAACACTGTGCTACATCACAGAGAAATACAAAACTGCACTAATGAACCTTCATTAATATAGGCCTATATTTTATCTACAAGTGCACGTCACACACTGAGCGAGCCGGCTGTTAATTGCGCTGTCAGCAAAGCGGTAATGTCTGTGCCAAGTGGCTAATGGGCATGTAGTTACTTACATGTTTACACACACTTACACAGTTTGGGTTTTCTGACTGACATGTTATTAACTAGCCCTGTGAATTAACAGGACTCCTGTCTGACTGCTGAGCGTGAACGCTTCCCGTGTTTGCCCTTTCAAATTAAATTCCTTCATGGTCCAGTCATATAGATTTTGATTTATTAATTTGACAAGCTGCAGCTCCTATGAAGTCTTGCCAACTAATGACCTCTCTGGTAACCAGGTCATGTGTTTTTTAAATGTATTTTTTGTCTCTTTGAGCTCCACAAGCCGAGTGCCATCAGTTTAATTATATCGGAGAGAAGGCAGACATTTGTACAGCCAATATCTCAAACACTTGTCAGCTCATCCAGTTCTAGATTGATAAGTAGCATTACAGGTACGAGGCAAAGTATGTTATTATGATTTTGGGGTCAACTGTCCCTTTAAATCAGACATCTGTGAACCTGCCACCCCCTTTACATAACTGTTCAGTTAAAATTCAGTGCATACACAACCTTGCCAAGATTTGTAGATTTTTTATGGAGAGTTGTCTTTTAGCTTTTCAGCCATTCTGGCAGAGCACCTAGTATTGGAAGACTGAGATGCACCCTGTTTTTGTGACTATTTTGAGAATACTCTCAGAGAGCTCTTAACGTCACCTAAAGAGCAGTTCCAGTTTAGGAGTGGTTCCATCCCTGCAATTTGAAGCACGTCTGTGTAATTCGGCATTCGGATGACTCTTCTTGTCTTGTTGCAGTAACCTCTTTCTTTGCTTAAGAAATCTATGAGCTACAGAAAAGTCCTCCTCCATACTGCACCTTACACTGACATCTGCACATTCTGGATAGCTTGTTTTTTTTTTTTACTGTGATGTAATCCTGTATGGGAAAAGCCTGAGAACTTGACAGCTTTGTAAATATCACTCTTCAGGTGTGATCACATGTTTTTGCTGAGAATATACCTTTGAATGGAAGTGAAGCTTTTTGTCTCATGCTTTTCTACTGCAATGCATTTGGCATTGCTTTACTGTCTAGACTGCTTTGGGGAAGGCACACTGAAACAGTTAATTCTCCACTAATTTTGCCACTGCTGTCCATTAACAGTAAAAGAGAGAAAGGCTCTCTGCACTGACTCGTACACACAATGAGCATGCTGGATGCTTCACTGCTTTAAGATCTGAGGTTCAATTACCACAATCTACACAGGAACACACAGAAAAGGGCCTGAATTAAAACTCTTAAGGAATGTTACTGATTGTGAAAGCTGTACACTGCAAAGCACAAAAAGAGCTGTTGTCCACTGAAAATTGCTTTTCTCTTGTTTGTCTGTCAAGAATAAACTGATGTTTTTCAGATATTCTTAGTCAGATATTCTTTTTGCAGCACACGGGTGTGTTGCAAGCAGTTGAATGTGTTTCATCCAATCAGCCACTTGTTTTCAGGTAATCTCAGTACACTATAAAATAAACTTTAAGAGATTGTCCTATTCTATGAATGATCTGGGTCCAGAAGCCAGTCGCTTCCCATAGACCCCAATATTAAAATGCCCAAATTTACAGCAGAGATAAACATGTTTACAGCCTGGTACACAAATTGGTTTTGCTCTTTATAGCTAATTTCTCCCTTTATATCAACTGTATGGGAAGTGAATTTTTATATAACTTACCGCTTAACATTTTATAAAGTCTTAAAGTTATGCATAATTAAGGGCGGGCTGCTTTAGGTGACAGGCTGCGTGCAGATAGGGTCACATCTGGCTCCAAAAAAAACCAAGGTGGTGACAGTCAAAATGCTAAACTCAAGGCTTCAAAAACTATTGCACAAACCTATAGGTTATGTCATAGTGGCTATGCCCATTATTTTTACAGTCTGTGGCCCTGACATACCAAGCCGACAGTTGGCTGTCTGTCAATGTCAGGCCATCGGTAAGCGTCTGTTGCCCTAGTTTTTGTGCTGTGTCCCTTGCCATTGGCATTAGTCGGCCATGTATGGTGTTTTTCGGTTGACTCCGCCTGTTGAATCAGCGTTAGAGCCAGTGGAGCCCATCCATGAGTAAAATAATAATAATAGTAATGATTAGCTATTCAACTCAGTGAACAAAAAATTCATTCAACATCGGGTTGTATTGTTAATGTGCAAACTGGCTAAATAGCTTATTCAACCCAAAACCAGATTCTATTTTTTAATGACAAATACATAAAGAGTTATTTCCTCTCATGCAGTCACAGAATGTACACACTCGTTGGCCGTTGGATGTAGTCTTTGCGATGTGTTCAAGTGCAACTTTCAAGCCAAGACAGTGGCGTGAGGCAAAGTGACAGTTAGCCTTTGTCGCAACTAGTTCTTTGATGTTAGTTGTTGTCAACACATTACATTTGTCTGTAACGCAATAATGTAATGCGTTACTGGTCCTAAATTCAATAATCAAATATAGTTTACAAATCAAACAATTATGCTGTTACTTGCATTAAATAAATAAGAATGGGTGGATAGGAAACAAAAAAATCAAATGTGTCGAGTCTGCCGACAACAGTGATACCGCCCAGCATGCCTCTGGAGAGGCCCTGTGCCTGGGCAGCCTCGTGCTAACTCCGTGGGGGATCGTATTGTCTGACAAATGATTTGAGAGACTCTTCGTCATGAGGTATAATCACAGCTTAAGTGATAAACATGTTGGATAAGGCTGGCTAGTCTGTCCTGAAGCCATCTAATGGGGTTCTTCCTTATTAGGACATGTATTTGCGCTGATACATGGGCATATGTACATTTTAATGTTATAGCATAAAGTGGCAATTATGTGCAGTGATGTTGCCGAGTAACACAAAAGTAATGTAACAAGTAGTGTAACAAACTACTTTGTACTGTGAGTAATTAAGTACAGTAATCCATTAGTTTTTTTGAAAGTAACAATACAATTCTTTTTTTGAGTGATAATCCCAACACTGATCATTCCAGTAATGCGATTAAAAGTGTGTCATATTGTTGGTCTAGCGCAGTTTTATTAGCATGTTCATGTGCTGGAGGGAGGCTCCAACATCTGGGATATTATGGTGTAGAAAAAAGGATCATTATTAAAGCAATTAAAGTTGTGTGTGTAAATTTGCCAAGTCCTTGCATTAATAATGGTGCTGTTCAGCAGCCAGCTGTTGTTTTATTGTGGTTATGACGGTTGATTACAGAACAATGACTTAAATGCGTGCACTAATAGCAGAACGGGGGTGTAAGAGATAAAAAAAAAAAAAAAAAACCACACAGCTCTAATTTGTCTGGATACAAATAATTTGACTTTGTAATTTAGCTGATTAATGCCAATCTTACTTTAGCAAGCACAGTAAAACAGGCACTGGGTGACTGACAGCTGATCATTAACTCTTACTAAAATTATCTGGGAGCAGCTGCGCTTAAACACAGTGGACTACTGCTTTGGCCTCAGCAATATGTCAGTGCTAAGAACCGGTTCCAGTTGAGACTTGGTTCCAAATTGTCTGATCCATCAGAACCGTATGCCTCCCAACTAATCAGTTCCAGTTTTTCCTAGCAGTTGTGCTCTGCAAAACAATGATGTACAACTTGTGCATCGCTAATGAAACTTGCAAGAAAGAAGTCACGGCAGAGGGGAAGACACAGTCCAACATATGGCATGACAACAGTGTAATTTCAAATAAGGTTGGAAACAGCAGCAATACAGTGAAGCATCTTTCCACACAGCATGAGCTTAAAAGTTCAGTGTGTAGGATGTAGGGGGATATGTCGGCAGCAATGGATTATGTTTTTTTTAGTGTATAATGACCTAAAAATAAAAATAAAAATCATGCTTTTGTTACCTTAGAATGAGCCATTTATATCTACATAGGGAGCAGGTCCTAATCTACGGAGATCGCCATGTTCACCAGGCGACGGGACAAGAACAAGTTAAGGTGTCGAAAGTTTGAGTAGGGTGGGCATGAGGGGTGGTGGATGGGTCCAACAAACACTGACTTTCACCCAGGAAAGCAGTTTTTGCGTCCCATTAGATTATACTTTTTTCCTAAACCCAACTACATATCCAACCACGTGTTTTTGTTGCCTAAACCCAACCAAGTGCGTTAGTTGTTGAACAAAAAAAATGTCAATCTGCAGTGTTGTACCGACGTGGTGCGTTTGTTTTGAAAGAGACTCTATGTCAACAGTAAATTTTCTGTGAAAGTGTAATTTGAAACAGGCAGAACTTGACTGTCCCAGAACATCAGTAATCAACGCACCCAGGGTACCTTGCATGTCGTATCTGGACTTGAAAAAAATCCATGACCAAATGTCAATACGTGATGTGGTCACAGTGACAATGTGTTGAAATCACCAGGCTCGTTTGTTTCAGAGAGGAGGAGACCTCTGCCGATAATTCGGCTCTTGATAAAAACCTCCTGGATCAGAAAAGAGGTGAGTTCACATCAGCAGGTGCTGGGCTAGCGGCCCATCTATAATCTGCCAAACAGCATAGGAAAAACATTTCTAACATGACACTACTTTATTCAGTGATTTTACCAGTTTAAATCACTGTGTTCCTTTGTGTTCTAGAGAGGAGGAGACCTCCACGGATAATTCAGCGCCCAGTAAAAACCTCAGCAATTAACACTGTAGGAATTCTAACCAGGAGATGTTTCAGCTGGTGTCAATTTGCAATCCTCACCACTAGATGCCACCAAATTCCCATAAATCTTACACACTGTTCATTTAAATTCCAGGAATGATGTGTATTTTACACACCACTGCTTTCAAACCATTCAGCACGAGGACATTTAACATCAATGTCATGCCATCAGGCCTGAAGGAAAACAAATGCTGTGCATCCTCTCGTTTCACACTGCGCTCGTACTCAGAGATGATATACAGCTGGGTTGACGCTGAAAACCTGTGCACGTCTACTTTTTTCCACACAGAAAATTGATCAGGAATCATTAAGGGACTCGATAAAGACTTGGACCGATAAGCAGAAGCAATAATGGCATTGGCCTCAATAAAATCTTATCAGTTCCCTATCAGTGCAACTCACCTTGCATTTCTCAGCCTCCATTATGTTACCTCATCCTGCTCTCACACTGCATTGGAAAGACAGGTACAAGTTAATGTATATTTTCTCCTTATGCATACATTTCACAGCACTATAAACAATTTGAATTCATGAAGGCGTAACGTGCTTAACTTCTGTGTAAGAATCTGGATCTCTAGGTCACACTTGTTGCTGCAACATGTGGCATTTGTCCTTTTACAATAAGGATTAAGGAGATATTTTACATAATCAGTTCCAGAGCTTTAATGTGCATGGCTTCATTCTTACATTCAGCATCAGTGATTTATTTTAAATGTTAATTTACTGTGGGTGTGTCGCATGGTTGTGTCCAGATGTGCACTGTATTGTGTCTGTTGAGTCGAAGCTAAAAAGCCACCGATCGTGGACGTCCTAGCAATACCAATGAAGGTAATCAGTAGAAGTAAACAGAGCTAAACACTCAGCAGATAAAGCCCAAACACTGGCATTGCTTCTCCACATTATTGGCACCATCTGACGGAAATAGAAGTGCCAAGAAGCAACCAGCTGGTTGGTGCGCAGCCACATGGGTGGGATGTTAACTCATTAGTTAGCTCATCAAGAGGAGTGATAAACGCAGGGCTCTGAACTTGACCAAAGGCTGCGGAGGTCAAGATTTTGGTCTGGGTTAGCGTGACTCACTGAAGACACATCAAGGAAGCGTTCAAAGAAAAGAAAGTGCAATCAAAGTCAAAAGAAAACCATCAGGAGGCGGAACGAGTTGAAACACTCTCACGCACTTGATGATAACCGTGAAAGCCCTCCCATATGACACAAACGCAGGCATGACGAGCCTTGCCAGTTACTTCCAAATGAACAGAGAAGGTGGCGTGAGGAAGAAGAAGAGGAAGCCCAGGAGGGAGAGCAAAACACGGGAAAGGAGGAAAAGCAAACAATAGGAGGTGGGGGAGACAAACCCACCTTCCCCTCTTCCCTCCATTATCTCCTTTCCCATCCCCCTCTCACCCTTAACGAGGGATAGTTTTCTCCTCGCTTCTCATCTCTCTCCTCCCCTCCTTTCCTCACCGTCTCCAGGGACCAAACACACCCCTGACAGGTTGCCATGGAAACGCCTCACACACACTCTCTCTCACAGACTCACTCTCACTCTCTCCCTCTCTCTTGCAGCGGTAACGCCTGTATCCTCTCTCTCCTCCATTAGCATCCCTCTTGCTTAGAGACAGCAGGGGCGGCAGTTGTCGAAAAACCCTGACGTACGGCGAAGTCCCCGCGCCTGAATCCATTTGTCATGAGAAAACTTACTTTGATATTCCATATTCAGGGGCACAAGATGTAGAAATCTGGTGATGAATTATTTGACACAGCTCAACAAACTGTTGTTCCTGAACGCCCCCTTTTTTTATTTTTAGATATGGCTTACAGATGCATATCTGGCAATTTCCCCCTGAACTTTGCTCCCCGTTAGAAAGATAAGAACAAGCAGATTTAATTACCTTAGGCATGCCATACTCAATTAATGCCTGCTGAAGTCAGACGAGAGACAGTAGCTGAATCCCTTGGCTGGAGCATAACTCATTTATAATTCAGCCCCATTTCTCATACTTAAGGTCAGAATAGAAGTGTGTAAAGTAAGGTTCTTTTTTTTTTCTCAAGCACTCATCCGCATGAAAGAATATATCTACACTATATCTCACCCCCGCAGGCTTTTAGAGATCCTGGTCCACTCTGGGGGGTACAAAAAAAGGACTGTGTTCCTCTGCTGCAGGGCCACTTTGACTCACAGCAGAGCACCAGCCGCCAACTTCATACAGTGCATGTGTCATCCCCCGCTGTGCAGCTCGGGGAGGGTTTTATCCACCTTGTGAAGTGTGTTGGTGTCATCATGTCGTCCAGGGCACAGATGCAATCTCTTTGCTGCATCAGTGGAAGAAAAAAAAACTACAGTCCCATCCACAGGCGACAACACACCATTGACACATTTTTTTTTTTTTTTTTTTTACATGTAACATCACTTAATTGACTCCCTTTTCAACCCACAATGCTGGAGGGAGGCAAGTGTCGTCATCCACCCAAACTCACACACTGAATGCACCACATTCTTCTCCCCTCAACACCTACATCACTCCCAAACTGAGGCTTGAGCTTTTATCTCCATCCTCATTCATCACAGACGTCATGGGCTCCTCATCACTTCTCTTGTTTGTTTATTTATTTATTATATTACTTGCATCCAACCCCAAAATGCTCACACCTCGTGCCCAGATAGGGACTACGCCTACAGCCTGCTGATGAAACCAAGTGTCAATATCTTTTTTCCTGCGAGTTAACAGTCAGTTATTAGCTACTGAGTCGTGCAAGGAAAAGATTTTCATTCATCCTGGCAACAGATTGGAGCCAACGGAGCTCCAGACTGGAGTGTGAGAGCTGTTCAGTGCTCAGCGGAGTGTCATGAGTCTTACCTTTTACCTGCTCCTCCACATGCCAAAAAATCCTCCTTCACGTTTTACATCACTGAGCGGGGAGTCCGAGGCACACACACACACACACACACATACACACACACACACACACACACACACACACACACACACTCTGACTGACTGACACACTCACACACTTGCACACACTGGGGATGCAATCCTCTCACTGAGTTGGTCTCCTTCCACTCTGTCTTCCACCAAAAACTACCTTCTTAAAAAAATCCGGTTTTTCTTTTTAATTTTTTCTCTCTGTTTTTTTCTCTCAGATGTGGTTTTGTCTCCGGTAACCGGGCAGGCTCATCCTTCCTGGCGGCGGCTCCGGGTTTAACGAGGCATCGGCACAGCGCTGGGTGACGGCGGGTAGAGAGAGGTAGAGGGAGGCAGAGGAGAGAGACAGAGATGCGTAAAGCCCGCAGCTGCAGCCACACAGAGACTCAGCTACTCCTGCCTTCACAATAAAAGCCTGACAGAGAATATAAAATAACAGATGAAAACATTAAATAACCAAAGACAAGGTGGCTGACGTCACTTGTGTGCACTGCAAATGTTAGCACAAAGGATCACAGAAAAAAACCCTGCAGTACACTGGTTATCCAGAGATCTTTAATTGCAAGTGAGGCTGTGTGCCTGCTGCTGTCTTACACAGGAGTGAATAAATGCACTGAAGAAGTTATTTTATTGGTAAATACATTAAGAAACTAAAAGATAAAATATACAGATATATGATGGAATGTGTCTCATGTGGATTCATTTTTCTTTCAGCAGGATCCTCCTTTTTTAATATGGTTTGCAGTACAGAATTTTTAAAAAAAAATGCTCAAATGATTCCAACCAAGCACATCAAATTAGTGTCATCCATTTTCATCCACTCACCCGGGGCCAGGTTGTGGGGACAGCAGGCCAAGCAAAGCATTCCAGGCCAGATGAAATATGTAATCCCACCAGCATGTTCTGGGTTTGCCCCGGGGCCTCCTACCAGTGGGACATGCCCACTCCATCTCCAGTGGGAGGCACCCAGGCAGTATCCTGATCAGATACCAGAACCACCTCAACTGACCCTTTTCGACACGAAGGAGCAACGGCTCTACTCCGAGCTCCCTCCAGATGTCCGAGCTCCTCATTCTACCTCTAAGGCTGAACCCGGCCACCTCACGGAGGAAACTCATTTCAGCCGCCTGTATCTGCGATCTAATTCTTTCGGTCACTACCCAGAGCTCACGACCATAGGTGAGGGTTGGGATGTAGATGGACCACTAATTCGAAAGCTTCGCCTTCCGGCTCTGTTCCGTCTTCATCACAATGGTCTGGCACAGTGGCCACATCAGTGCAGAAGCCACACTGAACCGCCAAACCATCTCACACTCCATTTTATCCTCACTTGTGAACAAGATGCCGAGATACTTGAACTCCCACGCTTGAAGCAGTAACTCATTTATTGTCATATAAACCTTTTATGTTCAAAAGTAGTCCGATCACTTGTATAGCGCTTTTCTAGTCTTCTAACCACTCAAAGCGCTTTTACACTATATTTATAGCAGGAGCAATTTGGGGTTCAATATCTTGCCCAAGGATACTTCGATATGCTTGAGGAGGAGCTGTGGATCGAATAATCGATCTTCCAATTGGTGGACGACCCGCCCTATCTTCTGTGCCTCAGCTGCCCCATATAGCATGTTTGAGTAGTATGCATAGTCAGATGGACTTTGTATCACCCATGGTACAAAAATGAAGCCAAAATATTCTGGATACAGCCGCCACCATCCTGCGCTGGTGACCTCAGTTGGAACCAAACTTATCAGAAACACTTGGACCTACATCAGTGTGATAAGAAGTACTTAATATGACAAAAAATGATTAAATGAATTGATTTGATGAGTCTTTAGTTTGTCCCATGTCCTATCTGCTATCATAGAGTGGGCGAGGTTTACAACCTGTACTGCAGCCAGCCACCAGGGGGCGATCGAGATGTTTTGGCTTCACTTTTGGGGAGCTGTAATGTCATCCATCTTAATATACAGTCTATGACCCAGACGCAAACACAGGGAGACACATAGGATCGGTTTAAAAAGTCATTAATAGTAAAGCACTGGAGGGTAGGGGGACTAGAGGCTGAGGAAGGTAAAGAATAGATGAAGGTCAGCAGGGTGTAGAGGGGTTCAGATTGCAGAGTTGGAGGTGCTGGCTAACTGCTGGAGAAAAGTAAAGGCTACCGGTGAGTAATGGCAAGAGATAAAGGTAGTTAGGGTCAATAGGTGGGACCCAACAGTAGAGGTCTTCATAGTTCCAAGTAAAGGAGTTGGAAGCTATCCAAACTATATTTATCTTCCTGAGACCCGAACTTTTGTGTAGTATGCATTTTTAATTCCTCCTAGCTATTTGGGATCAGTAGGACCCAATAAGTATGATAAACTACACATTGTCAACAATAACAAAAACCCAATGTCCTCAAATGAAAACTTCTTAATCAACAGCGTCTTAGCTTATTACTGTTGTTAAAATAGATCAAATTTGTTGCTGTATTGAACTACAAACATTACTAATCATAGATAAACAAGTTTTAACCATAACATTTGATCAAATTCTGGACCTTGTCCACTTTTGTGTTGGGATCAGCTGCAGACTGACTTGGCAGCGATGGCTGCCATCTTGTTTTCATATGGATTACTGTATTGTGCTCTTACTACCACTAGATGGCACAAAAAAGTGTCCATGAATGAGAACAACAGGTCTAAGTTAAGTAGAATGAAGTATAAGGTCAAGTAAACCCAAAATGTGATGTCCATATATGAGGACAGGGGGTCTAGGAGGTTATAGGGCTTTTTCATTGGTACTTTAGGGTACGTGGAGCCAAACCCTGTTGATTTGCGTTTCCATTATCAGTTTAAACACGCCAAGTTGTGCGGAGTCACACCTAAGATAAACCATCTCCAGAGTCAGGCGAAATCGCCCCCAACCACTTCCAAGTGGGTGATGTCAGATGGGCTTCTTCATCATTATAATTAATGCAAATAAATGAACTGTCACAAGAGTGATGCATATTTCATGCTGTATGCATGCATATAATTTCATTCACTGCTTCTCTAAGGCTACCAGCAGCTCTCGGGAAACTTTTAAAGTAGAATGTTTTCTTGCACATTACTCAGTACTTGAGTTGATGTTATGAATCAGTCAGCACACCTTAAATGTCAATATGACAACTCTGACTTTTCCATTTGTTTTTGTTGGTGTTCTTGCATGACATATGCTTTAGTGAGAATTGTATCTTCACACACTTAAAAATGTACATGCATTTCAACTGGATTACGCAAATTGTGTTTGATAAAGGGTGACTAGTCTAACCTGGTCCAGGTAGGGTTTCCTTTTTACCGCTTTTTCAATATGTCTAAAACCCAAGTGGATCCTGGCATCTTGCTATCAGCCCTGATCACATAGTGTGTGAATTTATCTATCGATTTTTTTCCTGTGGTCATTTTAGTGATCGATTTCCTCATTTCTTCGTCTGTTCTTGTACTATTATCAGTTTGTCATGTACCATGTTATTGATTGCCTAACATATTTTACAATTTATTCATCTTTTCCATCCATCCATCCATCCATCCATCATTCATTCATTTTCAAAGAAGTCACTATCGGTCCTCTGTGCAGTACGTTTGACCAAAGTGGAGCAAATTACCAACACACTCGCCCTATTATGACTATTTGCATGCAAACAAAAGTCATTCACTTTGACACTAAGCTTCTTGTGTCAATCCCAAATTTAGAATAATGAGAGGCACAAGAAGGAAGAAGACATGATAATGATGGTGAGCACTCATGCTTTTGTGCGTAGAATCGGATCAAAATGTCACCTTAGCATCAACTTAAAGGCTTCTCATAGACAACTGGCATCGATCAATTCTCTAATCAATTTCTGTTGAAACAAATGAATCATTACATCAGAGGTGGACAACACTGGCTTCAAGATAAGCTTATCTGGGTTTTAAGAACAGATCAATACCAATGGCTCACATAGCCAATCACTCAAACCCTGATCACATCTCTCCTGAGCAGGATTTGCTTTCACGTTTAAATATAGACAGTAGCAACTACTTTACAACTAGAGTGTCCAGAGAAAACATGAATAACCAGAAAATATATCAGAGTGATGGTTTGTCTGAAATGAATTTTGCAAAAAGCACTCGTGTTTAATGTTTTATTTTGAAATCTTTCACAGGAAGTCCTATTTCATATTCTGGCTGGCTTGCTGCTGGGGTGGTGGGAATCCAGTCTTCCAAGTTAATCAGTCTGCTATTACCAGTGAACAGCAGCTCACAGCATGAGGCAAAAAAGAGAGGTGCGTCTGTGGGATCTATTTTGTTTCTACCTCCCCTTCCTCTTTTTTATTTCTTGTTTCTTCCTAAGTCTGCTCTGTGCGACTCTTATTCTGAGATCGGCTTTTATCCATTCTTACCCTTTATCCTCGTTACTCATACACACCACACTTCCCTTTATCTGTTGCCTATTTTAATCTCCTGTGACATACCCCCATACTGTGAGTCACAGGGGACCCTCAACTCACACGTGGCATAATGAAGACATGAAATGTGTGTAAGAGGGTTTCTTACACTTCTATTTCTGTGAGGACCAATGTCCTCACAACGACAGCAAGATATGAGAAAAAAATCTTCCAAAGTATGGCATATTATATAGGTTTGTATAGAGGAAGGGATTTAGGTTATGGAGCAGTAAATGCTTGGCATAGGTATTTACACATTTTATATCTGGTTTGTTTAATCCACACAAAAATCTAGGAGAGAAAAGCTGCCACGACTTTATGGGGAGTTTTACAAGATATAGGGTGTGAATTAGCGAACTTTAGAGGTGCTGGTAGGTGTGTTTTTGAACTTTGGGGAGCCAGGCTAGCTGTTTCTAGTCTTTTTAGCTAAGCTAACCATTTCCTGGCTGTAGCTTGAAATGTAACTGGCGTTGCCAGATGAGAAATGTTAAACCATGGCACCAGAGGTTTAAAATTATTGTACTTTGAGGAGTCATAGCCACAGAACAAATATTCATAAATATGTAATTTTACAACACACATATTAAAACAACTTTTGATACGCCCAGAAATCCATCCACATTTGTTTTTTTGGTTTTTTTTTAAGCAAGCTGAAGTAACTATGACATATGGAAGGGGGTATGAGTCCTTAAGTCCAGTCTGACAGTTTTTGTGATAGCCTACTATTACAAGATTTCAAAAATTACAAGACAAGCCCATTTACAAGCCCATTGCGTCTCATACAGACACTGGTGGTCAGGAACTACCAAATCTTTGAGAGCTTGTACCCTATTTTCCCACTGGAATTGTACCCCACACACATACTGTGACTGGGTAAACCAACCTCGTCATATATTGATGTTTTGGTCATGGAATTTCCATTTCCACATACAACGTGCGGTTGCGGGTTGTGGCTGCATTGGTTTTTGACGTTCTGGGACATCATGGCAAGTTGTCTTCTTTCAACATACACTTCTATTTTCATAGGAAATTTAATGTTTACATACAGACTCTTTCAAAATAAACGCACTATTTCAGTACAACACTGCGAATTGACAGGTCACTACCCAGAGCTCACGAATTGGCAAGAAAAACACATGGTTAGGCTTAGGAAAATAGAACAGGGTTTGGCTTTAGAATCTTACGGGACGCGAAAAGAAGGTGAAAGTCTGAGTTAAACTACAACGGCAACTAGCCGTGTATCATGCCGACGTTTAAGGGCGCCTTTTTCGTTGGTTTCTGATGCTGCAAGTCACTGCCCAAGTGCTGGATTTCGACGACTTCGGAGTGAGACCATGCTCATATATGATGTGGATGTGTTTGTCACATCACATAACAGTCTTTGTCGGAGGGGCATATGGCTGCCTTTTGTGTATATTCTTTTCTTGACTTCTAGAGTGAGATCCGACCGATGTCTTTTTATGTCTTTTCGTGTCATTCTGGTAATTGTATAGAGCTTGTGGATGCAAGACAAATTTCTGTTAGAATGGGCAATAAAGTCTTGTCTTGTCTTGTCTTGTCTTGTCTTAGAACTCTATGCTCCAAGAATGCACCTGTGGTTCCTAGAGTCTCCAAAAGTACAATGAGAGCCAGAGCCCTTAGCTATCAGACTCCACTTTCATGGATCCATCTCTCAGTTTCAGCCCAGGGGGGTAAACACCATCCCCACATTGAAGACTAGACTTAAGACTTTCCTCTTTGATAAAGCTTATAGTTAGGGCTGGTTCAGGCTTGCCTTGGACCAGCCCCTAGTTAGGCTGCTATAGGCTTAGTCTGCTGGGGGACTTCCTGTGATACACTGAGCAGCTCTCTCTCTTGTCTCTTCGTTTGGATAAATTCATGTCCCATTACTTCATGTTACTAACCTGGCATCTTTCCTGGAGCTTTTGTGCTTTTCAGTCTGGTGGGTTCGCACAATTCAGGGTTGTACCTGGACTGTGAGTCATGGTTGTGATGCCTGATGCCCACTGCTACTGCAATTATTATTGGTCATATTTCTACTGTTATTATACACATGATTATTATTATTACATACATATACTATCATAAGTCAATATATACATAGGATATATAAGTGTTACTATATATGCTGTTGTTGCTATGCATTTTCCTTTTGTCTTTCTTTATGTATCATTTTGTCATATGGATTGTCTGTACTCCAATTTTATCATGTTGGTCTGTTTTCTGTACACAGGACATCTATTGCACGTTTGTCCAACCTTGGAGAGGGATCCTTCCTCAGTTGCTCCTCCTGAGGTTTCTACCATCTTTTCCCCGTCAAAGAAGGTTTCTCTTCTATAGCTATCGGAGGTATAAATTCCTCTCGTTTAATGTAATTGTTTTGTTTTTGCTTGTTTTAATTGAGGTGTTTCAGTAACATTCAATCCATCAAATTAATGTTTTTACAGAGCCTCATCCAAGTTAATGTAATTAAAGCTGCTTTATAGCTGAAAAGCTGAAATGAGGACAATGCATCAAACTAGAAGAGGAAATATTTGATGTTAACATCATGAGTAATGGGAGTGTAATAAATTACAGAGCGATAAAAAGTGTGAAGAGCTACAGACATTTTCGGTTAGGCTTTAATTCCTCCTCAGCTTGGTTGCCATAGATGCCAGAACCGTGTTCCTCTTTGGTCTCTAGTTCTGTCTTTACTGCTTCTATTTTGGTCTCCCTCTCAGTCCAAAGTGTCAGGCAGCGCAGGAGGGGAGTGGCAAGCCAGTCTTTCACCACAGGGACAGAAGCGCAGTGTTAGGTTGTCTAGCCAGAACCCCATAGAGACATTAGCCCCACAGGTACATGCTAATGAAGACGGTGGAATCAATATTCCTGCCATCCCCCCCACAGCGACTCACACACACACACACACACACACACACACACACACACACACACACACACACACACACACACACACACACACACACACACACACACACACACACACACACGTTTGTTTTTTCCATACTTGTGAGGACCTACCACTGCCTGCACCTGACAGGTAAGGTACAGCTTCACCTATACTGGTAAATATCATTCATTAATTGTAGTCACTACTTTTTGGCAATCACAGTTTGCTTTAAACTGCGCACTATACATGCATGTGAAGAGACCAATAATATTAAAGCCGCATTTTATGCCAAAACCTAGAGAAAACTGTCAATACCACTGTCATGTCTGTTTGTTACATACAGCCAGTGCCTGAAATTATCTTCTTGACACACCAACCAAAGGGACTGGTAGATTAAAAAAATCCACTGTCGAAGCATATTTTTTACCGGCCAAAATCATAAATTGCCCTTTTTTCACACGCATACATTTGTTCAGTACATAAAGTTAAGAAGGAATTATGTTTAATACAAACTTATAGAAGAGACCAGAGCAAAATTTGACCAAACATTATTATTGCTCATCACCACAGCCTCAGTATGTTCCCTCTAAGCAGTGATGCAGTGTATATGGCTGGGGCTTTTATTGTGAATGGTAAGAACACAGAGTGAAGCAATTTTGCAGCTGTTGATAATGTGGCAACAAGGAGTTCGCAGTCTTGATTTAGAACACAAAGCCTCTGTGTTATTACGCTATTTATTATCTTCATTAGCATGGGAACAAATCACCTGAAATCCTTGGCTTCACATATCGGTGGTAGCCAATGGATGGCTAGTGACAGTTTAGCAGTTCAGCTGATGTCCTGTACAGTAAACAGTGCCTCAAAACTCAGAGTTGTTGTTGTTGTTGTTGTTGTTGGCTGTCATTACAATTTTTTCACGTTTTCCTACAAAAAGTAATGCACCCAAATTCGTACATATCCCACGTATTTTGAAAGGCTGCGATCACGGAACCAATATGCTGACTGCAGTAAACAGGGAGGCTGTCCTGAGTGCTTGTAAGGAGGCAGGTTGGGGTTGGAGTGGTGAATGGGGGACTTCTCCCTGGAGTTGCATGTTTAGATCTGTGTGAAGTTTGAATGAACTTTGAGTCATTTTGAGGTGCATCCCTGCCATGTTTCTTTTCCTAAACCTAACCTCAGTAACTTGCCTAAACCTAAAGACACCAAACCATGATTCTTTTCCGAAACCTAACTACATAACTTTTATTGCCCAAGCCTCACTTCCGTAATTTTATGTCAATTACGTAACTGTACATTAAGGACGTAACGTCATTCGTAGGACGCAAATTCGTAGGATATCATACGAACTGTTGTTCATACATTTTTATTAGGATATTATACAAACTGTTCTAGGAGAATATGTTGGTGTGTGTATGTGTGTGTTAAACCCTGACACTGCAGCAGAGGAGCAGCAGAGCAGTGCACCTGTAAATGACACCAAAACACAGTAGATTTTCAACACATTACATGACTATTTTAGAACAAACCTGCCAGTGATGTGGATAGTTTGCCGAATTTGCAAAAAATCCACCCGCATTTGGTGCTTAGCAGGTGTTAACTACATAAAGCATTGCCAGATGTTTGATAACTTTGCAATCTCTACAATGTATGATCAATAATGCCATAATTTACGATATTTTTAAAATATTTTTTGGGGGCATTTTTGCCTTTAATTGATAGGAGAGCTAAGTGTGAAAGGTGGAGAGAGAGAGGGAATGGCATGCAGCAAAGGGCCACAGGCTGGAGTCAAACCCAGGCCACTGTGGCAACAGCCTTGTACATGGGGCGCCTGCTCTATCCACTAAGGCACTGACGCCCCCATAATTTATGATAATTTGACCATTTTATGATGCTTACAATTAGCAGGTTTTTAGTCTGCACTGTCTCATTTTAATTCATTTCCTGACATAAACAGGATAGCAAAATATGGATCCTACGTCTGCGTTTACGCATCTCTTTTCAGCCAGTCATGCTTGGAGTAGGCTATAGGTGGATTTATACTTGTGCATCAGCTCTACGCAGAGGCTATGCCACAGCCCTATGCACATGGCCTATGCCGTTGTGAGCATTTATGCTTGTGTGGTGGTGTGTCTGTGTCACTTTGCAGTTACACCTCCAAAACACTAGCTGGCGGTGGGATTTCTGTGAAGTGCTGTAAAGTTTAGTTGATTCAGAACACACATTAAACACACATTAAACATGGCTTAATAACAACAATTTCAATTACAATCACACAAGTTGCCTTCATTATAACTCGCAGGATTTAGAGACAAAGCACTTGTCTTTTGCTGGACAAGCCTGTGGCATTTTACATTTTACAAATCAGTCTAGTGCTTAGTAGACTCATAAAAATAGACAGGGAGTCTAGTGTAGTTACATTTCTAGGGAGGTGCATGTCAGGCTATGGCGTAGGCTCTGCATTGACAGCGTAGGTATGGTGTTGATTCAATGCAGAAGTATAAATCCCGCCTAAGACGAATGCCACTTGCCAGCACAACTGTCGTAGCAGCTTTATCTTTCTCACTACAGCCTCATCTTACTTCCAGGGCACCAAAAATGGTCACTGTTGTAAACCTAGCTAATGTGCAATACAAATAGGAGAACAAGGAAAAGCAGCATCTAGAGCACACACCCCTGGCTACACAGAGGCAAAAACCCACCTGTAGTTCTTTCTTCTTCCAACTACGTCCCGGGTACATCAAATGATGGCGCTGGATGCAGAAAGAAAAGATTTTGCAGCTGCAAACTTCGCTTGCTTGGTCAGTGCACTGAGGAATTTATTTCTTCAATCAAGTACCACTGATTGGACTTCCACGTAAAAGGCAGTGAATTTTCCCTTTAAATTCACCTGCTGTACCAGATGGAAATAAGCCCTGAATAAAAGCTACAATAAAAAACAGCTGGATCCTGAGAACTATGGTGACAGATACCCTCGTGGAACAAATATAACTAAGTGAATAAATATCTAATAATATTCCACTCATGTCTGCACAATTGCAGACTCCTTCCAAAACTGAGAAAATGTTTTCTTGATTGATGGCAAATAATGACGGAGTCAAGGCTATAAATAAATCCGAGGTTCATTTTTGACATTTCAGATTGATAAACAGGAAAAATTATTTCACTGTATTAATACCCCGAGTGATTAAAACATAGGGTACATGACATTTCAATTTTCTTTTTCTAATCTAACTGAAAAGGTCAGATGAGGAGACTGTAAACTTAATTTGAGACTGACAGCCCTTTCAGAAACGAGGAGCACACACTGCCAGATCTGGGTGACAGTAATTATGCCTTATGAAGTAAAAGTCACTTTTGCAATCATTTAATTTGTCCTGAATTTAATACCTGTGATAATTAATAACTGTTTGCCTCACCCACTCCTCCCAGCAGACTCGTTATTAGGGACACGGGCCAGGGAGAAAAAAACACACAAAGCCAAGAAATGGGAGACTGTAACAAAATATAAAACTTGACAATGCATTGTCATATTTAAACTGAAGCTATGAAGCTGTGTAAAATGCCAAAAAGAAAGAAAGCAAAGAAAGTGATAAACCTAATTTGAAAGATCTAAGGGGCAAAGTGACAGGCTGCAGGTCAGCCTACTTCCCAACACGACTTGCTTCCACTGTCTTAGAGCCTGGTGACGGTGCAGCCTCAGGATCACAAGCATCTGGCTTACATTGTAAATGTCGCCTGTACTCACGCAGAGGTTGTGCAGAAAGGCAGAAACAACAGAGACAGAAGGCACACCATTTGGTCTCACCTCCAAGGCCTTGAAAACAATCGTGCCACCTTGACTTTATCATTCCAAAGGTGTTTTGTGCCTGAGTGAGCCTTGAGTTATGTCATCAAGGTGTACCCAGTTCATGTATATCCTCTGCTTTACAAGGCAATGCTTGCACACACCAGTAATGTGGACAGGTCTTTGTTCGTGCCCAAAAACCTCAGGGGGACCCCACATGAACCCACATTGTTTCTGTCCAAGCCCGACCTAAGCAAGAACCACGGCAGCAGTTTTGGGCCCAAGCCTGGTTAATAACCTGCATTTTCATTTGTAAATTAAACATTTACATGCTAAAGCCAATTAAAGTCATTCAGTCTTTCAGGGCTGACATTTGTAACACAGGGTGCATTCATAAATAGTCATAATGTGCGCTCGAGTGCACAATACATTCCATGTATTTCCATGTATTTCTGTGAGACCAGGTTGGAAACAAAGCTCTAATCTTGGGTAGCTCATTCATTCCTTCCCCTGCAGACAGAAACTGTCTATATTCATCACAAACTGTATGCATTGAGGCAAAAAGTTACATAACACCTACACCTTCCCCAAGTCCATAGTGGCATGTCCCTCGTTGATGCCTGACCAGCCTCCTGGTGATCTTGTGAACCACAGTGGGGTTGCATAAGGCCTTGCATGTTAGGCTGTGTGACAGCTTGCCTTTAACCAAACAGCAGCACCTCCAGCTGATGTGCTCTGCTCTGCGTCCAGCCGTTGAGTCAGGTTGTTTACTGCCACTCTGAGCAGTCAGAAATCTGCTTAAAGGTCACGCTTCGAAGTAAATACACAACACAGAGATGTTTGGTTTGCTCTGGCTTACTTCTTGGCAAAAAGTCAAGTGTTATTTGACATTTAGTAATTGCTGAATGCTGTAGACTCAAATCATTTTCATGGGTGTGGAGAGGACTTTGTGGTCAGGATGTTTTGATAATAATAATACTAATAAATAAGAAGAATAATTTTGGATGTATTTGTTTTCTTGCAGAGGTTTGGATGAGAGTATTGATACCAGTTTTATGTCTGTACGTTAAATATGAAGCTAGAGCCCAGTATGAAGGCAACAAGGGGAACAGGTAGTCTGGCGTTGTCTACAGAAAATGATAAGTAGCACCTCTAAAGCTCCCTCATTGACATGTTATCCACCTTGTTTGTTTAATCTCTTCAAAAGTGCTACAATGACAAGTTGTGGTTTTACATGGGATTACATGCTGGCATTATTTCTTGGGCCAAATGCAGTGACTTTCTGGCCGTCACAGGGAGGTTGCCAGGCAACCAGACTCAGGTCGTCACTGATCCTGATAAAATATGATCAAATTTTCTACCTTTGGACAGAGATAGACTAGGTGTGTCCCCCTTCACATAAACATGATTAGGTTTGTAATCTGTAACAGGACATTAATCATAGAATAAAGAAAAAGAGACTAATATGAGGGAAACTTCTACCTCTACACTCATAGAAATAGAGCTGAGGTTCTACTCAGAACCATTTTCTTCTTAAGAACCCCATTTTTTAAGAAAGGATTCTTTGACACCTCTTTGTAAGACAAAGGCCTCTAGTTTCGCAGACCGGGCAAGGCGGGGGCGCAGCGCACCTGCGCTTCGCCAACTGGGTGTGGCCAGGCGGATTTTGCAAGTTTGGCACACCGTGTGCTCTGGCGCAGCAACTCCTCTTTCCAACCACCGTCCCCCCTACCTGCGCAAGTCGGAAAGAGGGAGGAGAGAAGGAGTGGAGTGGGTTTTACACACATCACACCAATCAAATGAGCCCCTCTCCTCGCCCTTAAATGCACTGCACGAAGGCGTAATGAGAGTTTACTCAATTCGCCATGGCAGAAGAGAGCAGCAGCGTCAGACGGCCAAACTTCTCCCAGGAGGAAACTGATGTTTTGGTCCGGGAGGTCCAAGCTCGCAGTGTCTGAATATACAGAACTGCGAGCAGACCTCCACGGGCTGATGATGCAAAGGTAGCCTGGGAGGAGGTCACCACAACTGTAAATCAATGTTGCATTTCTCTCATGCATGCACTCTCTCTCGCAGTCTCACTCTGTTTCTTTTCTTTTGACTTTTCTAAGATGACAGATGCTGAATATATACTCCCTATCTGATGCTGTGGCTGTTTGTGGTTGGCTGAGAGGGATGTGAACTCATTAGTTTGCAGCTGTGTTAATCAAATCAGGTTGGGTTTCCATTACGCGTGTCAAACGGTGCCAAACGGTGCCAATCCCCTTTGATCTGACATCAGATGTGACGGGACAGTCAATATAGAGATACATTTATGTGCTGATTGCAGATAGTTGCATTGAATAGTGGTTTTTGGGTATTTATTGCCTGATATTCTGGAAACCTGCCTGTGAGGTTTTGGTGACGTGTGCGCACTGTCTGTTAGGATTGCACCTGGTTTTTCCTGTCCCTCTTCCCTTCCCCCCTCCTTTCTGTGTGAGTGTGAGCAGGTGAGGCAGGTTGCAGCAATCATCTCCACACCTTCAATCATTCAGCAATCCGCCTGGAGTATTTGAGACCGGCTCTTCTCTGCAGTCGTCGCCAGTTCGTTGTCAACCTTTGTATGGTAAAGCTCTTGGCACCTGTCTTGCACCAGGTTTTGTGCATGTTTGTTTTTTGGCCGTTTACTTCGCTCCTAACTCTGATCTCCTCGGTTTCCAGTTTGCATCTCCGGAACTTCAGCTGCTGACCTGCCTCACCTGCTGCTGTCTGTGCCTGCTACAGTCCAGCCTCAAGCTGCATCCTCCTCAGCCTGCTCTGCTCCACTGCCTGCTCCACTCCTCTGACACCCAATCCTGGATCTCCCCCCACCCTGCTTCAGTCCAGCTCTGTCCTCTCCCCGGTCCTTGTTATCTGTGGTACCAGCCAGTGAGTACTACTTGTCCATGTCGTCCAACAGCAGTGTTGCTGCCTTGAATGCAGAAGACCCAGGTTCAAAACCCACTCTGGACTACTAGTATAATTCTCTCAGTGGAGCAAATAAACCCTTTTGAACTGAGCTCTATGGTTGTCTGCATTATTGAGTCCACCTGTCGATCTTTAACTTAACACTGTCTTCCACTTACACCAGCTGTGCTCCGCTGTCACTGCGCCAAGCTGGATCTGTCGACACCTCCCCCTGCTGCACCGCCACACCCATCTCAGCGCACCTTGGCCTGCCAAACTACCAAACTGAGCACGCCTCGGGTTGCGCTGCTCGAAACTAGCTCTGCCCGTCACCCTGCGACGCGCCGGGAAACTAGAGGATCCTCATTCTCAAATATTCAAACGTTGACTTATGTTTCAAATGGTACGTTTAAATGTAGATTTACCTGGAATCTCCTTAATTCATTTATTTTACCTGTGTTCTGCCATAGTTGATTTTTGAAACCAAGTTTTGGTTCCCAACCCCACTGCACCATTAAGATAGTTAAAAAAAAAGATTATTGTGAACCATGAGTGTTGTTGGTTGCCCTGGCCTTTTAAGAGTCTCATGAAGCCCAAAGTTCCTGGAAACGGTTCCCTTGAACCAAGACCAACCTGTAAAACTAAACCCATCATTGGTGTGAGGGAGATCTATAGGTAATGTATTCAGATACTTCTGAACCCTTGGAATTTGAAAGGGTTCCCAGCAGAATCACCTGAGTAGGTTTTAGATGAAATCCTTGGTATATAAAAGGTCTCTTGGTAGAACTCCCTGGGTGGGTTCGAGATGAAACCCTTGGAATTTTAAAAGTGTGTCTGGTAGAATCCCCTGCGTCGGTTTTAGATGAAACCCTTAGTATATAAAAGGTTCCTCAGAAGAACTTCTCAGGGGGGTTCTAAATGAAACCTTAGGTAAAACCTTTGGAATATAAAAGGTTTTCTGGTAGAATCATGAATTTTAGCCCCAGACAGGGCTCTGGGTGGAACCATTTCACTATAGAATGGTTCTCTGTTGAACCTCTCATAGGGTGCTCTGGGGCAAATCTTTAAGGAAGGTCCTACCAGGAACCAAAAAGGGTTCTCCTATAGGGACAAACCAAATAACCCCATATGGCTCTAGTTAGCACCTTTATTTCCAAGAGTGTACAGCACAAGAGAACAAACATTAAACTGTGCACTGTATGTTTTATTAAAGGCAGAGTTTGCAATGACCCTAAAGCTTAAAATATTTCTGTTTAGCCCACCGTGGTGTGGCTTTTTTCACTATCTGCACAATTTTCAGACTTAGCCTATAGGGATGTAGATGCTGGATGTTAGAAAGTAGAGGATAAAGTGTCTGGTTAGCATAAGAGGCAGCAGTATTAACTACTTTATCACTGGTCAAGCGCCTTGTGACTTCATAGCATCCAGCAAGGAATACTGCAGCATCTATTCCTTTTTATTGTGTTGTGGGAGGCAAAGTGTTCATGAGAGAGCAGAAAAACCTGGTGAGCGCCTGTAATAATAAGCGGTTGGGTGTTCAAGACGTGTAATGAAATCATTTTACCACCAATAGCTGGTAAATGAGAACACGGAGGCAGTGATCAGAGGATGAGGATTCAGACCACAGAGCTATAAACAGGTCGTTAATGGAATGACATGGGAGACAGAGACTGAGCCTAATGTCAATAAAATATCCAGCATATTGTGATAACTTCAAATGGCAAATTTAAAGCTTTTAAATGTTTCGTCTGCACAGAGAAAATGTGTTTATAGAACAACAACATACTAAAATGAGCATCAGAGACAAAATAACCCTTATTTAACCTTCCTTCCTTATTGCAGCCCTCTACAGCAGTGTTTATAATTACTTTAAATGTTCATTATTCTGAGTTAGGCTCAAAATATAGTATCAGTTCAGCTGTACTCGTGGAACTCAAGCGAAAAATACTGTACAGTATACGCCTCAGAGGAGCAATTAAACGAAAAGCAAAGCCAATTTATCGTGCACATTAAATTCACACAGGCCAACCCTATAACAGTCTTGCACAAATGCACTTGTTTGGAGAATTACTGAGATAACAACCATGAAAAAGTGACAAGTGGCTCCGAGGTGGGCGTTGAATAGTTGGAGGCTGCATCAGTTGGTGAATGCAAGCCAAGTGCACAAAGGCAGCAGCTGACTGCAAAGCACCTGAGGCATTAAAAACAAGCAAAAAAAAAAAAAAGATGTGGCTGTCATCAAACGCATCTAGCTGTAACTTACTGGGAAACACTAGGTTTAAAAGGTGGCAAGAATTTTGGTTTATAAATAGTCACTGTATCTCACCAGACTCAATTAAAGACAACTGTGTTTAGATAAGTATTATGAATGTCCGCTGATTTAAAGGAGTACTTTCTTTCATTTATTCCAATAAAAGGCCAACAAAGCTCAGCACACCAATACAATTGTGTTAAGGTTAGGGCTTCCCTCTGGGGACACCCATTATAACTATGTAGTCTGTGAAGTCTTGCACTGGCAAAAGTACTCCTTGACATACTGGTACTGGAAATAAAAAAAAAACATGTATCTACAGAAAGAAGGCTAAATTTTGAAGGACATCCATGCTTTTCCACAACAGCAGCAATAATGTTGCCGAAGTCCTTATAGGGCAGCAGTGGCCTTGAGGATAGATCATCCATAAGACTGTGGCAGACGACATAATATGCTTTCCTCCTTTTTATTGCATGCATACAGTGCAGTCTTAGTGCCTGAAGTACAACATAATTTCTTAATTCTCTACAAGCTGTTACAATGTTCTGTTTATTTTCTGTAAATGTCTTGTTATACACCAACTGTATGAAGAGGAAATCGCTCTCTGAAGTGCATCCCAGAGGGTTTGCTCTATTATTTTAAGTCTACTGGAATAATAGTCATGTTCCAATTCTTTGATAGGCTAGATACTAGCTGTATACTCTATGCACCATATGCTAATTATTAATGCATGGTGTTTTGCAGTTGGTATACACACACACAAAAAAATCAGTGTTCTTTACAGTTTTGTACCAACAGAAATGAATGGATACAATCCATCAAACTGCGGCGGTCAATTAATCTTCAAAAAGGGGAGGCAGATGTTTTTCAAAGATTTAACACTTATCTTTTGTTTTCCTAGATATTTATGCAGCTGTCTCACCACCACCAGCACCACCAACATTAGTTTAATTTTTGTTCAGCTGTGAGCCACTTATTTATTTCCTTTGTGCGTTGGATTGTGGGACAACAGTGCACTCAAAGGAATTTTTTTTTGTTTGTTTAGAAAATTCAGTATGAACAAACCATACACACACAAAACTTGATTAGAACTAGTATGCAGTATGGAACTGAGACACACTTATTGTATGTATTAGCAGGCTACACAAATAATCGTGGCTTGATTTGTACAGTTAGAGGAACAGGCAAACATGAGCTACAGAGGGCTTGGACCTTTAATTTCAACCACTGACATCCAGGTGGTTTTAGCAATTAGTTAATTGTTGTTCTAATTAGTCAAATTACCTGTTAGCTACACTAACACAACAATAGATCAAATGACTATGTTTATGTAAAAAGGGGTTGTTCGTAGTGACAAACCTTTAGAGACCTATCATCCTACTCTCATCATATTTCTCTGCAGTGAAATATGGAGTACCTCAGGGCTCTGTTCTTGGCCCTCTACTTTTCTCTCTCTATGTTTCACCTCTTGGCCAAATGATATGCATACTCATCTGTATGTTTTTGTTGTGTCCAAAAAACTATCATAGTTCTTACCACACCATTTTGTAAAATTTGTTTAGCCTCTACTCAAGAGTAGGTACATTCCCGCCACAAGAGGAACCATGAGTGAAATAGGTGTATGTCAACTGGTCAAACACGGCCAATGCAGCACCAGCAAATGCCATTTATAAGAACCCATCAGACATGTATAGAAAAGACAAGGCAAAACACAAACAACAGTTCATAATGACACAATGGAAGAAAATTGATAAATAGAACAACAGTGACATCCAGCTCCTCAGTGAGCAGTTCCTCTCAGGGAGTCCCCAGAGCTGCTTGGTCCAAAAACACCTATAGACACCAGATGATCAAGTAACAGTAACTCTTGCCAACAGTGTGATATCCCAAAGTCAGACCGCCAAGAATCTTGGTGTTGTCTTTGATACTATCAGCACATTAAAGAAATCACCAAGCCTGCCTACACAACATACTGTTGCTAAAATTTTGATATCTCTCTCCATGGTGATGCAGAGATCCTACTTTACGCTTTTGTATCATCCAGACTTGATTATTGTAATGTTTGTCGCCAGGCCTGTCACATGCTAGTACTAAAGGTCTTCAAATGGGTCTGAATGCTTCAGCTACAATTTTAACTAAAACTACAACATCTGACCATATTATACCAATTTATCTTCCCTTCAGTGAATCAATATCCATGTCAAATCAGACTTTAAGGTGCCCCTTCATATCTGTCTCATCTCCTTAGACTTTATATTTCATTCTGAGCTTTCTGTTCAGAATACAAGACTCCTGTCTGTCCACAGTTTTAAAAAGAAGTCAAAAGGTGGCAGGGCCTTTACCCACCGGGTCCCTTCCCAGCCCATCATATACGATGCTTTGTCATGCCCCTTGGCATGTGATACAGATGCCAAAAGCACCCTTTAGTGTCTTTATGAGAGTCACTGGGGCAAGTAGGAAGGGTGGTGTGGTGGATGGGTCAAAGAAACACAGGACTGCTACCCGGGATGTGTGAAGCCAAAAGTCAGCCTTGTTTAATGTAAGGTTATGAATCTTATGTTTTGGTGTCACCTTATTGATGTGACCTGACATTACATCTGACCACAACCCCCAAAACAACAATACTTATTTTGAGCCTAACCATGACATTTTTTTTCTTAACCTAACCAAGTAGTTTTGTTGTTGTTTCAAAAATGTAAGGATGCCTTTGGCGCTGGTATGAGATGCAGAGGGGCATAACAAAGTGTTGGTAATTGACGACCTATGAATGAGAATGGGTTGCCTTTTTCTTTACCTGAATCAAGGGTCAGAGGACAGAGGTGTCATATGTTGTACAGATTGTAAAACCCCTTGATGTAAATTTATGATTTGCTATATTGGGCTGTACAAATAAAATTGACTTGTCTGCTTTATGTGTAAATGGGACATTGCTACCATGTTTGCCATAACAACTTATAAGCTTACAAAATATCAGTGTTCATCTTGATATGCTGCTCTCAAGTGACCTAAACTGATTAATTCAACCATAAGACTTTGGTAATAATGAAAATCTGCAGATCCACCTCAGCTCAACAAACTGGGTTTGAAGTAATTTAGAAACACTGTCACCATTACATAGCTAACTTTTCAACTGTAAAATGTCCTGCTTAGTATGCATCTTGGTCACAATTAATAAAATAAATACATTTTCACATTGCCAGTGCAGGTGGGACATAACAAAATAGTATGAAATTAAATGTTAGAAAATATTCACTTCAGTGAATCGAGACAACAAATTAAATATGTCTACTGAATCTCTTGAGCTCATTTGTCACAGATGAATGATGCCGGGAGTGCACATGGGGTTATTATTACCAGCCAATTTAATACATAACTGCGAGTGCAAACACCGTGAAACGTCACAAAAGGCTACGCTAATTATCTCCAGTTTGTTTGAACCCTGCCAGTTGTGACCTCACCATCCTTGGAATGTTAGATAAATGCACAGCTCAAATGAATGAGAAATTCTATTGACTGAATATCTTCAAGCTGCTTCGAAAGTGCTCAAACTCATTGACTGACCCAGTTGTTTTAGCAGAAACAACCTTTTAAGTTTTTCTTTTTCCTTTCGCATTCCTTTCAAAACAGCAGTTTTCCATCCTGTGGTTTCACAGTCCTGCTGGTTTTTATTCCAGACATCTAGTGCGGGACTAATTGACGCCTGCAATGCTAGGTGAATATGATTAACTGCAATTAACCACCTGGTAAGATACATAAACAGCGGGACAGGACTGAGAATGACTGTATTAAAGAAACAAATCACTGTGCTAATTAACACAATGCATACTAAATGTTATTTTTTCTATGAGCAAAGGAAAGAGGAAAAGGGCAAAGAGGTTTGTAGCAATGATTACATATGCAAAAGTCAGATTCTGAAAGTCACAAAATGACCACACACCAAAGCAGCTTGGATAATAGAAATGGCTTTAAGGAATAGTTTGACATTTTGGAAAGTGCAGTTATTAATTTTCTTCTCGTGTCTGTCCATTTACAGTAATATGAAGCTAGGAGCCGGCTGGCATAAAGACTGGACCCTTCAAACCCAACCAAATCACAAGAAAAAGTTTGACATTGTACGTTTTGAAAACCAGGGATATGCTAGATTTGCACGTTTCAACAACAGTGTGGTTAACATGTGGTTAGGTTTAGGCACAACAGCTATTTGGTTATGGTTAGAAAGGCCATGCTTGAGCCATGGCTTAAAAGACCCAGTTTTGGGGGGCACAATCCTGGCAGGAAAAGCAACAATGTCTCTGTAAAATCAACCTTTTTTCTTGGCACTATGGTGGTGGTGGGTCGCTACAAAACAGCCACATTTGGAGCCCAAAAAGCCACTGGATAAACAGCAACAGGTCACTACAAAACACCCACACTTTAAGTCTTAATAGCTGCTGAATAAACAGGGACAGGTTGCTACAAAACACGTGCATTTGCAGCCTATAAAGCTACTGGATAAACAGTGAAGGTTGCTGCGAAACACCCATGTTTAAAGTCTTAAAAGCTGCTGGATAAACAGCAATAGGTCACTATAAAACACACATGTTTGGTGCCTTAAATGCCAATGCAAAAACAGTGACAGGTTGCTACAAAACACCCACATTTGGAGCCGCCGGATAAACAGCGACTGGTTGCTACAAAACACCTGTGTTTGGAGCTTAAAAAGCCACTGGAAAAATAGGGATGGGTTGCAACAAAACACCAACATTTGGAACCTAAAAAGCTGCTGGATAAACAGTTACCATTCACCACAAAACACCCACATTTGGAGCTGAAATAGCTGCTGGATAAACAGTGACTGGTTGCTACAAAACACCCGTGTTTAGAACTTAAAAAGCCACTGGAAAAATAGGGATGGGTTGCAACAAAACACCAAAGTTTGGAACCTAAAAAGCTGCTGGATAAACATTTACTGGTCACCACAAACCACCCATGTTTGGTGCCTTAAAAGCCAATGGAAAAACAGTGACGGATTGCTACGAAACACCCACATTTGGGGCCTAAAAACCCACTGGAAACACAGCAATGACTTGCTAAAACACAGCCAGTTTTGTTATTTGTTGGTCTTGAGCAGTGGTCTGCAGTCTGGCAGGTGTCTTACCTGGGTGACATGCCATCCAACATCCCCCTCCCAATGACAAATGTGGAACTGTAACATATTTGTGATTTGCAAAAATGTACAGTGCCAACATTTTCCTCTGGCAACTGGGCTGTTAAAACCGTGTTGTTTTCGCACTTTGGCTTTAGTATGAAGTAAACAATGAAAATGTTAATTGGTGAGCTTTACAGGCGCTGGTGGGCATTTTGTTTTTAGCTTTGGACGGAGCCAGACTAGTTTTGTCCCTCCTGCTCTATCTCTGTGCTAATAACATCTCCTGGCTTTAGCCTCATATTAACGGACAGAGTGGTATCGATCCTTTCATCTAACTCTTGGCAAGAAAGCAAATAAGCACATTTCCCAAAATGTCAAACAACTCCTTGGCCAGGCACTAAAGTTTCAGGCTTTCCGAATTCCAAACCTTTTTCAAGAGTGTGCATTAAAGCAGGACACAAAGTTGGAAAGTTGCCCAAGGGACCAGAAAGCTTCCTCAGCTCCTCACAAACAGTAGAAAGTTAAGAGAAAAAAACTTGGTGCTCCAAGATGTGCTTTAAATGTGACCAATAAAATG
Source organism: Epinephelus fuscoguttatus (assembly GCF_011397635.1). Lineage (NCBI taxonomy): Eukaryota > Metazoa > Chordata > Actinopteri > Perciformes > Serranidae > Epinephelus > Epinephelus fuscoguttatus. Next base: position 33,609,794 of record NC_064765.1, on the reverse strand, counting down.
ATAAAATCAATCCCACACTGCACTGGGAGCCAGCAATGAGAAGCTAAAATGGGGATAATTCTGTGTTTCTTCACTTGGCTGTCAGGAGTAGGGCTTTATATACAGTACATAGACTGGCTCAGACAGGTGGAGAGGGAATTTGGATCAATACTGAAACCCCCACTATGTGTACAATGACTGCTTTACACTGCATGCAGTGATTGTGTCTCATGGGCCCCTCTGCCGTATGTATGTTAAATATATGTCACTGGGCTTTAAATGTAATCCAAGCATTCTTGCTCACAAGGCCGTAAAGTATAGGCTAACTGCCTCTCTGATTACCCTCTTCATTCATTTAATCTGGGTTAGCAAATCCAGCCATTGATCCTGATACTACTGGGAGAAAAATGAACGCCAGAACATACCCTGGGGAAATTGATCAGCCATGTAAGACAATAAAGCATTAAGCTTCACAAATGGCCATGACTTATATGCTTTAGCTGTTCGGATATTGCACAGTGTAATATCCAAGTTAGCTGCTGGCAAAATACACATTTCTTTGCTGTTGAATATGTGATTTAGGGATGTGCCCAATCCAAATACATTATTTGGGAGAGCACAAATAATATGATACAGATATATCACAATGCTCTATATAGCACAAAACAGATATTTACTCCACCTTAAGTTAGTTGTTATTATTCTGGTAAAAAACTGAGATGCATTATGTTTCGTCAGATTGATTTGTATCATTGCTGATGGTCTCTAGATAAAAATGTCTGTTCTGTTTGCATCATAGGACTCTGATTTCACTGACTAGTCGACTACCAATTGTGATCACTATATCTTGATCGTCCCAGCTGAGTCAGCGCACAGTGGGCTTAGAGTGCATTCAAGAAGGAGGCGTCATGCGCAGAAGTAGTGAGACAAAAGTCTGCTGGGACAGCTGGATTTCTTTCAAACCCCCATATGTTATACATCAAAATGAAGCTTAGGACCTAGCTGTATGTGTTCATGTCCTCCATTGTATTTCAATCAGTATTCATCCATTTGAGATGTATGCATCGGTCATAGGTTTCATGGGATTTTGACTTAGCATCCACTAACATCCTACCAAGTATTTCATGGATATTTAAACATATGGAAATAAAGACAGCTGGGAAATAAATGTGGCTTTAGATACGGAAGCGTTTCACTGCCACGCCAGAAAGTAAAAATGGATCAGTGTCATGTTTTAATATGAAAAGTATCTTGTTATGACAAGATGTTTTCATGTTATAACAAGAAACTTAATGTTATAACAATACACTACTTATCTTGTTACAATGCAAAAAGTTTCATGTAAAAATGCGATAATTTATTGTTAGAAAATGTTTCATATTATAAAGATAAATTGTATTTTTTATAACAGTAAAGGTTTCTTCTTACAATGTGGTAAGTTTCTCTGTTGTTACAACATGAACATATCTTGTTAAAACATGAAAAATATAGGAAAATAGAAAAAAAGAACAGGGTTTGGCTTTAGAATCTTATGAGAAGAGGAAGCTGGCCTCTGGGGGAAAGTCGGTGGTTGTTGGATGCATCCATCACCCCTCCCTCCTGCCCCGCTGCATTTCACTGTTATACAATAACAGCGACTGGCTGCGTATCATGCCAAAGCTGTTTTTTGTTGGTGTCTGACACTGGAAGTCACTGACCAAGCACCTATATTCTAGTGAGTGAGACTGGGTTGGCCAGTTTGACTTGAAAACACTGGTTCCGGTTCAGCCCCGGAAGTCATGGCCATAATTCACACCAGGTATCATGGGGGCTGGGAATAAGGCAGATTTATTTATATTTACATCTATTCATATATACTTATTTTCTTATTTATTTAGTTCAGGATTTATTTCAAAGGCATATAGGCAGCTCATAAAACTAGTAATAGTGTAGAAATATGACGTGGCTTCCTGTATAAACCACACCCACTTCCCATCTTCTATCCGAATATAGATACAGAGACAGTTAAATGTGTTGCAGATAGGCCTACAGATAATTTAATGAAATCTCATTCACTGTATACCCTGCTACTTGACATTAGTATCCACCCATTACACTGCCACACATACTAACACACAGAAAAGCTCCTTTTTGATGTTTTATGCTTTTGCAGATTGTCTGAAATTCCCTCCTCACCTCAGCACACAAACAATACATTTTTCAGCTCGTGTTGCTGCCTAACTTAATTTCTTTCCCTCTGAATTGTGAGCTGCCACCATCAAAGCCCCAGATAGGAAACACCCAGGAAGACAGACAAGACCACAGTGTAATCCACACAACACTGAGCCCCTAAATCACTGCCTTTTAAGATGAAAGCCTGCAGGATGTAGACTTACGGCTGTAAACAAATCCATCCCCTGTACTGCCTACTGGCCTTACAAGCACCAGTTTAAAGTGAAATGGGGTTGCAGCTCCCTCCAGTGTAAAGTGATGGACAGCAGTGAAATGATTACCTATTAAAACCTGCCTGGAGCCACATAGCTCCAACACGAATGCCCCAATTCAGCCCTAAAACAAGTCAGCTGGATAAATATTCCACAGTAATAATATTTTGTTGAGGCTCTTTGTGCTTTTCTGCTGGATTTGGGTCAGAGTTATAGCTCTAAATCAAATTGCTCCAGCAATACTTTTTCCTTTCGGAAGTCTGTGTGGAATTTAGCCTTCATTTCATATTTCCCCTGCTGGATTACGTCCTTGTGCCCGATTGATTTGACCGCTTATCTCACATCGGAGGGTTTGGGATCTCGATAAGTGCCTCTGATTGGAAAACAAGGAGGTCCTGCGGCAACTGGGGCCGACTGGAGACTGAGAAACTGTGCTCAATTCAATTTACCACATTGATTGCATTCATTGCTGCCAAGGTTAGTCTGTAACCCCATTTAATAAAGTGACCGTGTCACTGGCCTTGTGTTTACCTGTCTGCACGCACTGGGCCATTTGATTTTATTACTATTCACAACACAAACATGAAACATATTTTATTCATCTGTGTTGGTGGGCAGTTTTCAATAAATGCAAAATGTGGACAAACCTGCAGTTATTACCACATGCCATAACTTTACAAATAATACTCTGTATGTACTCTCTCTCTGTACCCTTTTATGTCAGTGACTCAAATTTCTGCTTTATTGCACTGTTCAGATAAATAATTGAATATTTTGTCCACTCCATTTATACCAGAGCCTAGACTAAATACTTTAACACCTCTCGGTGCGACGCAATTCAACATCACCACAAGTTACAGCCTCCAAAATGACAATAAAGTTGAATAAACACCTCTCACCAAAAAATGAACAGGGTTCCCACACCCTTTTACACATCAAATTGAAGGGCTTTTCAAGGACTTTCCAGGCCTAATTCCCTCAGATTAAAAGGCCCAACACAGCATAGTTTGGGATATTGATCAAGGTTAATTATTGTTACAACAGTGAGAATTTTATAACGAGGAGTAGCAGGCTTTACAGAAGCTCCCCGACAACAATTAAGAAAAGAGAGCAGCTTGAATGTGTGAATGCTTCTCAGTTGTGCTGTGTAGGTGGTGGCAGGTGGTGCATGAAACAATGACATAACTGTGGGAGACACGCGTGCAAACAGTTGAACGTGGCATATAAAAATGTCAAAAGAATTTCAATTTCTACAGAAGTGTAATGCATTCACTTGTGAAAAAAAAATCTGCTGATGTTTTTTTGAATTAAGAAGATAATAACCTTGGTAACTCAAGAAGATTAGAGTCCTCTGTTTTTTTCTACATGCATACTTTTCTCAGAATTCTGAGATAACAATCTTGTTAATTCAGAGAAGAAACAAGCAATGTTCTTCCCAGTGAGTGCGTTACGCTTCTTTAATGTAGAGTGCTGCAGCGGATGACGTTTTTCTTTCTTTCTTTCTTTCTTTCTTTCTCTTTTTTTGTAGCCTGACTTAGAAGTCAGCGTTGCCCTGGTTCCCTTATCACAAATTTGCTTTTCCTTGGAGAGCAAAGGACTGATCCACCCTACTCTGCCTTACTCTGCATTTGATTAGCTTACCCTAACATTCTTACCCTAACCCTAACCAATATAATTACTGCTTTTGCCTAAACCTAACCAATTCAACGAATAAAGGCAACAACTACTGGCCAATCGTAGAGAGAGTTAGGTGGTTCATGCCCTTCACCATCCTAGGAAACACAAATTTTGCGGCAGTAGCTCAGTCCATAGGGACTTGGGTTGGCAACTAGAGGGTTGCCAGCTCAAGTCACCGTCTGGACCAAATATGGAGTGTGGACTGGTAGCTGGAGATGTGCATATCTGCCTCTTGGGTACTTGCCCTTGAGCAAGGCACCACAACTGCCCAAGGCGCCTGTTCATGGGCAGCCCCCTTCACTCTGACACCTCTCCATTTAATGCATGTATAAGTCCTGTTCGCACATGTGTGTGTATTTCTAGCCTGTGTGTACATGACAACAGAGTGAAAAGAATGTACTTCCCCTCGGAGAGTAATATAGTATATCTTCCTCCTCTTCTTCTTCAACAAAACACCAAGGGGATTTTTCTATTGGATTTTGGATTATTGAAGAAAATCAGCTTTGTGGCAAACAAACGCATATAATACTTCCATGTTTTGTTCAGCAAGATAATCCTCACAAACAGACACCACTTTAATGGCTTTTGAAGCCTAAATGCAATCAGAGAAGTACCATTAGGCTACACACAAATTACACTGTGGTCACATGACCTTTGCATCATCACCACAAGGCTTTAAATCCTCCTTCAGTGTGATGACACTCTGTAGTCTCATTTAGCCACTTGAAAGCAATCGCCTTTTTTAAGACACATAAAAAGTTTAAAATCCACAAGTGGGGTATTTACAGATGTACTTTATGTCATAGAACAAAATGTGGAAGTCTCTTCTGCTTGTGTTAATCACACACCTTCTCTCCGGCATCTAACTAAAATCCCATTCAAAAAACCCTATGACTTAAAGACGAGGGAACCTGGGAGTGCTAAAATGCTAACTCATTCTGGGTTTTTGGACTCATTCTTGCACATATATAAAAATTCAAGCCTTGATCCAAATAATGAAGCAGATGAGTTCTTAGATATTTCTCATGGTTTTGTATACTTTCACTATAAATGTAATAAAACATTATGATGACTGAGAGATACCATAACATTAAAACATCTGAAAAATGTCATTTATTGAATTAAAACCAAAATGTTATGGAAATATATTAATGTTAAATTTAGAGTGTAATTTTTTTTTTTTAACCTTTTTACCTGTAGCTAATCATCTTGGTAATAAGTTACATATTACAGGCATTAATTCAGTGTCATGTTTGGTGCAGCAGGCTGGTGTAGTCAGCCCCTCCAGGAGGTTGCCATGTCGCAATCGCAATGTCAATCAATCCACCAATGGATTCTGTGCAACCTTGCAATTTTGTCCAATCACTGACACTTTTCTACAAGTTTGACCAATCATTGTTTCCCACAAGTCACCAAACTTCCTTGGACCTGATTTTGCAACATGAACATCTCACATTTACCAACAAAAAGATGTGATGTTCTCTAGGAAAATGGGGGTAAACTGTTTTCCCCAGTGTGCAACATTATGGTGGAACACAGACATCAAATGACAAAATGGCTGAAACAAGTGGACAACAGACAAAACAAATCACCATGACAGAGGCTGCTGTGAAGTACTAAGATGAGTTAGATAAGATACGCAGGTTAGTGCTAAGTGTAGTGTAAATCACAAAGTGATAGAGGCCTGTTTGTGTAACTGGGTGTGTGTGTGTGTGATAAGGAAAATAGTATAGGAATAAAATGGTTACTTAAAACACCCAGAATAGTTTTATTTTCACGAGAACCAGTAATCTGTGGTTTTTAATGAATTATACCCCCAAAAAAGGTGGTTATTTTTCAGTCCCTGCAGGATGTAGTGATATTGCAATCGGAAAAAATGCAAATTCAGCCAAACCCCGTGAATTTATGGCAAATTTTACTATTTAAAACTGGTAGAATCTATTGTCGTGGCAGAGCTGCATGCAGTGCAATGTTTCACTCAGCTCTTTCTCTCTCTTTATCATGAGACTGCAGCTGTGGGACTGAGTACACACAAACACAATGACAGAGCTAACTGTTAGCATCACATGGCTAACGTTTCCTAAAGGTTACTAACAGGTTTAATGTCAGAGTCGAACCGTTTTGGTGTCGGTGTGAGATTAACAGCTTGGTGTCTGATGTTTTCTGCTGAGAGGCTTCTGCCCAAGCGGCAAAATATGATGAGTAGGGGTGAAATCAGGTTATGCCGTGTTAGCTCATGCTATCTGGGAAGAGACCAGGAGAAGAGCGGCTCATAGATACGGTCCTTAAGCAGTGTCTTAGAACGGATGTCCCCTCCACAATCCCCACCGTCACAGCTAGATTCTAACTCTATGGGAAACACTGACTGCTCATAATACTAAGCTCAGAATCTGAGACAGCATCACAACTACTCTTGCAGTTTTCACTGCAAGATTTTTCGTTGCCAAAAATGCCTATAAATCTGCAAGATGCATCGCAATTATGCTGCAACAATGCCCAAAACAGCCAGTAAAATCCTGGAGGCACTGTTTAGAACAGTGGCATGAGTTTGTAGGACGGTTTGACTTTTTGACCCCTTCCACCCATCACAATGCTCTATATAGCACAGTGGATGTGGGATGCTCACAGGGACGACTTAGGTTCTCTCATGTTGCCCTTATTGCAATGCTCTTTGTGATGTCAGCTCTACCAAGGTGCTATAAACATACATATTACTCACTACTGTTTATCATTTGAGTGCATGCTTGTGTCTTACATGATGGATCAGCTGGCCTTTAAAGGTTACTACCACAAGCATGCCGTAACTTCAACAAGGCCCTAATGAAGCTCCGACAGTCACTTAACGCTTCATCAGATCAAGAAACGATCTTGTAGGAGATGCTTCGCCTGCTGGCTTAAAGAATGCCCATCCTTGAGAACGTGATGACATTTGTCATGTTGAAGTGACATTTTTAAAGGTGGCGATGGGAAGAAGATGGGAAGCCATGTTGCCCAAAGTAACCTTTTCTTTCAAAGTTCTTTTTATACTGACATTTTAAGGGAACTTGAGATGATGGGGAGGAGGTGGGTAGGTCTGAATTAGGCACTTTGAATAAGGCGCATGGTGAATCCTACGCTATTTGGAAGCTGAGGAAAGGACTTTGTTGTTTTCCTGAGACAGAACATGTCTCTGTCGGTATTCTTGTTTCATACACTAGGAATGTAAACCAGTGGAAAACTATTGGATGGTCTACAGTAGACGTCCTCAGCAACTAAAGGTCAATATCCTCCAATACAGCACCACTGCAAGTCAAAAGGCAAATCTTTTATGACAGGGAATGTACCAATTACAGGTTGCAAAAAAGTATTACACAATTTAACAACTAATAATTGCAAAACCAATGTTTTAATTATATTAACACTCAAATGAATATGAGTCATGAAATACTTTTAAAAGGTTGATTACGTGCAACAGTTCAAGGCAAAAAAAAAGCATAAAACAGAGGCCTAACAATCTAATCATATGCAGGCAAATTAATAATAAATTAAAAGGGTTTAATGTCATTAAGGATTACAGCAACCCAACAATGCTGTAGTGACTGGGAGAGAAATATACATTTTTTTTGCATTTCAGGATTCCCTGACATTAAAGAAAAAAAATCAGCACAAATTTCTTTAGTAGAGTATGCAGCACTCTAAATCTTATCCACTAATAATACCTCTCATTGTTAGTGTTTTGGAAGATTCATGTTCATCTGTTTTCTGTGTTTTTTTTCCTGTGGTTCAAGTCCTGGGCAGGTTATGGAAACACTTGGCATGTAGTCTTGGATCGTTATTTTTTTCTTCTTCCAGATTGCATTTCCGCAGAGTCTTTGCAGCAAAGTAAACATATGAACCAACAACAAATAAGACAAGAAAATGAAAGAGGCACATAGGGCATTTCTCAAACAACAAATTTGTTCTTGGTGGTTGAACCGCTTTTGGTAGCTGTGTCTGCGTGAGATTGGTAGCCGATAGTCATCTTCATGGGAAGCCCCAAGCGCTCCTTGTAAACTCTCCTGTTAACAGAAGAAAGACACCGTGAGAGGATGCAGGGAATCATCTGTATTTATGAATGGAAATGTTTTGATGCAGAAGACACGCCTCACCCTATGTGTGTTACAGCATCCCGGTTCTCATAGTCTGATGTCCAGACGGCTATTTTATCTCCTTTCGTGCGGATGTTGACCACAGCTCCACAGACGTCATCGCTGTAGTCGTCAAAGGCCTCTCCGACTAGGCACAGGAGCTGTTGAAGAGATGAAGTGGAACAAAAGCTATTGTCATAACCTGTTTATTCACATCTCCAACTTGATTAAGTAGAAATACTCCACATGGATCAGCAAGAAGTTTGAGATTCTTTCTCATAGCTGCACCAGTTTTACAAGAATGTTTTCAGGCTTTGTGGCAATAGAATGCTGCAGCAAGAGTCCCAAAGGCCAAGACAATGGCCAAAAGTTGCCCTTGAACACACCACAAAGACTACAGCTGACTAGCATGTATGTTCTGCTCCTGCGTGAGAAGAAATACCTCTATAACAGCATGTGGTGGTAGTCTGTATTCATCATTCAACAAGGAAAACCGGAAGACTGAAAGGGCGGATTCAAGACATTAGCTAGCCGATGCTGAATTATCAAATGATATTTACCACAAGCTAGTGAAAAATACAACATGCTGATTCGTCCGAAAAACAGCCGACTGGTGACAATGGTGCGGGAACTGTTGGCTTGGTTTGTCAGAGCCCTAAAATCTGGAGATAAGTTAGCATTTATGCACTTGTGGATCCCTCTTGTTGAAGTCAGTGAGTTTTTTGAATGTGTTTTTGGTTAGACATGGATGATAAACAAGGTCTGCGGTTAACACAAGCCTAAGAGACTTTCACAGTTTGTTTTCTGACATATATCGGTTAATACTCCATCCGAGAATGTGGAAACTTTTACATGTCTTAAAAAACCTGGTTGCAACGTGGCTAAATGAGACTACAGAATGCCATCATGCCGAACATGGATTTACAGCCTCATTGTGGTGGTGACATTAAGGTCATTCAACTGTGGTGTAGTTTATTTATAGCCTAGCATTAGCTTTTTACTTCTGGTGATTGCATTTATGCTTCAAAAATCATAAAAATGGTGTTCATTTGTGAAGATTATCTTGCTGAACAAAATGTGTAAGTATCATTAATGTTTGTTTGTCGCAGAACTTATTTTCTGCAATAATCCAAAATCCAATGAAAAAATAATAAATAATTTCTATTTCAGCAATCTTTACTATATAATGACGAAAACTCTGTCTGTGTGTGTGTCTGTGTGTCTGTTCCACGTTTTTCTCCTCACTGACTTGGTCAGTCCATGTAAAATTTGGCACAGTGGTAGAAGGTCATGGGAGGATGCAAATGAAGCAATATTACACCAATTGGTCTAAGGGGGGCGCTATAGCAACCGATTGAAATTGAAACTTTGAATGGTCATATCTCATGCCCCGTATGTCGTAGAGACATGAAACTTTGCGCAGAGATGCCTCTCCTCATGAGGAACAAATTTGCCTCAAGAACCCATAACTTCTGGTTATATAGATTTTTCACCATTTTTAATTTTTTGAAAAACACTTCAAATCGATCTCTTCCTAGGAAGTTTGACCGATCTGCATGAAACCCGGTGAACATAATCTAGGGACCAATATCTAAAGTTCCCTCTTGGCAAAAGTTGGAAAACTTACTAAAACTGAGCTTCTATAAGGCAATGAATATTGCGGAGGGCGTGGCTCATCACATAAAGGTGTATAACATCTCAAGGGTTTCACCAATCACCACGCAACTTTGTAGGCATATGACCACACATAATCTGAGGGGACCCCTCCATTATTGACCCCATCAAACAAAATGGGGGCGTTAGAGAGCTAATTTCTTATCTAGGCCTAACCGCCATATGGATTTTTACTAAACTTGGTAGATATGTAGAACAGGACGTCTCAAGGTGACTGGAGAAATTTAACTCTAATTGGCAACTGGGTGGCGCTATAACAACAGAAAAATGCTTAAAAATGGCTAAAATGCGACCGATCACTGTGGCTCCCCCTGTGGCCGAATGTTTGTGTATTTTTTTTCTTCTAATTTTTGGTGTGACTAATCATGGTATGGTATGCTGTACATAATCACAGAAACTGTCAGTGTGTCATTCTGTCTGTCCCACGTTTTTCTACTCACTGACGTGGTCAATATATGTGAAACTGCACATAGGCATTGAGGATTGGCATAGGTAGAAGGTGACAAAGCTACCAATGGGTATGTATTAGTAATACTTAAATTGGATTTGAAAATCTTTTTGTCCTTGCACATTCCAATATAAACATAGTAAGGACCAATTATCTAAACTCATGTCTTCCCCATGGTATGCTGGCATTTCCAGAACTTTTCATCATTCTAGTGTTGACCAAATCTTCACGTCAACACACAATAGATTAACATACACAACATTAACATAAACTAATCAGCACGACTGACCAGACGAAACTAGACTAGACAAACAAGGCAGGGTTTTAGATGATCAGCATCACCAGCCCAAACCCAGGACTGTGTGCATGGATATATGCCAGCACCTGATCACAGATCCACTCGTAAAATTTATTACATTAAGAATGTTGGCAAAACAAACTCATTGGACACTAGAAAAATGTCTTAGCAAGCTGTAATCTGGGCAAAAACAACATCAGTGGGTAGTAAAGTAACAACAACATAACTAGTCTAAAAGAAAATGGTGTTTTCCAACGATTATTACAAATCATTGAAGTTGAAAGACGGTGCAGGGGTCCTCACTTGCTCACAGGCTGGAGTGCTGCTTATCAGTGGAGAGCTCAGTGCTGCCACTGGTGGCCAGATGAAGAATAAAAGAGATTACTACAAAACATCTTTTAGTGGCAGCTATGAGTGTTACACTGCATAGCAGCACTCCATCCTTCTTATGTTTTTTTTCCCCCAAGCTTATAGACCTCCCGATGAGTTTGATATTTAAACATTCTTCCTGTAACACATTTTATGTGCAGATGACACAGTTTATGTCAAGTTGAGGCAGATATCCCTGCAGGTCCTGGACCAGCGCTAGGGATCATAACAATCCAGTGATGCAGCTCAGCTGTTGAGAAAGTCCACAATCATTTTTATTTCCACCTTAAAGCTTAAGTGCAAGACTTTAACATCTAAACGAACACCCGTTACATTCATCCAAACAAGTACACACAATGCTGATTAAGCCGCCATGGAAAGTTCTCTGTGTTTCTCAGTACGCTAGAGTTTTGTATTGGGTGTCTGAGACGACTTTCCCGTGCTGGTGCAACATGTGATGCATTTTATTTCAACCGCAGAGAGACCATAGCACCGTAAACTGCTGTATACAGAAAATCTAAGCGTTCACTCAAAGTATGTGCAGTGGATGCTCCAAATAAAAAACACACACACAGCATTCAGAGGCAGGATTAAAGTCAAAATAAGACTTGAAGAGAATGCTCATGGTGACGGGGGAGATGTGGCGAGCTCACCTGCAGGCATACGTCATAAACGCGTGTCTACAGTGTTTGTTGTAGTTACTCTCACTGCCAGAGGGCGGAGACAAAAGTACCACAGTCCAGCTTTAACATATGGTAAACAATCAGCCCAGAAAGACCAGTGGTTACAGTATTAACAGTAAAGTAAGTGCTCTGTGCTTACTGGAAAGGCACAGCCTGCTGGATGTCTGTATCACTATCAGTGACCTTTAAGAACCTGTTACAACACTGTGAGGATTGCACACTTAGCAGAAAGCAAGCCAATTTTCAGTTGCTCTCATTTGACTGTGTTGTGACTCCTTATCATCGGTTCAGCATGCAGTCAAGGCAATATCATACATATGTTTGAGGTATTATAGAAGACAAGGATGACAACACTGAAACAATCTGATCTGTGGCTCACTGCAGGTATGCTCTCCGCAGTGTAACAAGAGCGTTACGTGGGTAATTAGTGCACAAGGGGCTCAAGACAAGAGAAACAGCATCACTCATTTGAGTAACAACACTGAACAAGATACAAAGGACAGTGGCTAGTGCCAAACCTACAGTTTCCAGCCAGAAGCGGTCCAGGTCTAATCTCCTCTGCTGCTTGTTGAGTGTGATCAGCCAGCGCCCGCCACGCTTGTTCCTCTCGTCCTCCCACATGGGTTCAATGCCATCCTGCAGCAACGGTTCAAATTGTCAATACACATTTTAAACCACTAAAAGTTCAAAACAGACTTTAATAGTGAGGCTGAACTTGATTTCCACACTGCCTGCAGGAAATATATCTTTTTCAACTCTTCAACAATCGCTGCAGAAATTCTTTCAATCTGATTTAAAGTTTGCAGCGGGTACTAAAAGTTTGGCAAGATCTCAACACAAATCCAGTGGTTGTTAAATAGTGAGTTAGCATGTCTTTCTCAAGTTGCATTTATGCCCTCCAACACAAGCTCTGCCTCAACATTCTGGAACACATTTTCTAAGATTTCAGGTGTAAAACTTAAACTGCACAGGTGCTGATAAACTAACTCCCCTGCTGTGAATACAAGTTCACTGGTTAGTCTTTGCCACAGGTGATCCTGCTTATTAATTCAATAAAGGCACACTTAATTACACACTGCAGTCATACTTGATTACTGCTTTTCCATTCATTATCATCACCTATCCATCTCACACAGTATAATTAGTGGCTGCTAGCCACCTCCTGCCATTTACCTTACTGAACTTCCACAAACACTTCTTATTTTCACATCATGTTAAATGAGGTCTTTTGCAGATGAGCTGAGTTGGTACAGACACAGTTACTCAGAGAAACTCCTGCAGTATTGTTGTTGTTTTGAGTGAAACTTGGTGATGACAACTCAACAAGGTATTCATCTGTTTGCAGGAGCTTTATTTGATTCTGTTGTCATTAAAGTTTGTCTTAATTAGTGAGCTTGTGTTAAAAACATTTTTTATTACATTTTTAAACTGGGACCCCTTTTCCCCATGTTTCTGTGTCTGAGTGACTAGTGGAGACAACAGCTGTTGTAATTGTTCAGAACTGAGAGAGACTGCTGCAGCCACAGCAGCCAAACAGGCTGCAATGTAATCCCTTCGGGCAATTGTGCAGGGTCAGTTTACTTCCATTAAACGTGCATTTTTTTGCCACTGAGAGGCTCAGATTGTTATTAGAAGTAGCCCCTTTTACACCGCCAGATTTTCGGTGAATGTTGGGCCATTTTGCGTTTATACACACGGAGCTGGATTGGAGAGTTGATCCGAGGTGCCCAATTTTCCGCCTCGTAGGGTAGTCATATTGGCGGAACCTTTTTGGTTTAAACAGAACGAGGCGCCCTTCTGCAACAGGAGGGGCTGTTGAAGACTTGTGGGAGGAGCTGTCGATGACGCCGCACGTGCGAGCCACTGGCGGTGGATAAACAGAAACAACCGATAGCAGGAATTAGCGAGCAGCTAGTACCAAGAGGGACACGCAAACCGGACAGACACTGTAAAGATGAGCAACTGGGGAGACAAGGAATTACGCACCCTCCTTGGCCTCGCAGACGAAGAGGCCATTAACCATCAGACGACGGGGACGGTGAAGAACGGGCCGACTTACGAGAGAATCGTCCAAAGGACTGACCAGCCGCGGCTCCCTCCCATGTCACTGTTTAAGTCACAGGTTGAGCTACACGTTTTGTTACTTGCTCACGCCCCCCATGGCCCCAAAAAAGGCGCATTCTGTATAGCCAAAAGTAGGTAGGCAGCATTTTGCTGCACTCCCCGATTTTGCTTTTATACTGCCAGTGCTGAAAGAAGACTGATTGGGCTTTCCTGCAAATTTGCACAATTCTTGTTTAAAAAGGGCTTATGTTATTCCAGATTGCTGTTCTGTATAAAAAGTGCAAATGCACACGGGGGGAAACAGCTGTCCCACCACTAAGTCGGCATCAGAGGCAATAACAGCACCGAAACAGTGTCTGTATGAAAGGGACAGCTGGTAGGACGGGCTTGTGGGTGGCACGGTTGTGAGGTTTTGATGATGTGTTATGTGTGTGACCCACTGCAGGAGATTTAAAGAGTAGCTGTAGCAGTTAGCAGCTAAAGCTAAAGAAGAAGAGCAGTGGCTGAGAATGTCCGCAATTTAGGAGCCATATAACAGGGCGGTAAATGATTGTTATTACTATGTTAATTCCATTTTTATTATTTATAAAGCACTGCTGTATGTTGTATGTCACACTGGAAACTGACGCTGTCGTATTACATGTCACATCCATCACGCCTGTTTTACTTCCCCACGCTGTCTGAAGTCACCCACTGGAGTGAAATGTTTCCACCGTTGTTTGGTTCTGTGTAAAAATGCAAAGGCTGCATAAAGACAGGACTTCGTAGTGGCCCTGTAGCGGGATATCTGTGTAAAAAGGTCTAGTGTCTGAAAACACGATGGAAAAGACCTTACAGATACAGTACAGGCCAAAAGTTTGGACACACCTTCTCATTCAATACGTTTTCTTTTTTTTTCATGACTATTTACATTGTAGATTCTCACTGAAGGCATCAAAACTATGAATGAACACATGTGGAGTTATGTACTTAACAAAAAAAGGTGAAATAACTGAAAACATGTTTTATATTCTCGTTTCTTCAAAATAGCCACCCTTTGCTCTGATTACTGCTTTGCACACTCTTGGCATTCTCTCCATGAGCTTCAAGAGGTAGTCACCTGAAATGGTTTTCCAACAGTCTTGAAGGAGTTCCCAGAGGTGTTTAGCACTTGTTGGCCCCTTTGCCTTCACTCTGCGGTCCAGCTCACCCCAAACCATCTCGATTGGGTTCAGGTCCGGTGACTGTGGAGGCCAGGTCATCTGCCGCAGCACTCCATCACTCTCCTTCTTGGTCAAATAGCCCTTACACAGCCTGGAGGTGTGTTTGGGGTCATTGTCCTGTTGAAAAATAAATGATCGTCCAACTAAACGCAAACCGGATGGGATGGCATGTCGCTGCAGGATGCTGAGGTAGCCATGCTGGTTCAGTGTGCCTTCAATTTTGAATAAATCCCCAACAGTGTCACCAGCAAAACACCCCCACACCATCACACCTCCTCCTCCATGCTTCACAGTGGGAACCAGGCATGTGGAATCCATCCGTTCACCTTTTCTGTCTCACAAAGACACGCAGTTGGAACCAAAGATCTCAAATTTGGACTCATCAGACCAAAGCACAGATTTCCGCTGGTCTAATGTCCATTCCTTGTGTTTCTTGGCCCAAACAAATCTCTTCTGCTTGTTGCCTCTCCTTAGCAGTGGTTTCCTAGCAGCTATTTGACCATGAAGGCCTGATTCACGCAGTCTCCTCTTAACAGTTTTTCTCGAGAGGGGACGTCTGCTAGAACTCTGTGTGGCATTCATCTGGTCTCTGATCTGAGCTGCTGTTAACTTGCGATTTCTGAGGCTGGTGACTCGGATGAACTTATCCTCAGAAGCAGAGGTGACTCTTGGTCTTCCTTTCCTGGGTCGGTCCTCATGTGTGCCAGTTTCGTTGTAGCGCTTGATGGTTTTTGCGACTCCACTTGGGGACACATTTAAAGTTTTTGCAATTTTCCAGACTGACTGACCTTCATTTCTTAAAGTAATGATGGCCACTCCTTTTTCTTTAGTTAGCTGATTGGTTCTTGCCATAATATGAATTTTAACAGTTGTCCAATAGGGCTGTCGGCTGTGTATTAACCTGACTTCTGCACAACACAACTGATGGTCCCAACCCCATTGATAAAGCAAGAAGTTCCACTAATTAACCCTGATAAGGCACACCTGTGAAGTGGAAACCATTTCAGGTGACTACCTCTTGAAGCTCATGGAGAGAATGCCAAGAGTGTGCAAAGCAGTAATCAGAGCAAAGGGTGGCTATTTTGAAGAAACTAGAATATAAAACATGTTTTCAGTTATTTCACCTTTTTTTGTTAAGTACATAACTCCACATGTGTTCATTCATAGTTTTGATGCCTTCAGTGAGAATCTACAATGTAAATAATCATGAAAATAAAGAAAACGCATTGAATGAGAAGGTGTGTCCAAACTTTTGGCCTGTACTGTATATTAAATGCATTTTTTTACTTTTGCTTATCTGGTTGGTGTGTCAGTGTGTAACCAAGGCTGTGTTCAAAATCAATCACTATATAGTGAGTAGGAAGTAGTGAATGAGTGAACGATATTTAACACATCTCAAGTCTCACTCAAGGAGAAGTCTCATTCTGAAATCTTGAGTATTTTTCCACATTGTTGAAATCAGCTAAATCTTTAATATAACACTAAGCTATGCTCAACAAACTCTTCGTGGCACTCCTCTCTCCATCTCTCACTAACATTTCCAACTCTCACAAGATCTCAGAATGAGACCTCTCCTTGAGGGAAACACAATAACAAACAGAACAGCGAAAGGTAAAGAAAAATGTTTGATTTCTCTTTAGGGTGCTTCCCATAATGTTGTCAGACACTTTTAATAACCATTTGAGTATGTTACTGCTAAACACAAGCACTTTTACTGGACATGCATTGATGGTGCAAAACTGCCCGTGGAGGTAAAACTGCAGCCTGTTTCACTGCTATGGCTCCACAGTGATTTCTCTCAATACTGGACCAATATGAAAAATGTTCGTTTCCATCAGTCACTTAAAACACAGAAATACAGGAAAATAGGCTCCAGGTTCAAAAATAGAGAACTTTCCCTTTCATCTTAAATATTCTCACAAAGAAATCAGTTTTAAACTAAATGTTTTTTCAAATAACTGGCAAAAGATGACTTCTTCTCCTTGTACTGCAAGTGTGAATGATATCAGCTGCCATATGTGAGGGCTCAGGCCTTCGCTTAGTTTGAAAAAATCATGTTCCTTGATGTAAATGTCATCTTCCACTTTGAAAGGAAGGCGTTTGTAGCCTTTTACATGGTAATTTTGTTTCACTGAGGTGGAAAACAACACTATTGTCCCTGTACATACTGTCGAACACACAATACAGTACTTCTGGACTCTGGTTGTAAAATATAAAATACTTCTCTCAGCCACCACAGAGGATAATGGTATGCAAAAATATTTAAAAAAAACTGGTTCTCACTCACTCATCACATTTACATAAATGCTAAATAAATCTTACGTACCTTAAAAAGAGAGTAATCGCAGCCTGACATGAGGTTGCTTGACAACTGGATGTGGTTGTAGAGACTGAAATAAAGAGACCACAGCATTAACAAAACATGCTGATCTGACAGTATTTCAAAACACATATAAAGTCATGACAGTTTACTGCTGCAGTCGCTCCATGGAAGTACAGGAAAGGTAAAAGACTTGGAGAGATTTATTGCTCCTTACGCCCAGAAATCTTCAACCGTGTCAAATGTAGAGATGAGTCGCAGGTTGGCCTGCCATGTTTTGCTCTTGTCATTCTTGAAGAACCACAGGGACCATCTGTTGGACGAAAACAAGAAAAGAAATTTGCATAAATGTAACAAGCCTCTAATTAAACACGAGGTAAACAAAAGTAACCAAAAGCCACTGAGCTTTGGAGCAAATGAGTGACGTATGGATGCTGCAAACTGTTCCGTAAATCATGTCATCACTGTCTCTGTACAATTAATTGTACAATTATTTCATGCTAAATCCTCTCATGGCTCAGCAACTGCCTAAAGCTCTTCAGGTTGAGAAATATTAAAAAAAACTGTGACTGTTGATGCTATTATAAAGCCATTATAGCAGCCAGTCTATCAGCAGGGGTTTAAATGAGAGCACAGTCCAAATAAATGCCACAAATTGAATTGAATAAGCCAACTGATACAAATCCAATTCCCTTGACTGGCACAATATTTGCATAACAGAGCGTCGGATGAGCAAATACAACAATCCGACACGTTCGTTTCAGTTTATGCCACAATATGGTGATACTGTCGGTGGGTATAGTTCATTAGAAAGAAAATAGTTCCTACATGAAACTGCTCACAACAAGGCCTGTGGATCATTGTGTAACCTGGTCTTAACTCCTGGAAAGAGACATTGCTGTTGAGTTTTTCAAATGTATTTTTTGAGCACCACGAGCTGAGTGCCATCTAGTTCCAATACATTGGAGAGAAGGCAGACATTTCTATGGCCGATATCTCCAACACTTGGCAACTCACACCTAAACAATCTAGACTGATAAACAGCACTACAGGTAAGGGGAAAAATATGTAATTTTGATTTTGGGATGACCTGTCCCTTTAACTATAGGCCATAGCCTGTGGCAGCATATTGTATAGTCCTTCAGATGGACCTTCATGGGGTGTTTCTTTGCCTTCTAGTGCAAACTGTGATAGCCTCATGTACCCCATGACAGTATAAAGAAATAAGTAGGTCAAGAAAATCAAGGAATGCTAAAAGGCAGAAGTTGTTTGACCTTTTACTAACATAACTTAGCTATATGGAAAATCATGTTGGATATACTGCACCAATTTAGCCAAACTAATTTTGGTTATTGGTCAATATGGGGAAATATATTTCTGTTAGACTTCAACCAATGTGTTTCGAACCACACGGCTTAGATGTGAAACCCCAGACAAGTGTTTGTGCATACATTTTCCTCAAGGTGACTGGCTTTAAGTTAAGTAGAGTTTTCTATTTGACACTTTTAGACATAAATATCCTGGTGGAATTTAAACATATATAAAATATGCAATCATTGCTTCTTTGTATTTTGAAGGGAGTTAAAAACTATCTGAGTATGGATTAAGAGGAAAGCACTGAAACACCCGAGAAAGGTCATCAGACCATCAGAGTCTTACAGTGGGGAAATAAAATTTCCAGTCGAACATTTGTTTGGAGAGAATCCACTTTAATAAATAAATATAAGTTTTGCTGCTGACCCATCCATAGCAGTGCATTGCTTAGCTTTTGTTGTGGTACTCTTGTCTGCTTCTCCAAACTGGGGACATGCCAACCATCATCTACTGTATGTTATACACCGACTATGGATAAGTGACTAATACAAGCCCACTTCAAAATGATCCAAACTATCCCTTTAACTCATGAAGAGCATGAATACACACAGACAGGACTGAAGCCATTAAGTCACACTGCTAACTACTGAGTCACTAACTACATGCACAATATTATAAATCATTAAATTATATATAACACATTCTCAAATATAATTAAATTGGTTGTTAGAACAAGCCCAGAATTAAAGAAATTATCAAAATGTAATCCCATTTATTTTCACATAATTGTACTTTTTTTTAAAATCCAAGTTGAAAATGGATTTTTGTTAATTTAACTGCTCAATCTATCTGGAAAGCGAACATGTTGAAATTTGAATTTATACATTTTTTAACATGCTCAGCTTCTTCATGGTGAACACAGTGTCCATTGCCTCCGGTGAATGGTCGATTCATGTCTTGCTTTCACTTCAGTATGAGCAATCACCCATTCAGCTTTGTGAAAGAAGGGTCATTCAGTTCTTGAACTCTGCTTAGCCATCAAAGAATTGTGTCACACATGAGTCACCAATCTTTTCTTTAAAACTGATGATGCATATATTTTCCCAGCTTTGCGTTCATATAGTTTCACACTCTCACATCTGGGAGTAGCCCATTATGATAACTGGGTAATCAGATAATGGTGTATCTTAACAAGGGCCAATAGATAGGATTTTCCGGTTTTGCCTCTCCAGTGAAAGTCTAAGCAAATAGCAAAATTAGCAATTTAATACATTCTGTTCCACCTTGTTTCAGTTGAAACCCTCCAATTCAACAAAGCAGTTATTACAGCATTACTACAGCCAAGTGCATAGATTTTGTTTCAACATTGGTGGTGACGCACTTTCAGCTGAGGGTATGGGGGTCCTCCCCCAAGAAATTCTGAGCATTAAACACATAATTTCCTGCATTCTGGTGAATTTTCATGCAACAATTTAAGGTGAAAATGTCTTTATTCATTAAGGGTGGAGGAAAAAAAATGATATAGCAAATATCGCAATATTTTTATGTGACAATATTGTGTCATCACAGAGTGCCAAGTATCAAATTTTTTATTATTCAAATTATCAATATTACAAATACAAATTGACCTTTAGATAGCATACTAGAATAATGTAATCAAATGCTTTTCTTGTCCACTAGATACATTTTGCTGCTGCAAAACAATGGCTGAGGTGAGATGAAAAGACTTGAAACTTTACCTTATTAGATTAAAAAATGTTGACAAAGTTTTCCTTAAGGGACATAATTAACAGTTGTAAAAAGGTAATAAATTGCAATATATTTTATCCCAATACTCAGCATATCACAACACAATAACATAGTATCATGAGTTAAGTATTATGATAACATCGTATCGTGATTCTCACCTCTATTATTTTTGTAAAGGAAAACACAAAATTCAGGCCCATAAATTAATAGTTCATGTGTTTCAGCAACGTCTCTGCTCATGTTCAAAACTGATCCCACATATCTTTGTTTACTGAGAAGTTGAGAATAAATTTATATTATGAGAAAAGCTGAAATTTGATGAATAGAAGTAATAATTCAGAATATTTCAAGAAATAAAATCTACCCCTTCAGACCATCTGACAAACAACCCTGTTTGCGACTCAATCTGGAGGAAACTGAAATGAACTGAAAACACCTCTGATGAGGAAAATCTCACCATTGTGTACCTTATTTTCCTCACAAATGTGATTTTCACCACCCCTGATAAACTGCATGTCACAGCTGCCTCCTGAATGTTTACAGTGGGAACCAGAGGAAAGACGCCACACTGTAGTCCAAACTTGTTACAAGTAAAAATGACTGGAGGCTACAGTAGCCTATGGAGTGTCAGAAAATGTTAAAACACAATGCACATATGACTTGAAGCAACCTATTCTATAATGACTTTATTCTGGAAATATCACGCCTTTTTTCTTGTAATGTAATGACTTAAATCTTGAAATCTCTCTTCTAACAGTGGCTCCATCGTAGTTTGACAGACTAGGATTCTGCCTTTTGTTTATTATATTCTCTTGCTAATTTGCAGCTGAATCAGAGCAGCGTCTGCAGTGTTTACTCCAGTCCACCCTCAGGACTCCTCCTGCAGCAGCAGCAGCCAGCTCTCCCTGCACAATCTGTCGAAGCAAAGCCTCAGCATTGCTTCTTCTCCCTTAACCTTTTATGGCAGATTACAACCATTGCTCCTGGGGTTGCATACTGCCACCCAAATTACCAGAGACATAGTTGCATCTATGAGAGGCGTTCTAGTATAGCGGTTCCTCTAAATAAAAGTCCTCTGTCTGCTACTTTTATGGTTTTTGTAAACCATAAAATTTGTAAAAAACAAAAAACAACAACAACAAAAAAAAGCTCAGCTTCCATGATGATATCTTTAAGCATCAGCAGTACAGGTCAGTACAGCCTCTAACCTGTTCTGGAGGGGGTGTTTGATGTAGGCCTCTGGGTTCACAATCTCTTGTCCAGTCTCCTCAGCTCCATCTTCATCAGGCTGGGATGGGCTTGGGTTGATTTCCTAAAAAGCAGTTTGGTAGAGGTGAGACATGTAAAAGGGGAGTAGGCAGTGGGCGTCCTTTGCCCAGTGAACCCTTCAGCCAGGGCAACCAGATGTTGGTACATTTAACTTCCTGTGACCCTGCGTCCTCATATGAGGACATTATATTTTGTGTTTGCTGCACCTTATACTTCATTCTGCTTCACTTACACCTGTTGTCCTCATTTGTGGACACTTTTACGTACCATCTAGTGGTAGCAAAAGCACAATACACTAATCTATCTAAAAACAAGATGGCAGCCATCTCTGCCAAGTCAGTCTACAGCCAATCTTGACACAAAAGTGGACAAGGTACAAGCCCTGATAAATATTATGGTTGAAACTTATTTTTTTAAGCTTAACAAAGTTTATAGTTTGATATTGTACATAAATTAGACCACTTTTTGCAATAGCAACCAGCCAGATGCTATTAATTAGGAAGTACTCATTTGAAGACACTGGGACTTTTATTATTTTATTATTGCATTAACACAGCATTGAGGAAATTCCTTGACTGGAGTATGGAGTGAGAGAAAAATCATAGAGTTACAAAAAAGGCTTTTAGATATGTTGGATTATTTGCAATTTGGTCTTTATACGGCCATGCTCAGACATTGAAGTGAACAGTTTTGAACAGTTTAAGACTTGAACATTGACCTCTAACCTATAGAGTAACAAAACATTGAACAAATGTTGCATTGTTTGTATTTTTTTTTTTTTTTTGCACAACAATGTTCAGGCACTGAAATAGTTTTATACTTTATTACACACTTGTGGAAATTAAAAATAAACCCAATGTCCCCATATGATGACATCATTTTTTTTCAAAGACAATGCCTAGTTTTTTTTATATACTTATATATACTATATACTTTTTTATATACTAGGTCCTACTAATCCCAAATAGCTAAAAGAAATTAAAATGTACACTGAACAAAAGTTCAGATCACAGGAGGTTAAGCAGAAGTCAAAATTTAAAAAGCACCCATCAAAAGAGTAGTAACATTAGTAGTGGTAGCCGTGGTGTTTCTATTCTCAAACAAGATTAGTAATTTCCTAAATAAAGTTGAATAAATACAAAAAAGTGAAAACCAATATAAACATCTGTATACTTTACCAATACGTGGCTAATTAACTCTGCAGCTAATTACTGTGCAATTCCCATTTATAACTATCAGCCTGTTAAAAAATGAATGCTAAATTACTTTCTTTATGTTAGAATGACATAACCTTCCATCAAGTAAGAATTTGGACCAAATCTTGAATTTGGCACATATTTGGCACTCCTTAGCAAAGGAGGGCGATGGCTCAGGTGTGCCTTTGTTTGTTTGTTTTTTTGCCTTGACCATTACTGAAACCTCAAATATTTTTTCTTGAGCATCCTTATTGACACTCTCTTCACCTCAAATAACCATGACGGGAATAAAAAAAAAGAAGAAAGTACACAACAGTGGCAATGTCAGTAACTTGGCACAGCGGACATCATTAGATTTTCCAAACTAACCCTTTGATGTCTGAAAGTTAAAAGCTGAAAATGAAATTCTGCTTTGTTTTTCTTTTTTCCTTTTCTTTTCTTTTCCTTTTTTTTTAAAAAAAAAAAAAAAAAATTAAAATTATTTCATTTTACTGGATCTGGTTAGTGCAAAGATGAAAGCCTCCATGGCATGTGATATGTTCAAGGACCGTCAATTTGAAAATCTAAAAACAATTTCTGTTTTCAGGTTACTGGGTGTGTTATAAATAGTTTAGTTTTGGTGGTTTCTGGTTGAACGTGGTTTTTAAACTCGCCAGCAGGAACTGGCGTTTAGAGGATATTTTAAGTAAATACAAAATACGACCATTTTAAGTTGTATGTCCCTCCCCTTGGCCAAAATTAAAAAACACAACTCCGTCCCCCCTGCTTAAAAAAATAACAACCCCCTCCAAAATTAACGAACAGTCCCTAAATAGTGTTTATAGGGGGTTGAAAAAAAACTTTTAAACTGACACTGGAGCTGTTTTACCATCATCTAGCGTTAGCTAAGTTAACGTTACCTCAGCCACTAAAGTTGCTAACTTTGCATCGTAGAGGTCACCGGGGAGCAATGACAACCACTTTTGACAGCTGAAATTTAAGCTACAAAAACAAACTACTACTCGTATTTGTTGCATTATTTTACGTGCCGAATTAACTGGTAGTTCATAATTATCATGACTGTCTTGAACATTTGTTACCCATGTATGTATTTTAGCGGTTAACCTGAGCAATGGCAAACTGACTAAACTTGTAATGGAACTTGGTGTGGTTCTCTTCGCAAAGGTGAACGGCACGTCGGTTAGCTATAACGTCAGCATTAAAGTTGGGAGATCTCACACACAGGCATTCCTCTTTTACGCTTGGGTCGTGGCACACAAGACAAACTTAAAACTAGTCAAAACACCACGTGTGATTGTAACAACTGTCCATTTCCACTTGAAGACTAATGTTTGAAGTTATACATAAACTTTAAACGTGAACTTGCCCAGTAATTAAAGCAAGAAGCCCCCCAAACGTTTTGATATGTTCTTAAGAGAAAGAGCTCACCGGTTCGGCGGTCGCCATCTTACAAATCTCTGTTGGGAAAGTTTCTGTTGATTGGACCGAGCTGTGCAACGTGACGGCCCCGCTGCGGACATGCGCTGTGTGCCGCCGCTGGCTGGCTGCTTCTCCGCGACTCCACCCCTCTTGCAGACGAAGGCATGGCGAGCACCGAGGCTAGAAGGGAGTGTGAGACGGAGGGCTGCAACAAGGACGCCAAACTTCAGTGCCCAACATGTATCAAGCTTGGTATTCAAGGCTCCTATTTCTGTTCACAGGTACTGCTGCTTTTTCGGCTTGTCCGCTTTAAACCTCGGCTGTAGCCACACAACTAGGCCCTCTGTGTCATCACGAGGCTGCTAGCTGTCAAGCTAGGTAGACATGTGTAGGTGCTTTGTAAACCGCTAATAATGCATTTGCTTAATGTTAACTGATGCCTGCTGGCTGTGTAATGTTACACAGATTGCAGAGGATGAATAATGCAGTCAGTAATTGAAACTGATAGTGTACCGGTAACTGTAGGCCGAGAGTTTGTCAGCTAGCTAACTTGGTTGATTAGCTTAAGTCATACACCGTCCCTGCTTAAATTGAAAAGCCCATATTGTGAAGTTGTTTTTGCTGACAGCGTAAAACTGTATGAAGTAATGAATGTGTAGGAACCAGGTGTTCTAGTAATGCAAATTACTGCAAGTAAGGATGAGTAGTGAAGTGCCACAGAGTTAATGTTGCGTGATGAAGCGTTTGGTGTCACAGTGTTTGACCCTCGCACTCTCCAGCGAAACCAAAGCCCATTCACAAATCTGTCAGTTTAGAGATGGATTTGTCACAGACAAAACCTCATACATGGCTGAAGCCCTTGGGAGCTTAACAGTAGCTACTCTCAGCTACAGATGTTCAGCTGAGCAGGACTTTGCTTTAACTTTTATTACTGACAGACTCATACAGTTGTTTTTCACTCAGGTACTAAGATAGCTTGTAACAAGTCATGTGAATCACATGTAAGAGTTGGTATTATGGTGTTAAAGTTTTTGCATGCTTCTGTAGGGCTACTTTTTTTGCACCACACACTATTTTGGAAAAGGTCTATACCAGAAAAAACTACACATTAAACTACAGCAGTCACTCTCTGTGTAAGCGCTCTGCGATTCTCTGAGTCAAAAGCTTTATAAATAGTTGGGTAGGCTGGCAGTTTAAATTATCTTGCGCTGCCATGGTATTTGACCCCAGAGATCTTTGCTGTGATTGCATTTTTTGGCTGTGCAACTGGACCCTGCTTTCTATATTTCCTGTCTCTCCCCCGCTCTGCTGTTGACTGACTGTCCAGTAAAGGCACAAACGCCATTGAAATTAGCAATACATGGTAGAGCAATTATGCCAGGATTCATACAGACATATATATGAAAGGCTGGACTTTTATGGCACTTTATATGGTGCAATATCTGTTGGCCAAGCAGTCAGGTTTTAATCAGCACAAAGTAAGTGACCAGGCATGTGATTGTCAGCCATTAGTTAAGCGCACTTTCAAGCACAGTTTGCACTGTGTGAGTAATAAAAATGCATAGGTCAGTCTGTCTATCATTGTGCACCCCAACTTAGAGATTGTCTTTTTTTCCAGGAATGTTTCAAAGGGAGCTGGGTGTCTCACAAGTTGCTGCACAAAAAAGCAAGTACGTATTACGGGTCATTGTCACTTCTGTACTTTGTTAACATCTCTGTTGGACTCATTTAGAGTATATGAATAACATGCATGTTGTTTTGGTTAATAGGCTTTCAACAATTAAACCTTACACATGGTGTGATGTTTTCCCTGGACTGTGAACTGACACTGTGTTGCCAGATGCTTCAGATACTTTGTGCTGTGTTTTGTCAGAGGAGGACAAGAACCTGAATGAGTCTAAGAACTGTGTGGAGAAGGACATCAACACAGACCCATGGCCAGGCTACCGCTACACAGGAAAACTACACCCTCACTATCCACTGGTAATTTCTTCCTTTTCAAAAAACTCTATAATTGTACATACTTTGTCATGTCTGATTTATTAATTAAAAAATTGAAAGAAGACTCAAGTGCAGGCATGCATAAACAGTGCCACCCTTTTTGTCTCCAGTTGGTTGTACTGAGTGGTGCTAAACTGATTTACCACATTTTTTAAATGTCAATTTTTCCCTTGTGACATAATTGTGCTGAAAGGGTGTCAGTATACAGACTGGTTTCAGGCTTTGGATATTACATTAACTCTCGTAAGCAGAGATGATTAACAGTCAGTGCTACACACCACACCATATATTTCAAACCATGGAAAAATCCAAAACAGGGTCATACACTGAAATGTGTCAGCGTATATTTGTTTTGGATGTGTCAAAATATTGTGTTACACCAAATGGCCTCCTAAAAAGAATGGAGGATGGCACCAGGGAAAAAAGAATTGGACAGAGGATAACAGGAAATGTTAAAAATTGTAGCTTGCTTCAAGTATTTCCTCATCCTTCTGCTGGTTTATGTGAATTCTACAACATTTCTGTCCTTTTCCTTGCCCCTGGTGTAGACTCCCATGAGGCCCATTCCCGGTGACATCCAAAGACCTGACTATGCTGATCATCCCCGAGGTAACTATGCTTTTTTCTCAAGGAAATATGTTTTAGTTGATCACACTTGTTCATCCTTCACTTGGGAGGCTTTGGTATCTTCTTTGAAACTTTGTTTTTGACATGGAAAAATGCAGAAAGATGCAATTTTAGCTTTGTGTGTATTTCTTTAGCCTTTTTAAAAAAGGAATTGTGCAGATTTGCAGGAGAGCTCAATCAGTCTTCATTCAGCATTGGCAGTATAAAAACAAAATCAGAGAGTGCAGCAAAATGCCACCTGCCTACTTTTGTTTATACAGAATGCGCCTTTTTCGGGGCAATGAGGGGCGTGAGCAAGTAACAAAATGTGTAGTTCAGCATGTGACGTAAACAGTGACGTACTCCAAGGGAAGCCACAGCTGGTCAGTCCTTCAGCGATTCTCTCATAAGTTGGCCCGTTCTTCACCATCCCTGTCATTTGACGGTTAATGGCCTCTTCGTTTGCGAGGGCAAGGAGGGTGCACAATTCCTCGTCTCCCCAGTTGCTCATCTTTACTGTAGTGTTTGTCAGGTTTGTGTTTCGCTCTTGCTACTAGCTGCTCACTAATTCCTGCTATCAGCTGTTTCCTGTTTATCCACCGCCAGTGGGTCGTACGTGCGGGGCCAATATGTCTACCCTACAAGGCAGAAAATTGGGTACCTCGGATCTTTCAACATGGGGGTCTATGGGGACTGACTGGCTTTTGGAGCCAGCCTCCAGTGGCCATTAGAGGAACTGCAGATATTGACTCTTCCATTTTGACTTCATTTTTCAGCCCCAGAGGTTGCCGCTTGTCCAGTTCAACCTTATTCCACTGGCAAAGTTGCCCTGCAACATTTACACTGTCAGTCATTGAATCTAAAATACATCCTAAAGCCCGCCTTCTTTGGACGACTGGTTGATGTGCTGTTCCTGCAGGGTTGGGTTTTGCCTTTTTCTTACCATCAATATACTGTTATCTGGTTTTACGTGGTATATGTAAGTCAGTTCGGATCCAAAGCAGATGAGAATAGTGATTCTTAAGTAATTATTTTTTACACATCCTTGCTGCTACTCATATAAATGTATAGTTATTGGTGGAAGATTGGAAGAATTTTGTACAATCCTGAGTGAGAATCAATCTAATTTTTGCCTACTGGCAGAGTGAAGAGTGCCTAATGACCCCCCCTAAGATCCACAGATTCTTTATATCACTTCAACATAACAGTTAGCCATTGGTGGCATAGATCTGCCAACATATGAATGCACATTCTGAGCTGCAAGCTGTTGAAGGCCCGTCTCAGTGTGTTACAATGGTAGACAAAGCAGCCATCCATGCATGCTTTATGTAACTTTTTGCATGAATACCCAGATAGGCTGATATGTCTTGTGCTGTAGGCTAGAGAACTCTGTACAAACAGGACGGTCAGAGCGTCTGCAGCCCTGTAGCATAAACTGAAGACAGAGAAATTAGTGAAGAACGAGACCATCAGTTGTACAAGTTTTGTAACGACTACGAGAGTAATAGCTGCTCACTACTAACGTCTTAAACCCTGTTTTGTCACCAGGTTATATCATGGAACGTCTGGTTTTCCTCTTAAAAGGAAACAAAGTAAAAAAGAAAACATGATAGAACATATAATGTTAATATATATATAATGTAAAGCTATTTGTGAATAAGGTCACACAATTCCATCCTTACTATGTGGTTTGAGCGAGTGGCTAAAAGCTGAATACAGGTGCAAAATGAGGTGTGTACTCTCAGTGTGACTGGCAGTAGTAATACCATTTCACTGACTTAATTTTGATTCAGTTTTACAATGGGGAAAAAAAAGTTAAAGTATTTTAACAATTAAGAATTTTGCGTAGTTCCCTATCTCCCGATGACATTACTTTCAAGGCTGACATTTTAAACCGTAAACTGGAAATGATTTTTCTTTGTTAAACAGCCCAGTAATATCTCGTATCTCTTGCCACAAGTGGTTTCAGTTTCATTGCAGGAAACAGTCAATCTTCCGGCAGGTCGGGAGTCACGCTATGTTTTCATGACCAGTTTGCTGCTTTCGTGTTAATTATTAGACACCTTTAATTATAACCTGACTTATTTATGTCTGTTTCTCTGGACAAGTCATTCATTTCCTGCGCAACCATGGCAACCTCCACATCCTTGTCATCTGACTGCATAGATCCATACTCAGGTAGTCATGGTTACAGTCTCTTCTCATTCTCCTGTGATGCCTTCTCAGGGACTGAAGCACAATTGTTAGACTTTAGACTTTATTGTCCCCAAGGGGAAATTCCTTTTCACTGCACTGTACCCATCAGACACCAGCATATATATCAGCACACTGTAACAACATGCAATTACAACAGTATATAAAAAACAGCACATGATAACAACATGCAGTAACAGACAACAGAACGCACTCAGGCTTGTGCAGCGAGGCCTATCGTTCAAGGCAGCTATGGCTGCACTGATCAGGCTTTTCCCAAAGCGAGCCCCTCTGCACCTCAATGCTCTGTTCCTGCACCCGGAGGACAGTAGGGTAAAGTGGTGATTGAGTGGGTGTGTGATGTCCTGTCCTGTTGAGGTTGGAATGCTTGCAGTTTAGCTCTGCAAGGTTGGGGTGTGAGGAGACCAATTATCCTGGCAGCGGTGTTGGTTATGCATGTGATTTGGCCCTATTAGTAGCAGATAACGTGATAAAGAAGCAGGTGGAAGAGTTCAGTAGTATGGGCTGAATGCAGCAAAGTCCTTTATGCTTTTGTGGCCCCCTTTTGGATGTCAGAGCTGAGTCTTTTGTCCAGCATTCCTCAGAGGTGTTTGAAACTGTCACCTATGGCTGCAGCAATCAGTTATTTTAGTAAGATACCACAGATATTCTGCCAATTATATTGATTCATGTTAAATGCAAATGTTAATGTTACCTTGTCTCGGGTCTGCTCAGTAGACTGGATGTGTAGATTGCATGTTTTCTGCTGAGATGCAAAAGCACTGACTTTATGCTATTATGGTGAGCTAGTTTGGTTTTGCAACAGATACATTGTACAAAGTTTTTAGTTTTGTTTCATCTTGAAAGGATCACGAAATTTGGACACTTCCCTTCATTCTCTCTGGCCTGTTTCTTCTCTTTGCCCCTCACATTTTGCTGTCCACGCAATCAGATCACATCTTCTATTTTGAGATATCTTTTCAAGTCATGTGTCCACAGCATAAGCACGTTGTGCCACAGTAATAATCATCCATGTGAAACACAGTGCTGTATGTAGTTATATTGATTAAACAAAGCATCGATGCAAATAATTTGAATCAATGATTTTTAGTTATTGAATTACTCAAGTTGCTTGATGAATCATTTCAGCCCTACTGTCAACCATTGCAACTGTTTGGCTGTTGATGAGAATGGGGTGCTGAGGTGAGGGGGGGACCAGTTATTACCTTTGTCTTCCTCACATTGAGGTGAAACAGGCTAATGTTTTTTTTAACTTGGCACTGTTACTGAGCTGAAGTCAAATCTGGAACTGTTTTTATTTTTAAATAAAACATAAAATGGTTATTATAACCTCTGGAAAACCACTAAGGATGTATCATTATGAAGACATCATAATGTGCATGCTGTAATTCTCTCACACTTTTCTTCCTCTCTGAGCAGCTGTATCAAAGCGTAAGTAAGTCTAATTGATTGGTGCGCTCACACTGTCAGCTCTGCAGCTCAGGAGGTCCGTATTTGACTTGTACACAAACCTGTCTAAAGTCTGTGTTGCTAGGCAACTGTTCATGTTCGTCGAGCAATCATCTTGTTGAGTTGATAAATTATAGATTAGTGAATTGTTGATGACTCCATTGCATTGAACAACATCCATGTATATACCATCCTGATGTGCTTCTCAGTCTAAGAATTATATAATCTTGTTTAATCTGTAGTTAAATTGCGAGTATGTGTTGCCAAGATGACAGCACTACACCCCCCCAGCCCCTATTTGTCTCCATATAACAGTAACAGTCCGCTCTGTTCCTTGGAGTCGACAGTGTGAGTGTCATTAGAGTCTGCCTCTGCTCAGGTGCTGATGCTGTAGCTTATTCTGTGCAAGAGCAGCTAGTTGTCCATAGTACCATAGCACTGTAAACGCTTTGATGTTTGTTGGAAAATTGGGATTTAAGTTGAAAGAATGGCATAACAAAAGAATTTTTTAATGTATGAACCATTAGAAAAAGGGCTTACGTTGAAGATGAGGTTTGATAAGAGATTTCAAAGACGATATCAACATCGGCTGCCTGGAGCAATCTAACAGCAAGGAGTTCCACAGCTGTGAAACAAGATCAGACCAAAAGGCAGTCTTTTATATTTCTGGTTATTTTGAAAAAGTGCTGTGCAGTCTGTAAGGGTGAGAAATTATGCAGACTCAACATGTTAAATAAAAAAACATGTTTGTGGAATTATTTAAGTTCCTTTTTTAAATTTGGAATTTTGGTCACTGGTTTGAAAGCAACCATTTATGTGATTTTCTTTTATTGTTCAAATTTGATCCCAGTGAAGATTTAAAGGGTTACGTCAGTATTTCAATCTAGACCCTTTTTTCTTGTATTTTGTGTCTGAATGACTAATGGGAACAAAAAATTTTTTGGAACTTGTCCAGTAATAAGAGCCAGCAGCAGCCAAACAGATTGCAATGCAATGCTAATGGGCAATTGGGCACTGTCATGTTACATCCTCTAAAACTGTTTGTTTTTGCCACTGACAGGTTCAGTTTATTATCTTGTGTCTGACAGCATTATGAGGAGGTTCCCTACAGAGATAGACCTATTTGAGATCCTTTTGGGATCCAGAAACAGCCCTGAAGTCTCTATCGCCAAACCCACCAGACTCCATTTAAATAAACAGTAATTTTATGATTGTAAAACATACTTCATTCAAAGTTGACAGAAACAAAGTTAAACTCACTTTCCACTGTTACAACAATCAGTCAGCTCTGGTTTGGTTGAAAGAAACCCTTAATTCATCCATGTAGATGTAAAAAAAAGATGCTGGCTCTGTACATGCTAAAATTACTGTTTATTTAAATGGAGTCTGGTGGGTTTGGCGATGGTGATATCAGGGCTCTTTCTGTTTTTTTTTTTTTGTTTTGTTTTGTTTTGTTTGAAAAAGAGTCTTTAATAGAAAGGTCTATCTCTGTAGGTATCCTTTCCAGAAGTTGTCAAACTCATAAAAATAACAATCTGAGCCCATCAGTGGCAAAAACAAGCACTATTAGTGGATGTGCATTCACGGTGCACAAATGCCCCAAGTGGTGACAATGCAGCCTGTTACGCTGCTGCCGGCTCCAGCGCTCTCATTCAGCACTGGACCAGCTAAAAAAATCATAGTCTCTATTTGTCATTTAGACATAGAGCCAGGGGAAAATAGGGTCCCAAATACAGAAGTTACCCTTTAACTTCACAAAAATCACTGAGCGATATTGACAAAACCGAACACTGACTTGATATTCAACCCAGTCTTAGACATAGCTTATGCTGCGTGTAGATGTTGATAGAGAGAGTGTTTTTTTTTTTCTTCTTCTGATTAATCAGTGAAAACAAAATCTTCTCTAATGTACTCATGGTCTGGAGTTGTATTAATCGTGTACTCTGTTGAAGCTGCCAGGAGTCAGACACCACAGAAGGTAAAAGATAATAATACAGGTGGATTCAGTGGCTTAATATAATCCATCCACTTGATATTGCACCAGTTATTGTGTAACTGCAAAATAACAGAAGGATGATGATGTTTGTTCCTTCTCGGCACCAAACAACTTTTTGTTAACTGTCACTTATATACAAACTAATCCAATTAGAAGTCTGCAAATCTGACTGTGATGGTCCAAACTGACGCTGCGTCTAAAAGTTGATAGACTTAGAGCTGCTTTAGAAGGTCCTATTTAAGTCAGCTCCTCTGCCTCGCTGAGCATTGACATGTGAATAATGCCAGTTGTCTGTCCTTGTTTCCTTCACAGGGATATCTGAGTCGGAGCAGTTTCTGAAGGGGACGTCACAGATCAAGATCCTGTGTCCTGAGGACATTGAGGGCATGAGAGTGGTGTGCAAGGTAATAAAAACTGCTGTTGCTGTTATGATGTTGCCATGGTTTGTATTTTTAGTTTTCCATTGAATGACATGAATGTTATTTGCAGCTGGCACGAGAAGTCCTGGACATCGCAGCGGAGATGGTGAAACCTGGTGTCACAACAGAAGAAATCGACCATGCTGTACATCTGGTATGTTTATACGAACACACACACAAGTTATAAAGGCTAGAATTTTGTGTCCTCGTACTTAAAGTAGGCTTTACACAAACCCCAAATTATTCCATGTGCATTAGGATGTAGAATCACTGTGTACACATACGGACTACATTAACTTGTAAGGCTGCTACATGAGGGGCACAGGGTCACTCATCTTCTTACATACAACCGTTCTTGTCTTCCTCTTTTGTTGCTTCTCTACTGTCTCTTTAACCAACATGCTTTGTGTTTTCAGGCCTGCATAGCAAGGAACTGCTACCCCTCCCCTCTCAACTACTACAACTTCCCCAAATCCTGCTGCACGTCTGTCAATGAAGTCATCTGCCATGGCATCCCAGACAGAAGACCATTACAAGAAGGAGATATCCTTAACGGTAAAGTCAACGCACTGCACATTACATGATTTTCAGACCCTAGTATTTACAAATCTCTGCCATGGCAGAAGTGTAGCAAAAATCATACATTTCAGCAAGAGATGCATGATTTTTTTTACTTTCTTCTTTGTATGAATGTTAAAAATCCCCCAACAAACCTAACATTGATCTTCCTCATTAAAACTTTCTCACTGCTGTCATGTTCTCAATTTTCCGACCAAGTCCTGGGAACAGTTTAGCTAAGTATGGATGTGGAGGAATGTTTTATTAAAGAGAGTGTGTGGGGGGGAAAAAAAGGATGCCTCCTCCATGACAAATGGTTGTACCAGCATCTTGAAATGGTGTCAGCAGGAGTTTGGCCAATTTTAGCTTCTTTATGAATATTTCTGCTAAGGCAATGTCTTCCATCCGCCACTCCCCTCAGAGTATCTGATGGAGCACTTGCCAACAACTCATCTCTTGCTGCGTGGTCCGACAAGACAAATTGTTTCATTAACCTTTAGCAGTGGGGATTTGCTTGTCAGGTTCTCTGCTCTCTATATTTCTCCTCAAGTAGGAAAAGTCCCAGTTTGCCCACTAGTAATTCCAATTTCATCAGCAATTTTCCAAAAGAGACATTTTGTTTGGCCATGCAAATGGGTCTATATTTTATAAAAATGTTCACCCAATACATAGTGGGTTTTTTTTCAGGTTATTCAAATCAGCACTGTCTTTGTGTTAAACATAATAGGATCTTGTTTGTCATGTAACACAGCGGCTCTGACGCATGAACTATCTCACTCTTGCACAGTGGACATCACCGTTTACCACAACGGTTTCCATGGTGACCTCAATGAAACCTTCTACGTCGGCGAGGTGGATGAAGAAGCAAAGAAACTGGTTCAGACCACATATGAATGCCTTATGCAAGCCATCGACTCAGGTAGGAACTCCAGCCTGATTTTCTTTCATTTTACTGAAGATGTATGCATACAGAATACTACACAGCCAGAGTGATGGCAGCACCCTCACCTTCACCGCACTTTGATAAGAATTTTATGCAGTCCTACGTTATTATATAGCTGTTGGGCTAGAAGGGTTATAATCAAATACTGGTATCGCCATATATGTCAAGTAACAAGAAATGCACAAGATGCATTTTAGTCGTGTGTAGAATGTAGAAACAGTGTTGCCATTACATAATCTGTCCACCAGAGGGCACTGACATTTCAAAGCAAGTTGAGATTGGTTTTGACAGTTACTTTTCTGCTCCTGACCTGTTTTCCAAGGTCAAGAATGAACTTTGAGTCTCAGATTTTAAGCTAATCCCTACCATACACTAGAAGACTGCAAAAAGACATTTAAAAAGCTAAAGTGTAACAGCCTCTCACATTGAAAGATAATGTGGGTTTTTAAAACTAGATTCCGTTTAAGGTTATTTCTCACTCCTGGTGTGAAATATTACACCAAACTATATATATAAAGAAATATGAGATATTAACAATTCCTTATGTGTAAGCAAAAAACATATCATTCTAGAAACACAAGATAAAGATGAACTGTATTTGCGTACAAACTATATTTTGGAATTTGTTGCCTCAACTCGCTGCCAGCCTCCGTTGGTTAAGCTTTTTTTAATGAGAGGAGACTGGGAAAATGAGAGGTGAAGTGTTTCAGACATTAAGATTTCTAACTAAAATAAGTGCTGGTTGGTGTATCAGTATCAGATACATGTTGAATTAAACTCGGACACTGGTTCACCCAACAGCTCCACCAATTTTTCTCCCTTTTCCAAAGCACAAGAGAAGTGTACTTTCCTGAAGTGTCCTCCATGTTTACTTGTCGCCTGTTTGCTGCTTCCTGTTTGGTGCTAGAGAGAGCACGGTTATTGCTTGTTGACAGTGTTCACATCATTGAACTTCACTATTTGCATACGCCAAGACTAGAAAATTAAAATAATATTTAACATGTTTAATATAAGAGAAAAGACTGAGTTAAGATGTACTGACTGAGTTTTATGACCATCTTACACCAATTGATCGAGATCACAGGAACGCACCACAGCTCGAGGGAACTCTTATGAATGACATTGGCAAATATGCAACAGTGAAATAGTTGTTGTTGGCTGTAAGACCACCATAACATGGGTGCAACTGTGGTCACAATTCTGTGATGGGTCCTTGTTTGGTGGTCAAGTTTTTGTAAAATAAAATATTGGCAATACATCATCAGGTTTCTGTCTCTCTCAAATACCAATATTAGCCTCAGAATTTCAGTCTCCATGAGACTAAAAAACTACAGTAAAATTTTCAAGGCCTGTAACCCCCGTGCTTACCTTTCTACAGTGAAGCCTGGCATACGCTACAGAGAATTAGGTAACATCATTCAGAAGCACGCTCAGGCCAACGGCTTCTCTGTGGTGCGGAGCTACTGTGGCCATGGTATCCATAGACTTTTCCACACTGCTCCCAATGTGCCACATTATGCCAGTGAGTAGTCGCACACACACACGCGCCATCATACATAAGTTACTGTTGAATTTTTTCCATGCTCTCCTACAGTAAGATGATTACTATATCCATTCATTTCCCAGAAAACAAAGCAGTTGGAGTTATGAAGCCTGGCCACGTGTTCACCATTGAACCCATGATATGTGAAGGTGAGTGGAACTGCCTTTTGTATCAATAATGCGAGCAACAACAATGATAATTACAAAGATAATAATCATTGAAATTGGTAGAAATATAATATAATGGCCTTAATTAAACAATTAGCAAAGTTGTAGCAATTTTATAAAACAAATATTGCAGTAAAGAGAGTAAAACAGACAAAAATATTGCTAAAAACCACGAACCTCAAAAATGTCAACTTTTCATTGGCAAGGAAAAATGTTTTCAGCTTTGTCACAGTGCATTTAAATGGATTATTTGACTTTAGGAGCAGATTGTGTGTTCTCGACCCGCACAGGAACACTTTTGTCTTCAGTTTATCCAACCAAATTTGAGATACATTGATTTCCTAGGACAGCAACAAAACTAGAACTGTCTTAAAACAAAGTTTGTAATTCAAGTGTGATGCTGAAAGTCAAAAATGTTGTCACTTTTACGCACTTTGTGAAACTAAATGTAAAAGTGACAAAATAGAGGAAAAAAATACTATGACTTGTTTGTATTTCTTTAAGCCAATCACAGTCGTCTTGGAGCTGTTGTCGTTTGGGAAGTTATTTTGGTGGAATAGTTGCATGTGGGGAGGTGAGCAAGGTCATTAAAATGGCAAATTCTCTGCAAAAGAAAATACCACAGAAACAGTAATAGATAGAGGTCAACTTGCTGGCTTTATGTAGCTCTAGCTTGTGTAAAATGGAACAGATTGGTAAACTGGTGAAGTCAGGGTCACTAGTGCATGCCAGTGCCAGGGTAAAAAGATGTGGCAAATCAACTCCAGATGGCTGTGTGAGAAATCAGGGTATTAGAGTCCTGCCAGACGGAGCCTGGGCTTTTCTGAGGTGCGTTTACAAGTTGTTTTATTAGTTGTAGATCTTTGCAACAATTCACTGAGACGGCAAAGGAGGTATGCCTTGTAGCATGATCCAAATCTTCATCAAAACATTTTCAACATAAGTGTTGAGCTCAGAGTGTTATTGTTTCCTGTAACAAAGGGGATTTTCAAAACGGCAACACACAGATAGCCAAAAGAAGTTAGAATGTTAGTTTAAATAGCTGACCAGTGGCAGGTTTATAGCCACAACCGGTGAGTCAGACTATTTTACACTTTAACCTAGACTCGGGTACAAGGATTTGAGACTGTTAACTGGCTCACAAGGGGTTAAATAAGGTGTAATACAGCAGACCCAGTCATGCTTTAAAACAGGTCATTAAAATCCACTCTATCTCACTGGTTCAGATTGCCAGACTTAAAGTGTTTGATTCCACAACTCTGTTTAATTAATGCTGTGTAAGCTGAAGCCGTGTGTATTTGTGTGTGTGTTTGTGTGTCATGTCTCAGGTGGCTGGCAAGACGAGACATGGCCTGACGGCTGGACGGCAGTGACCAGAGATGGGAAGCGCTCAGCTCAGTTCGAACACACCCTGCTGGTGACGGAGACCGGCTGCGAGATCCTCACCCGCCGCCTGGAGGACAACGGTCGCGCTCATTTCCTAAACCAAATGTAGGCCGGACTTGAACGCACCAAGGACTGGACTTTCCAGACACAGACACCCAGCACCTCTGGGCCTCACACACACACACACACACACACACACACACACACACACACACACGTCAAATGAGGCACCACTGCTAGAGCTCAGTGTAACTGTGGCTCTCATTGTTCTTCAAATTAAATATCGGTTCCTCAAAGTAAATGGAAGTACTTGAATGTGTGTTATATCCAACGTGGATTGCTTTATTAGTGAAAACTGTATCCTCTGAAGGAAATATGAACGTATTTATGAGATTTGGTTTCGCTTAGTGGTCAAGCTTGACATCGGGCCTTTTTTGACCTCTGGATCATGTGAACCAGAGATTTTACTGGCTGGCTAGTTGTTGTCTGTGGTGTGTGGAGCTCAGGGCAAATCCAACTAGTACGCCATGCTTCGCTTCTTTTTTTCCTCAGCTTCTGCTAACTTAATCAGACTTCATGTGAATATCCCAGAGATGGACTGAAAAGACTCAGCAATACTAGAGACAGTGGAGGGTATCCTGGAAACAGGGTCAACAAGTCTGACAACCTCAACAACCAGCAACTCACAACAACAAATAGAAAACACCAGAGCCAAAAACGTATTTAATACAAGTTTAAATTGAAGGCAACAAAAATCATCCACTTGACAGTTTTTATGCAGATGAAGCAAAGATTAATGGCAGACACATTTAAAGAAGTAGTTTGAAATTTTTGGAAACATACTGTCACTTTCTTGGCCAAAGTTAGGCAAGAAGATCAAAACCACTCTCATTTCTGTCCCTTAAATATGAATCTACAACCAGGAGACAGTTAGCTTAGCATGAAGACTGGAAGCAAGAAAAACAGCCAGCCTGGCTCCATTCAGAATTGGAAAAAAAATATATATAACCACCAGCACCTTGAAAGCTGTATCTTCATGTTGAAAAGGATAGTCCACTCTAAAAGTAAAAATAAATATTCATCATCTTAGCTGTAGTGCTAATTATCAGTCTTGATTATTTTGGTGCGTGTTGCCAAGAGTTGGAGATGTCGGCCGTAAAGATGTCTGTCTTCTAGTTCTCTCCAAAGTGCCGAAAAATACATTTTGAAAAACTCAACAGCAATGTCTCTTTCCAGGAACTATGACCTGGTTACTCAAGATAATCCAGTTTCATGTAGGAGCTATTTTCTTTCTACCTAACTACACCCACCAATTCCATCACAGCCTAGAAGGAAGTGTGCATCTACTGCTACCTCACCTTGCACCACTGAGCTAATGGTACAGCTCAGACAAAAGGATGCCATTAATGTTTACATCTTGCACTGTCATGAGCACGAGCCCCTCGTCAATGAGTAGATGCACGCTTCCTTCTGTGCAGTGATACGGTTGCTGGATGAAGT
Organism: Epinephelus fuscoguttatus; assembly: GCF_011397635.1. Classification (NCBI taxonomy): domain Eukaryota; kingdom Metazoa; phylum Chordata; class Actinopteri; order Perciformes; family Serranidae; genus Epinephelus; species Epinephelus fuscoguttatus. Next base: position 33,570,822 of record NC_064765.1, on the reverse strand, counting down.
TTCGTTCCTGCATGAAACTGCTCACAACAAGGTCTGTGGATTATCTTGAGTAGTGTTTATTCCAGTCTTTATTCTAATCTGGGCTGAGCTAAACTAACCTCTCTTGGCTGCATCGTCATATTTACTTATGTGTTGAATTTTGCTCATCATCTTATGCAAAATTAGCATTTTTCCAAAATACTGAACTGATTTCTGTACTGGCTTTGAAAGAAAAATACTCAGTAAACATTTAGTCTATTTCTTCATGTCAGCCTATAATTATAGTACCAGAGGTGTGTACTACGAAGCAAGTTTGACACAGCTAGACTTTCGTTGTGTTAGCTGGCTTGTCAAAGCCTCCAGTTATACCCATACCTTGCTGTCGGCCTCTTGAAGCCATATTGCCTGACTCCCAGATCTAATAAACACTGCGGCACCCGGCTTAACGCAACCCACGTCACCATGTTTCTTTTTGCCAAATTTGTCTGACCTAGCAACAGTAACTAAGGGGGGTGGCACTTAGGACTGGATTATGCACATATGCTATGTGCGATTTTATAGAAGACTATAGGCTATTTTAGAGTGTTGCAAATAATCGGGGGGACACTACAAACAACAACAACAATAACAACAACCCTGCAAATAAAACAAAATGGTGGCACTAATGTGACATTGTGGCTTAACAAGTTTGTATATATAATATATTCCTTCAGCTGGGAATCTGTTATCACTCATAGATTAACTATTGACTATGCCCAAAAGAGTTGATGGTGACAAGATTTCAATCTGAAACATAACCTGCTTCAGACCAGGTTAGGTCAGCATCGGCACAAGTTGCCATGGTGATCTAGCCAGTGTAAAAGAGAGCCACCTTCAAAGCAATCACATTGCCAAAATATTCTGGTTTTTGCCCTTCTTCCAAAAATGACCGTATTCCTACTAAGTTGTTTACATGGCTAATGAAAATGTGTATTCCACTGATAATTCTGTTTACATGCAGCTCTGCGTGCTTTGATTAATGTGCCCTAACATGCTGTTTTACAAATCAAAATACAGAACAGTGGAGCTCCTCGAGCTGCTCGTGATTGTGCTTTTTCCTTTGCTTACTGGTGACGGACTTGTTCGATCATGCAAACATAGCCTCTTTCCTTCCTGAAAAGAGCAGTGTTGGGATATTTGCACATATCCAAAAACCTGTCTTTGTCATGTCATCTCTATACAACCTCTGCAACCTGTTGTAAAACCCCAATTGAGACGTATATCTAAACGGAATGTGCTGTTTACACGTCGTGCGTGAAGTTCAGAATATTGTCATATTTGGAATAATAGTGGATTATTAGTGTGCATGTGAAACCAACCAAACTCGCTAACCCACTAATTTGGCCTCAGAGTACACACCTCTGGTCTGCTATCACGGTCTTATTTACCTGCTGATGTGTCCAGCACAAGCCCTCTACTTCAGTTATTATATCTTGACTGTGGCTATTATTAGTGCGCCCACAGTTTTCCAGTAGATTACGTCAGCCATGGTTGCTAGGAGAATTGTGACGCAACTACAGAGCATCTCCATTGATATCCAGAATAAGAATAACGACATTGATCACAAAGTCATTGAAGTGCTGAACTTGTTAATCCTGCTTTAAGGAATATTCTTTTGAGTGTCTCATGTTTCCAATAGCCCTGGTGTAGCAAATTGAGCCTTAATGTGTGAACCTAGGAGTTAAACTTGCCGGATATCTCGAGGCATGTTAATTGATGTTTCCCCTTATCTTGACAGTCACCGTTTACCTTGACGTGGGGAGTTTCCTGGTGTGAGCAGCATCCATTCTTTCTACATTTTCAGAGGACTAATGTGATCACAGTTTCTCTGCCATCTTTGTATTTCTTCTAATGGAGTAATAAATGACTCTTCTGTAGCTCTGTGTGGGCGAGTTTGTCCTTGAATAGATTGGTGATCGAAGTCCCCAAAGTGCTTTAATTTACCAGGCTTTTATTACTGGAAATGTGTAGCTGTGGGCCTTAATGCCTTTTTAAACTCAGTGGAGTACAGTGGTAGTCTAAACTGCATTTAAGATTTGATTTTGACACTGTTTCCTTTAAGCTGTACTAGTGTGACTATATCAGCAGATCTTGAACTTCATGAAGTTACAGGGAAGGTTCTCTGCTTCTATAAACATACATGACATACATACATGGCCCATAAACATGACACCATTCAAAACTTTGTCAATACAGTATTTAGTCTGCAGCAACTAATCCAAGACCATCCATGCCCATAGATTGTGTAAAATAATGGATGCAGCCACCATGACGCCACCAATTTGTTTGTGGACTCCCGCTTTGAAGCAGCAGGTTTGTCATTTGGCCGTCGCCCCCTGGATTTTTGGAGTCAGAAGGGACCAAAATTGGACAAGAGGGTGGAGCTGACTCAATCTGTGACAACACCTTGCAGTCAGCCTGTCACTTAAAGCTTAATTTTAAGCCCTAACAAAATGTTAACGGGTGAGTTTTCTATAAAATTGAGACTGATCTTGGGTGTCTGCTTTAAAACTGTGCTGACTGTATGGATCTTCTGTGCTGCTGGGTCAAACACACAAATATGTGTGAAGCATCCATGTTTTATAATTCATAGCGCTTTTGCAGCAACATCTATATTTGAAGCTTTGTCTGCTGCCATGGCTACATGAGTCTGGACAGACATGGATAATTACTCAAACATGACTGATCCATAGAAACATACATCCACAAGGCAGTAATTCTAGTTTCTTTTTCTTTGCAGCTGATGTCTGATATGGGTGATGCACTTGGGCTTGGCAGACTGGCTCAACAGCGCCACCTAACAGCTTTTTTAAGTAAAAGCCCCCATCTTTAAATTTCATGTAGATGAATGAAATTTGGCAGGAATTTGTAACATGATCAGCCTTAAGAAAAAACGTCTTCAAGGTATACCCAACAGGAAGTCAACCTCATGTGATAAAGATCATCTGATATACACAAAATTTATGTAGTGTGGTCTACATGATATACAGCAACAAAACCTACAGGTAGTGAGTGTTTTCTAGCGCCATTTGGTGGATCCAGGAAATGGTTCACAATTTATAATATGTCATAAACAATGTCTAAATCATGTAAACAGTGTCCATTAGTCATGGGAATGCACGGCTGCCTGGCGGTAGAACTGGTGTCCCACCAGCACCACCAATGTGCAGGAAGATGCAAGGGTCGGTCCATCTCTGCTTTAATTATACTTTTTTCTGCTATGAATGAAATGTGTGCATTGGAAAATGCCATTTGAGAATCCAGTGTAGTTTGAGGTTAATCAACCCAATCAAGCGTAAAGGCCCACAGTCCTTTGAGCTAACCATTTCAATATTATATGTCCTCATTGTCCTTGTACAAGAATCCTTCAGAAGTTTGCCTCACAGGCGACAGACCAGTCTTCATCACTATGGAAATACAGAGGAGGAAAACTTTTTTGCTTCTGGGTCTCCACTGTAAAGCATGAACTAAACTGTTGGGAAACATGGCCGTCTACATGTTTTACCTAACTGAGTCTGGCGTAGCTGAGCACAAGCCGTCGTAGTAATTCTCTGAAGTCTGCTCCAGTTTGAGTCAACATTTTCAAAATGAAAGCGCCTCACCCAAGCTTGGAGAGACACTTACATTTGTGAGAAGTTATGAAACAGTCCGGCTAGAGGCAGACTTGTTCTCAAATCCTACAGGAGAATAATCAAAGGTTGTTTTGCAACTGTGTCAGCAGGCGAGTTTTACTTCATCTGTGGTGTCTTAAACACAACTTCATCAGGCCTTGATGTCCATGCTGCTATCAAAAAGAACCACTCAAAAATCCTCATCGATTAACGCCCCTCCAACTCTGATGCCATTTGGTTGTTTGTGGTTGTCGTAGCGTATTATTCATTCAGTCTGGATCAAAGAATATTTCAGAGTAATCTTGTTTTGGTTCCTCTGTTTTTCCTTCACACAATGTTCTCTCTGTGTATGTGCGTTCCTTCAGGGGCGAAACACTGATCAAAGAGGTGTCTGTGTATTGTTCAAATAAAACACCAACAGAAATTTGACAGATTATTTATTAAACTGAGCAGCATAAACTTGGAGTGACATCATGGTTTCCTCTGCTCTTCTGCATCTAGAACTGAAGGACGACGCGGATGCTGAAAGATGAAAGTTGGATTACATTGTGTTTTTTAAGACTTAAAATACACAACTGACTAATTCAGTGCTCATATTTGAAGAAAGAACCCTCATGGTGCAAATAATTACGAAGTCCTGTCTTACAATCTCGTCTCAGCTTTGTCCTTAACAGAGGGCAGCAGTGACGCATAATGTCTTCAACACTCAAAACCCAGAGGGACACTAAACCACAGCGCATATTAACATAAACAACTTCAAAAATGTTTCTTAAATCATGGCTTACCATTTCCCAGCATGCATGAGATCAAAACCATCAGTGATCTTCTCGAAGGGCAGAGTGTGAGTCACAAATTCATCCACTTTGAGCTTCTTGTTCATGTACTCCTCCACCAGTTTGGGGACACTTTCCACACTCTTGTATCCTGGGAAAAGTGTAAATGAGCTCATTAAGTAGAGGAAAGTGGCGATGTGCGTTTTATCAAGTGGTTGCATTAAATCTGAATGGCATGAAATTACTGACAGGCTACAGACAGGGCAGAATACTGAGCAAAGGACAAGTGTGCTTATGTGAATTGAACAGAGCTGTTACGTCAGTGTAAAATGAACCTTGAATCCTTTCATATTACAACATAGCCTCATCTCTAGGGAGGGTAAGATGTTCATGCATGTGAAAAAGCAAACAAGAAATCCAGATTATAGTAGTTAAACAGCTGAGCTTCAACAGAAGTGACAAACTGAGGAATGACTGTTCTAAATCTACACCTACACATCTTTCTACGTGTAAATGCTTGTGTAACAGCCTGGCTTCAGTCCACAGACACAAAGCACTGCAAGAAATTAATGAGTAGTTTGCTCTGTGCAATATGAGCTCATTATGAGCCACCTTCTCTAAGCTGGGATCTTTGTTTGTTACTGTAGAAGCAGGTTCCCGTTTGGAATTTCAGTCAATGCAGCTACATTAATTTTAATCACACTTAGCCTGTTACCCACCTTGAAAAACTTTGGGCCGTATTAAACAATCTATAGTGCATTGTGCATGTATTTAGGGCATATCCAACCACTTCTGCTCGTTAAATGGCGCACAATTTGGGCACAAAATAAGGTGCAAGGGGCAAAGGGGTTGTAATTAGTCCCTTCATTAATTAATCATAGGTGTGTGTTCAGCCAGTCAAAGTGTCATCTGCACTTCCCTCGGCGGCAGTGGCTCGGCCCATAGGGACTTAAGTTGACCAGAGGGTTGTCGATTTAAGTCCCTGTCCGGACCAAATAGTGGTAGCTGGACAGGTGCCAGTTCGTGTCCTGTGCAGTAAAGCACTGAACCCCCAAACGCTCGGAGCACCTGTCCATGGGCAGCCCCCTCACTTTGACATCTCTCCGATTAATGCATGTATAGGTCCTGTTTGTGCATATGTGTGTATTTTGGGGCTGTGTGTGTATGACAACCTCGGGGATTAATAAAGTATATATTCTATCTTCTCCTTCTTGAAAAGCCAGGTGCGCCTGCAGCTGGAACACTGCTATTTATGTGCTGGATTTAGTAACTTGGGAGAAGCAAGTGTTTTTTGTTTTTTTTTTGCTGAGAGTAATGCAGTAACGTCACTGCAGCAAATATCGTAAGACATTTAAGCAGCAAAATGAAAACTGTAGTTATAAACTTTACAGAGGACACTGAACTAAACTTTTAGCTTCTGAGATATTCAATGAAGTTACACTGCGCACAGCATCTCTCTTAATGGGGAGTTGGACAGCAGCTCTGCTCTGATCTCTGCTACGTTAATAGTTTACAGAATGTAAGTAATATTTTCCTCAATATTGATGTTATTATCTCAGTCACCCACAACCTATCTGTGTGTCCCTGTGTGTGTAATTAGCAGAATGTAAGCGTGTTGTAAACCTTCCTATGTAGGCGCATCTTACTATATGAAGGAAGTGCCCTTTAAACAGCAAAAAAAAAAACTAATGCGCCATTCTGACTTCAGACCAGATGTTTGCTGGTCAATAGTGCAGTCACTTTCTGCTGCCTCAAAATAGCAATCTCAGATTAAGAACTACATGCCCATGGCCACACAGAAGGGCACAAGAACATTTGTTACTCACACAACATGGCCACTAGCTGCGAAAATTACACCTGCGTTGGTCTGACAAACCTGGCCACTTTGCGTCAGGTGTAAGATAAGGCCCAAAGAGTTCACAGCCATTAGTAATGGGCAGTTCTTGTCAGTGTACTGAATCACTAGAATCCGTTCATTAAAAAAATGTGTTAAAAGGAATGGTTCACAGAATTGTTTAGTGCTTGACTCGAGCTCTGACTGCATGTAGGCCCATGTACTAAATGTATACGGCTCAGTTGAGCAAGCTAACTGCTTAACTGAGAATGGTTGTTCGTGTAGGATAAGCAAATGTGGTGAGAATTTAGTTATAATGCTTCCATTTATAAACTAAAAGCTGAAGACCCGCTATATTATGTACAACACATTTATTTTTAAGACGCCGTATTTCTAAGTTAAATATTTTGTAATACTTCCTACTTTGAGTCTTCAAGACATGAGGGAAGGGGGCAGGCTTCAGTGACTCAGGGATTCACTCAGGGCTCACATTTACTGTGCAGTACATTCAGTAAACGAATCACCGAACATGCTGTTCCCTTGAAGTTAAAGGATCTGAAACCGTCACAGGCCTGAATCACAAAATCAGTGAATCCCTGCACGATCGCTCACAACTGACTAAGAGCTCAACTGAACTGAGAAATTAGCAACTCGTTTCAGTTCAGTTTGTCACCCAAAGATTCATTCTTTTAAACAAACTGTTCACAAACATCACAACAGCCATGCTCGCAGCTCTGTGAGACTGTACTCAGGACCAGCTGTTCTTTGAGCTAATTGCTAATGCCAGCATGCTATGCTCACAATTATAATGCTGACATATTGATGTCCATCTTAGTTTAGCATTTAAGCATGCTACCTTTCGCTAACTGGGGCTAAAAACCAAGTGCAGCTGAGGCTAATGGGATTTGTGTTCGTTTGGCAGGTATTTGATAGTAGTGATCAGATTAAAAGTTCAACCTAATGATGTTGCAATGTAAAAAGTTATCAGTTTCTCATCCTGAGATGGACATTAGTGTCTGAACACATATGTTGAAAAGCAAACCTCCTTACATCTGCGTTGCAAAACAAATCATTCTCAGAACAACTAGCTGGTTACCTCCAAAAGCAGTGCCTTTCCAGGTGCGGCCAGTCACCAGCTGGAAAGGCCGGGTGGAGATCTCTTGTCCGGCTGCTGCCACCCCAATGATGACACTAGTGCCCCATCCTTTATGACAGGCCTCCAGGGCTGCCCTCTGCCATCAAGAGACAATATCAGGATGAGACAATATCACATCAACCTGATCCAAAAAGCACCTGACCAGAATATATTTGCGCATTGCCCAATTTTGTTTATCATACATTTATTTATTTTTTTTTAAGGCCTGATGTATGCCGGCATTTTTAGTGGTGGAGTGGGGTGTGCTATGCCTCCATATTCCCATCCTGCCAAGAATGAAATTGCAGTTATAAACTACTGAATTTAGGTTACTTGTATTCTGTGGAATAAAAGTATTCAAAACTACAATATACCTGCTGCATAACATCGATAATATGGGATTATTATTTCCTCACTCACCATGATTGCCACATTGCCCACACATTCAAAAGAGTAGTCCACACCTCCATCTGTCATCTCCACCAGGACCTCTTGGATCGGCTTGCTGTGGTCCTTTGGGTTCACCACGTCTGTGGCACCGAACTCCCGAGCAGTTTTGAACTTATCTGGGTTGAGATCGATTCCAATAATCCTCGTTGCCCCAGCTGCTTTGCAGCCCATGATTGCTGCAAGGCCCAGTGCCCCCAGGCCAAACACTGCACAGGTTGAGCCAGCCTCCACCTACAGGGTGAGGCAAATACAGGTCAGCACATTTCTGCTGCTATTAATGGTACAGCACACAGCAGGGAAAACAAGACTGATGTTGAATAGGACACCTTAAATTAATGCCACATAATGATTAGAAAAGGGGCCAACACATTTTGCATGTGCTTGCTTCTTTAGGCTTCAGCTGAGTTTCCCCCTGGCATCAGGTAAATACTGTAGGTACATACTGACTCATAAACAATAAATGGACATATTAAATCCATATTAAAAATGCTCCCAGCAGCTTGCTGAGACTGTAGGCACAACGGTGCTTTGACCAAATTACTAACATCAGCATGCTAATATGCTCACAATGACAATCTAACATGCTGATGTTTAGTAGGTTTATTGTTTACCATGTTCATTATCTTAATTGTGTTAGCATGCTAACATTTCTTAATAAGCATTAAACGTAACATTAAAAGTACAGCCAAGGCTGACGGGAATGTCATTAGTTTTGCAGGTATTTGGTTATAAAGAACTGGACAAATTAAGATTTTGATAATGGTGCTAAATGAAAATTTAAGGGATCACAACAAATGTCATGGCAATAAGCCCCATAGTTTTTGAGACATATAACTCAAAAATCACAACTTAACGTCACAGTGGCACTAATGCATAACTCAGAGGATCACCAAAGTCATCAGAACATGTATTCTGGGGACCATGACTGATTGTGCCAATTTATCCAGTAGACACTGAGGAATTTCACTTTGTAAGTAAAAGTCTAACCTGTTGGTGGCGCTGGAGGAAAAGTCAAAGGCTCACCAAAATTAGAGGGTTTCATCCTCTGGGAACCATGAGTGTCTCTATTAAATTTCATGGCAATGCATTTAATAATTGCTGAGACAATTTAGCCCAGAACAAAGTGGTGGGCTGCTATCCCATGTGCCATGCTGCTAACGTGGCTTAACAATACACCAGCACTAGCTTACAGTCAAAGAACTTACAGTCCTGGTCATCCAGAGGCTAAAGTTAAAGTCTACCTAGTCTGAGTGGGCGGAAGTTTGCTGCAGAGATCAGCCTCTCACTGGGTGGAACGAGCCACCCGCTGAAGTCCCGCCCCACCACCTCCGGTTGTGTAGCAGTTTTCAACCGTTTTCAACACATCCTTTACTAACTTTTGTGGTGTTTGATCTTGCGGGGATGTAGCCATTTTTCTGCCATGGTTCGCATCCTGTAGGCAATATTTTTGTGGGCGTGTTACACCAAAACCTGTTTCCCCCGGCAATATTTTTGCAAGCGCGCCGTTGCTGTGGCACCGCCCAGAACGATTGTGATTGGGTGAAAGAAGTACAAGCAGCCGGGGCGTTTTTTTCTCCAATCTCACAGTGAGAGTCGGCCCATCAAGGTCTGGTGAGTGAGACTAAAGTCTGCCTAACATTTAAATGAATAAAAACTTGTGACCACACTGAATACAAGTATAGATGTAATTGCGGTTTCAATCCACACACAACCACCAAGTGGGCTGGAATCTGTAATCTTGCATGACTGTTTCAAACCAGCAAGGTAGCAGCCATTAGCCTGTAAGTCAGCGAAGCTACTGGGAAGAATGCGATAAGACAGCTCATGGATAATATTCAAGACACTCAGACACAGAGTATCTGTTTTCAGTGTGGTCTGATGAAAGTATACAAGTGAGACTTGGTAATTGAAATTGCAACCGAGCCATTGCAGAAGCAATGGGGAAACAAATGGTGGAGAACAGCTACAACCATTTGGTTATTTGAGCCCAACAGAGTGATCAGATTTCAATTGTATCTAGACAAACTAAAATAAAAGTGTAAGTGTAATCAGGTTTAATCCTCTCTAGATACAATCTAAAGCAAGGCATAAAGGGGGTCTTAGTGACCAGCTGCAATGACTGATCATAGCACCGTGACATTAGAGGCAGCAGACTCACCTTGGCAGTGTTTAGTGCAGCTCCATAACCAGTGGTAATACCACAGCCCAGCAGACACACCTTGTCGAGAGGAGCCCTGTTGTCCACTTTAGCCAGGGAGATCTCAGCCACCACAGTGTACTCAGAGAATGTGCTGCAGCCCATGAAGTGGAAGAGGCTCTTGCCCTTGCAGGAGAAACGGGTTGTCCCATCTGGCATCAAGCCTTTGCCCTGAGTGAGCCTGGAGAGCAAAATATAACACAGATCTGACATCTTATCAGTTGCACAAGGCAAGAGTTTTATGTTCGAATCTGATGTACACAGTCGCATATGATTTAACCCTGGATATTTACCTGATCTTTTGACACAAGTTGGTTTTTGGATTCTTACAGAACTTGCACTCTCCACACTGTGGGACATACAAGGGTATGACTGTGTCCCCTGCAACAAAAACAGCCTGTTTGAGCATTACCATGATATATATTGATCCTCAATGAAGAGAAGAGAAGAAATGAGAAGAGAGAAAGAACCTGGTTGAAACTTGGTGACTCCCTTTCCAACGCTCTCCACAATGCCAGCTCCCTCGTGGCCCAGCACTACAGGGAAAACTCCCTCGGGGTCGGAGCCGCTTAGTGTGTAGGAGTCAGTGTGACAGATCCCTGTGGCCACAATCTGAAATGAGAGACTATGATCTGATCCATGCTCAATTGATTTATCATGCTCTGATCTGAACATGAACTCCTGCTGTAATCTGAGGAGATCAATCGGTTCATGAATCAATTGCTAATAATAATAATTTAAATCCTCAATTTGTGAGAATTACTTTTGGTAGAGGTTAAGTTTCTGTTGTAAAGATGGTATTAAGTTAAAGAGCAGGTCTCACTTGCTCAAGGTAAATTATGAATACAGTAACAATACAGCAGATTCTTTTCTTTTACAACATATAACCAGATATAACTACAGGGGCAAAGTACACTGTAGTGTTGGACTGATTGAGGAAAAACTGAGTATAGATAAGCTTTTAGGTGGAGCTGGTTATCATATAGTGTAGATGTGTGTAGATGTTATAGACCATATACAGGTACAATGACTTATCTAAGATGAAAAGGCAGCAAACCTTGCTTTAATTTTATAGTTTTAGTTGATCAGGCTCAGATGCTTTCTTAAATGGTCTTCAAACATATACAACTTTTATAGATTTGAATGGAGGGATCAGTTTGAGTTTAAAAAAATCCCCAGCACATTAAAAGAGAATAGCCTACGAGTCTACCAAGGGCAGAGGCTTTGTTTCAACATTTGGGAGGGCACATATAAAGCGAGTGTTCAAGGGTTTTCTCCCTGAGAAAAAGTGTGTCAAATACTTCATTTCCTGCATCCTGGTGATTTTTTGTTCATCATTTTAAGATATTTATGTAAAGAAAAACACAAAATTCAGGCAGCAGGTGACAATTCAAAATATAAAAATAATATTTAAACTAATAAACTTATAAACTCCTTCATATGTTGTCATGTAAACTCAGTAGACCAGTTTGTTAAAGTTACTGATTGGCGCAGGCATGTTTCAGATCATTTTAGAATCAGTAGGCCGGGTTTTTTTTTTAATATTACTTCTTTTCAACAATGAATATTTGTTTCATCTATATTTACATTGTACTGTGTAATTTGCAAAGCATTTGTTGGTTAACATGTTTTAGGTTTGGACTATTTTTCAGAACATTTTGAACAACTTATGTTTTAAAAAGTGATGTGGACATAATCTGTCATTTCAAAAAGGGGTGGGGGCACATCCAACTGTCCCCAGTGTAAATTAAACTTGTTTACTTGAGTAATGTATGGAAACCTGGCTGCAACCATAGAAACAGTGGTTACATAACCTTGGAAAGAGCCACGGCTCAAAGGTGTGTCTGCACGCACAGGCGTGATTCAGTACTTAGACAAATAACCCTTAATCTCTACTGAAACGTCATTTTTTGTTATAAGAATGAGCTTTTTTCTTATCTTTCCAACTCTGAACAGTTGCTGCATTGACTTTAATTAACTGTAGATAAATTATAAGCATGACAGATGAATTTGCAGCAACATATTTATCTGGTAGATGCACAAATCTTTAGTAAATGTGTATCATTAATAAACACATCAGCCGTGTTTCATTACCTTGAGGCGAACTTCCCCATCTTTAGGAGGTGCTACCTCCACCTCCTCCATGGCCAGAGGTTTTCCAGCCTCCCATGCTACCGCAGCTTTACACCGGATGACCTAAAACACAACATCCAGGATCTTCAGCAGGCCTGGCATCACTCATGATAATTACTCTGTGGACATTTAACCCATTCAGTGCTAAAGTGGAAGCATACGTGATTCAAAGGGTGGAGGGAGACACACTGCAAATTTCTTTTACTGTAGACTACTGTAAAACAGGATGAAGGTCTGTTTATCATTAGTTCCCCAACCCTATTTCTCAATGGCTTAACATAACAAAACCATAACTGTCACCTGTCTTCAAAAAAACACTTTTTTTCCCCCCATTGTGCAGACATGTTGCAACAACAGGAAGCCTTAACCAACACCCAGAGTCCTCCAACAGATACACAAAACTCTTGCCTATTATAGACTGTGAAACAGAGGGTCTGTTTCTCTTTTACGGCAGTTAAATTAAAAAAAAATGTCCCAATAAATAGCAGATCTAACCCCACTCCCCTTACCCCTCCTCTTGTACTGTAAACATTCCCTCTGTTCCATAAACACTTGACTAAGCAGTGGACAAAGTCCCAGCAACTCTAGCAGTGTTGATGCACCCAGAACAGCTCAGATCCATTCAGACATTTACAGAAATGTATTACTTAGATGTCATTGTATGTGAGGAGAAGTCAGTGTGCTTACCTTCCCTGCAGTTGCCATGTTGTTTCACAACCGGACTCTCACTCACAAGGTTAGCTGAAAGTGCAGGTCTTATCAGAGTTTAGACCAATCACAAAGACGGGCGCTGCCTGCATGAGCTGTGGGCTGTGTCCACACACTTTCTGCTGATCTTTCCACTTCCTGCAATGCTCATTTCCTCAATACACGCTGGAGGTCTGCAGTTAGACCCCTCTCCATTTCCTCGGTCCAATGGTTAACCAGAGGGGAAGATGAGTGTATTTAAACAAACCACACACACTTAATAAATATTTATAATATGTAATACATACATTTCATGGAAACCACATTTGTTTCTTTCTATTAAATCCCAGTTTACGGTGTGCCATTTAGTTTAACACTTCAGTAAACAATTTAGGATCAAGAAACATTGGTTGGGTTTTTCATTAGTTTTTGATTTTTTTCTGTATTTATTTCTGTTTGATTCCAGTTATATTTCAGTTTGGGTTTAATGCTTTTAATATAGTTATTTGTATTCATCATTCATTTATTATTGGTTTTATTAATTACCTATTTATTTTGCACGAAAGTCCAGATGAATTTTGGCATTTTGAGAGCATCTAGCTTGTTAAACAGTTTCAGCGAGGTATAACATTGGGAGTAACGTAATTTGATCACTGAAAAGCGTCCATGTCATAACAAACATGGTCTCAATGGTGCACACTGTTGGGAACTTGTGGTTAAAAGTGCTGTGAAATAATTTATGGTTATGATAAATAATTATTAATTATATTACAGTATGTAGTATGATTTAATTTACATCAAATCATATCATGGGACAGCATTTCCGAAAAAGGAAAATGACAGCCGATTAATTAATTCTGTCTCATAAAATATACACTGATTGCTCACTAAAATAATAACTATAACCAGAATCATCCAATCAGTAGTAAATACTGAAGGATTTTGGAGTTTCTGACAGAGAAGAGGTTGGCACATTTACTCTTGAAGCCAAATTAACTGGAGAAAAGTAAGGTACTACATGTATGAACTACAGCTTGTCTTACTTTCAGTACAGAGGTGGACTGTGTTTTTAGCTATGACCATTAGAAGCAAACTCTGGAGCTCTTGCGCTTAATTTGCAGAGAGTCATTTAGTGGTCTGTCACTGACCATGTTCAGTTTAAATTTGCAAAACAGAACAAATCATTTGTGGAGTCCAACAACACCAAACGCCCAGGAACAGTGCTGGTCTTTAAGCCAATTTTACACGAAGGCCAATGTGGAATTACAACTTCTGAGTCCATCACGTAGAGTAATGGGGCCCAGATGTACATTCTGAAAAAGGCGTCTATAAATCAGTGGCAACCCTGCAAAATGACTAATTTCACTCTCAGAATTTGAGCCATTCGAATTTGATAACATTCTAGAAGATGGCCAGATGATTAAATAATTTTTATCCCCAATCATGTCAGCAGACAGTTGCTCAGCCAGTGAAAGTTAGCTGCTTGGCTGCCACAAGTCACTAGTCTGCTTGCTCTATGGGCCCCATGGTGCAATAATTGCATACTGCAGAAATCAATCATCTGGAGTTGTCAGATATACCACTTTCCTCAATATGAATAAATTAGCCCAGTGACCATGGTATTTTTGGAAAATAGAACAAGGATTGGACTAACGTAGCATGCTGTTGCTAGCTGGCTAACCAATGAATTTCTCTATGCTGCTTAACGTTGCAGATTTATTGATGGGTGGATGTCATATTATTGGTTGAAACTGGTTTTTACTAGCTTACGTTAGCATGCATCATATTTTATTTTACAGGAGGACATCATGGTTGGATTCCGATGTAAGAATACAAAGAAATTGATTTTTTATTTTTTAATTTTTTTTTTTTAGCATATATTTGTGCTGGGTCATTCTAAAGATCAAAAATGTGACCGTTTGAGGCTCCTCTGGGAATCGTAGCACCACATCTGAGGAGGCAGAAGTCCAAGCACCAAGGTCCTGTTGACCTGCAGCAACGTCTGGCAGTCCATCTGAGGTAAGTTGTAGTGTGACCTACTGTCAGCTATTTTATTGAGTTTCCTCTTAGCAAAATGCAGTGAGCGTATTGGAGTACCCCCCAGTTAACAGTTACACAGTGTATACGTCTGGGGCTTTTGAGCAGAACTGCCATAAGCTTGTGCTGAAACCATTAGCATGTTGTATTTGTGGGGAAAATGTGTCCAGCATAAGACAAGTACTTTGTCTATGGATGCTGTGAGTCATAGTGAATCTGATATGTGTACGAGTGTTTGAAATTGTTGCTATTAAGCCATGTTTAAAGTGTGCTTAATGTTTGTTTTGGGTGTGTTTTGAACAAGTGGCAACCTCTGGGGATGACGAGTGAAGCCAATGCAGAAAAAAAACGGTTTTGGTCTCTATAGTTAATGTCCCCTTTCATGACAACTGTACGGGGGGTGAATTTTTTTATATGTCATCCGTTTAGATTTTATAAAGGCTTAAAGTTGCGCATAATTAAGGGCGTGGTCACTTTGAGTGACAGGTGACGCCATCACGGGGGGGCGGGAGGGGGGGTAACTAGGCGTCATCTCAGCTAATTCGCAAGTCATTGAACCTGACCACTCAGCCATGTTTGTGCCTTGTGGATATTTTGTTTCATGAGGGAGCTGGCAGCAAGCGGGAGCATGAGCGGGAGAAGCCAATACCACAGGGCTAGCCAAAGTAGCGTAGCTTGTTAGCCTAGCTTGTTAGCCTTAGCTAACTTAACAGCTTCGAGTGAGGTGGGAGCGTTTAAGCAACCAGGTTTCATTTGGCCCACCTCTTTGCCCATTTTTGATTGGCCGGGAGTTGGGCGGAGCCAAGCACTGCCAAGATGCCGACAGCCAGAGCCGCCTACTTTGAGCTTCAAACCTGCTCCTCAGAAACCAATGGGTTACGTCACAGTGACTACACCCATATTTTATACAGCCTATGGTTTTGAATCAACCAAACTTCAATCAACTAAACTTCACAGAAATGTCTGCTCCACACGAGTATAAATTCTCACAACGGCGTAGGCCATGTGCGTAGGCTATGGTGTAGGGTCTGCTGCACAAGTATAAATCCCTTTACCTTTATTGTGAAAAATAACAATGAAAGGGGTCGATCTGTGATGCCATGCCTTTGTCAAGGTTGAAAGGAGAAACAAAAAAAATCCATTTTGTTCCAAAATTTAAAAAAAAAAATACGGTGCTCTTTTTGCCAGGTGATATTCATGATCTGTGTGAAGGTACTCATAAAAAAAAACAGTTAAAAAAAAATACTGACATGTGAATTAAGCCCGTTCTTACTTACAACTGTCCAATTTGTGTGTCTGTCTAAGTGCTAGGGAAGGCATAAGAGCAAACTAAATAGTGCATACAATTAAGAGTTGGATGGGATCATGTACCGGCCAAGTAATGCCTCATCTGACTTGCAATAGGTTCTTTTGACAAATATTGACAATGTGTAGTTCAGTTTTAAGTGAAGCATACTTTTCATTTGTGATCCCGGTTTTGAAATCTATGGCGGCCAAGAGCAGCACATGTCGTAGTAATTTTGTATCTTGTCAAACTGCATGATTGAAACATGCAGTAAATCTAGTGTGGTTGAACCTAAATGAAGATGCTGCTGAATCAGCTTATGTTTTCCAAAGATCATAATGATGAACAATTAAAATCAAATCATGGTCCCTCTCAGCTTCAACATAGAACAATCATGACCTGTAATTTCTTCACCATAAAACCTCACAGTGCCAAACAACAGCTGTTTATGTACCTATATGGCCTCATGTCATTTCATTTAGTGTGCCTGGTGTCTGCAATATTGGATCCTTTATTGTAAATTCTTCAATAAACAGGCAGAAGCTGCTCAGGGATAAATCCCGGAGCACATCCTAGCAGAATATTTACAATGCTGTCTGCCAAGTTAAACAAATGTTGATATGATTAGGCTGGTCTGAGTAAATCTGAGGGAAAACTATTTGATGGACACTTAAAACATAGTTTAACAGAGCATTCAGAGACATGCTGTAGATATGTAAATGCTGTGCCAATGACATACAACACCATAAAACCAGAACACAAACAAGGAGGCCACAAACCCCATCTGTCAACATCATTTATTTTGCTCTATAAACACCAGACATGTTTAGCTTTCCTTATGTGAACACTGCAGATAATTCTCACGATCTGCACGTACTCCACTGAATAGTATTCACTGTTCAAATTAGGCATGTATAATGCGCATAATTTAAGAGATTTCTTGACTATAGGTATTGCATTATTTGTGTGAATATTATGCTAAGATTTTGTATCATATAGTGAAAAATTACAGAGTTACTTTGTGGTCACTGAAAGCAACACAGTGGTCTTATTGTGGAGAAACAGTCAGGATGGTCCGGATGCTGTAAGAAAAAAAAGATATGAATATTAACTTCATAACTGATAATGTTAAGTCCTGAATGGTAGAAAAGTATAGTTGTATAAACATACCATATACCATATTTGAAAAGACCAAGGAGTGACGTTTCAGGCCACAGTTTCGGGCCACAGGTGCCCTTCTTCAGACTGAAGGTGGAGTGGGGCGGCAAAATGCCGCCTACCTAATTTTGTTTATACAGAATGCACCTTTTTCGGGGCAATGGGGGGCGTAACAAAACGTTTAGCTCAGCATGTGACGTAAACAGTGTTGTGGGAGGGAAGCCGTGGCTTGTCAGTCCTTTGGCGATTCTCTCATAAGTTGGCCCGTCCTTCACCGTCCCTGTCATCTGACGGTTAATGGCCTCTTCGTTTGCGAGGGCAAGGAGGGTGCGCAATTCCTTGTCTCCCCAGTTGCTCATCTTTACAGTGTCTGCTAGGTTTGCGTTTCCCTCTTGCTACTAGCTGCTCACTAATTCCTGCTATCAGCTGTTTCCTGTTTATCCACGGCCAGTGGGTCGCATGTGTAGCGTCATCAACAGCTCCTCCCACAAGTCATCAATCGATCAACTCACCAATCCAGCTCTGTGTGTCTATACCCTCGCAGCTTGCCAGCAATACGGCCCAACATTCGCAGAAAATCTGGCAGTGTAAAAGGGGCTTTAGAGTCTTATCTGGTATACATTTGTTCACTTTCCGTAACCACTTATCCTGTTAGGGGTCGCGGGGGGCTGGAGCCGCTCCCAGCTGACATTAGGCAAGAGATGGGGTACACCCTGGACAGATCGTCAGACTATCACAGACACAGACAACCATTGATTCTTACATTCACACCTAAGGGCAATTTAGAGTCACCAATTACCCTAGCCTACATGTCTTTGGACTGTGGGAGGAAACCCGAGTACCCCGAGGAAAACCACGCTGACACAGGGAGAACTCTGCACAGAAGGGCTCCGCCACCACGGGGCGTGAACCTTGAACCCTCTTGGTGTGAGGCAACAATGCTAACCACTTTTCCACAGTGCCACCAATCTAGAATACAGCTAAGCCCAAAGCCATTCGGTTATTGGAGATTCATTAGTGGTGGTGGTCATATTTGTCTCACCTCCAAATGCAGAGCCCGTCCATGCGCGTCCAGCAATGAGCTGAATGGGTCTTGCAGCAACATCTTGCATGTCTGTCCAGCCAACAATCACGCTGACACCCCCACCTTTCACACATGACTCTAAGGCACTGCGCTAGATGGAGAAAAAGCACAAAGTCAGTGGGCTTGTAACATGATGGGTGCTGGTCCAAATCTCTTGAGCAAGCTGCAACCTCCAGGGCTGAAAAATGAAGCCAACATGAAAGTGCCAAAAACTGCAGTACCTTGAATGGCCACTTGAGGCTGGCTCCAGAAGCAAGTCATCCCCCATAGACACCCATGCCCAACTTTACACCAGAAATAATGATGCTTACAGTCAGGTACAATTAACAGTTTTGGCTTCTAGCTAATTTCTCACCAATAACATTTAAGTAAGACTTAAAATTATTAAGGGCTTTGTGTGACAAGCTGTCAGCAAGACGCCACCTCAGTCTATGAGCCACATCTCTTGCTTGCTCCTCCATAGCACCACTCTCTCAACTTCAAAACTCAAACTTCAAAATGGCAGTCCACACACCATTGGTTGACGTAATGGTATCTCCATCCATTATTTTATCTATCCATTTGTTCAGCTATGCTATTTTGTTGCCCTAGCTACAAAAATGTGGGCTTGGTAACTTCATTAACTACACTCAGCTCTTTTCCAATAACAATTGACTGATGAGAAAAGATGTTACTGTTTAATAGTTAGGTAACACCTCTTAATTGTATATAATACTTGAACCACATGAAATCTAGTGTCCCTACCATGACTTCCACATTCCCAACACATTCCAGGGAGTAGTCCACTCCTCCATCAGTCATCTCAGATAGCACTTGGCTGATGGGTTTATTGTGATCCTTGGGGTTCACAAAGTCAGTTGCACCAAACACCTTGGCCTTCTCAGACTTCTCTGGATTGATGTCAACAGCGATGATCCTCTTGGCTCCTGCAGCCTTGCAGCCCATGACTGCAGCCAAACCCACAGCTCCCAGGCCGAACACAGCACATGTTGAGCCCGGTTCCACCTAAAGTAAAACAGACTGTGGTCAACATGGCTCTTCAGGTGAGACTTGTTAATGCTCCATAATAAATAATGGAAAGGCTTAGTGTTCCATGATGAGTGTTTACTCTTTGAGAGGCTTTCCAATCTGAGCAAGAAAGTGACACTTAATAGAATACATCATTATTATAAAACACTGTACACTTATCTACACCAGTTAAAGAACCTCCATTAATCGCGCAATTTAAATGTGAAAAGTCTCACTGACTGACCGTCACCTGTGTGTATGCGGAGAAGGAGAGGGGCGGAGGGAGCGGAGCTGTGGAAACATCCTGCAGTCCAAGTCATACCAACATGTATTTAAATAACTTATTAGATGGATATATATTCACAAGTTTCTCCAGAAGCCTATAGGCGCTGCCGCCCGTTGGATCGAAGAGGGAGAAAAAAACACGGCCTATTTTTGTAATCTGGAAAAACGCCGACAAGAATATAATTCAATTGGCAGTCTGGTGATTGATGGTACGGAGTGCACAGAATCTAAACGCATAGCAAAAGAAGTTTTCAATTTCTACAGCAATCTTTACAAATCGTCATATTCAGAACAAAATGCCTCATCCTTCCTCAATAAAATAAAAAACCTGATTCCTGTAATTGATGAAAACCTCAAAGAAATATGTGATGAGGAAATAAGAATCACAGAACTTGACTGTGCAATTAAAAAATGGCATCTGATCGCTCACCAGGACCAGATGGCTTAACAACTAATTTTTTTAAACGTTTTTGGGAAGATTTAAAATTCATGTTGTTCCAAGCTATTAATGAATGCATTGACCAAAAAGAGCTGATGGAAACAATGAAACAGGGTGTAATTAAATTAATTCCGAAGCCTGGGAAAGACAAGAGAATTTTAAGCAATTTAAGACCTATTACACTTTTAAATACCGATTACAAGATTTTGACAACAGTTTTGGCAACGAGATTAAAAATGGGAATATCTGAGTTTATTAGCCCAACACAATCTGGTTTTCTCAAAGGTAGATCTATACATAACAACATCCGACTGGTTCTGGATATTATTGATTATAGTCACTTAATTGAGGAAGATGCTCTAATATTATTTTTAGACTTCCATAAAGCTTTTGATTCGGTAGAACATATATTCATTATCAATACTTTGAAACAATTTGGCTTTGGAAATAAGTTTACTGATATAATAACAATGCTTTATACTGGTATCAACAGCTGCGTTTCTCTTCCAGAAGGCCCTAGATTTAATGTAGAACGGGAAATTAGACAAGGATGCAGTATCTCACCGCTTCTATTCATTACAGTCACAGAATTATTAGCCATAGCCATTAAAAACTCAAATGTTGAAGGACTAAATATTAATAATAACAAGTTGATTATAAGTCAGCTAGCTGACGATACAACTATGTTCTTAAAAAATAGAGAACAAATACCACTAGCTTTAGAAGTTATAGAGCAATTTTCACAAGCATCTGGTCTGAGATTGAATCTGAGTAAATGTGAACTTATGAGTATCCACAACTGCCCTGATTCTTCAATATATAATATACCAGTCAATGCTGATGTAAAGTATCTAGGTATTTGGATCTCTAAAGAGTTAGACACCAGTATAAAAAAGAATATTCAGAACAATGTTGATAAATGCAGTAAAATATTAAACCATTGGCTGCAAAGGGATTTAACGTTATTCGGTAGAACAATGTTAACTAAAATTGAATTGCTCTCTAGATTAATCTACCCTGCGTATTCTCTCGCTATTTCTCAGAGACAAATTAAGGAGATTAATAGAATTAATTTTAACTTTATTTGGAAGAATAAACATCATTATATCAAAAAAGGGGATTTGTTGAAAGATTATGGAGATGGTGGACTTAAGGCAATTGATTTTGAAATCATGAATGGGGTGTTAAAACTCAAATGGCTCCAGTCTTTTTTAAAGAATGGAAATGATATATGGTTCTCATTACCCTCATTTATATTCAATAAAGTAGGAGGTATTAAGTTCTTACTTACATGTGATTTTGAAATTACAAAATTGCCTATTAAACTATCTACTTTTCATCAACAGGTATTGTTACAATGGAAAATGATCTTCAAACACAATTTTAGCCCTCATAATGTTCCATTATGGAATAACAGAGTTATATTGAGCAGGAGGAAATCTATTTTTATGGGAAACTGGATGGAGAAAGGTATTTGGTCCATTGCACATTTAATGGACAATCACGGTAATGTTCTTGAACTGGAGGAATTTAATAATAGACATAATATTGAATGCTCCATTGAAGAATATAAAAAAGTAACTAATAACATTCCAAGTGCCTTTATTCAAATAGCGAAGAATAGTTTAAGGACCATAGGAACACTAAGACTGCCCAAAATTAATATTGATGATGTAGATTTCATGAATGACAAATGTCATAATAAATTCCTTAGACAGTTCTTTGTAAACTCCATATATCCGGGAAAAACAAGGAGCACTCTTATTCTCCAAAATTACAACAAATCTGACAGATCAGCGATCAGAACAAAATTTTTAAAATTTCCACTTCCTCCGAAATATAAGGAGATCCACTTTAAAGTGATAAATGACATATATCCATCCAATGAATTCTTGAAAAAAAGATTTAAATCCGAGGTTGAAAATTGTCAAATGTGTGGTGTAAATCTGGAAACAACAGAACATCTATTTTTCGGATGTGAAACTGTCCAGAATATATGGAGATGTCTCTATGGTTTGCTGTCTTCCAAGTCCATAGAGATTGATTTCTTCTCTTATCAGAATATTCAAATGGGTGTAATCCTCAAAGTTAAGAAAACTGAATTCTTGGTTAACAATCTCATCATAGTAACAAAATTTTATATACATAAATGCAGATGCTCCAAAACTCCCCCCTCATGGTCTGTCTGCACTTAAGAATGAACTTCTTTTGTTTCAAAAATGTCTGAAAACAATCGATAACGCCCAAGCTGAGAAATTATACACACTTATAGACAATCTTCAATTGAATTGAACCCCCCTGTTTATTATTATTTTTTTTTTTTGTATTTTATTTTACATCATTCATTACATTTTTTCATTTCAATGGCATTTAACAGTTATTAAGCTGTTTTTTGATTCTATATGTAGGAGGTGTGATTTTCCTTTTAATGTAATCTGCACATGTGGTCAGTAATGAGTATGTCTTTTTTTGTATTTGTATTTGTTCAATAAAAAAAAAAAAAAAAAAAAAAAAAAGCCTATAGGCGCTGCCATGACAGACAACTACTTCCGCTATCCGGCAACCTGTTTCCGGTTGAACGCCACTGCTCACACAGCCTGCCGCGCGAGCACAAAAGCAACGGTTGAGCTATGGATAAACAAGCACCATAATTCGTATTTTATTGGAAACATGGGTTCAGGTTCAACTTGCGCCGTTGTCGGCTGCCACAACAACTCCAAAAAGCTCAAGATTTTGTCAGAAACCGTCTGTTTTGAACACCAGAAACTTCGCAAGACATGTCCGTGTCCTGCGCCCTACGCCTTACACACCATGCCAAGCAAGGAGGAGCGCCGGCTAGCTTGGCTTGCGGCGTTGAAACGAAAATATCCTCCAAAGAAAGTTTATGTTTGTTCTTTTCATTTCGTCGATAAAAAGCCCACGGACCTGCACCCCGATCCGGAGCTTTATCTGGGCTACGACCGACCTCCGCCCAAGAAGAGGCGTAAGCTAGTCCGTGGCCGTGCAACTGAAACGGCTCAGCAGCAGCAACAACAACAACAACAACAACAACAACAATATGGACCTGGTAAGTTATTTCTTGTTTTACATATATTGTTATTTTCTGTTTTACATATATTGTGTGTGGTTCTGTAGCAGAGAACTTACAAGTAAAACAAACTATTATAAATTATTCATTTATGTTACAGCTGTTAATCTCAAACAGGTAAACGAAATTATAACTTCAACCAATGGATGGTAACATTAACAGCATGAATTACAATTGTATTTAGGTACAATTTCGAGGTACTTTTACTTATTATTTCCATTTTTTTTAATACTTCCACTTCACTAACAGTACATCTCAGAGGCAAAACATTGTACTTTTTCTCCACTACAGCTTTAGTTACTAGTTACCTTGCAGATTTAATTATCAATATAAAACATACATTAACTGGTAAATTATGATGTATTGTTATAGGTTAAGCTACCCAGCAGCATATAAAGTAATGAAATTCAGCCCACGTTTACCAGCTGCACCATTAAATTTATGAACAAATTTATGCATTACTAATTACAGTCCAATGATATGATTATGAAATGGGCAATTCTGCATGAGTATTTTTACATTTGGTACTTCAAGACCAGTTTATTTTGATGCCAATACTTTTGTACTTTTACTTAGGTAAAATGTTTAATGCAATGCCCTCTACTGGGTTTAACATGTGACATGTCATACTTGCTTGTCTACAGTGGTTACTATCCTAGTGTGTAACTTATATAAAACGAAAAAATGCTTTTTCGTTTTATCTACGACTTCCATATGTAACCAGCACCCAGCCTAATGGACATTGGGATGTGCGTGTCTCTGTTTTTGACATGTTACTAGTGTGTAACTTAGCCATACTTTTGTGTTTTTCAGACTGTACACCTGACTTCTCTTCAACTGCCTCAGACCAGACCAGGAGCTCAAGTCCTGCACATCCCCCTGAACCAAAGATGCACTCGGTCCATACACAGTGGGTGGACCCTGCACGACAGGATCATGATTATTGCCAGACGGCCAGCAGAAAAGACATGCAGGATAAGATGACTCAGTGTGATGAGATTGGCTACTTCCTGCTTCAAAATGATGCTGATGCTTTGCTCTACACTGGTATATCCCTAGAAACATTTAACATTCTTGTGTCAGCTTTGGAAGGGTATGCCAATAATTCATTTACAATGTCTGTGCGAGATCAAGTTCTCATGACACTTATGAAATTAAAGACCAACCGTGTAGTAGGTGATTTGAGTAGACAGTTTCATGTATCACTGAGCATGGCTAGCAAAATAATCTCATATTGGATTGACAAACTAGAGGAAGTTTTGCGACCTCTAATTCCATAGCTTCCAAAAGAAACTATTCGTGCAACCATGCCTGCAGCTTTTAAGAGTAACTTCCCTAATACAACATGCATTGTGGACTGCAGTGAAAGCCTCTTACAGAAACCCAAAAATCTTGATTCAAGAGGGGAATCATACAGCCATTATTATTCACATAACACAGTGAAATACCTGGTAGCGGTTGCCCCATGTGGACTAATTATGTTCATTTCTCCAGCATATGGAGGGCGATGCAGTGACAAATTCATCACCATGGACTCAGGCATATTGGACTACTTAATGCCTGGAGATGAGGTAATGGCGGACAGAGGCTTTACCATAAAAGATTTGCTGTTTGAGAGAAAAGTAAAATTGGTAATGCCTTCTTTTACAAAAAAACGTGGACAACTAACTGAGGAACAGGTGACAAGCACCAGACGAATTGCACATGTAAGAATTCATGTTGAAAGAGCAATCAGATGTTTGAAAGTATACAAAATATTATCACAGGTTGTTCCGATCAGCATGGCTCCTAAAACAGACAAGATTTTAAGAATATGTGCTGCTCTTGCCAATTTAAGGGAGGATCTCATTCGTGATTAGAAATAAATCAGCATGAAATCAACATGTGCGAACTACTTTTACAGGGCTATTAAGGACATTGTAAAGGACTGTCAAATGAAATGGTGCTGTAATAGTTGAAAAATGGATAGGTACAAAACATGTATGGAGTTATGGATTTAATGTGAACATTCTTTGCATGTTTGTTATTTTGTACAGAATGTGAATATTTTTGCATTTCATTTTACAATGTATAAACTGTATACATTTAGTGCTGTCAGTAACAATTAATTCTTGTCACTGTTAATGTAAAGCTGCAAGAATTAATCGATTAGTTGTCAAGTATTAAATTAATCCCTAACTATTTTGACAATCGATAATAAATATTTTTTTAAAGAAAAAATGTCTAAATTATCTGATTCCAGCTTCTTAAATGTGAATATTTTATGGTTTCCCTTGTCCTCTATGACAGTAAACTAAACATCTTTGGGTTGTGGATTTTGAGCTTTGGCAAACAGCGATCATCATTTTCACTATGAATGTCATTCCGATTCGCTTAATGTATGGCACACATTAATGTTCACGCCACATGTGCAGATGTGCACTAAACCTTGCCCATTATTTCAATGTATCTTTCATTTAGCTTAAGCCGTCCTGCAGCATATTCCTCTACAAGCCGAGGTAGCATACGTGAGAAGTAAAAACCTCTCAAGCGCTTTACTAGCTCCCGCACAAACACCTCGTCATACTGCACTGTAAAAGAAACATGCTCATTGGGTGTCCAGATCAGAAGTGTAGCAGACTTAAGACCTGTGCAAAACATTGCAAGCTGTACTTTCATGTAGTATCCCCTGCTGCCAGTTTTCTGCAGCTGAAGCTCTTCATCTACTAGCTTGATATCACTGCATTTCTGAGTAAGCTGATTAGTGAGTGAGAGTTGGGTTGGCACAGGACATTTTATTTCGAGAAGCACACGTGTGTCAATGACCCCATCCGGACTGGCAGAGAGCCATGGTTCTTGGACACTTATAACAGTGCCCTTGTGAGTAATGTTCATGCCCTGTTCTTTCAGTTGACGGCAAGCTTTAACTTCATTTTCTTTACCATAGTTAGTAGCATAGTTGCCACGAAAGGAGGGGTATATGTGCTCACAAAGAAATTTGTCACTGCTTGTGGCTGCATGTACAGGAACCTTTTTTGCTGAGCTTGCTATAAGTCTGATTTTTCTACAGTTGTGCCACAAATCAGATGCACTCTGCTCTCGTTTCTAATTCTAGTTGAGCTGCTTGTGCATCACAAACTTCAACATATGCCTGGTAAAATGTCTTGCATGGGTCGCAGCTGAGACCATAACTGTGTACCTGGTGTGGTTGACAAATCTTGTCATCAACTGCACTGTTTCCCCTGCTAGGTTGTTCTGCAGATGGTGAGGCATTATAACACTTTCCTATTAAGGTGTTCTTGAGGGAAAAAAGTGGTTGGATAGGGGCTTTGTCTACACTGTCTCTGAAGTCTTTGTGTGACAGATGATGTGGCGTATTTGGGAGTGATTGAGTCACTACAGCTCTACAGTTCACACTGTATTGCTGTTCTGCCCTGTTGTGTCTGAAGTTGATCTCACTCAGACGTTTCGGCTCAAGATTCTTTGATGTCCCTGCATTCCACCTGCGCTGCTCATCTGTACATGCAAGCCCTGTCTTTCCACTGACCACTGCATTCTGCACCTGCAATAATGACATCAATAGTATCTTCATTTCTCCAACTTGCTATTGACATTACTATTAAGAATGAACCAGAGGTGGGTAGTAATGAGTTACATTTACTTGAGCAACTTTTTGGATAAATTGTACTTTTAAGAGTAGTTTTAATGCAAAATACTTTTAACTTTTACTTGAGTAATATTGTTCTAAAGTAACAGTACTCTTACTTGAGTACAATTATAGAGTCTGATGGCTGTGGGTATGAAAGATCCTACATATATTATATATATATATATATACATATATATATATCAAACAATAAATGTTACATATTTTGGATTTATGAATACCTTCCATAGAATAGCTGCTGCATGGCTACATGATTTCCCTAACCCGGCAATACACGAGCAGCCAACTGTCTCCACGACTCCACTTTCCTTTAGCATGACCCACGCTGTATGTTTAGCTTGACTGACGCTCTGGCTGGGCTCTACTGCTGCCTTCAGAAATAAAAATTCGCCGTGTTTCTTGAACAGTACTGTACCTATTTTGTTACTATGCAGGTAATTATATGCTTCTGTGCTTTTGTAATTCCGTAATTCCTCGCCATCAACACCTTCGGAAAATACAAAGTAATTAACAATGTCGATGTAGCTAACATCGGGCCATTGCTTCATGTCATCTACCCACTCCGTGAGGAGTGACGGGTGAGGCACTGTTACAGAACTGTCCTCATGACTTTCTAAAACAGCTGTACTGTGTATCCACCTTCGATTTTTGTCCATTTGCGTCATATCCATGGCGAAAAGCCGGCGTTTACGGTGGCTTTCACCGCTAGCTCAACCGTAAACACCGTTCAACCGGAAGTGCTTTACCAGTTTCCGGTTTGAAACAGGAAGTCAGGAATCAAGTCAGGAAAAAGGTGAATAGAGAGAAAGGCGACGTTTAGAGAGCAAGCCCAAATAAGCCAAAGTCCAAAGTTGCGGCTAATAAGCGGACCTGGCAACCCTGCTTGTGTGCTTGTGAATACCTGCCCTATTCTGCCTCTGATCGGTTTATGATGAAATTTTATTCTCCTTAAGCCATCATCACTTATGCGGTTGTCTCTCCCTCCCTTCCACCTCATGTGCCCTCACCAAAGAAAAAAAAAACTTTAGAGCTCCGCTGAGAGGGAGCTTGCTTGGGTGAAAGCCGCTTCAATGAACTCAAGTAAAGCCGAGTAACGGCGCATTTCATTGTGAGTAAAGGTAACAGCGTTACAATGGGGGAGACAGAAACTTTTTGATGACTCGTTACTGAAAAAAGTAGCGTCATTAGTAACGCTGTTTATTTATAATGGCGTTATTCCCATAGATCATAGATGACTCATTCCTGTGGCTACTGTGCGCCAAACATCTGACGTCAATTGGACCGCCAGATCAGGTCCATTTCGCATCAGTCAGTCCAGGACCATATCTGTACGTCTACATGACCTCCGTAATAGGTTATGTATCTGAACGTCGTACTACAACTTCATCTGAATGTTGATGTGACATTCAATATTTGAACGCTGTAGTCGATTTTTTACTGTTCACCACATGAAATTTTAAAACAGTCTCTGTAATCAAACCTTAACACGTGGACTCCCAATACATTTGTAATGTGTTTGTGTGTGTGTGTATGTGTGTGCGTGTGCGTGCGTGCATGCCTGTGTGCGTGCGGTATTAGCACAGGAGCAACGGTTGCTACCTGCTGGGTGTTCTGCGCAAGCATGAACCCGCCAAATTGAAGTTACGTAGCCGTTATAGTTTATTTTTAGCTGCCTGCAGTCGCAGAGTCGCACTGATCAGTAACTATATTTAGCACATTACCTTTTATTTCATGTTAGCAATACAAATCTTTTTAACATCTACTTTTCCTGTGTACTTTTACTGTGTTCATGATTGTCGTCTGAGAATATCTCCAGCTTTGCTTTTAGTCAGGGCCAATTTCAATGACCGTTATTAGCTAATGTTATTGCACGGCTACAGATCACTATTTTAATTATTAAACAGTTTTTTTCGGTCTGGTTACTACTGTTTATGTCTAGGTCCGGACCAAATTAAATTACGGTTGGGTTTTTTTTCGGTCATGAACTAGCATTAACGTAACATTATGCTTCTGCCCATCCATGCAGTTCTACTTGTAGCTAACGTTACTAGCTAGCTAGCTAGCTAGCTAACGTTAGCGTTGAAGTTACTATCAGACAATTTGCATTCTTTGTGCCATTTTCAGCCTGATCTCACAGAAATATGTGAAATGACCACGACCTCCTAACACTGCATTCGGTGGCAGCATGTTTCTAGATACAGTGTAATAACTAGTTCGGCTTTACTAGATATATTCAGTAGATCTATCTTTTTACGACCCTATTTTACAACAAGCCGCAAACAAACCTACTGTCTCAAAAACGCTGTTTCTAGCGTATTAGCTAAAATATTGAAAATTAGTCAACATCTTTACTTTTTCTTAACATAGTTCATCTAGGTGCAGTGTAATAACTACTTCGGCTTTACTAGATATTAGATATATTCAGTAGATCTATCTTTTTACGACCCTATTTTACAACAAGCTGCAAACAAACCTACTGTCCCAAAAACGCAGTTTCTAGCATATTAGCTAAAATATTGAAAATTAGCCGACATCTTTACTTTTTCTTACCATAGTTCATCTAGATGCAGTGTAATAACTAGTTCGGCTTTACTAGATATTAGATATACTGGGCAGATATATCTTTTACAACCCTATTTAGAACCGTACTTTGCAGAAGAACTACAACTATGTTGGGACTGCATGGCGCGGTCCCAGGGAATTGTAGTTTTTAAAAAATAAAAAATAAAAAAAAATAAAGTTTTTCCTAGATTTGGAAGTTGTAAATACTGAATTGCGAGTACACTGTGGACTTTAAGGGGATGGTAACCACACTTGTGTAATCAGATTTTAAATATCTAATTTCTAAATGGGTGAAAACTAATTTTATCAATTTTATTAATTTTTATTTTATTATTTTTTGTCAGTATGGAGAAGCTGCTTTGACAGCAGCGCTGCCTAGTGTTGAAATTAAATATCATACAGTGAGATAACATATTTTGTCATCCAACTTTTTCAGGGGTTGTACTGAAAACATTTAATGAGGGGACTGAGCATGCTGTCCACAAACATGCTGGGGAATATCATAACCATACTCCGACATACACAAGATAACATTAAACAAACACAACACAACATTAAACACAGACAAAATAAGTTGAATTTGTGATTTGTGAGAGATTTGAATTTGTGAGAGACAACAATAAAGTGTATTTTGAATGAAATACGACAAGGGGGACATGCACAACGCATTAAATATACACATTACAATACACCCAAGATAATGGTATTTGTATGTTCTCACAATGGAAGATAACAATTGAAGTGTATTTTGAATGCTGTACTGAATATTTTCATTGGAAAACAAGGTTGTA
Organism: Epinephelus fuscoguttatus; assembly: GCF_011397635.1. Classification (NCBI taxonomy): domain Eukaryota; kingdom Metazoa; phylum Chordata; class Actinopteri; order Perciformes; family Serranidae; genus Epinephelus; species Epinephelus fuscoguttatus. The sequence continues at coordinate 33,540,601 of NC_064765.1, read as the reverse complement.
AATGGACCATAATTTGGCCAATATTTTAAATATTTTTGTACATAAAAATTACGTTCAAATTTGGTCCATATAAGACGTCGAGAGGACATCCACACCAACCATTTTTGGACCATATTTTAACCTTGTACAGACGTCCTGTAGCCGTCAAAACTAAATGTCCAGAAGACGTCCAAAAAAGACGTTGTAAAAACTTTCATTCTGCACCCGATGGAAACGTCATTTCTACGTCGGACCATGATGTCTAAAAGACGTTGTCAGAACGTCGGCTTGCCAAGATGGCGGCGATGTCTTGGGGAGGTCGCTGCTGGCTGGCTAGTACTGTTGTGTATGGAGATAAGTCTTCAGGCGTGCTCACTCAAAAGTCTCACAGTGTAAGTGGGTGCCGGTCCAAAATATTACAGCAAAGCAGAAAAACCCAACAGCACTCACTAATAAATATAATACTTTTTAATATAGTGGACTGCACAGCAGCAGTCGAACGGACGCGTTTCAGCTCATAGCCGTCCTCAGCGTTAGGAAATGGCCACTTTAGAATGAAAATACAGACAGTACTTACTGACCCTCACGTCGACTAGAAGTCCAGTGTAGTTTTTTAATCCACAAAACACGTTCGGGGTATCGGAGGATAACATCTAGGAGTGCTGTGTTTACATGGCAACTTTTAGTGGAGACGGTGGAGTCGTGTCCACACCAATACCCAGCGAGTGGCCAGGTCACTCTTGGAAAGGAGGTTTTAAATCTCAATGAGTTTTTTACCTGGTTAAATAAAGGATATTGATTGAGTGCTGAAATGTCCCCACCAATAATTTGGTACACAAACGGTTAACCTCTAGTCGCACCTCATTTACTGCTAAAATGCTTGAGACAGGATTCCCCATCCAAGCCAAGCAAGTCTAGTTTAAAGCCCCACCCTTGAATGAAAATCTACGTTTTCACTGGCTGAGATGTCTTCCACTTTCCTGGGAGCTGGAGCTCCAGCTCTGTGCAGCGCGCACTTTTCGTCAGAGGCAGGCAGAGCTGAGCTGCTACAGTAGTTAGTGTAAGTTATCAATCTTGGCTCATTACATCAATATACTAAAGTTATTCATCAAAACAACTACTTATCTCTATATATTAGTATAATCGTATCAACACCTCAGATATACTCAGAATGTTTTAATTATGCTCATCATTAATTAGCCGCCAGTTTAGCTAGTGCTAGCTAGTTTATCTGCTCGATGTAGCCTTCCAGCCATCAGTAGCCCACTTCATCCAACGTCAAGAGGTGGATGTCATGGGATCCCTCTTTCCCTGCATAATCTAGCTAGCTAACCGCTATTGTCGTTATAAGTGCCGAGTTTGGACTCGGGCTACAAAGTTTCCTCCGTTTTGTTGTTATGGAAATAGCCTAGGAAGCCTAGTAGCTAACTAGTATAGCCTGTGTATATGTTTAATCCAGATGGCAGCCAAAAGAAGAAAGGTGCACATAAGGAGCTATTTCAGAAGAGTAAGTCGACTTTAAAGAAAATGTTTTCACAATTGCCTGAGTCAACAATTATCATAGGCTGATAATAATAGCCTACTTAACTAAGCTATTGCCTGGCTACATGTTTTTCCTCACTGTTGATATGCCATGTATCAACATGCAGGTGACAGAAGCAGTGCCAGGCACTAGTGCAGGCAGAGGAGAGGAAAGTGGAGAGGCAGGGACAGGGTCACAGGTGAGTTACAATGACTTGGTGATGTGTTAGTTAGGCTGGATATAGTACTTTATTGTGACAAATGTTAGGCTGATGATTTATTGTATAACAATGATTCGCCAATGTTGATGTGTGTTTGAATTGAGAGCTTTGAATAGGCAAATGTCTCACTGCTCATATGACATGGATCCACGTGCAGGTGACAGAAGCAGTGGTGCCAGGCACCAGCGCAGGCAGAGGAGAGGAAGGTGGAGAGGCAGGGACAGGGACACAGGTGAGCTAGAATAATAATGACTTGGTGATAGTAGTTAGTAGTTAGATTTAGTATTGTGACAAATGTTGATCTGATGATGTACTGGTTGGTTCATCATCGTCTGTTTGAAATGGGAATTTTGAATAGGCATGTTTCACTGGTCACGTGGCATGCATCAATGTGTTATTTTATCAGTCAACAGTCTCAGAAGCAGTCCTGCCAGGTATTGGTACAAACAGAGCAGGAGAGGAAGAGTCAGAGGTGAGGCCCAGGCTTATAAGTTACAAGTAAATGTAGATATTACTATACTAGTATATAAACAAGTGGTGACTAGCATCATCAGTGTGTAGATCTACATCTATGTAATTCTAAATACATCTATGTATTTCCACGTGTAGTTACAGTAGTTGATAAAGTGGCTGACACTGTTCATTGATGTCACTCTCACTAGCCATGTTTCCATCAGCCTGTTTAGATGCGCATCTAGAAGTATCGCATCAGAAAATTATGATGGAAACGCCAAAATTCAAATTAAAATCCCCTGATTTGCACAAACTAAAATATGCTCGCTTTAGCCGGGTTTTGGTTGATTCGAAAAAATGCTGATTTGCAAAACGGGGGGTTGGAAACAGTTATGTTCGAATTAAGTCTGACGTAGCGCACCTCTCTCCACGGTGATATCCACACTCCGGGTCGGGAAGGCGGTAATGCATTTACAAGCTGGTTGCCAACCGCCAGAAAACGTAGAAGAAGAAGAATGCAAGACTTGTTTTGTTTCCGGTTCTGCAGAAAACTCGCGCGAGTTTGCAGTTTTCACCAAAGTCCATACATTTAACGGAAACACACAGGATTCGTATTTCTTTTAACGCGCATTTCCCAATGATTCCAATCACTTTTGGATGGAAACATAGCTACTGCTACTCTCTGTTGCTGTCTTCTCCGTCTGGAGCAGTTTCCTTTGATAAACACAACAGTAAAGGCTACAATTAGCCACTCTATCAACTAAGTACATGTGGAAATACATAGATGTATTTAGATAGAATTACATAGATCTACACACTGATGATGCTAGTCACCACTTGTTTATATACTAGTATAGTCATATCTACATTTACTTGTAACTTATAAGCCTGGGCCTCACCTGTGACTCTTCCGCTTTTGCTCCGTTTGTGCCAATACCTGGCAGGACTGCTTCTAGTCTCTCTTAATATCCTCCATTAAAAAAAAATAAACAGTTGATATATAGATAAACACAAACACAGCATAACTGGAATTTAAAGTTATTATTGTTAACTCGTCAAGGCTATCTTTACTGTGACTGTTTGGATGTTGGAAATGGTTTAGCTAAAAACTCAGCACCACCCACTGACTGGAGCAGCTAAACAGCTAAACAGTACACTAAAATATGTTTCTGAAAACATTTGAGGCAAGAAATAGGCAATGAAGTTACAGAATCTAGAGGGAGCTTAGCCAGAAAGCGAAGCTCTCGATTTACCGGTCGATCTACGTTCCAACCCTCACCTATGGTCACGAGCTCTGGGTAGTGACCGAAAGAATGAGATCGCGGCCAAAATGAGTTTCCTCCGCAGGGTGGCTGGGCTCAGCCTTAGGGATAGGGTGAGGAGCTCAGACATCCGGGAGGGACTCGGAGTAGAGCCGCTGCTCCTCCACATCGAGAGGAGCCAGTTGAGGTGGTTCGGGCATCTGGTAAGGATGCCTTCCGGACGCCTCCCTTGGGAGGTGTTTTGGGCATGTCCAACCAGGAGGAGACCTGGCAGGACTGCTTCTGAGGGACTACATCACCCGACTGGCGAGTACGAGTACGAGTTACAGAATCTTAATTTATATTTGATCAGTGCTGCCTAGTCTTGTGTAGCCAGACTTATCTCCACAGTAATGTGTCAGTACTAGAGATAGGTCTGGGATATCCATATTATCATTCTGCTGTAGGGAAAAATGCTCTAGCTTGTTGGTGTTTCTCTAAACCAATCACAATTGTCCTGGGCAGTGCTAAGATGATGGTACCCTTGCCAAATAGTGCCGTGGGGTGGGGTGGGGGGGGGGCACAATGACAGGGCTAACTTATAACATCACACAGCTAGCGAGCCTTGTCACCATCAGTGTGAGTTTGTTAAGAATGTTTACTGGCTCAGTGTTTGGTGTTAGCCCTGCTGGTGTGTTAGCTCCTGCTAACCAACCATACTCATAGGAGGAGAGTGACTCCAGAGGCTGCGGCAAAGGAAAATTTGCTGATGTGATGGGGAGTTGGGACAGTCTGGGATCAGTGCAAAAAGTATCGAATTCAGATATCCCTTGTGGAATAAGGTTGTTGCTTTCGTCAACGAAAAGTATGGCTAAATATCATCGTCAACGAACCTTTATCACGTGACGAAAACGAGACGAGACGCAACGTAAATGGTGGTCATGTGAGGATAACTATAATTAAATATATAATGCAATATTGTTGACGAAAAAAACGAGACTAAATGTGGTTTAGAAAATAAAACCTCTGCTAAAATGTCTCTTCATTTTCGTTGACCAAAACGAGACGAGACAAAATAACGTTATAATGTTTAGTCACGTTATTATTATTATTTTGCAGTATTTCTGTTTCCTATAGGCTGTGTGTCGCACTGCGCAGACGGATTATAGCCGTGACGATATACAGTACAACATCACTCGCTCTCATGCAATATTGCTTTTATACAACAGTTCAACAACAGCTTAAACAGCAATGCTGAGTAAGGAAATGTTAACAAAAGGTAATGAAATAAATTATTTAAGTATGTTATGTAGCTCCGCGAAAAGAAAACAGTTCCCCCAGTCTGTTGCTAGGCAACGTGGAACACACACCAGGAACTCACAAGCTACTTTGTATTTACTTTGATCTGCAACTGTGTAACTTCGTCCAGTTCGGCTGATGAAACGTTGGCATACCTGGATGATGGCACGGCTGGATTTAGCTTCCACTCTCCCTCATCCTCATCAGTACCTCATCAGGTGATCATTGATAATTCCTGACCGTGTTCGCTTCATTTTTGCTCCTCTCCAGTTTGTCGATGTCGGCTGATGTTACACAAACACACCTGGAGGTCTGCACAGAAGAGTCCTAGCTTTCCTTTTCCTCGTCCTCTCCTGACGACCACTCATAATTTAATTCAAATGTAATTTTGGGGAAAATATCCATCTTCTTGGTGTAACACTAGTGTCAGTTTGTGTCAGTGTAACGAGTGTGAAAGAGTTGGTTAATTAACGGCTGTATTTATATTTATTACACGGCTCTATTAAATGCTGTATTCTGATTGGTCAGTCGCAGCATTCAGAGGTCTGATATTACTGTGTAATGACTGTTGCTATGTAGCCCAGTGTTGCTAGGGACACTGCCCTGACAAGGAGATTCAGCCATTGCCGGCAGGGCAGGGTGCGCGTCGGCTCACCGTCGGCTCACCGGCTCATTGTACATTATCCCTTACTTGTAACACCTGTGAGCGGAGTGATTTTACTGTTACAAGTCCCAGTGATGTTATACTCTATACTCACGGAATGCCTCTCGTCCAATCAGATTGCTCAGTCGGAACTAACTGTTGTATAAATAGATATATATTTAGCTCTAACTAGGAGCTAATTTAGAAAAGAAAATTTTGGTTTGGTTATACTATACTAGGTACTTATACTATATTGACTGGGTATAATAGAATTGCATTACTAAAAAGAGACTAAAATACAATTTTCGTCGACTAAAACAAGACGAAAATAGTCATGGATTATTCTGACTAAAATAAGACTAAAATGCTCAGACTTTTAGTTGACTGAAATTTGACTAGACAAAAAAGAGTATGAACGTGACTAAAACTAATAAAAACTAAAATGACAGTTTGACACAAAGACTAGACTAAAACTAAAATTAAAACAGGCCGCCAAAAACAACACTAGACTGGAGGCATTTTGAAATGTTGCAAATCAACTCTGACTGGTCTCGTCGGAAAACAGAGCAACACTGGGCATGAGAGACCTGCAAGACAATCTTGCACGATCCAAACTTCAGAACTTCGTATTTTCAGCGTGTAAGCTATAGCATGGAGGCTGTTGTTGTTTTCCATAGTGAGAGGAATTTTGAAAATAGTAACTCGCAGATAGCAGAAAGAAAGGAGAATGCCAGAATACATAGCTGGCCAATGGCAGGTTTATACCCATAGACGACATCTGGTAAGTCAGACTGAGCGCTGCCTAGTCTGACAGTTTGACGACAGTTCATGAGCAGTAATTGACAGCTGCGTTAGAGACTCCTCAGCTCTGATTGGTTGTTTTCTGTGAGCTGTGGTAGATTCTTGCAAATGCCATTAAAAGCACAAGAAGTGGGAGCAGGAACTTGATTTTTTTCTTTTTTGCAGACTATCTGACTCCTTTGCTTCTGTGTGGATGTAGTGACAGTTTCAGCAAATATAACCAGTGGTCATTTTTATAGTTTTTATCAACTGTATGTTTAATGTGAGTTACAGTCTTCAGTCTTCTATCTGAATGTCCTCTCTGTTCTAGTGTTGTCACGGTACCAAAATTGGGACCCACGGTACGATACCAGTGAAAGTATCATGGTTCTGAGTAGTATCACGATACCACTGTAAAAATTGGGGCAGATGTGCCTTTTGTCATTTATAAAAAGATAAATCACTTTTCTATAATACATCAATGATATTTCAAAGGAATAAATTACTTATTGACTTATTCATACTTCAAAAACAACATCAATAAGTGATTAACATAGCGGGAATCGAAATAAAATAAATAAATAAAATAAAAATCAACCAAAAATCAACCAGCCACCCTCCTCCTCTGACAAATAAAGAACAGTCCCTTAAGTCTCACCTCTCACCTTGATGCAGATCTCGTTGTCCTGGGGCGGAGCTACCTCAACCTCTTCCATCACCAAAGGCTTGTTGGACTCCCAGGCCACTGCTGCCTTACACTTGATGACCTACAGGCGGTGACATCACATGAAATTACCCAACAAATACTACTGGATAACAGTGCCACGACAATTTGTAGAACTCTGAACACTTAATCCACTGCTCTGAGTGAAGCTAGAGACAGATAAAGCAACATATTGTCAGTGTTTCACATTTACTGGAAAAGCAACATGCTACATTAGCAATAAGACTATAATGTTGCAGTGTCTGTGCTGTAATTCAGTGCCAGCACTCATCTAGAGGCCCATTTCAATGTCAAATCAACTGACTGCCGCACAAAACAGTATCACATCAATCATTTCTATGGAGCTATAGTATAATTGATGTTCCAAATTCCACATCAATAATGTTAGTGCTCAGGACTGCTTAATTAACCTTTCTAACTTAACCATTATGCTGACAATTACACCATAAGCTGAGCTCCTCAGCCAAAGGGCCAACTAACTTAACGCTAGCTATAGCGTTGAGTACCAAAATTGGTATTTTTAAGGGCACTGACCCAAATTATGTCAATAGTACCAAGTACCGATTCACCATAAATCCTCCATGCCACCAAAGTTCGGTACCTGTGAATGCATCTAGGTGAGAATGCCAGGCTTCGACAAGATGTGCAAGTGCCACAAAGAACCCCAAAGCCTGGATGCTATCCACAGAGCTGAGGATAGCACCATTTAGACACTCTGTCGGCTGCTAGACAAAACTATTAACTGCAGCACTGATCTGCCATGATAGTCTTCTTCCTATATAATGACGAAAACTCTGTCTGTGGGTGTGTCTGTATGTCTGTTCCATGTTTTTCTCCTCACTGACTTGGACAATCGATGTGAAATTTGGCACAGTGGTAGAGGGTCATGGGAGGATGCGAATGAAGCAATATTACATCAATATCTAAAGTTCCCTCTTGGCAAAAGTTGGAAAACTTACTAAAACTGAGCTTCTATAAGGCAATGAATATTGTGGAGGGCGTGGCTCATCACATAAAGGTGTATAACATCTCAAGGGTTTCACCCATCACCACGCAACTTTGTAGGCATATGACCACACATAATCTGAGGGGAACCCTCCATTATTGACCCGATCAAACAAGATGGGGGCGCTAGAGAGCTAATTTCTTATCTAGGCCTAACCGCCATATGGATTTTTACTAAACTTGGTAGATATGTAGAACAGGACGCCTCAAGGTGACTGGAGAAATTTAACTCTAATTGGCAACTGGGTGGCGCTATAACAACAGAAAAATGCTTAAAAATGGCTAAAATGCGGCCGATCGCTGTGGCTCGCCCTGTAGCCAAATGTTTGTTTGTTTTTCTAATTTTTGGTATGACTAAGTCATGGTATGGTATGCTGTACTCAATGGGTATGGACTAGTTTTTTGTTATTACAGAGAAAGTAGCCTACCAAAAAAAGGTACTGTTGGGTACCATTAGTGAATTCCAGGTACCAGAACCTATACTGGTATTGGTTCAAATGTGAACAATACCCAGCCCTAGTTGTGACTAAAGAGTTTCTTGTTTTTTTGTGTTACAGCAATGGTGGATCGTAGAGCCTCTCAACAGTTTCTAGAAGTAAGAGGCACAAAAAGACCATTTGTGTCCTCCTTTAAAGAGTAAGACGTTGAAAGAACTAGATTCTATATTAACAGCATAACTTAATCAAATAAACATGTGCATTAAAGCATGTTAGTGGATTATCCCCTGCTTAATTAGTAGATGTACAGAATGTTAATAAATAGGCACATCAGGCTAGGATACTGTACATACTATAAACATAATGTTTATAAGCCTATTTGTAATTTCCTTCTCTTAACAAGAAAAAAGGCCTCTTATCATGATTGTTGTTGGGTCAGTGTGAGTTAAATATTAGTTTAGTTAAATATAACATTGGCTCATGGGGTAGTAGAGTGGCGAGTGGAAGAGGTGAAATGAGGATATCATTTTGGAGTTTGAATAGAAAAGAATAAAACTGAATAGAATAGAAAGCCTTTATTGTCTTGTGTTGTGCAGGATACAATGAACTCCTGGTTGGTGCCTAAGAGTTTAAAAAAGACACATATTTCATACAATATTAAAAAAGATAAGCACACTACAAATACCTCATTGCACACAAAATAAAGAGGTAGCTATAAAAGTGCCAGAGTCAACAAATTGCCCTGACCACAGTGGTTATTGCACAAATAAGATCAGATAATTGCCATGTAGAAATAAAATGTCATTAGAGTGTTGTTGTGAGAGTGCTTCTGAGAGTGCACTATGGCTGTTCATTTTGTATGTTGATTGAGAGTGTGAATGCACTTTGGAAAGAAACTGTTCATGAGTCTGGTGGTCTGAGTTTGCCTGAGGGCAGGGGGTCAAACAGGTGGTGGTCAGGCTTTCTGGAGAGGTAGTGTGTGTTTGCAATGTCTTGAAGTGAGGGAAGAGAGCAGCTGATCATTTTTTGGGCTATGTTAATGACCCTTTTTGTCAGCTGCTGAGCAGCCAGTGTACCTGACTGTGAGGCAGTATGTAAGGACACTCTCTGTTGTGATGTGTTAGAGGGTCACTGGATTATTTTTCTTAAGGATTCTGGGGAAGTGCAGATGCTGCTGTGCCTTTTTGACAACAGCCATGGTGTTGGTGGACCAGGAGGGATTGTCTAATATGTGGGTTCCCGGGAATTTGAAGCTCTGAACTTTTTCCACACAGTCTCTGTTTGTGAAGATGGAAAGGGGGTCTGCTCTGTACCTCCTGAAGTCTATGATAGTTCTTTAGTTGTTCATAGACTTCAGAAAGCTAATATAATGAAATTAACATACACGAAATAAGGAAGAGAGCTTTTTTGTGATACGCTGCTATTGAAATAGATTTAGAGCGCCTATTTGAGTCATCTAAACAGTAAACAAAAATGTAACTTATGGGAGGTAAAGAAACATATGAATACATTTGATTCTATATCACAGTTTAGTCTAAACTTGGCAAGATGGACACTGGCTCCCAACAGTGGGCAAAGAAAGTGATAAGTAAAATTTCTGACTGATTTGATGAGCTTTGAAAAATTGTGTTAAAGGGGCAAAAAGCGAAATCGTTTCACCGCTAGGTTTGCTGTTGTGCACTGCCTTGTTATACTACTGAACTATACAAGTAGTCATGCTAATCATAAATGTTATTACAGTATTATATATGTAATCATGTTAGTGTATATTCGCAGCCTAGTGTAAGTGCACTGGGTGGCAGAGGAGCAGAAATGCTGCAGGACTGCCATGTCATGAAAGATGCTGCAGATCAGTACTGAAAGGACCTTGGTGAGACTGAATACATAACAACATATGTCTCAACTAGTTCCAGCAATAAGGAATCATAGTTGGTATGCATTATACTGTATTTTGTAAGCTTCGCTCATTGGCCAATAAAACAATGAAACCCTATTGAATAGCTGGTAGATTTTGAAATCCACCTTACAGTCCATCTTATAGTCAGGGGTGGCTCAGGTCTGTTTTGGACCAGCCCCTAGTTAGGCTGACATAGGCCTAGTCTGCCGGGGGACCTCCTATAATACACCTCCTATAATACACTGAGCACCTTCTCTCCTTCTCTCTCTCTCTCCCTCCTTTGCTAACATTCATGTCCTGTTACTGCATCTCGCTAACTCGGCTCTACTGCATGTCACTAACTCGCCTTCTTCTCTGGAGCCTTTGTGCTCCACTGTCTGGCAGCAGCGCTCAACAGTGCGAGCGTTTCACTTGCATTTGCGTCTGAAAATAGGTGTGTCCGAACTGTAAAAAATAGTGGTTTGCCCAGGGTGTAAAACTAGCCAGGACCGCTGACCGGGAAAAGCGGCGGACCTCCGGCGGACCCCCGTTAAAGGGTTTTTCCTTATCTGCTATGAGGGTCCAAAGGACAGAGGGATGTCAAGACAAATTGTGATTTGGGCTTTATAAATAAAATTGATTGATACATCCCATAGTGCGGGCGGCACGGTGGTGTGGTGGTTAGCACTCTCGCCTCACAGCAAGAGGGTTGCTGGTTCGATCCCAGGCGTGGGAGCCCTTCTGTTTCGGAGTTTGCATGTTCTCCCCGTGTCAGCGTGGGTTCTCTCCGGGCACTCCGGCTTCCTCCCACAGTCCAAAGACATGCAGATTGGGGACTAGGTTAATTGATAACTCTAAATTGTCCATAGGTGTGAATGTGAGCGTGAATGATTGTCTGTCTCTATGTGTCAGCCCTGCGATAGTCTGGCGACCTGTCCAGGATGTACCCTGCCTCTCGCCCAATGTCAGCTGGGATAGGCTCCAGCCCCCCCCGCAACCCTCAAGAGGATGAAGCGGTTAGAAGATGAATGAATGAATGAATCCCATAGTGGTTTAATGCACAAAGCATTAGGGAACATTTTTAACTTGGTGGACATACACTCATTACATATCAAAAAGACAACCAAAAACATGAGACAACTTCAACTGAATTCATCTCATCAAGTAACTGATGCCACTCGTCATACTTTGTTAAACATTCACAACTAATGATGTTCCATAACTTAAGTTGGAGAACAAAGACCACACCTTATCTCCCAAAGTGATTTCCCACCCAGGCCTCTATACTGTAGGTGTGCCTTACCCTTTCTCCTGTCGTTTTCATACCCTCTGTCTCAGCACAATACTGACATGGGGTTTCAATGGAACCTAAAGACTCCTGCAATGAGACAGCACTCTCACCCTGAGAGTGTTAGCTTAAAATATGTCAACAAGGCAGATAATATGTTTGATAACAGAAACAATCACACATATTTATATTGTGAAATTATTCACGTCAATTGTTATAGAATTATGCTATGTCATCTTTGTCATATATTTATTTATTTGTGTGCAGTTTCCTATGTGCAAGATTTAGTGTGGTGGTTAGCACTCTCTCCTCACAGCAAGATGGTTACTGGTTCAATCCCAGGAAAGAGCCCTTCTGTGCGGAGTTTGCATGTTCTCCCTGTGTCAGCATGGGTTTTCTGTGGGTACTCCGGCTTCCTCCCACAGTTGGGGATAGGTTAATTGGTGACTCTAAATTGTCCATAGGTGTGAATGTGAGGGCAAATGTTTGTCTGTCTCTATGTGTTCGCCCTGTGATAGTCTGGAGACCTGTCCAGGGTGTACCCTGCCTCTTGCCCAATGTCAGCTGGGATAGGTTCCAGCCCCCCAAGAGGATAAGCGGTTTTATTTATTTTGCTTCAGACTCTTGAGCTGCTCTAACATGGGAATTTCCCTGGTATGGGATTAATTAAGTCTTATCTTGATTTATATAATTCTAGCTGTTAACACTAGATACTAAATATTAGCAATTTTATTGGGTTGGGTTGACAGTCCACAACTATGCTTTTGCCCACTTATGTTAGCTTTTTTCAGTTTTGTATATTTTACTTTTTCAATCTGTTTTATTTTATTTTACTTTATTTCATTAAAAAAATTGTTGTCTTGCACCTGCACAAGGTTCGTTTATCATTCTATAATGGAAGGTTTTGTAATGAAATGCCAAAGTTGTAGTCCTTTTATGCTACTGACAAAATGACAATTTGACAATAAAATAATATAGTAATAAACTATGCTTATGACCCTGCTCTGTTACACTCAGTAACAGACAAAAGGCAATGCTATAGCAACCATATGCGTTAATTTTACCTGCTGTCAGATATAGATATAGATATAAACTATCTGGCCTCATCTTGAAAACGTTTAACAATAGGGGGTACTACATAATACACAAAATCGCAGACTGGGGGTCCTGAATATTGTATTGAAAAAAAGTTACATACCATTAAATAACAGCTGCAGGCAAATTTTACCCGTTGGCATTGTTTGACATTAACCAGCAGTGTTAACAGTGATAAATTAGGGGGTGCCATCATGAGATCAAACAAAAACAGTTTGGGTTTGGGTTTTTACCTCAAAGGAGAACACAGGGCAAATCATTTACAGAGCATATAGTTTTGCTGCAGCAGACAAAAAAATAAATTAATTAAAAAATGCAATTTGATGGCTGTTGGACTTATATTGGAATAATTTCAACACGCCCATCAAGTTATGCAAACATTGATAAATCTAAGTTGGTGTGAGTAAAACTGATCAAAAATTGTTTTAGTGACAAGTTTTGTCACAATAAACACAATGCAATGAAGAATTTCTTCACATGCTTAAGGGATGTAGACAATGTAGTGTGACCTGATGAACTGAAGAATGCTGCAATGTGTAGCAAGTGCCATTTAACAGGATACATGTAACATAAAACAGTTCTCAGTAGCTTGCATAGTAACATTCAGTAGTAGCCACCTTGACTTTCTGACTCTTTATACACGGTCTCAACTAGTACCTGCTTTGACAGTGCCAACTAGTGGTCTGAAGCAGCAGATATATATATCGTAAATAACAGGCCACAACAGATACCCTAAACTCCATTCCAGCGACATACAACGCAACACCAGGACAAAAAAAAGCAGGCCACTCCGATGTTTAGACCATTTATTTTGCTCTATAAACACGTTGACATGTTAAGCTCTTGCTTACATCAACACTGCAGATGATTATGATAGTCTTCACGTAATCCACTGAATAGTATTGAGTGTCACTGAAAGCAGCACAGTGGTTTTATGTTTGAGAGACATTCAGGACAGTCCGGATGCTGTAAAACAAAAATAAAAGAGAAACGAGCAGACCTGCACCTATTAATTTATCTGTGTTGTTGTTAAGTTATAAATTGAGAAGAATGTGTAGGACTGTAAACATACCATTTGCCGTGCTTCATCAGTTCAATGGCATCATTGACCTGGTCCAGAGTCATGTTGTGAGTGATGAACTCATCCAGCTTCACCTTCTTGTCCAGGTAGGCTTTAACCATCTGAGGCACACCATGCTTACCTTTAAAGCCTAAGCCACAAAATCACATGATAAAAGCATGGCATCTTAGCTAGAGTACAACTAGTGAGGTGATTGACCCTTTGCTAAGTCCCACCCCCCAATCATAGCATGACATCGGCCAGCTCTGACAAGGGCCAGACAACTACACAGCTTTGCTCCACAGACTCTCATCAACATCAACAGCAATCATTTCAGATTTTTTTTATTTTCAGGCTAGTTTTGTGGATTTTAAAATAAACATTGTGCCTGGGGCACGTGTATATATGACAATTATTACCTGGAGGGGTTGAAAGGAAATACACATTTCCTCCCCATTCCAAACCCAAAATCAAACCCTTAAAGGTGTAGCGTTAGTCAGCTGGCTAGCTACTTAAGTTATAGCCCACTGAATGTACAGGCTGCTTTTGCTTTTTAATGATTATAACACTGAATAAAGACCTACCCTGCTTTACAGGAACCAATGAAGGTAAACAGGTAAACTTAAACTGCTTATTTTCAACCAGCTGTGTGTCATTGTAGTGTGTGCAAACGAACATTGTTTGGCTGTCCCCAGAGCTTGTCCAACCGATGGACCGGGTGCTGGCGGCAAGGGAGAAGCCAAACTTTATTCATCTGTACACACTGAAATGACACACGGCTGGTTGAAAATAAGCCAAATTTTCCTTTATATTTATTGTTTTGTAGCTGAGTGACTTTGACATCCTGGATATGTCCTTCAAACACATTATGTAGACCCTTTAGTCTGCTTCTTTCTGAAACTGTTTTTTTGTATTTCCAGAAATTTGATATTTTCTCAGGGGGGTGCACCTAGTTACAGTGTGGGCTTCATGTAAGCTCTGACAACTTGACGGACCATCACAAAGGGGCTGGGCTTAGTAAAGGGCCATTGCGGAGAACAAGCCCACAGCAATTTGGTTACCAGAGATTTCTAAGTCAGTGGTGATGGTTATATTTGGGCTCAACTCCAAACAAGGCGCCCTTCCATGTACGTCCAGCGATGAGCTGAATGGGTCGGGTAGCTACATCGTGCATGTCTGTCCAGCCAACCAGAACGCTGACACCCCAACCTTTCACACAAGACTCCAAGGCACTGCGCTAGATGAAGAAACAGTAAAAACAGCACACTTCTTTGAGGAAAAAAAAAATTGTACCTATCTTGAGTCTTCTTGAGCCAATTTGTATCAAATCTTTATGCAAACCTCTCTATCTGCCGCACCATGACTCCCACATTTCCAACACATTCCAGAGAGTAGTCCACTCCTCCGCCAGTCATCTCAGACAGCACTTGACTGATGGGTTTACTGTGATCCTTGGGGTTGACGAAGTCAGTCGCGCCGAACTCCTTGGCCTTCTCAGACTTCTCTGGATTGATGTCAACAGCGATGATCCTCTTGGCTCCTGCAGCCTTGCAGCCCATAACTGCAGCCAAACCCACAGCTCCCAGGCCAAACACAGCACATGTTGAGCCCGGTTCCACCTAAAGTGCAACAGGCTTTTGTCAACATGGCTCTTTAGGCTAATGCGCCATACAGTAATTCACTTACAAAGACCACATTAATTAAGATATAGATTTAGACTAGTTTATTGCATATGATGGATTGAGGGTCCAAATGAAGGGATAGAGGGATGAGGGTTGAGGGATAAAGGTCATGGGATGAGGGGAAGAATCAGGGTCATGACCAGATGCATGGAAGAGTGTGATTGCAGTCCCCTGTCAGCTGAGGGTGGGATGGAAGGGGGGAACAGGGGTAGATGAGACTCTAAGGTCCGGTTTATACGACATGAAAATGGTAAACTTTAATTGCCTTTTGGCTGATCGTTTACACGACAGCGGTGTTTTGGGTGCCTGAAAACGCAACAGTGTTTTGGGTGCCTGAAAACGGGTTCCAGAGTGCAATTTTTTGGAAACGGCACCATCTCCGTTGTCATGTAAACTTGCAATATGCAGTTCCTCTGAAAACGTAGACTTTTCGCACATGTGCATTACACTTCTAGTCACTAGACATGCGCGTGAAAGTCGACCATCACGGTTTTGGTCATTTTTGCGGATCCGTGTGCACGGTGATTGTTATCAAAACATTGTCGTCTAAACACGGAACTTTTTCAAAATGAAAATGAGAAATGATTCTATTTTCAGTGGATCGTTTTCGTGTAAACATGGCCTAATGCAGATAGAGCCCCCAATGGTTAAGGAGGTCTGGGATTCCTTGCCTTAAAGCAATGGAAGCAGCTCCAATAAGGAAGGAATGCCCCAAAGGGAATATTTTGGATCTGGATAAGATTTGGCGATAGGGGTGGTGAAACCAGAGACCAACTGGCCTATCTCAGAGACAAACAGAGGGTCTTGAGGAGAAGCTTGGCTGACTAGTCTTGAGTTTAAGTAGTCGCAGGTGGGTTCATATGGACGTAGGTATGACCCTAACCAAAGAGGAATATGGGGTTGAGATTGACCTGGCTGGTTGGTCTTGCTACTTTTGAGGTTGTATATGGGGTTGGATGAATGAAAGGAAATGACATGGTGGTGTGTTGAGATGAGTGGAAGCAGCAGTTGTGAACTCTTAACACCACAGAAAGCTAAGGAATATATAGACTGTCTATAAATGGAGACAGAAAGCCTGTGGAGAGTTCAGCTGCAACAGACAAGCAGGTCTAAAGTGAAGGGCGAATGTTTTAGCATAGGATGTGGTTCAGCCTTGTGGAGGCCTTTAATCAACATGCTGATGTGTGAGTGGGACAGGGGTGGACACAGTGCCCCTGAGGACAGCTTCATGACGAAGTGAACGTAAGGCTGGGGGTAGCATGGAAGACTTTGAAGCAGTTCCATCCGGTCATATATGAAGACAGGGAACCCTGCTGTTGAGAATGGTGTCTTTCAAAGCAGTGACTAACAGTTCCAGCTGTGGGGCAAAAATGAAAGATGGTGGGAAAAAAAATGTCGGGCCTGAAGTTGGAAGAGAGTCAAAGGCTGGAACCAGTTGTCTGAATTTCTAGAATGAGAAACGAGAAAGTGAGTCGGTAATTGAGTTTTTATGACCTGCAATGTGGGAGGTCTGGATAATGAATTGATGTTAGGCCAAAACCAAGGTGAGCCTTTGGAAGAACTGCATGATGTCTGGACAATCTGTCCGTTCCTTGTTAACGATGTTAACAATACTGTTGTTGGAGTAGATGGCGATGAATGTCTTTGACCATTTGTGCCAAAGAAGGGCTGCAAGCTGGACAGATACATTTCGCAGATGGTGGAGGAAGAAGTAAAGGATGAGAATTCGGGCGGCCATTCAGTTGAGAAACACCTGCTGCCCAAGTAGCCACCAAAGCCAATGGAAAGGGCTGTGTCTGTAAACAACTGGATGTCTTCAGGCCTGGTGACATCGTCATCATAAAAGAAAGAGAAGAAGATGGGATAGGAAAAGTAGAAGCAAAAGGAGAAGAAAGGATGCTAAGAAGGAAGGATGCATGTGCTTGAGTTGTTTGTGAAGCTTGCGAGAAAATTGGGAAAGAAGACAGCTCTGAAACAGTGGGAGCTTGTGTAGTATTTAATACCACATGGCCCTCAGAGAAGGCTAATGTGTATGGCCGGGCTTCTTCGGCTGGGGGATGTGCCATGACATCATCGGCATAGAGGTGGAAGAAGTGGTCTGGAAGCTTGGAGAGTGGTTTTCTGCCGGGAGTTTGTGAGCACTTTGAAAGGTTTTGTATTCCTGTCTTAGGGACACTTGAAGTAATGGTGTGGTGAATACGGCTCACGGTGGTGTCACCTGTTGTTCAAGCTTTTGGATTGCAAGTAGGTTGGCAAGAGGTGTCTGGAGGGGACAATGTCCCTCGGACACCGAAGACAGGACCTTCCCCTGAAGCTGCTGCTGAGGCTACGACATTGGAGTTGTCGACCAACCAAAGCTGCTGACAACATTGAATGGAAGGAGATGGAGAGAGAGAGACTTATGGACCTAGGGAGTTTGCAGAACTTCTTCAAACAAATCACTATCAGAAGGGGTGAGAAGGAGCTCCTGGTCCATGACTTATTGTAAGCAAATGTCTGTACTGTCTGTCATGGGTCATATGATAACTGAGTCAAAGGAGAAGAGAATGGATCAGGTGTGCTTAAATATTTTTGTGTGAAAATGGGATGTGTTTGAGGTGTGGTCATTGTTCCTGAACTTAGTTATAAAATGTCATTAATCAATGAAAAGGTTTTATGTCCTACAATGAGTGCGTGCTCTTTCAGAAGCTGAGAATTTTAATTTTAAACAAAATGTCTCATTCCATTGTTTTAATCCAAAATAATGATGTAGGTGATCTGCAACAATCAAACATACACACCTTAGCAGTGTTAACTGCTGATCCATATCCTGTGCAGATCCCACAGCCAAGCAGACAGACTTTGTCCAGAGGAGCAGCGGGGTCGATCTTTGCCAGAGCTGTCTGGTTAACCACAGTGTACTCAGAGAAGGTACTGGTTCCCGTAAACTGTAGCACCTTCTTCCCCTTACAGCTTAAGCTGGACTCTGAAGGTGACATTGCATTGAGACGATCAGTGGACCTGGAAAATATATGTTTTTTGATGTAAATAATCCGTAAGCAATCCAAAACAACATTTGATTGCTGGTCCTGCCCTATTAGAGGCTCCACTGAATATTGCAATATGCTTAAAATTAAAACAAACAACCATCTGAACTATCTGTCCTGTGGTATTGCCAAATAGCACCTAAAGTCGCTATCTTGACAGACACATGTTGAATAAAATGTGTCTGGCAGACAAAATGGAGTAGATGGCAGGAGATAAGTTGAGCTTACCATCCTTTCTCACACTGGTTGGTCTTTGGACTCTTGCAGAAGCGACATTCTCCACACTGGGATATGAACAGAGGAATCACCTTGTCTCCTGAAAATTTAAAAACAGTGTTGCCATGTGAAAGTCAAGTCAAGGTTATAAGAATATTCACTGAATGGCACTGATAGATCTCAGTCTATATACCTTGTACACCTCACCAGTAGTGATGGCCGAATGAAGCCTCATGAATCATTTTCTTTATTTTCTGAGCCCACTAGATGGCGCTTTTTCTTCAACAAAAGGTTTAAAACACACTAGATTTCCATTCTTTTAGCCTCTCTCTTTAAACCAAGAACACCATCTAGTGGGCTCAGAAAATAAAGATGAGGCTTCATTTTGCCATCACTACTCACCAGTACCTGTAGCACGACTTGTTAGTAGATTCTTTAGAGGTTTTCTCACCAGGGCTGTCACTTTTTTAAAAAAGTGAAAAGGTATGAATTTTTAATGAAAGCGACAGCCACTTTTGTCACTATTTCTGAACTTTGGACATAACCAGGCAAACTGTTTCCCAACTTTACGCTGAGCTTAGTTGGGTTAAACACACCCCGGCTCCGTACTCAACAATCAACCATGAGACATATCAATCAGAAAGAAAGCAAATAATCTATATTTCAGGATGTTAAACCATTCTAAACTGACCTGGCTGAAATTCAGTGACTCCAGGCCCAACACTCTCCACAATGCCGGCTGCCTCGTGGCCAAGGACTACTGGGAAGCCGTCTTCATGCATATTCTCCAAAAGGTGGTAAAGGTCTGAATGGCACACCGAAGTTGCCACAGTCTGCACCAAAGACAAAAAACACTCAAGCCTAGTCCATATGTACATGAATACTTCTGAAAACAAGGTTTTTCCTTCCTAAAAAAAAATAAAATAAAAATCCCTGTCCAGACAAGCACTATTAAAAAAAATCTCTGTCCAAAAAAACACAATTGAAGCACCATAAAGAGCATACCAAATCAACAGGCAGTGATATAAACCAAGCATGCGATAAAGAACAAAATGTTGGCCAGTCAGAAGTCTAAAAAAAAGCTGTTGCCTAAAGTCTACCTAGTGCAGTAACCGCAGTGCACTCTGATGCCTCTGTTCCTCAATATCCTCCTGAGACCCTGCGTCCTCCTATGAGGACATCACATTTTTGATTTCCTGCACCTTTTACATCTTTCTGCTTAAAGGGATAGTTCGACATTTTGGCAAATTCGCCTATTACCGTAATCCCTATAATCATATGAGTAGATACATTACCTTTAATTGTCAGTGCCTGCTGGTTTTAGATCGGTGGGACAGAGCTGGCCGCTGAAATGGAGATGAACAATACAGCCCCCTCTCTCCCTCAAAACTAATCAAATACACCATCAAATGACTCCAAAACGCTCTAGTGGAAAACACATGGCCTGCGCATTCCCCACGCTATGAAATAATAATGTATAATTAAGTAACATTACGACACATGAAGCAAATACTCGGAACTACTTTCTTGAGTAAACCACTGGGCGGAGTGACACAGTACGCAGCTGAGACAGTGTTGTTGTTATTGCTTATAGCCTTTTGCAGTATCGTCAGCTGGACACACCAGAAGGTTTGACAAAAGTTTACAAGTGTTTTTGTAGATCATGGTTTATACATGGATTGTAAAAGGTTGTGGTAACAAGCTGTAGACATGGAGCAAAGTGAAGTTTTACGTAGTTCCAACCAGTAATACGGACAGGATGAAACAATGGCTATTTGTGCTGGACATCGACCCCAACACGCCTGTGGAAACGGTCCGGAAAATGTTTGTGTGATCCTGCCATTTTTTGCCCGAGGACTACGCTGAAAGGATGGAGCGCAGAAGCTCAGGAATGGTTCAAATACTTGTCTTGAAAGATACTGTCATACCATCTGTTGGCATCACAAAACGAGCAGACATGGTAAGTGATCGTTGTGTATTTTGCTCAGCAATCTCTCTGCTGTAACGTTACCTCCATGTTGAGTAACATTAGCCTCCAACCCAAGCATGGTAAATAAGGCTAAAATGCAAATGTTGTGGTTATGTTATGGATAAGTGCTTGCCCAGAGCATATAGTGAAGTGACTGGCATTACTTCTCATTGTTGGGAATAAACAGACTGCTAGGGAACATTTTATGTTGTTGTTCCCTCAGGAGTTGTGGTGATTTATGAGTGTGGAGTTAGCATGTTTTCCCCGTGTTCCGGTGATTATTTTGAGGCGTAGGCTACTCTCGTCCCATCCCACCATCAACATATGTATGTATAACATGCAGTCACTGGCCACTTTGTGTACACCTGTGTAATCTAATGCAATCCAGTAGAACAACTATACCATGATTTTTCCCCCGAAGCTTATAAATTTTCGGTTATTGTTGACATTGTCTAGAAAATGATGATTCTACTTTGTTTATTATTGAGGTCATAGTGAATGGTGGTGGTGTGTACGGGGGTGGCCTCCTAATTTTATCTAATTGAGGGGGACAAAATATTAGGAACACTTTTAAATATATTGCACTCCAGTACACCAACACCACCCACTACGACCTCAATAATAAAGTAGAATAATCACCTTTCTGACAAAAACTGAAAATGTAAAAGCTTTGTAAACGTAGAATGTGTGGCAGAGCTGTTGTATTGGATTGTATTACATTGCACAGGTGTACCTAATAAAGTGGCCAGTAAGCCTCACATTTACACCACCAATCCATGCCGCTCTGGGTCTCCCCTCAGCCCCTGGTTGCTCGGCAGCCTCAGCCTCTCTTCTTGCTCTCTCTTCTTCCAAAACCTGTAACTCTTCCTCTGTATATTCTGGCTTCTTCTCAACAAACTTGTTGTTTTGATGACGGGAGTAACTGCACTAAACATACGCTGTTTGAAATCACTCTGCCCAGCAAGTACTGTATGTCTGGAATGTAGTTCCGGCTCTGCATTTGGCTTCAAAACAACTCTGTCTTGTAGTATTACATTATTATTTCATAGCGTGGTGAATGTGTAAGCTACAAGTTGTCCACTAGAGCATTTTGGAGTCATTTGATGGTGTATTTGATTAGTTTTGAAGGAGAGAGGGGGCTGTACCGTTCACCTCCATTTTGTGCACTGAGCAGCAGGCAGTTCTGCCCCACCGATCTCAGAACAACAGGCACTGATAATTAAAGGTAATGTACCTACCCATATGACTTTAGGGATTACGGCAATAGGCAAATTTCCCAAAATGTCGAACTTTAACTATCCCTTTAACTTAGACCAGGTCCCCTTAAGTTGGCCCATCTAGTGGTAGTAAGAGCAAAATACACTTATCCATGTCAGAACAAGATGGCAGCCATCTCTGCCAAGTCATTCTGCAGCCGATCCCAACACAAAAGTGGATAAAACCTGATCAGATGTTCTGGTTGAAACTTTTTTTTTTTTTTTAAGATATTTTTATGGGCATTTTTTTGCCTTTTTAGTTGATAGGACAGTGAAGTGTGTAGGGGGGAGGGAGGGAGAGAGGGAGAGACATGCAGCAAAGGGCCACGGGCTGGAGTTGAACGCGGGCTGCTGCAGCAACAGCCTTGTGCATGGGGTGCCTGCTCTACCACTAAGCCACCGATGCCCCCTGGTTGAAACTTTTTATTTATGATTATAATGTCTGTAGTTTAGTATGGCAACGAATTTGACCAATTTCAGCAAAAGTAACAAGAGTAACAACACTCTTTATTAGGAAAAACTCGTTTGAGGACATTGGGAATTTATCATCAGCTTGTTGAAGGACATTGGGACTGATCCCAAATAGCTGGGAGAAATTAAAAATACATACCAGACAAAAGTTCAGGTCTCAGGAGTATATAGTGGAAGAGTAACTGTATATTTATGAATAAACATGTAATAAATGTTAGCAAGGTTAGAACCAGCACTATTTTGTCCATGTCCGCCAAATTGCACAAAAAAGAAAAAAGTTGGCTCATTTGTGATGCCTCACAGCGGAGGTAATGGCGCATGCTCTGACATTACAAGCAAATTCTGTGTTTTCGCATCTGTTTTCACACAGATTTCACAACGTAACATCAACACTGAAAACAGAGTTTCTGAAAAAATTTCACCCTGGATGGAGTTTCACAAAAGGTCTATTTTCAGTGACCTAAAACAGACAAGGCCAAAGACAAATAAAGAGACAGGCTTATGAGAGGTCACTCCAAGTGGGTTCAGCAGCACTAGCAACACTTCAAAATCCATTGACACTTTAATTTGGTGTTAATATGAATCATATCACTAAATGGACCTCACACTGTGTGTGTGTGTGTGTGCCAGGCCACTGCTGCCTTGCACTTGATGACCTACAGGCGGTGACACCACAAGACATTGCCCAATAAATACTACTGGGGACTGTTAAACAATATCAGGAAGACTTAAAAGAAAAAAAAAAAAAAAAAAGAGCTGCGACCCCTTGTTGAACTGTGAACACTTAATATTCCAACCCACTGGTCTTAGTGAGAATAAGTAAAGCAAGGTGTTTTCAGTTTTTCACATTTACTGTAAAAGCAACATGCTACATTAGCAATAAGAAGACTATAATGTTACAGTGCCCTGTGCTGTAATTCAGTGCAAACACTGCTGCTCCTCGTAAAAACATACAAGCAAAAAAGGCACCAGTATAAAGTCCACATGATTTATTTGATTAACGTGAGTTTTATAATTCTAAAGCTCCTACAGTCTTGTTAGCAGTCCTTTCAGCTCCTACCCAAAACTGAGCATGAAGCTGGACAAAGTTAATGAATGTAGGATCAGCAAATAAACCACTGAGTAATATCAGTTGTATCAGATTTTTATAAATCAAGCGGTTTTCCATGAATTCCTAAGCATTTCTTGGAATGATTTTTTCACTCTTTTAATCTGGCTGACTATCCCCACAGCCTTGCCAATATAAACAGTAACACAAATTTGACTGGATAGTTTCAAACTGTGTGCCAAGTCAAAGCAGGACATGAGATATTTCTCTGAGGCAGAGAGGAGACAGAGATATGAAGTAAAAGATAGAAGGACAGGGTATTTTAAGGTAAAGCTACCCTATGATTTAGCTATTACATAACAATTTCAAATTCTATTGCAGTAAAATGAAGATTTTTTTAACTTTGTTAAGGTGAAATACTTGATGTGCGTGCATCTGTGTCAGTATCTCTATCTGTAGCCAGATACACAGCAAAGTACAGCACAGAAGAGCACTGATATGCTCATTTTAGGTATCAACTTTTGATCCATCTGGCAGACAATTAACAAATCTCATACACACAAATGTGACCTGTACACAATACAGGAGCACAGAAGAATCTCAAATAAATGTTACTAATGTAAATGTAAATCATGTTATATTGTTACGTCTCTTTTTGATGTTTTGTTCAATTAATTTTCACTGTGTGTGCATAAATACACAGGTACGTCATGTGATGTAAGCGCTAATCATAAATATAAGTGTCAACATGTTAAATGACTCTTACCTTTCCAGCTGTGGCCATTTTTGCTGCAAAGAGTAAAAAAGCGAGAGTGGAGTTAAGAGAGGAGAGCAGCTGCAGGACAGGAGTGGGGTGTAGACAACAACAGTTTTATACTGTGTCAGTATCATTTGGCACACATTCAGATAGGCAGGGATGTGTTGGCTTTGGTGTAAAAAGACCATTGGTTGCCGGTGAATTTTTTTTTAAGCCCCCACAGCCATGTTATCAGGAACTAAATTTGGGCAACAGATGTACAGCCTGTGTGGAGTAAACAAGCATCTGTTGAGACTTACGGATTTAAAAAAGAGTAAAGGACTTTAAGGAATAGTTTGAGATATTGGAAAATATGTTTTTGCCCTCCTGAGAGTTAGATGGGAAGATCTATTCTACTTTAACGTGCCATACATTGCTGACACAACTTGTACTTGTCTTTAAAAAAAATGTCCTCAGGACAAATAATTAAAATCCCATCTTAGACCTCTCATCGCATCTCAGCTTTGTCCTCAACAGAGGGCAGCAGTGACACATAAGACTGACAAAACCCAGAGGGACACTCGGTATTCATGAGATTTCTCAAAGGGCAAAATGTGAGTCACAAATTTATCCACTCTCAGCTTCTGTTTCATGTACTCCTCCAAGAACCTGGGAACACCGTCAACACTCTTGGTTGGTCCTGGGAAAAGTGTATATGAGTTCATTTATTCAGTAGACAGAAGATGTTTGTTTTGTAGTTGGCTTAAAAAAATTACAATGTCTATGTACTGTATGTTATATGCTATATGTCAGTTACAGGGCAGTATCCTACATGCATCTGTCACATCTCACTTTATCAGTACATTTTAAAATGAAAAGGAGTTATACAACTAAAGCTGCAAGCAGCACACCATACAGTTTTATCCATGACAGTGATACTGGCAGGTCACTCGTCCACACAAACATGCATTTACTGTCAACTGTTGGACGTTGCACGCATGACTTAGACGTGTTTTCCTGCATGGTGCTTGGCACTGGAAATGATTTATTCCAAATATTATGCACATATGCACACACAAAAAAATGTTTATGGCCTGATGCCTTTTTCTCCACATTTTGCCAAACCCCAAAAGCTATGGCACTCCAGGTAGGCTATTCATGGATTCCAATTCCAAAAAAGTATAGTTTCATAGTTTCAGAGGAGAATACAGAATTTAATAGTGTGTGAACAGCATCTTTTGCTTTTGTCACCAGCTCCGCAAAGTTAAAGTTCCAATTAATCATAAATTGCCCTCTGCAGAATAGCCACCTGGTGGTAAAACATATTAATAAATTCTCATTTAGACCTACAAGCAATGTTGATTGGCTAATTTAGATGTAATAGTCTGACTTACCTTTATTATAAGGCTAAAATATGTGTTGTGGCTCCAGACAGAGTTTGATTTTATTATTATTTTTTGTCAAAAGTGACTCTTTTGATAGTAAAAGTTGCTGACCCTGGCTCCAAGAGGCTTTTTTAAAGTCTTGTGATGTTGCATGTGACCCCAATTTTGGTACACCTAAGTGAAACGTACCACAGGAAATCCTATAAAGCACATGAAATTGTTTGGGATGAAATGTTTGGGATGAGTTGGGTGTTCTGTTCGAGTTCTTAATCTGTTCTTGTGTGGGGGCTGTATTTATTAAGCCTCTCGGGTTACGACTAATCAGTGATCATGACCAGGTCCCCTTCACTATCTAATCACCGAGTCAGAAAGGCAAAAGCTATCATATTCTGAAATACTTGCTAAGTGCGTGTTCAGACTTCAGTGTTACTGTCTTCTTGTTAAAGGTGAGGACAGTGAGGTCAGTGGGGACTCTTGACTGTAAATCCTTGATTTTTCAGTGCCACCCATTGTCGTATGTTATTCATAATCAGGCCTCCCATGAATAAAACCCCTCAATTACAGTATTAACAAATTATGTTGTTGTATTTATTGTATTAATGTCATTGCCAAACTTGTCTCAGAAACCCAACTAGACTGTTCAGGCTCATTTATACTCCCTTTACATATGAAAATGCCATCACTGCTCATATTCTTCCATGGACCCTTTATGATGACAGAGATACTGTACTCTCTCTATTTCATTACTTTCAAATGCATTAAACAGTCAAAAACTAGTATTCAATGTGAGTGTTATGTAAGCTATGGTGATTGTGAGTTTTTAACAGTTGTGTCTGGTATAAGGCAACCACTTGTTAGCTTTGCGTAAAGTTAGGATCTGTTAATGTTCAGTTTTTGATGGGAAACCTAATTATTGTAACACCCTATCAGTAACAACACTTCACTTCAGTAAGGACATGCATTAAAGGTAACATTAATGCCAATACATCATTTTGAGCTGGAACAGTAACTGTGAAAATGAATATCATTTTAATAAAAGAAAGCCAGTCATTAAATGGAGTAGAAACAAATGTTTTGGAAGACAGAAAGCACATTGCAGTACCGACAAGGCAGGGAGAGCAGGTGACATGGAGGTGAAAGATGGAACAGGAACAAATATTGATGTTTAACATCCAATAATGACATCATAACAGTCTCATCCTAATGTTCAGACTCCTGTTGGCCTCCATACTTGTATCAGCATCAGGGTTGGAAATTAACTCTTTGGCCACCTGCCACTGCTGGATCCTAAAATCTACCAGCCACTGACTCGGTTACCATTGTTTTTTGGCTGATTTTGGCAAATCAACCACCACTTGCATATTTTACCACTGTCTGGCTGGGGGCTTGTGATCATTTTCAACCCTGATCAACATTCTTTCTAGTCACCAGTTTATTATTATTTGACATTATTTTTTTAAAAAAATAGATAAATAAATAAAAAGTTCATCTCATGTCTTGGTGAATTTCTAATATTTTAGAATGGCAGGAAATGAGATTTTAAATTTTAATTTTTGTGAGGGACAGACCCCCAGACCTCCCTGGCAGATTTGGTTCCCCACAATGGTGACTCTGGCTACAGCCTTGGATCTCAGTCATGTTAACAAACAGGTCAACTGAACTGATGAAGTTATTTGCTTAATGTCCAGAAACGTTTTACAGCTGAATACAGAGAAGACTGAGATACTCGTAATTGGTCTTAAAAGTCAGAGACCAAAAAATGATTTACACTGTCTCTGGTATACATTGAGTATGTCAGAAACCTTGGCAATATTTTGGATACTGATCTCAATGTTAAAAAAAAAAAAAAAAAAATCACACAACCAATATCACAAGAACAGCATTTTACCACTTTAAAAATATATCAAAATTTAAAGCGTTCATACTTCAAACTGACCCTTAGAAACTGGTTATGTGTTTATCTGAAGCAGGTTAGACTCCTGTAATGCTCTATTTGCAGGATTATGCAAAGAATCAGTCAAACAGCTCCAACTCATTCAAAATGCTGAACATATTACATCAGTACTGAAATTATTTCCTGGATTCCCAGTACAATACAGAATCACCTTCTAAATCCTGCTAATAGTCTACAAGGGACTATGCTTTGGCTCCTCAGTACATTTCTGACTTGCTCATTGATTATGATATAACCAGGTTTCATATCATTAGGCAAAGGTTTTCTGTCTGTGCCAAGAATTAGATCTTGTTCCAGTGAGGGTGCTTTCAGTTATTGTGGCTCTGCCTGCCTGCTGACTTGAGGTCCAGCACCACTTTGTTCACATTTAAAAGCAAACTGAAAACTCTCTTATTCTCCCTGGGTTATGCTGACTTTCTTTGTTTGCTTGTGTGTGTGTGTGTGTGTGTGTGTGTGTGTGTGTGTTTGTGTTCTCTCTTTGATTAGGTTGATGTTGGTGACTCATGCTCATACTGTCTTATATATGCTTATGCTACCTTTGTTCTCATGTTTTCTTTATGTTGTCTTTCAATGAGAAACACTAGTGTTTAGTGTTTACATGTAGTGAAATGTGCTATATAAATAAAATTACAATTGCTATTTTAATTTTTAATAATAATAATGATAAAAAAAAAATCTCACATGTTCTAAAAGATGGAAATGAAAGAAAATATCTACCAGCTCTGTCAGACTTGACCAAATACAAATACTGATGTCATGCCCAATTAACCACTGGAAGAATGTCTTACACTGCATCTTCAAATGCTACTCAGTGGGATATTTTGTCTGTCCAGTATGGGGGGCCTTGAATGACAAGGCGTGCTGATGTCTGTAATGGATTGACAGCAACACCATAGGGTTTGTTTCTGTTCAATGCCACACACTTCCTGTTGTTGTGATGTGTATTGTGTTCAGAAAGTTAACTGCATGCTTCGGTGTCAGAAAAATCATTCTATTCATTCATTCCATTATGCATAAAGGTAAATAAAGCTCCTTTCTTCATTTCCACTGAGTGATAGCCAATGAACACGTGGGGTTCAGCCTGTAATAAGAAAATATCTAGCTCTTACAGGCAGTATATTGTAAATAAGATCTTCGGTATTCCTATAAACTAATGCAAAACCATGGGATGCATCAAAATTTTATTTTGTGCTGTTGATTTTCTTTTCTTTCTTTTTTTTACTAAAGAGAGAGCACAGGACAGGTAATTAAGAGAGCAGATATGTATGCTGTAGCAGGAAAAAAGCAATTTGAGTACAGTTGGACTTACATATTGGAAATATAATTTCAACACTGCCTGTCAATTTATAGTAGTTGACACTGATATGACTAAGCTGGTCTGAGTAACTTTGACCTTAAACTGTTAGAGTGACAAGAGCGCTTTTGTTACTGTTTGGATTGCTGGACTGTGTAAACTGACATTTCCTCCTTTTGTTCATCAGACAAAGCACAGCCAAATGAACTAATTTTCCCACGGACCTTTGCTTTTTCACATTTTTGTGTGAAAGGCTGCCGAGAAGTTGTTCTTCAGTCACAGCTGGTCACTGTGGTATGTGACCCTGCAATGCCACCACGCCAAAAAAGAATCTTTCTCCTATTCTGTTTCTTTCTTCTAGGACTTCCTCAGAGGAGAATCATGAGTGCTGGAAAAGCTGCCTCACCTTTCCTCCATTTCTTCTCACCTTGTTGCATGAAGCTGCGCCTCACCCGGGAAGCAAATAAGATCAGGTGGCAGCAGCAGGAGGCACTGACAAAAAGCTGTCGGATAGTTTCCAACAGCCTTCAGTCTGTGGAGGAAGTCACAGAAACACTCACATCCTGTTAGATCCGATTCCAATTTATTCAAATGTTATCAGACCCATACATCAGGTTTTTTTTTCAGTTCAGTTTTTCTATTTATTTCTCTGTTTTAATTGTAACAGAGTAGCCTATTAAAATGCTTGTCAATCTGTCAATCTAAATTGAAAACATTAATAGTCAAACACAGATGAAAGAAATAAAAGACGATAGCTTGTTTTTTAGATCTGTCTGAGTCAGGGCTTCACATCTGTACAGATATTATTTTAGAAATCCTCACATCCCACTTACCACAAGTCTTTGTGTTGCTAAATACTTCAATAAATAAAACAATCCAGTGTTACATAGGTCTAGTTTATGATCTGTGATGTTAATGTATTTAGTCTCTCTGACTACTAAACATCACTATAAGCCACACAATGTATTTTGTTACCAGAATAAATACTGCAGCTGCCTCAATCTTGTGAGATTATCGTCCACTTGTGCATGATGTCAGAGCAAGTTGGGATGAAGTTGGTCACAGGCCTAATTGGAATGCATTGTGTGGTGATTGGTGGTGATCAATTCTGCGCAGGCCTAACTCATCTTGATGGAGTCTAAGAGCTCTCTGAACTTGGCCTGCTCAAACAGCCATACTCAACTCTTCTAATGACAGCAGACAAGTTAGCATCTTCAGCAGACACAAAGTTTGCAAGCAAACCTTCCATAGCATTAGTGCAACAGTACAGCTAAGCACGACTGTTAACTTTTGTCAGTGTATGTTACATATTGATTTGTTTTCCAGTGAGTTTTATTGTTGTGATCTCTTTGTAGTCAGGCTATTGGGTAA
Source organism: Epinephelus fuscoguttatus (assembly GCF_011397635.1). Lineage (NCBI taxonomy): Eukaryota > Metazoa > Chordata > Actinopteri > Perciformes > Serranidae > Epinephelus > Epinephelus fuscoguttatus. Next base: position 33,510,571 of record NC_064765.1, on the reverse strand, counting down.
TTGGCTTTTCCTGAGCTATTGTATTGTTAGATAGTTTATGCTTTACACAGACAAAGTCTTGCATGCAACTAAACGTCTTTTTATTAACCTGGCACCTTTATACAACACAGATCACACGCATATACTCATATGATTTGACTCTCGAACATAACTACAGTTAGAAAGGAAACTCAAAGTACCCGCTTTGCACCTGTCCATTGTTCTATTGGTCTAACCAGCCACATACAGTCAGACAGAACCTCTTTCAGCCAGAGTGGCCATCTATGATATGGCCATCTTTTTGATAGTTAGCCATTTTTTCTTCATGAGTTCACACTCACACCTACACACGTCTTTGTCTATGTCCTTTACACCCACACACACACACACACACACACACAAGCACACATCCCTTGTCTCTTAAGCCCTATTCGGACGGGATTATTTTTACATAGGGATGTGGGGTAAAGTAATAATTACCGGAGATTTTAGTCCCGTCCGAATGTGCCATGTCAGTAATCATTACCGCACGATGTCAGCAGGGCTGCCCCTGACCAAATTGGGGCCCTAAGCGAAATTTTATTTGGAGGCCCCCATCCCAAATGTATCATAGGTACAAAATGACCGTACAACAACTTGCCATTTAACTTGACAACCTTTATTGGCAATAACAAATGTACTGTAGATACAGTAGTTTGGCTGTATGAGTCAAATAAAATAAAAAATTCAACCTGAAATAAATAAATAAATAAATATTAAATAAAAATAACTTCAAACTGAAATAAATAAATAAACAAATCTGAGTCACAAATAGCCATCAATTACTCATCAAAAGAAAGTAACTTTCACCACCTCAATCCCCCACCCTTGATTAAACACTGAAAATAAAATAAAAGAGGGGGACAGGTTTTTCCTATTTAATCTTATTTTGTTATATTTCTCCCTCTCCCCTCTCTGGAGGCGTCCAATCTCCCTCAGCCCTCCGCCTCTCCCACCTTAATTAAACACTGAAAACAGAAATAAAATACAGAGACATTCTTTTCTATTTTCATCTTATTTAGCTATATTTCTCCCTCTCCCCTCTCTGGGAGCATCCGACCTCCCGGCCCCGCACATACCATCGAGGCTTGGGTGTCCCCCTCCGTGGAGCCCGCCCGCCCTCCCGTCCCCGCACATACCCCTGAGGCTTTTTTGGACGACATGTCGACAACTCTTCACCTGCTGCAGCTCTGCAAGTGCCTGCCAGCGCACCCCTGTTATTGTTCAGATGTTGAGTGCTGTCAATCATTGCAGCGACGCATGGACGGTCGGGGCTCTTCTCTCCTTCCTCGAGCTGATTCTACGTGCGCCTCACGGTAGCGCATGTGCGCATCCCTTGCGCATATGCGTCCCCTCGCGCAAAATGTGGCCCCCCATGGAAGATGAGGCCCTACGCACAGCGCGTGTTCTGCGTTTAGGGAGGGGTGGCCCTGGATGTCAGTAAAGATTACCGTGACTTTTATCTTCTGTAAAAGGTTCCAGGACAATTACCTCAGGTAATACTAATCCCGTGTGAATAGACCAGCAGTAAACGTGTGTTAGGGCTGGCAAAAAATAAAATGGAATTTAGAAATATATTCGAATATATATATATTTTTTTATAAGTTCGAACCTAAATTTGTTAATTCGAATATCATTAATAATTAATTAATACTATCAATAATGTTGCGGGACGCAGCGGGAGGGAGAGGCACTGACGGAGGAGCCCGCTGCGCCAACACCACCCACTGCGCTGTCCGCGATGTGTGACCTGTTCAGGGAGACATACAGGGAGAGTGTTGTACCTGCTGCCTCCCTGCCTACCCTTTTTTAAAGAAGAGATGAAACGTTACCAGAATGAGACTCCACTACGAGCCGACCAGGATCCACTCTTGTGGTGGAAAACTACGCACTGAAGTATCCAAACATTGCTCAGATAGTGAGGCAGAAGTTGTTCATACCTGGCACTTCAGTGAGGTCAGAACGGGTGTTTTCATCCGAGTGACACGTTCATATTGCCCCAGCAATAAGTATCTTATTTTTTGTGTGTTTTTTTTTTTTTTTTGTAAAAGAAATTAAAAAATAATGATAATAATAATAATAATAATAATAATAATAATAATAAATTCTAATATTAATTCAAAAATATACTTAATTTCATGGTGCTTTTGACAGTCCTATCATACGCACATGACGGCAGGAGAGGACGGCGGTGTGTGAATGGATTTACCCCTCCCACTTGTGGTAGTTTTACTGATATTTCTTATCCCGTGCGAATCAGCCATTAATATTACTGACGTCCTGTGGTAAAGTGACATTACCCCACATGCCCAGGTAAAACTAATCCCGTCCGAATAGTGCTTTAGTCTTTAGTTAGACTCATTTAAATTGTAGATTTGTATGTTTGCATTACTGTAAATAAGTACCTTTGAAATCCTACACGCTGTTTAATATTGCACAAGAGTGAATGAATCACCATCCCCTGCTATGTCAAGTGCTCTGACATCCTTAAATCTTTACCACTGATATGGTAATTTTGCTTACAGTTATTATTTCAATTATTAACCAGAGTTCCAAATTAATAGTTCAGTATATTTAATGAGCCTGAATTTATCACTTGATCAATTATTGATCAATTAACATGATCAATAATTATTTGTAATAATTATTAATTATTTCTGATAGCCATTTTAATATTTTTGAACCATACATTCCCAACATAACACGTACTACAATGCAATGCAGAATTTTGTCACATGATAGTTTTCACACTTGAATGTATTCCAGGGACATACAACATGACAAAATCACAATATAAACAAGGAAGCCACAGACACCATCTGTTGAAACCATTTATTTTGCTCTATGAATACCAGACATGTTTAGCTTTAAACAAACAATACAGATGATTCTCACATTTTGCATGTGATCCACTTAAGAGTATTGAGTGTTCAAAGTCAGGCATGTATGGTGTGCATAATTTGAAAGCCGTCTTATTATATGCATTGTATTATTTGCATGAGTGTTATGCTGACATTTTGCATATTATGCTGAGCTTTTGTATAATATAGTGGTGAAATATTCGGTTACTTTGGGGTCATTGAAAGCAACGCAGTGGTGTTATTGTGGAGAAACATTCAGGACAGTCCGGATGCTGCGGAACGAGAAAAAGGAGAAATAAGCACATTAATTGATCTGTGTTGTCATTTAGTCATGAACTGTAGAAGAGTAAAGTCATATAAACATACCATTTGCCATGTTTCAGCAGTTCAATGGCATCATTGACCTGGTCCAAAGTCATGTTGTGAGTGATGAACTCATCCAGCTTCACCTTCTTGTCCAGGTAAGCTTTAACCATCTGAGGCACTGCAGCCTTACCTTTAAAGCCTAAGCCACAAAATCACAAAATGAGAACATAAAGTGTTATCCAGAATACAATGAGCTAGATAATGGCAGAACTTAAGCCCAAACCCATTCAGTAACAAGAGATTCATTAGTGAGTGGTGATGGTCATATTCGTCCCACCTCCAAACAGGGAGCCCTTCCATGTGCGTCCAGTGATGAGCTGAATGGGTCGGACAGCAACATCTTGCAAGTCTGTCCAGCCAACAACCACACTGACACCCCAACCTTTCACACAAGACTCCAAGGCACTGCGCTAGATGGAGAAAAAGCACAAAGTCAGTAGACTGGTAATATGAAAGATGCTGATCCAAATCTCTGGACTAGCTGGGCTCAATCACTTATTGAATGACTCTAACTGCTTTTCCAATAACAATTGACTTTGATTAGAATAAAGGTTATTGTTTAATAGTTAGGTAACACCTCTTTATTATATTGAACTAGATTTAATCAAATTTTCCTACCATGAGTCCCACATTTCCAACACATTCCAGGGAGTAGTCCACTCCTCCATCAGTCATCTCAGACAGCACTTCACTGATGGGTTTACTGTGATCCTTGGGGTTCACGAAGTCAGTCGCACCTAACACCTTGGCCTTCTCGGACTTCTCTGGATTGATGTCAACAGCGATGATCCTCTTGGCTCCTGCAGCCTTGCAGCCCATGACTGCAGCCAAACCCACAGCTCCCAGGCCGAACACAGCACACGTTGAGCCCGGTTCCACCTAAAGTGCAACAGACTTTGGTCAACATGGCTCTTTAGATTGGACTTCTTAATGCTTCATACAGTAATTCACTAACAAAGACCACACCAATAAAGATAAAGATTTCGACTAGTTTATTGAATATGATGGATTAAAGGTCTGGATGGAGGAATAAAGGCCATTGGATGAGGAAAAGACTCAGATTCATGAACAGATCGATGGACGTGTTTGAGGGATGAAGAGATGAGGGGAGAAATCAGGGTCATGAACAGATGGACAGAGGAGCACAACGGTGGTCAGCTGGAGGTGGGAAGGAAGGGGGGCACAGGGAATGTCGGGACTCTAAGTCGGGGAACTGTCTCTTCCCTTGCTCTAATGTGGATAGAGCCTCAGAGAAAATCTTTACAAGGAAAGGTGCATATGGGCATTTCTGATGTCGTTAATGTCATTGCGGATCTAAGTGCGGTACACTGGGAAAGATCAGTGGTCAAGGATTTTAATTATGCAGTCCGGGATTCCTTGCCGTAAAGCAGTGGAGGTAAGTCCAATAAGGAAAAGTTCCACCCAGAGAAACACAGATTTTGGTCAACATGTCTCTTTAAGTCAGACTTATTAATGCATCATACAGTAATAATCAATGGAAAGGTTTTATGTCCCATAATGAGTGCATACTCTTTCAGAGGCTTTTCAATCTAAGGAAGAATGTTAATTGAAAAGTCTTTTATCATACAAAATTGTCAAATTTATAGGCACTTAACACTAAATTTCTCATTCTGTTGTTTCACTCCAAAATAATGATGTAGGTGATCTGCAACAATCAAACATATGTACCTTAGCAGTGTTAACTGCTGCTCCATATCCTGTGCAGATCCCACAGCTAAGGAGACAGACTTTGTCCAGAGGAGCAGCGGGGTCGATCTTAGCCACAGCTGTCTGGTTAACCACAGTGTACTCAGAGAAGGTACTGGTTCCAGAGAACTGCAGCAGCTTCTTTCCCTTACAGGTAAACCTGGAGTCTGATGGTGACATCACCCCTGAACGAGCCTTGGTCCTGAATGAAATAATACAGTTTTGACAATAGAGAAAACTAAGAAAATTAAAACAAAAAACTATTAAGGGGGCCTCCCTGAATACTTGTAATATGCTTATGCTAAAAAACTAACAAAAAAATTAACATAGATCTTGAATTTTGTGTGTATAAATATATACATAAAAGTGGTTAAATAAGAGTATGTATAATGTCAATGTCTAACATGTTTGAGATCAAAAGATTGTTAGTTATACTTTTCTGATTTTAATTTCGTTTGGTTGTTTGGTCTATAAGTGTCAAGTCAGCAGTCTTACACCAAAGTCATCAAAAACCAGTGCCTGATTAGTGACTTCTGGCATTAGACACTGACAAAAAAATTATGATTTTTCACACTGGCATGATACATGGGTGGTCGTTGTCATGGTCTAACAGCATCCGGCAGCGTCAGAGGGAAACGTGGCTGGACCACGACAAAAGCTTCCTGTATAGTTGCAAAGCCAAACCCTGTTCTTTTGTCATAAACCCAATCACGTGCTTTTGTTGCCTAAACCCAACCATGTGCATGTCGGGGGTAAAACTGTTGTTGAAGGAAAACAAAACATCAATTTGCGGTGTTGAACTGAAGTAGTGTGTTCATATTGAAAGAGAGTGTTTGCAAACTGCACACTTCCTGTGAAAACAGGACAATGCATGTAACAGGCAGAACTTGACATGGCATCCCCAAATATCAACAACCTTGCAAATATCAACAACGTGGAAAGTCCATGACCAAAAATCAATATGTGACGAGGTTGGAGTGAGAATTTGTGTCAAATCTGTTATGTCGTTTTATGTTTTGTGTGCACCCCAGCAAGATTAGCTGATGTTATGCATCCACTGATGAGGATCCTGATAAAACCAAATCAAATCAAACTGTACTGTGTTTTCTTTGGACAGCACCTAAAGTTCCTACATTGATAGGGACATGCAGAAAAAAAATCTTTGTGTCTATTACCGTATGTACACCTTTGACGAATGAAAAACAATATAAAAAGAGAGAAAATCAGGACAAAAGCAAGAGATTAAAGCTTACTGTGCTCACCACACATCACACTGGTTGGTCTTTGGACTCTTACAGAAGCGACATTCTCCACACTGGGCGATGAACAGAGGAATCACCTTGTCTCCTGGAAATTCAAAGACAATGTTGCCATGTGACAGTCAAGCAAATATCCCAGAATGTTATACCATTACAAACTGACCTGGCTGAAATTCAGTGACTCCAGGCCCAACGCTCTCCACAATGCCAGCTGCCTCGTGGCCAAGGACTACTGGGAAGCCGTCTTTATGCATATTCTCCAAAAGGTGGTACAGGTCTGTGTGGCACACTGCAGTTGCCACAATCTGCAGCGAAGACAGTGACCAAACAAAGAAAACAGGAAGATGGTTAAGGGAACTCACACTTACTGGGTTTAGCAGTATGAGCAACATTTCTAGCATTATAGTGACACAAATATCAATCATTTCACTAAATGGACCTCAGGAGTTGCAAGCAGGATTTTTATATAAAAGTACACTTCCATCACTACTAGTGGCAAACAGAGGCCGAGAAGCAGAGAAGAGACAAGTGCAGTAACACAGTATGCATGTACATGTGTGTGTTCTGATAGTGTTCTCTCACCTTGATGCGGACCTCGTTTTCCTGGGGCGGAGCTACCTCAATCTCCTCAATCACCAAAGGCTTGTTGGGCTCCCAGGCTACTGCTGCCTTGCACTTGATGACCTACAGGGCGGTGACACTACATAAAATTACCCACACAAAATTAGAGTAATTACTGAGGAACTAATGAGTAGTTACTGAGGAACTACACAAAATAAGAGTAGTTACTGAGGAACTAATGAGGAACTAACTATTATTTAATGGTCAATTCTTCATTAACTTATGATCAAATTTCAGAGGAGTAGTTACTGAGGAACTAATGATGAACTAACTATTAGTTAATGGTCAGTTCTTCAGTAACTCATGATCAAATTTCATAGAGGGGTTAATCATGACTTAATAATTAGTGAACTAGTTACTTCATTAGTACAGAATCATTACTCAATAGCCTGTCCATTAGTTAACCTTTTTATGTTCTAAAGTAAAGTGACACATAATGAGTAGTCTTTCATTACTTCATCGTCATCTTTACAATTAGTTCCTTAACAAAAATAATCAGACAGCAGGATTCTTGAGAAGAGTTTTATTCATTATTTTCAGACCACATACACATTAATATGACCATCCATGTTATTCTGTACGATGATGCCTAAGAAATAAATATGACAGTGTGTCACATTTTAGGTAGGCTAAGCTTAAAGAATTTATCATGGGGGCTGCGTGTAAAGTACTGTCTGCTGATCACACCGTTGTTCACAGTACAGTTGTTTGAGGTGCACAAAATTTAAAGTAGTTACTATGAAACAAATTTGGAATAAATGAGGAACTAACTATTAGTTAATGGTCAATTCTTCATTAACTCATCATCAAATTTCAGAGGAGTAGTTACTGAGGAACTAATGAGGAACTAACTATTAGTTAATGGTCAGTTCTTCAGTAACCCCTAATCAAATTTCAGAGGAGTAGTTACTGAGGAACTAATGAGGAACTAACTATTAGTTAGTGGTCAGTTCTTCAGTAACTCATGATCAAATTTCATAGAGGGGTTAATCATGACTTAATAATTAGTGAACTAGTTACTTCATCAGTACAGAATCATTACTCAATAACCTGTCCATTAGTTAACCTTTTTATGTCCTAAAGTAAAGTGACACATAATGATTTAAAGTGAGACATCAAAATGAGTAGGTAATTAGTAGGGAATCATTACCTACTCATTTTGATGTCTCACTTTACTTTAGGGTACACAAAAAGAGTAACTAATGAGTAGGTAATAATTTAGTAATCATTACCTACTCATTTTGATGTCTCGCTTTACTTTAGGGTACACAAAAAGGGTAGGTAATGATTAAGTAATTGTTAGTTCCTCATTAGTTCCTCAGTAACTACTCCTCTAAAATTTGATCATGAGTTACTGAAGAACTGACCATTAACTAATAGTTAGTTCCTCATTTATTCCAAATTTGTTTCATAGTAACTACTTTAAATTTTGTGCACCTCAAACAACTGTACTGTGAACAACGGTGTGATCAGCATACAGTACTTTACACGCAGCCCCCATGATAAATTCTTTAAGCTTAGCCTACCTAAAATGTGACACACTGTCATATTTATTTCTTAGGCATCATCGTACAGAATAACGTTCGTTGCCGCTAGTTCTTTGATGTTGGTTTGGTGTGTCAGCACCTTGTACAGAATAACATGGATGGTCATATTAATGTGTATGTGGTCTGAAAATAATGAATAAAACTCTTCTCAAGAATCCTGCTGTCTGATTATTTTTGTAAAGGAACTAATTGTAAAGATGATGATGAAGTAATGAAAGACTAATCATTATGTCACTTTACTTGATCAGGGCTTACTGAAGAACTGACCATTAACTAATAGTTAGTTCCTCATTAGTTCCTCAGTAACTACTCATCTGAAATTTGATCATGAGTTACTGAAGAACTGACCATTAACTAACAGTTAGTTCCTCTTTTTTTTTCAGTCTCTCCCTGCAGCTAGCCACAGTCCCCACCTGCCTCAAATCATCCACCATTGTACCTGTGCCTAAGAAGTCAGCTGTCACCTGCCTCAATGATTACCGCCCAGTTGCGTTGACCCCCATTGTGATGAAATGCTTTGAGAGGCTCATCCTGAAACACATCAAGGACAGTCTCCCCCCCTGACCTGGACAGCCACCAGTTTGCCTACAGGGGGAACCGATCCACAGAGGACGCAGTCTCCATAGCACTCCACACAGCCATCTCTCACCTGGAGCAGCCAAACACATATGTTAGGATGCTATTTATTGATTTCAGTTCCGCCTTCAATACACTCATCCCCCATAAACTGGTATTCAAACTTCACAATCTGGGCCTGCCTACCCCACTGTGTTCATGGATCAGTGACTTTCTCACCAACAGGCCGCAAGCAGTGAGAATAGGAGCTCATACATCATCCACACTCGTCCTTAACACAGGTGCGCCACAGGGCTGTGTGCTCAGCCCGGTCCTTTTCACCATCTTCACACACGACTGTACCCCATCCATGCCTCCAACACCTTTGTCAAATTCGCTGACGACACCACTGTAGTGGGCCTCATATCAGACAATAATGAGACTCACTACAGAGAGGAGATCCACCACCTGGCCCGGTGGTGCTTGGACAACAACCTGGTCCTGAACACCGGCAAGACAAAAGAGGTCATTGTAGACTACACGACGACCAGAAGAACAGCACACGCTCCACTACTCATACAGGGGGAGGTAGTGGAGCGTGTGGACAACATCAAGTTCCTGGGAATCCACATCACAGCTGACCTCCCATGGGCTCTGAACACCACGCACTCAGTAAAGAAGGCTCAGCAAAGACTCTTCTTTCTGAGGAAGCTCAGGAAGGCTGGACTCCCCTCCAGGCTAATGACAAACTTTTACAGAAGCACCATCGAGAGCATCCTCTGTCTTGGCATGACCGTTTGGTACAGCAGCTGCACGGCACAAGACAGAAAGGACTTGGCCCGGGTGGTAAGAACAGCCCAGAGGATTGTGGGAAGTCCTCTCCCAGACCTGGACTCGGTGTATGCTGGCCACCTCCAGAGGCAGGCCAGCAGCATTGCCACAGATCTCACCCACCCGGGTCACAGACTGTTCTCTCCCCTGCCCTCAGGATGGAGGTACAGGGCCCTCAAAGCAAGGACAAATAGACTGAGGAACAGCTTTTTCCCCAGGGCTGTGGCCTCCATCAACCCCCTGCACTCACATACACACCAGCCCCAAACTGAGGAACTGACCTTTGCACTTTGAACTGCACCGTTGCACTTTACCTCACCTTGCTGCTGTTTTTACACTGCCTGCTGCCACTTTTATCGAAGTTTTTATACTGCTGCTATATCTCTCACGCACTTTATTGTTTACTGACGTCTTTTTATATTTATATTTATATTTATATACTGTCTGTCCTTGTATTGTGTTGTTATCTTGCCAAGGGTACTACACGTAATTTCGTTGTGCAGTGCACAATGACAATAAAATCTTCTTCTTCTTCTTCTTCTTCTTCTCATTAGTTCCTCATTCGTTCCTCATTAGTTCCTCAGTAACTACTCTAATTTTGTGTACCTTATTGTAAAGTGTTACCGACTATATTAGGGTGTGTTTCCAAAAACAAAACAACAAAAAAAACAGTGCCACGACCCTTTGTTGAACTCTGAACACTTAAAGGGATAGTGCACCCAAAAATGAAAATTCAGCCATTATCTACTCACCCATATGCCGACGGAGGCCCTGGTGAAGTTTTCCTCACATCCCTTGCGGAGATCGGCGGGGGGAGCAGCTAGCATACCTAATGGTAGACGGCGCCCCAGACTAACGTCCAAGAACACAAAATTGAATCCACAAAGTATCTTCATACTGCTCATCCATAGTGATCCAAGCCGCGACATAAAAAGTTGTTTCAAAAAACATTATATGAGCTCTGTTTTTAGCCTCACTGTAGCCTGTAGCTCTGACTGCTTCTCTGTGCTCCGCGCTCACGTGTGCGCGCTCAGGGTGATCGGTGATGCAGAGCAACAGTCTCGTCAGTACTGATGTCCAGATTCTCAAGTGCAGGCATCACCAATTCCCAGTCTGAGCAGCAAATACTTTCCTCACCCGTTGGCATTGCTTTGCATTTGAAACAACTACACCACCAGGTTTCCAGTGCTCGACTCTGGTATTCTGCTGGCTGAGGCTCATGAGCTGTGGTGGCTGCTTCGTCCAGTAGCCTGAGTTCCATCCGTATACTCGGGCTCAAACAAATATGGCTCAACAAAGAAATGCTGTTCCTCCTCAATTTCAAAGTCTTCAGACATGTTGGGCTGTCCTTTGCTAAAAGACCGTAGTGCAAATTATCTTTTAGCTCTGTGGTTACTGTTGTCTCTCCCTGTGGTGCACGGGTCACGTGATGTAAACACCGGTGAGCAAAGCTCATGCTTTCGCTGGTCTCGCACAAGCGCGCACACGTGAGCACGGAGCACAGAGAAGCAGTCAGAGCTACAGGCTACAGTGAGGCTAAAAACAGAGCTCATATGACATTTTTCGAAACAACTTCTTATGTCATGGCTTCAGGACACTTGGATCACTACGGATGAACAGTATGAAGATACTTTGTGGATTCAATTTTGTGTTCTTGGACGTTAGTCTGGGGCGCCGTCTGCCATTAGGTGTGCTAGCCGCTCCACCTGCCGATCTCCGCAAGGGATGTGAGGACTCTAAAACTTCACCAGGGCCTCCATCGGCATATGGGTGAGTAGATAATGGCTGAATTTTCATTTTTGGGTGCACTATCCATTTAATATGTATTGTAAAGGTTGCCTAGTTCTACCTTACACAAGGTATTTAGTGACGGGAAAAATTTATAATTTTTCATGTTCCGCTGTCACATTTATTAATGCTGTATGGTGAATTTATCAGATGCCATTTATATGTACACGGGCATGGTATGGACTGAAATATTGTTATTATGTTGATGCCAAAACTTGATATAAGGGGGAAGAGATGCATGACGGGAAGAACTGAGCAGTCGGCGTTTGGAGGTGTGCGGGGAGTTTCCCGTCTCTAAAGGATCAAACCAAATACAGCAGATTGTTTTTGTTCCTTGTGGATTACCTCAAGACACAACTTTGCTGCCAAGCGGGACGAGTGGTGAGGTTGCGTGGTTCTTTGTTTTTGTGAACTGCGGCGCTTCATTACGCTCCAACAGACTCCCCTTTAACATACATGTTTTCTTTTTTGCCGGCTTCTGGGACTTGGATTGACTGCTGGGGGGTAATTCGGGTTATTTTGTGAAGAGGGTGATTTTTTGATAATGTGGAAAAAGTGTTTGATTATCTGTGAATTGTTTGGTGAACCGGCGCCCACGCCGTTTCTTGTTTAAGTGTTATCTCCGTCCGGACGCGGACATGATTTATTTTCTTTCACTAAAGTTTGATTATTGATTCAACCTATTGTGACTCATTCGTTAATCTTCATTTATTCTGAATATTTTAACACTGCAAGGGTGAGAATTTGAGTTTGTTTTGGGTGATCAAGCAAAATTAATTAATCTCTTTTTCGTATCTCAAACACCTCGCACCTGATCCGCCCGTAACCTTTAGATTAGTGTTGTAACTTTTCCTTTGGTTAATTTTTTACAAGGGGAATTGTTACAGTATTCTCAGTCCACTGCTCTGAGTGAAGACAGAGAAAGATAAAGCAACATATCACTACCTTTGTACATTTGTGGTAAAAAGCAACAGGCATGTGCACAGATAGACCTCAAATGACACTCAAGCACCTGCCCTTTTGCCCTCTGTCTTGATACATGCCCATGCAAGAATTTTTCAATTAAATGCGTGTTGTATGCCCGACAACTGCATTTGAGTTTTAATTCTGCAAGACTGCAAGAGCCCCTGCCTCTTCCTCTTCAACTTTCCTTGTTGTCGCAGCTAAGTTAGGTTAGTGCAGGCAAAATTGAGGGCCCTGTAAAGCAGCGTCATGTCACCCTGACCTGCCTTCAAGGACACTCAGGTAACAACAGTGTTTGCCCTAAGCCTCAGCATTGTTTCCAGCTGTTGTGAAATTAATAGCCTAGCTATAAAAACATCTCAGTACAGCCAGCCTAATTTAGGCAATAACCCGCCATTAAACTTTACAAGAAGTAAGCTAGTCTGGTTTAAAATCAAACACCCTCCAGTTCTCTGATTTGGGTTCATCAGCTGCCTGGTGCGAGCAGAGACAGACGCCGAATTGCTTTCCCACTTCTGCAACTTAAAAAAAAAACAAACTTAACTTGAAATAAGGTTTACGTTAATTGATAACTGAGTGTGGAGCTGGGATTCTGGCCTTCTTTATGAATATTTAAAGGTTACTTTAATTTATACGTGACTGTTTAATGGAACCACAACAGTCTTCTTTTATACACAAGCTTCACCGTTGACAAATTCTTTGGCAGTGGATTGGATTTTAAAAACTGGATTTTATTTTATTTATGAACCAGCAAGACATAAAACACCATTTGACTGCATGGCAGGTTAAACTAAAGGGTTCTGATGGGAAAGTAACAACAAGAGAAAATATAAAAAGAAGCCCTGCAATAAGGCATGTAGAGAAAAAAACATGTCTGCAGGAAGCTGAATTTAATGTAAATGAACCAAACATCCCCCTCAAAGACTTCTCTTCAGCACTTTGTACATTTAATATTTAATTGCAGAACTATGAGATAGAAATCATCCTAAGACTGCGTCAGTGTGTCAGAGCAGCTTCTGTACATCCAGAACCATTTAAACCTCACTGCAGAACATGGCCTCTCATTTTTACACTGTAAAATGTGTATTGACTCAGCAGGGTCAACAGTAAGTGAGAAAAGTTGATCTACAGAAGAATAAATATCTGAAAGCAATACAGAATGACTAAGAGTCTTACCTTACTGCATTATATTCAATCATATATATATTTTGAATTGTCACCTGCAGCCTGAATTCTGTGTTTTCCTTTACTTACATCAGAATATTTTCACCATGAATTGATGCAGAAAACTTCACCAGAGTGCAGGGAATGAAATGTTTGAGGCTCACAATTTCCTGGGGGGATGACCCACAGACCCCCCACTTATTATATGACCCTTGCCCTTTCTTTTTGCTTGAGTACCTGACCTCAAAAGTGTTTGTGCACGGTACTGAAAAGCAACATGCTACATTAGCAATAATTGGTTGCAATCTTTTGTGCTATAATTCATTGAAAACACTCATCTAGAGGCCCATTTCAATGTCAAATCAACTGACTGCCACATTTAAAATGCAAACAAACGGGTTTCACATCCTCCATAATTTTTCATTACATGTTAACAGCTGGTAGATTCAGTGTCTCTGGCACAGCTGCTCCTGGTAAAAACAAATATGAAACGCATCAGAATAAAGCCCAACCCAGTTTTTACTAGCACGAGTTTTGTCAGTAGTTAATGGTATATACTGTATAATGTAGGGTTAACAAGTAAACTACTGAATAAATCAATTGTCTCAGTTTTTATAAAACTAGCAGTTTGCCTTGAATTCATAAGCACTCTTTGGGAGGATGAACTCCTCCTCAATCATTTTTTTTTTTTGTGGCTGACTATCCCTGCAGCTTTGCCAATGTAAACACTAACAAAACTGACTGGACAGTTTCAAACTGTGTGCCAAGTCAAAACAGGATATGAGATATTTACTGTGGCAGAGACACAGATAGAAATTTAGAGACAGAAGGACAGGGTATTTTGAGGTAAACGGCCCTATGGGTTGCAGTTGCAGTAAAATGAAAATTTTGAACTTCACTGACGTGAAATACTTCATGTGGCTGCAGAGCTGTAACCAGGTACAAAATGCAATACAGCACAGCAGAGCACTGAAACACTCATTTTGGGTATCAGCTTTGTATTACACCATTCACCCTCCAGCCAAGGACCCAGCCTCATATACACAAACATGAACTGAACACAACACAGGAGAACAGAGAAATCTCGAATGAATAATACTCATGTAAAATATATCAATATAATATTGTCACATAGCTTTTTGATGTTTTGTTCCATTACACATAAATACACAGCATGTGACATAAGCAATATTCATGCAAACATTGGAAAAAAAAAAAAAAAATCCAAATAAAAACACCACATAAATATAAGTACTTTCATGTTAAATTATACTTACCTTACCAGCTGTGGCCATTTTTGCTGCAAAGATTAAAATAAAGCCAGAGAGGAGCTGTGAGAGTCAAGAGAGCAGCAGCAGGACGGGAGTGGGAGGGAGACAAGAAGCAACAAGGTTTTATAGGGTGTCAGTGAAGTCTGGCACACATTCAGTTGGGCAGGGACTGTAAAGTGTTTCAACTTAAGTGTGAGACTACCATGGGTTAGCAGAAACTATGGGGAAAACAATTGTTTGTAAGCCCTTGCAGCCATGTTATCAGTTCCTTGACTTTCTACCCAAATCTGGGCAATACACGTGGAGCCTGTGTGGAATAAACTGGCAGCTGTCGAAACCAGTGGACATGAGAAAGATTTAAGTTATTTGATGATTTTTCTACTCTAACATGTCTTACATGTCTGACAAACTTGTCTTGTCTTATACTTGAAAAATAGTCCTCAGGACAAGTCATTTAAATCCTATTTCTCTTATAATTTCCCAGCCTTGTCCTCAACAGAGGGCAGCCATCACTGCACTAAATATGTTTTTGTTACAAATGGAATTCCAGATTTCTAGACATCACTGTGCGAAGACTGGTAAAGAGTAGAAGTTACAATTAGGCCTTTACAGATAGATATGGACTAAAACGGGGGATAGCCTGTGTTTGCCTGAGGCCCCAGAATGACTAAAATGCCCCTAAACCCAGAGGAACACAAGATATTCATGAGATTTCTAAAAGGGTGGAGAGTGAGTCACAAAGTCATCCACTCTCAGCTTCCTGTTCATGTATTCCTCTACCAGCTTGGGAACACTGTTCCCGCCTATCTTGGGAAGAGTGTTATTGAGTTCATCTAGTCAGTGGAGAGAAGATGTGCACTGTATCAGGTGGCTTCACAAAATTACAGTGTCTCTGTACTGTATGTTATATGGTATGGGTAGCATTCTAAATGCATCTGTCACACATCACTTTATTAGCACATTTGAAAATAACTAGAATTACCACCTCGTAGTTGCATTCCTCCGTGAACCAGTCAAGTTACAGTTAGTTTACATCCATGACTGTCCAGACACATTCATAGCCATGACAATTGACAATGTTTTAAATATGGATGGTGCTGCAAAGAAGCTACAAATTTTAAAATATTCATGCTTCACACAATTCTTCAACCCCACAGGACAAAAGATCTATAGAAATTCAGTTTCAAGGTGGGTATCCAAGATTATTGACACCAATTCAGTTTCTAACCAAATGTCTCTACTTAGCACCTGGCCAGAAAAGTGTTTTTGCAGAATATTATGTCACAGAGAGGTCAACCTTTGACTTTTTGGGTATACATTTTCATCACTTCATCATCTTATTCTATTGGACATTTGTGTGAAATGTTGTCAAAATTAGTGTATGATTTATTGGGTTATGGCCAAAAACACGTTATTGAGGTCACAGTGACCTTGACCTTTGTCCAGCAAAATCTCTGCAGTTCATCATTGACTCCATGTGGCTGTTTGTGCCAAATTTGAAGAATTTCTCAAAATCTAATCAGTCAGTCATTGACTCCAACTGGGCTTTAGTGCCCAATTTAAATAAAGTCCCTAAAGCCGTTCTTGAGATATTTTGTTCACAACATACAGACCAAGTCACAGTGACCTTGACTTTGACCTCTAAAATCTAATCAGTTCATCACTGAGGCCAGATGGATGTTTGTGCCAAATTCCAAGAAATTTCCTCAAGGTGTTCCTAAAAGGTTTTATACAAACTTGAATTAAACTGATATACATTAACATCTCTAAACAAACGAATCCTGATGTCTAAGATACCAGCTAGCTTAACTACCAGCCTCCACCCCAGTGATCACGTTAGTGCCTCAGTTTTTATTGCAGGTTTCCGGGTCTGACCTCTAACACCAAGACAGGACAGTATCCCATCAACCTGATCCAAACAGCACCACAACCTCATCCCTACCTCTATGCTCAGTTTATCTTGTTTGTAAATTTAAAACTTTGTCATGTAATCTGTAACATGAGCAATTTTGTTCAATGAAACCATGCACACTTGGGTCATGATTCACATGGTTCATTCAGTACACACAGAACTGCTTTAGGCGTGGGAGCTAATGATCAGTATGGGATAACATTATGGAGATGATAGCAATCTTCGTTTTCTAAGAATTTCACGATTGCCACATTGCCCACATGTTTTAAGAAATAGTCCACACCTGCATCTGTTAACTCTACCAGGACTTCTTGGATTGGCTTGCTTCTCCTCCTGTCTCACCAATAAAACGTTTTCAGTTAGCATAAACCATTTCTTCTCCCCTCCCGCCAGTCTCTCCTATGGAGTTCCGCACGGATCCATCCTCAGCCCTATTCTCTTTTCTATGTACCTCCTTGCCCTGGGTAGAAGCATACAGGACTTTTACATTACCTATCACTGCTATGCTGATGATACCCAGCTTTACCTACACCTGAAACTCAACTGCCCATTGGACCTAAATTTCCTGAGACTCCCTTCAGGACATCTTAAGCTGGATGGCCCTTAATTTCCTACAGCTAATATGTAAACAGATCTGAGGTTGTGCTCTGTGCCCCTCCCTCCAGACTTTATTAAAATGACCTAGTCCAACTGTCTCATCCCCTAAGCTGCATGCTACTAACCTTGGTTTCATCTTTAGCACTGTCCTAAAATTTGATTAACAGCTAAATGCAGTTGTTTTTTTGTTGTTGTTGTTTTTAGCTTTGATCCATAGCCACACTAATAACTCCCCTCTCCCACCCAGGAGATAGTCATCCCTGTCTTCATGTCCTCACAGATCAGCTACCGCAAGTCCATATACTTCGATATTACTCGGTATGACTCGTCCAGAATGCTGCTGCTAAGCTACTCACTGGAACCATGAAGATCGCACATCAGCTTCATCCTGGCTGTCCTGCAGTGGCTTCCAGTTCACTGCTAAATTGATTTTAAGATCTTCCTGTTTGTTTAATGGCCTGCCGTTTTTCCCTCTAAGGAGAACACAGGACAAGCAATTTACAGAGCAGATATGTATGCTGTAGTAGACCAAAAAAAATGCAATTTCACAGGTGGATTTATATTGGAATGATAATTTTAAAGCTGCCTGGCATGTTAAGCAAACACTGATATAACTTAACTGGTCTGTGTGAATGTGACCTAAGACTCTCTAAGAAGAACACTGAACACAATGCAATACAGGATTTTGCAACATGAGTTTTCACACTAACATGCCATTCCAGTGACATACACAAAGAAGAAAGCCACAGGCCCCATTTGTTAAGACCATTTATTGTGACATATATATACCTGACATGTTTAGCTTTTCCTTACTAAACACTGCAGATGATTCTCACAATCTACACATAATCCGCTGCACTGGCTACCTATCAAATACAGGATTGATTTTAAGGTTCTTTTATTTGTTTTTAAAGCCATACGTGGGCTGGCACCCCAGTATATAGCTGAACCTCTCTGCCCCTACTCCAACTCCAGAATTCTTAGATCCCCCAAACAATGTCTTTTACTGTCCCACAATTGAGGCTGGTGGGTAAGGGAGAGCGTGCCTTTGCGGTAGCTGCTGCAAAGCTTTAGTATAGCCTCTTTTGGCTTTTGGTTGTTTGCAGTGGTTTTAATATCTTAGTATTTTAGAATTTTTTTTACGTACGTAATTGTTCTCACCAGTTTTATTCTGTTTTATCTTTGTGTACATTTTATATTGCTATTTATTTGCGCATACTTCTTTTATTTTGTACAGCACTTTGGTCAACTGCTGTTGTTTTTAAATGTGCTATATAAATCAACTTGATTGGATTTGACTTGATTTTGTGTTGCGTGTTTAAGGTCAGGTATTCATAGTGGGCATAATTTGAGTATTTGTATACTACTCTTAGTTCATGGGCCAGGTCAAATTTTTGGCACCATCTGAGGTGGCAAAATCTCTTTGCAACTAGTTTATTTGTTGGGTCCATATAAAACTTTGAAACTTGACAGCCATTTCAAATTAGTGGCTTTACGAATTTTTGGGGGACAATAATGGTTTTTGCAATTATTGCCCTGCAGTATATGCACAAGCGGTTTGCTCACAGTCTATAGTAAGAGCTTATGTACAATATGTGCAGCAATTTAGTTTGAATCACACAAAAGTACACATACATAGACTATAACATTTATATTCATACAAAGAATATAAACAGGCTTTGAGCTGATCCGCTCTGTAGAAGTGACCTTGATATTTGACCACCCTACTCTAATCAGTTCACTGTAAAATTCAAGTAGACCTTTGTGCCAGATTTGAAGAAATTCCTTTGAGGAATTCTTCTTCACAAGAATAGGATCAATATATAGACTTTTTAAAAACACCAAACTAGAGTTTGCTACCTTGGGTGGTACCTATTGGTGAAAGTTCTGACCTGAGACCATGGACTAAGTGGTAAATTATTTGATTACTTTGGGTCACTGAAAACAACACAGTGGTCTTATTGTGGAGAAACCGTCAGGACTGTCCGGATGCTGTGGAACAAGAAAAAAGACAAATGAGCAGATTCATTTATCTGTGCTGTCATTGAATGGTAGAAAAGTATAGTCGTATAAACATACCATTTGCCATGTTTCATCAGTTCAATGGCATCATTGATCTGGTCCAAAGTCATGTTGTGAGTGATGAACTCATCTACCATCACCTTCTTGTCCAGGTAGTCTTTAACCATCTGAGGCACGGCATCCCGACCCTTAAAGCCTAAGCCACAAAATAAGAATAATATAATAAGAACATAAAGTCAAATACAGCTAGCTAGTGTGGAATTCTGTGGAAGTCTGCAATCGTGGAACATAACCTCACAGCCATTGAGTTACCAGAGACTAATAAATCAGTGGTGATGGTCATATTTGTCTCACCTCCAAACACAGAGCCCTTCCATGTGCGTCCAGCAATGAGCTGAACAGGTCGGGCAGAAAATTCTTCTAATTCTGTCCAGCCAACAATGACGCTGACACCCCAACCTTTCACACAAGACTCCAAGGCACTGCGCTAGATGGAGAAACAGCACAAAGTCAGAGTGCTGGCCCAAATCTCTGGACTAGCTGAGGAAAAGCTACCAAGTAACTTAATGAATGACACAAAGCTCTTCTCCAGTACCTGCCACTGGAACTTCACTTGTCTTTGTTCAGAATAAAGGTTATTATTTTAATAGTTAATTGACATCTCTTAATGTATTCTTGAACCATGTAAAATCTAGAATCCCTACCATGACTTCCACATTCCCAACACATTCCAGGGAGTAGTCCACTCCTCCATCAGTCATCTCAGACAGCACTTCACTGATGGGTTTACTGTGATCCTTGGGGTTCACAAAGTCAGTTGCACCAAACACCTTGGCCTTCTCAGACTTCTCTGGATTGATGTCAACAGCGATGATCCTCTTGGCTCCTGCAGCCTTGCAGCCCATGACTGCAGCCAAACCCACAGCTCCCAGGCCGAACACAGCACATGTTGAGCCCGGTTCCACCTAAAGTAAAACAGACTTTGGTCAACATGGTTCTTCAGGTGAGACTTGTTAATGCTCCAAAAAGAAATAATGAAAAGGTTTTAAGTCCCATGGTGAGTGCTTAATCTTTCAGATGCTTTCCAATGTGAGCAGGAATTCTAATACAAAAATTTTTAATGTCATAAAAATAGGCCCTTAACACAGAATTTCTCATTCTGTTGTTTCAATCTAAAGTAATGTTGTAAGCAATCTGCAACAGTCAAACATACACACCTTAGCAGTATTAACTGCTGCTCCATATCCTGTGCAGATCCCACAGCCGATGAGACAGACTTTATCTAGTGGAGCAGTGGGGTCGATCTTAGCCACAGCCATCTGGTTAACCACAGTGTACTCAGAGAAGGTACTGGTCCCCACAAACTGCAGCAACTTCTTCCCCTTACAGGTAAACCTGTCTGGGGGAGGCAACCTGAAAAGATAATCTTTTGATGTAAATAATCTGAAACAAATTTTGAGTACTGCTCTTTTCATATTAGAGCGTTCACCAAATACTTACAATTGATTAAAAAAAAAATAAATAAATAAAAATGAAAACAAGGAAAGACCTAAACTATATGTCCGGCAGCACCTAATGTTACTACATGTGTTGAATGAAATGTTTCTGTCTATGAATGCATCAACATACCCAAGCAGGAATGAAAATAAAAATTGAAAATTAAGAGAAAATGGAGTGGTAGGGAGGATAGCTCACCATCCTTTGTCACACTGGTTGGTCTTTGGACTCTTACAGAAGCGACATTCTCTACACTGGCCGATGAATAGAGGGATAACCTTGTCTCCTGAAAGATAAAAACAATGTTGTCCTGTGACATTCACATTAGTCGTAGTCCAATTTTTATAATGGTGTAAATACAAATATTGGCTGAATGGCACAGATAGGCCTCAGTCTGTATCCCTCATACACTTCCACTTACACCCCAAATTGTCATATTGCATTTCCGTTAATGTACGGATAAAATTAAGAACTTTTAAGATAGTGTGCTCTACAGGTTTTGGTCACTAGGGCTGTGAGTGTTTTAAAAAGTAAAAGAAAAAAGAATTTCCAATAAAACGTGATGACCATATTGGTCACAGTATTTCTGAACTTTGGACAGTCAGGCCAGTTCCATACTGAACACCAGTGTTGGGTAAGGGTTACTTTAAAAGTAATCAAAGTACGTTACTGCATTACTCTCTAAAAAAGTAACCAGTTACTTTACTGCGTTACTCCCTGAGTAAAGTAACTCAATTACTTTAAAAGTACTTCCAACGTTACTCCCTGAGAAAAGTAACTCAAGCACTTTTAAAGTATGTTTAAGTATTCTACATTTCCTATTAGGCAATGGACCACAGGGCACTAAGCCTACATTTTTTTGTCTCCAAAATTAAAGTTATGGACCACTTGCCCTTCACTGAGATCCAATTCTCCCATCACAGCCGTCACTTTGACCAGTAGAAACACACAACGATCTGCTGCCGTAGACAACTGTATGACAACAGCACCCCAGCGTTTTTAATATTTCCTCTAGGGATGTTACCACACAGAGTAAAAGGGGGAAATGATGGTGTGAAACAGCAGAGGCACTTTGTCAACCCGCTGAGTTAACGTTACTGTCATTAGCATCAAGCTAGCAAACAATGGTACATCCTCACGGTCGGACATAAAGTAATAACATTAACAAATAGCGGCGGGGCTTTTACTCACCACAACTGCAGAGGCTCCCAGCTTCATTTGAAACAAACTACATTATAGACGGTCCGTTATTTATTAATTCCTCTGTGTGTTTATATATTTACTTTTTATCTGCTCTGTTGTCTTTATAAAGTTAACACATCGCACTGTCATTTCAAACTAAACACTTGTTTCAAATTAAAAGCCCCTTATAACCTCGGTTAGAGAATCGCTCCATTTTCTAAATAGGCTTTTATTCTGAAACATTTGTCAGAACTTCCTGTGGAAGATACAGTAGCTTGACAGTTTACGTGTGGCACTTCAAATGGAGCTCTTGCCATCTGGGTGATTCTCTGAATTTGGTGCACATTGGGTTCTCTGGTTAATGAAAAAAATACCACAAATAATTGTGTTTCTGAACATTGCATCTGATGAAGGACTATTTGAACCTCTGAGAAAATATGTTTTCCCACCTTAGGCATGAAATTCCAAACATTATTAGGAATTTCTTTGTCAGTTAGATTGTTTTAAATTCAACCCCATAACGGGACAATTTGATTCCTGTATGACTATAATTCTAAAACATAATCAAAATAATTCTTGCAGTGTCTTGGTGATCACCTATCCCTTGTGTAAAATAACTTATTATAAGTATATTTTATTTGATTCTAAATAATAATAATTTGACTGTCAAGTAGGATATGGCAACTTAATTTATAAGCGGTCTTCATAAATCATGAAAATATACTTGAACATAAACATTAGATTAGGCTTTCATATATTTTCTACTTGTCTTCTAAACTCTGCATACAGTTCAACAAACACTTATCTAATATTTGTCATTATTATCAAAAAATTTATGAAAATGTATCAAGTAACAGGGTTGAACACACTGTAACAGGGTTTAATGCACTGTAACAGGGTTGAATGAATGACACAACATTTAATCAAATTGAAACTGACTTTAATTAATTCATTAAAACAAACAAGAAGAAACAAACATATCAGGTAAAACTATTTCATTCAAATCATTAACATCAGGTAAAACTATTCCATTAACACCAGGTAAAACTATTTCATTAACATCATTAACATCAGGTAAAACTATTTCATTAACACCAGGTAAAACTATTTCATTAACATCATTAACATCAGGTAAAACTATTTCATTAACATCAGGTCAAACTATTTCATTAACATCATTAACATCAGGTAAAACTATTTCATTAACACCAGGTAAAACTATTTCATTAACATCATTAACATCAGGTAAAACTATTTCATTAACATCATTAACATCAGGTAAAACTATTCCATTAACGTCATTAACATCAGTTAAAACTATTTCATTAACACCAGGTAAAACTATTTCATTAACATCATTAACATCAGGTAAAACTATTTCATTAACCCTTTGGGCCCTAGGCCTTTTTGGGGTATTTTTACTGCCTTTACTTTTAAGCTCATATCACAGTCATTATAAAGGCTACATACACATGCTATATTTTGTTTTTTTTTTCAGGACAATGTGGGCTAACCAGATTTGCCATCATTTCATGTCCTATGCGCCTGTATTTTATATTAATTTTTATATCAGTGAAAAAAACAAATCTGTGTGCCTAAATTCTTACATTTTTACATGTATCTCAGCATAGCAAGTTGGAAGTTGACATATTCTGTCATATATGAAGAGTGGAGACTCTGTATGAAAGCTCTATTATTCATGATTTTAGTGTAAATTTATCTTTTTTTTTTGCTGTGAAAACATTGGACTACCGACAAGTGCTTGGTCTTGTCGGAAAGCTATGATTCTGCTGTTTCACGTGATATGCGTGGCTTCTCGCTATGACGCACGGTCGCGGAGAAAATCAATAGAGAAGAACAGGTGTGAATTTGGGCGCACTATGCGTCGTTCGGGCCCATAGGGTTAACATCAGGTAAAACTATTTCATTAACAACATTAACATCAGGTAACATAAAATCTGCAGTATCAGCAGTAAAAAAAAAAGTACATTGCTGTCTGCTCTAAAATCTGGGAATTTACCCCCCCAGTTTATGGTTACATCTTAATGCTCAATCTTCATTTCCAGTGGCGTGAATGTGGATGATCTCTTTTCTTATCTGATCTGTTGTTCTTGCTATTTATGGTTCTCTTCATCCTTTAGTCAGACAGTCTGTCCCAGATCTCTTTCTGAATTTGCATGTGACGTGAATCACATCCTGTCACGGGCTGAGGAGGCGGGATGAGCTCAAGCACATCATCAAATGGATACCACAGTACATCCTCTTGTAGAGGCCAAAAGAACCTGTTTTTGGCTATTCCGGCATGGTGCATACATTTGACTTGAACGTCGGTTTCATCTGTGGCAAGGATCATTCCTGGATACAATGCTTTATCATAAGTGAGCACGCACCACTCCCCTATGACCTCTGGGTCATCCCAATTTATATGTTTCTGCCCTTGTGACACAGTAGCTGGTGACACAGTAGCTGGGATTTTCCTGACAAAGCTGAAATGATTTGTATTCCAGCACTCACATTCAAGCTTTCCATAGGTGGAGCACATGCAGCTGACATCTCGTGATGTTATCTCCCCTTGAGCAAGAGTGATGACCTGATGGATCTGCATGGTTCCTGGGACTGGTGGAATGGTGGATGGCATCCTTTGCAGTGCCTGCTCAACAGCTTCATCTTAGATAAAATACAATTTGATTGAAGTGTCCGTCTCGGAGAGGGCCTTGAAGAGCTCATAAGCATTGTTGATGTCCTGGCCATGGCTGATGAGGTTGTCTGCTGATCTCTTTAAGGCAGCATCAACACCATCTGGTGCTCCTTTGCCGTGACTGGACTCGAAAAATTCCAGGTCCTTCTCAGTCCTCTCTTGTCAAGCTCTGTACTGAAGAGAGATCTGAGATTATCAACAAAAATAACAACAATGCATGGACTTTTTTTTACTGTTGTTGACAGACTGACAAACCCTTCAGCGTCAGTCCTTCCTGAACTGCTATCCACCAAGGCATGCAATGACTTTGCTTCTTTTTTCACAGACAAGATTTTAAAGATAAGACAGACAGTCTGTAACTCCAACACAGTGGCTATTTCACCTGTGCCTCATAAGACTACTCCGGTTAATTTGGCACTTTTTCACCCATTAAATTATGCTACTTTGACAGACATAGTTAGAAACCTTAGGTCCACTACCTGGTGCCTTGACACTCTGCCTACAAGCAGATAAAGATGTTTTTAACTACATAGCATCAGATATACTACAGATAGTCAACTGTTCTCTTCAGTCAGGCCTTTTTCCAACAGCCCTGAAGACTGCAGTCATTAAACCTCTCTTAAAAAAGCCTAATCTGGATGCCTCAGTAATAAATGACTACAGGCCCATATCAAACCTACCATTTTTAGGAAAGATCATTGAAAAGGTTGTTTTTCAGCAACTTAACACCTTCTTGGAGCAAAACGATTCCTTTGATGCCTTTCAGTCTGGATTTCGAGCACATCACAGCTCTAAGACTGCACTTGTAAAAGTTTTAAATGACATTCATCTGAGCAGTGATGCATCAAAGATTTCGGTTCTGGTATTACTGGACCTCAGTGCTGCATTCGACACAGTTGACCATAACATACTGCTCGACAGACTAGAAAAGTTTGTGCTAAATTGGTTTAAATCTTATTTTCAAGACAGGGATTTCTTTGTGTCACTTGGCAATTATGAATCCGTGCGAACAAAGATTACATGTGGAGTTCCTCAAGGGTCCATTCTTGGGCCTCTTCTGTTCAACATCTATATGCTCGCTTTTGCTCAGATTATGGAATATCATAACATCTCCTACCATACTTATGCAGAAGACACACAACTTTACATAACAGTGTCACCAGATGACTACGGTCCCCTACATCTGCTAAATAAGTGCATTGACGAAATCAATACATGGATGTGCCAGAATTTTCTACAACTAAACACAGACAAAACTGAGATAGTTATTTTTGGCCCCAAAGAACAAAGATCAATAGCCAGTGCTCACCTTGACGCCATGACACTAAAACCTACAAATCAAGCCAGAAATCTTGGTGTAGTTCTGGACTCAGACCTAAATTTCAATAGTCACATTAAGACAATTACTAAATCAGCCTACTACCACCTTAAAAACATAGCAAGAATAAAAATATTTCTGTCTAAACAAAATACAGAAAAACTTGTTCATGCTTTCATTTTCAGCAGGCTGGACTATTGTAATGGTGTCTTCACAGGCCTGAGTAAAAAATCAATCAGACAACTGCAGCTCGTCCAGAACGCTGCTGCCAGAGTCCTCACCAACACCAAGAGAGTGGAGCACATTACACCAGTGCTTAAATCGCTGCACTGGCTTCCTGTGTGTCAAAGGATAGACTTTAAAATCTTACTTGTCTATAAAGCACTAAATGGTCTCAGGCCTAAATACATCTCTGATATACTTGTACGTTATGAAGCATCCAGACCCCTGAGATCATCTGGAACAGGTTTACTCAGTGTTCCCAGGATCAAAACCAAACAAGGTGAAGCAGCCTTTAGTTTCTATGCTCCCCGCCTGTGAAACAAACTTCCAGAATATCTGAGGTCAGCTGAAACTGTCAACTCATTTAAATCAGGACTTAAAACATTACTATTTACTGCAGCTTACCAGTGAACTAGATATGTAACTTATTGTTAGGATAATCTGTAGCTATTGTTATTATATTTATCTGCTGTTGCTTTTGCTTTATGTTTGCTTTTTAAATGCATTTTCTGCACTGTTTTTAACTATTTATTTTCTTGCTTTTAGCTCTTGTTTTTAATGATCTATTGTTTTTAATGTATTTCTCTTGTAAAGCACATTGAATTGCCTTGTGTATGAATGGTGCTATATAAATAAAATTGCCTTGCCTTGCCTTGTCTTGAAGAGAAAAAAGTTTCCTTTCTGCCTGTACTGTGTACAGGGCCCATCACTAAAAAAGTGCATGACAGACACCTCTGGGTGTGTGGTCTGCACATAGTCCAGCGCAGGTTTCAGATGTTCCCATATGGCAGCTGGACTCTTGTGCTTGGATGGTGAGGTAAAGCAGGTTGGCTCTTGGGTTCCACCAACATAGATGACCCCTGTGTGAAGTGTGGCCTGTTGGTGGGATGATCCAAAATGTACTGAATGAATTTCAGTGCTGTACTTACAAGAAAAGTTCTCAGAGAAGTCAGTGTGAATAAGGCATTCATCATTGGCCATGCAGCTGCGCAGTCCACGGTAGAAGGCATACTGTTGTCTGATGTTGAAGAGATGCCTCTTAAACTTTGTGAGGTGTGTGTGGAACCTCTCTGCAAGTTCCTCTTGACTGCTCTCAATGGTTTGCTTTACTGTTATTTTTGTGACCGAGCTCTCTTCACCATTTGATTTTGCTTTGTCTTCTGTGGCCCACTGCATATAGGTCACCTTCTGTGCACCATTATATGAGCTTGAGAGGGGAACGATTCTGTTCTTGCAACCTTCACATTCTCCATACATGCAGGCCTTGCTGCCAGTGTCACAGCAGACAAGTTCGGTGAGGCTCTCTAAATTTGATGTTCCAATAAGCTTAAGCTGACAAAGCTTGTCAGCCAGAAAGCCCAGGTTTTCATGTAACCTGCACTAGCAGGTGTTGCGGTCTGAAAGGGAAGGGTGAACAACCCAAAAGGTTTGCAGCCGGCAAAATGAGGCGTAGGAAATGTGACTAGTATTGTTTTCTGCCAGAAACTTCCTGTGAAGGTTTTTCATCGTGTCTACAAGGAATCGTTTTTGCATTTTTATTTTCTTCTTTGTTACTGTTTGCTTTTTGCCAGTCATCATCTGAGTCACATCATCTCGTAAAGAATGTCTTCACCTTGCTCTCCAGGGATGTATCAGTGTTATTACTCGGGTTTTCATTCTCACACAAGGTCCTGCGTTTCTTTGAAAAGCCTAGTGCTCTCTCAGACCACCTCTGCAGCGTGTATTTCTTGACTATCTTCCCCACAACAACCTCAGCAACAGTTTTTTTTCCTTTTTCATTTCTGGCATTCTTGTACTTTATCCTAATGTCACGAATTAGGGCTTCATGGTGCAGTAAAGTTTGCCTCACCTTGCTGTTCACGGTACAATTCTTCAGCAGTTGATGGACTTTGGACCTGGGAGGGTCTTTATCAATGGTTGCTCGCTGGAGTCTTTTCTTGTATTTTTCTTTCTGCTTCTTCTGATGTTTGAGTTTCCTTTTTAGTTCTTCTATTTCTTTGCGCAGTGTGTCTCTTGCTTTTCTGGATGCTTTCTTGCCTGCTGAATGACTAAGGTGAAACCATACAATGTATGGAAAGCAGATCGTTAGTTTGCAATAATTGACCACCATGGCTTTGTATGTGTTTGTTTGTGAGTGAGTGAGTGAGTGAATGAGTGAGTGAGTGAGTGAGTGAGT
This sequence comes from Epinephelus fuscoguttatus, assembly GCF_011397635.1. Lineage (NCBI taxonomy): Eukaryota > Metazoa > Chordata > Actinopteri > Perciformes > Serranidae > Epinephelus > Epinephelus fuscoguttatus. The sequence continues at coordinate 33,481,996 of NC_064765.1, read as the reverse complement.
AAGGGGGGGGGGGGTCTGAATTTACTACTAAAAACAGTAAACCATGGCTCCCTTCCTACGAATGTGTATATAGCAGTGTTTTTTAAACAGGCTATCATAATTACAACCAAGCACTATCTCTAACCACATATTTCCCTCACCGTGAAGACTCTGGTCTGGCTTGCACTGCATCTTGAATCTCACTGTCAGGACTATGTGGAGGGGTTAGAGAGATAGGCCCACTGTTGTCAATCTCAGCTTTCCATTTCTGTCTTTCTTTAGCCTTCCGCCACTCCTTCCACTTATGTGTTTGAGCACTCTTGCTCAGGTCATGGATGGATTTCTTTTTCCCTGCTTCTGTATCTCTTTTCCACTGCTCACACTCTTTCCTGAGGTATTCTTCCCTTCTCTGTGCATCTGCATTTCTTCTCGCCCTGTACTCTCTTTGCCTCTCTGCATTTGATTTAGCCATCTGATATCTGAAAATAATGAACATGAAATAACATTAAGAGAAAGGGGGAACAGTTCAACCTTCAAGCCTGTAACAATGATTCAACCCCGTAACAGTGTTTTTTGTTACGGAGTTGAAGATTTTAGCTAAAACTAGCCATAAGTCCACGTTAGCTAGGGTATGGAGCACCACGTGGCATGAGGAAAACAAGAAATTAATATATTTTTCCAACACTATTGTTTGCTTTTTCCCAAACAATAGCAAATATCATTTATTCATGTAACAGTGTTGAAAGGTTGAGCTTGACGATGTCAATCTGACGATCAAAACAATGAAATATAGGTAAGAAAGTATGCTAACACTTACCGCTCTTTACAGTGTGAGCTGGAAAAGACGTGAGTGATGTCACTTCCTGGGTGCTGAGGAAGTTGTACTGAACCATTATTTTTTAAAAAGGGGGAAATTGGTATGCTGTTACGGGGTTGAACAAAACTGGGGGACATGATTAAATAGTGCTATTTTATAAATAATTCATGTATTTTTCTCAGATTTTTTTTTATTTAAGTTAAAGTAGACGGGCAAATGATTATATTAGCAGAAAAAACTTGGGGTTACTGGCTATTTTTATTTGTTTTATATTCAGTGAAAAAGTAACTTTGGTCAGTGGGGATATGCATATTTGGCTGACCTCTACTCCTCAGCGACCCATGAAATCTTTCAAAACATAATTTTTAAAAATATGTTTGTGTGTTATAATGCAAAGACACATAGGTCTTTCCATTTCTTGCTTTAAAATGCATTTTGTGGTTTACTTTATATGAAAATCTTTGAGGTAAACCTGTGGGACACAAAGTGCACCGAATTCAGAGAATCATCCATCTGCTGAGGTGACTACAACAACATGTCAGCTGGCACATGAACAGACAGTTCTGGCAGTGACTCAAATAATAGTAAAGTAAAAACAGGACAAGAATAACCCGATGACATCACACACGCCTTGAAAGACAACCGGGGATAATTGGTGAGTACCATCGTGTAGCGTGTACCAGGCATAATGCAAGTCCTGAGTCTGAAATATGTCTGTCAGCGAGTCCTACTCCACCTATTTAGACTCCACCATAGACAACGGCAACATTTCTCCGACCACGTAGTGAGCCACAAGCTCCGTGACTTCTTTCAGACTGATAGGTTTAATGTTATCTCCGTTATTAGAACCAAACGATAGCCGTTGCTGTTTCGGAGCTGAAGGACCAGCGTTCTAAAAGTAACGGAAGTAACTGATGTCTTGTTTGAAAATGTACTTAAGTATTTGATTACTCAAACAGCAAACTTACGCATTAGGTTACTCGTTACTGCAAAAAGTAATCAAAGTACTCTAACGCGTTACAAAGTACAAAGTAACCCAACTCTGCTGAACACACAGATATTTTGTACAATTCCAAACTGACCTGGCTGATATTCAGTGACTCCTGCCCCGACGCTCTCTACGATCCCAGCTGCCTCGTGGCCGAGGACTGCTGGGAAGCCTTCTTTAGGCATACTTTCAAAAAGGTGGTACAGGTCTGTGTGACAAACCGCAGTTGCCACAATCTGCATCGAAGACAGAAACCAAACAATGAATACACAAAGATGACTGATAGAACAGGCTTATGAGGGTGTTCACTCTCAGTGGGTTCAGCAGCACTGGCAAAATTTTCACAATATATTTTGGTGTTAATATCTCACATACAGTATCACTAAATGGACCTTATGAGTTGCACTAAGCAGAACTTTTTTGTATTGGTACACTCTGCAGCAACCTCACTTTGTCACAAATTGGTAGTAACAGAGAAGAGTGATAGAAACAAATGCAGTAACACACGTGAACACATGGATATGTGGGAAAGACAGCACAAGGGGGGGCTGCATGTGCGCTTACCAAGGAGACCTGCTGCATGTGCGCTTACCAAGGAGACCCCATCATACAATATGATAGAGAACAACTTCTGCACATCTGATCAATGGACAGCACTTTCTCACCATGATCAGCAAACAGTAAGGAATATCAGTGGCTTGAATTATTTGTTGCTACACCTAGAACACATAGAAGACAAAGTAACGAGGGTCATGGGCCAGGGTCCTGAACAGGCTGGAGACACTTGCAGACTGGCACTGCTCTATGAGTATTAGTTGAGTAAATGTTAAGTCACTGGACAATACATTGGATGAACTCAGGAGTGGCATGGCTCTTCAATAAGACACTAAGAACTGTAACATGCTTAGTGTTCTGACAGAGACTTACCTTGACCCTTTGGTCCTGGACTTGGCCATTGTTCCAGAAGGGCTCTACATTGACTGCCACGAAAAGACATTACAACTCAGGAAGACCAGGGGAGTTATTGCCTTACAATCCACAATCAGTGGTGCACAGATGGGGAGATCATTTCTACTGTCTGTTCTCCTAACCTGGAGCACCTTATGATTGGACACCATCCTCATTATCTCCTGAATGAGTTTACATCTGTCATTCTCACAGCAGTATACATTGCACCACACACCTGCACCATCCATGCATTGGATAACCTTGGCAGAATTGAAAACAAAAAACTTCATGGCCAGAGTTCGAGAACCTGGGGGAAATCAGATTACTTCTTACTTCTGCTCCTTCCTGCCTTCATGCAGAAGCTTTAATAAAACACAGTTGAAGCAGATCATTCTGCATTGGTCCGGCAGATGTTCTCAGCCCTGTGTCACTGCTTCAGCACTATGGAGTGCTATGTGTTTCATGGTAACAACAGTAATATGCAAACTACACAAACTTGGACAATTTGAATGAATACAGGAAGTCCAGATATGCGCTTGTAGTGCATTGAAACTATACAGGGACAAAGTAATTGGGAGTGGGAGAGGCTCTCTACACTGCCATCTCCCCCTTGGGAGAGGAACACCTGAGCTGTTCAATGCTGTTCACTGACAGCATTCTCACAAGGTCAGCATTCAATACTATTGTGTCCTCCAAACTTGTCATAAATCTCAGAGACCTAGGACTCCACACTCCCCTTTGTGACTGGATCCTGAACTTCCTGATGGGCAGACCCCTCGCAATAAGGATAGGCATCACCGCATTTCTTTACCCTGACTCTCAACATTTGCACTGCTCAAGGTTGCGTGCTCAGCCCTCCGCCAGGGGCGGACTGGGACTAAAAAACAGCCCTGGACTCTGACTCGGCCGAGCCCACAACAACCGGTGCACATACGGTATGCGCTTCCTTCTTCTTCAATTTGATTGGCGGCCGGCCGGCTCATAGATATCTATGGGCCGGCTGGCATCCAATTTAAAGGCTGCCACCTAGCGGACTGGACATGGAACAGTAGATTATCAGTAGAAAAAACCAAAAAAAACAAACAAACAAACAAAAAAATGGTGATGACTGCGTGGCAGCCGCCGACCATCCTGGAGTACCGGCCGTTCTGTGATTCTCCAGAACCTCCAGATGGCCAGTCTGCCCCTGTCCTCCCCTGTATTCCATGTCCAATCATGACACCGTGGCCACCCACAGGTCCAACACCATCACCACCAGTTTGCTGCCAACATGACTTGTCATTGGCATGATCACCAACAGTGAAGAGACAGCCTACCAAGAGTAGGTTAGAGTCCTGACGTCTTGGTGCCAGGACAACAACCTCCATCTCAGCGTCAGCAAAACAGAGGAGCTGATCGGGAACTACCAGTAGCAACAGGGAGATGGACACACCCCCATCACCATCAATGGGACTACGCTGGACAGAATCAGCAGCTTCAGGTAACTCTGGGTTCACATTCTTGCGACTTAGCAGCTATGGACTACAGGATACTCTGCAATTTCTACAACTGCACCACTGAGAGTATCCTGACCAGCTGCATCACCGCCTGGTGTGGCAACTGCACCGCCCTCAACCATGAGGCATTACAGAGGGTGGTAAAAACTGCTCAGCACATTACCATGATGGAGCTGCCATCAATGGAGGACATCTACACCCCAGAGTACAGGGAGAAGGACAACGGCATTATCAGAGCTCCCAATCATCCCAACCACAAACTGGCTGGGGACATGCCAGAACGTACTGCAGCATCTGGTCCTGCACCACCTGGCTCGGGGGCAGCGTAATCCATGGCCATCCAGGCCATTAGACTGCTAAATTCTTGAGCTCTCAGGCTAGTCACTATGACACTTTACTCACACAAACACACCCCCTATGCATGGGTGTCACTTTAAACTTTACTACTTGATACTACTGCCAGACTTGCACTGGACTTACTGGTACTGTACATATATAACGTACTGCACCACCTACTTACAACTTGCTGTACACATCTCAGCATATGTATTACTTCTGTTCTCATTACGAAGATACTACATTATATGTAAATGTCTGTGTACTTCTTTGTATCTGTAAGAGCAGTTGGAGTTTTATTCCCTGCTTCACTATAACTGTTGTGTACATAACAATAAAATAATCTGAACCGGAACTCTGTCTGCATGTGTGTGTTCTGATAGCGCACATTGCTCACCTTGATGCGGACTTCGCCGTCCTGGGGCGGAGCTACCTCAATCTCCTCAATCACCAAAGGCTTGTTAGGCTCCCAGGCCACTGCTGCCTTGCACTTGATGACCTACACGGCAGTGACACCACATGAAATTACCCAGCATGAGATATGACAAATACTACTGGGGACTGTTAAACAATTTGAAGAAGGGTACCCTACAAAAAAGCTTGACAGCTTTTCCCATCTACTGTAAAAAGCAACATGCTTTTTAGCAAAAACAGTGATATAGTGTTTCAGTCTTTGTGCTATAATTTAAGGCAGACACTCAGCTAGAGGCCCATTCAGTATTATATCAAGCAAACAAATGGGTTTCACATCCACCACGCATTCTTTTTATGAATTTATTACTTTACAACTTATGTTAACAGCAAAGGGCTTCACTGACTCTAACAGAGTTGCTCCTGGTAAAGGCAAACATGAAAACCAACAGGTTGAAGTCCACACAATGGCTATTTGACAAACATAATTTTTATCCCAACAGTTAATGTAACTGAGTGAATCAGTTGTTCAGATTTGAAAAATTGAACAACTGATTCTCTTGAATTCTTGAGTATTTTTGCAATTCATAATTATTTCTTTAATTCACCATGGAAATGTAATGCAGTCTTGGGCTTGCTCTATTCATTTTTGTTATCATTATTTTTGGGTTACTACCCTACCCAACATACTATCCTCAGCTTTGTCAGTATCAGCAGTTCCACAGAGGTGACTGGATGGCTTCAAACTGTGTGCCAAGTCATAACTGGACTTGAGATAGTCACTGAGGCAGAGATAGAGACAGAAAATAGGGTATTTCAAGGTTAAAATACCCCAAAACTTAACTGTTACATGTGATACATATCTGTAACAAGATATGCAGCAAAAATACTGCACAGGAAAGCTTTGACATGCCCTTCTAATAGTGGATCAGAGCAGATATCAACTTGGTATTACACGTATCCACACCACAGAGCAGCACACTCAAATGATTATTACTCATATTATAAATTATCATACATGATATCAATGAGTCTGATTGCATGGTGATGTTAGTTTCATTACTGTGCATACTGTGGCACCAGTTTTCATTGTTTGTGCATTTACACAGATTTGCCGAACATCATGTGACATAGGAAATATGAATGCACATATTAACATTAACAAAACCCCTAATAAAAACACTAGATAAATATTTGTTTCCACATGTCACATTATACTCACTTTACCAGCTGTGGCCATTTTTGCTGCCAAGATAAGAGTAAACAAGCGAGAGAGGAGTTAAGAGAGGAGACCAGCTGCAGCGCAGGAGTGGGGAGGACACAACAACAGACCCTGGACTCCATTACCAGCACAGTTTGACATTCAGAGGGGCGGAGACTTGTTATCACTTCCTTGAGTTCACAGAGAAGCAACCCTAGGCAAGAGAGGCGGAGCCTGTGTGGAATGAACAAACACAAGTGTATGTAAATCTCTTTTTACACCTAAATAACTTTTTGATAAAACAAAAATTTTCAAATCACCACCAGGCTTTAACTAGCTATTGATTGGGCAGGGCGACATCAGTTATACTCAGTGTATTGCCTGTTGCATGTCGGATGTATAAAAATATTATAGCAGAATATATATATATTATATATATATACATTGTCCAGTTATTTTTTAAGCCACTGGCCTGAGACTAGCCCCTGCTCATTTGCTCTGCTTCTGCTCTAAATGCTTACTCTTAGATATATTGTTGCTTTCATTGATTTCCTGCACTCCAGCACTCAGGCTCCTTCTGTGCGCTTGTGAATTGTATGCTCTCAGATCTCTTCTCTGCTCTGGATGTTTTTGTGCAACATCCCTGTCAAAATTCCCAATGCCAGGTGTAGTGTTGACCAGTGAAATGATCTCTGCCTCACTGCAGTTGCTTCACTTTACTTCTTAGAGCATCCTGTGCGGGTGCTTGAACCAGGTTTATCCACTTTCACCCTTCAAGGCTTCACTGAATGCACTTCCCTTGCTTTCTTTATGACATTTAGGATAACGAGGCAGTTAAAAAACATGCGAGTGCCTGTACTTTTTACTGTGATAGCTAGCTACATTTAGTAGCCTATAACAGTAGCCATAAAGCACATCAACCTCCTGTCAGTGTGCTGCAGGACAAAACTGCACCTTTAAGTATTCTTGAGCTGCAAATATGACTTTATCACTTCAATTTGTAGAAAATAAAAGCACCAATAAAACAAATAATCTTCCTTGAGATTCTTTTGGTCCATGTTTACCAGCTGATATGCTACTTCAGGGGTCAGCAACCTTTACAATCAAAAGAGCCATTTCTAGCCAAAAAAGGAAAAAAAATCTGTCCAGGGTCACAAAACATATTTGAGTCTCACAATAAATGTAACACAGCCTTTAAGTTAGCCTATCAACATTACTAATAGATCTACATGGGCATTCATTAATTTGTTTTAGCACGAGGTGGCTACTCTGCGGTGGGATATTTATGTTATTTTAACCTCCCTGACACTTTTCCCTTTTTGGATTCTGAATCCACAGCTAGCCTAGCTAGAGAGACTCAAGACTACTGTAACTATTGCTAGTGATGTTGTCAGAGGAAAAGGCACCAGACCACAGACGTATGATGCGCATTTGAGTTGACAAAATGTTAAAACATTTTTTTAAATCGGTATATAGGCTACACAATTTGACAGTCGAAGAATGAATGAATGAAATTTAAGATGTTAAAAAAATAACGGTTATTCATTTCATTGTATTTAACTATGAAAGCCGCAAGGAGCCATGGGAGAGGTGCTAACGAGCCACATGCGGCTTGTAAAAACTTGTAAAGAAAGCACGGAAGGTACATTTAATAAAGTGTAACTACCTATATGGGACGCTCTAAGAAGTAAAACAAATGCGCCTGGGACAAGGCAGGGATCATTTTATTGGTCACCACTTGGGGTATATGTAAGTAAATGGGGTATACCCACCTATAAGCCATAATGGCATTGAAATATATAGAAGAGTATACCTGCTTCCTCCTAGGTAACTTATCCATCTACCTCAAAGTAGACCCTTCTCATCAACTACCACTACACCACTGCATGGCCTTCTACTGGTTGGGGGATTGTGACAGGGATGTTGCACAAAAAAAAAATCCAAGGTCAGAGCAAAGATCTGAGAGCAGAAGATTCAGCACAGTTTGAGCAGAAGCAGAGCAACTGTAAGTGCAAGCAGGGGCTATTTGAGTACGTGGGCAGGGCTTTAAGGGAAAAGAAAATCAAAATCTAAGAGTGAAATTAATAAATCTTGCTCAAATTGAAAAACCATGCTCTTTAATGAAGACAGGAATACAACTCTACACACACACACACACACACACACACACACGGATAGACTCACAAACATGCTACGTCACACCAGAGATATTGGATGAAGCGAGATACCCCACTCACGCTCACTTCCTGATTCAGTGACGTCAGCGCCACGCCTCCGTAGGAGACTTGTGGCAGCTCTGAATGTATTGTCGTCAATGAGGAAAATGAACGTGATCACAATTTATGGTCAGTTCTTTCGCCTTATAGTCACTAAAGTAAATATTGGGTTTGTTTTCCACAAGCCACACATCTTACCAACATTCTGACACTAAAGCTGCATTTTTCATCTGCACAGATCAAGAGAAAATTAACTTTGTTTGAGCCCTGTCCGTCTCAGAAAACAAGTTTTTGTGAGATCTTGTGATCTTGATAAACAGGCGGTAAAATCACAGTTAGCTTACAAACAGTTATTTACCGCTAGTAATAAATAAAAAATGCCCAAGCTTTGTGCAACAATAGGCTGCAATAATAGGAAGAATGTATTTTCATTCCACCTGCTTCTCGATCCGCATACACAGACATCCACAGAGCCTCTGTTCAACACCGTGGTGGTGGTGGTGGTGGTGGTGGTGGGGGGGGGGTTGAGGGAGAACAGGCTCTGATTAAAGGGAGAGCTAACCACGCCCACTTAGGAGACAGGAAGAGTAACCGTTTTCTTAACATTGGATAAGCCTACGGTGGGGTATCTCGCTTCATCCAATATCTCTGGACACACACACACACTCCACCTCCCACCCGGAACACTCTCCTATGGGGTGCATGCGAGGCACGTGCCTGTGTATCTGCAGGGCACCAAGAGTGACTAGCTAATCTCATTAATACACAAACTTGAGAGCTTTCAATATGTTTCCATCCCACAGTGAATGAATCACTACGTACAACAGGGCCGTGATAATACCAGAGATATTGGATGAAGGGAGATACAAAACTGTAGGCTTATCCAATGTTAAGAAAACGGTTACTCTTCCTGTCTCCTAAGTGGGCGTGGTTAGCTCTCCCTCCAATCAGAGTCTGTTCTCCCTCAACCCCCCCCCCCACCACCACCACGTTGAACAGAGGCTCTGTGGATGTCTGTGTATGCGGATCGAGAAGCAGGTGGAATGAAAATACATTCTTCCTATTATTGCAGCCTATTGTTGCACAAAGCTTGGGCATTTTTTATTTATTACTAGCGGTAAATAACTGTTTGTAAGCTAACTGTGATTTTACCGCCTGTTTATCAAGATCACGAGATCTCGTGAGAACTTGTTCTGAGACGGACAGGGCTCAAACAAAGTTAATTTTCTCTTGATCTGTACGGATGAAAAATGCAGCTTTAGTGTCAGAATGTTGGTAAGATGTGTGGCTTGTGGAAAACAAACCCAATATTTACTTTAGTAACTATAAGGCGAAAGAACTGACCATAAATTGTGATCACGTTCATTTTCCTCATTGACGACAATACATTCAGAGCTGCCACAAGTCTCCTACGGAGGCGTGGCGCTGACGTCACTGAATCAGGAAGTGAGCTGAGTGTGGTATCTCGCTTCATCCAATATCTCTGATAATACTTTAACTTTCCACTATTGACATTGGACCGGAAATTCATGCCCGAAACATCAACACTTTCAGCCCAAGACGAGTCGGCTTATTCAGAATAAAAGCACCATTGGCTCTGCTTTGATTTATTTCATTTTTAACAATACTTTATTTTAACCATACTTTATCTATTGTAACAATACTATATTTAACTTTATTAAAACAGCACTTTGTTTAGATTTATTATAACAATACTCTATTTAGCGTCATAAAAAACAATGTGTTATTTAACATTGAAATAACAGCATTTAATCTAACGTTACTACACAACAGTAGTTACTTATCAAACTTTATTGTAACCATAGTTTATTTAGTGGTTTTGTATTTCACTAGTCCACAGTGGTTGAGAGGAGATTTTAAATTATTAAGATAGCCTTTATATTGTGTATCGCACTATAGTCTATAAATGTTGCAATATTATTTATAGGCCATATCAGCCACTCCTAGCTATCAAGACCCGTTGCCGTATTTAAAGAGAAGTTGGACAACGGGCTTTAAAGGAATAGCTCAACATCCCTGATGAAGACCTGTGTTGGTCCCAATGCACTGGTCATTTATATACAAACTGCCATGTAACATAAAGGCATTTTACATTTTCACAAATCCTACAGTGTGCCTTGGATTTTTTTGAAGGAGACTACCATTTTATATTTTTTTTGAGACAATATTCCACCCATGTAAAAAGACCTTCACAAGATGGAATAAGCACAGTACATCTGAAGTATCCAAAGAGCCTCTGTGTGTGATCAGCACAAAGACCCAGCAGTGCTTCTACTCCACGGTCCTATAACACTAGTTAAACATATTAGGAAATATGCTCATCTACTTTTTTGCTGAGCTCGATGAGAAGATTTAATACGTCTTTATGTCTGTACAGTAAATACGTAGCTGCTGCTTAGCATAACAACAATTAGCCTGGCCTTGCTCAGCACATAACCCCTCTTGAAATGGAAAATGCCTCTTTCAACTTGTCTCCAGTCCTTAAGTGAACCCAGCTAACCAGCTGCTGGCTCCTGCTACATACTGTACGCATGTGAGAGTTGTATAGATCTTCTTGCCTAACTTAGATCAAGAAAGTAAATAAATGTATTTCCCAAAATGTTGGTTGATTCCTTTAACACTCAGCCACAGTGGTTGCTGATTGGCAAAAATCAGTGTAAAAGTGTCACAAAAGAAATTTAGTGAGGTTAAGCCTTAAAAGATTGATGTTATAAATATTAAATGAGAAGGGATTGCATGATAGGTTCTGCGTGTGTTTCCATTTAACTTTTGGAAACAGCTGGTTTAGATTGTGTGCATAAAAGCCACTTGAAAGAAACTTGGAATCTGATTTTAATATTGTGCAGTGAATGCCAGATTAGTGGTTAGATCAAACTCTTTGTATTTCATTGTTTTATTTTTTATTTGCACCTGTTTTATTTTCCTTATGTTGTCTACAAATGGTGTATTATATAAACATTCTGAATTGCCTCAGTGTGTTAGAGATGTTTTCAAGTAAACTTGTTTTGTCTTTTTTGTTTTCTCGAGCCAACTCCTTGTCATTCATTCTCTCAGCTGCTCCCTCCTGTTAGACAGTAACCCTTTTTTCTGCTCAGCTGCTCAGTTTCCCTTACCATTTTCCACCCTTTTGTTCTGCCTGCCTGACCTAGGCTTTTGATCACCAGTAAATTTGAACTTTTAGGTAACCTGCTTGTCTCTGGCTGCGTCTGGAAAAAGAAGAAAGATAACGATCACCTCATTAATCCTTAAAAAAACCACACGACATAACAGGGGACAAACTAACATAAGACCCTGTCTCACAGCTCTCAGCTTTTTCCTCAACAGAGAGCAGCAGTGACCTAGAGGGACACCAGACCACGATGCATGTTAACATAACAAACAACTTCCAAATAAATCTTAAGTCAAGGCTTTCAATTTTCCAGTATTCATGAGATCAAAATCATAAGTGATCTTCTTAAAGGGCAGAGTGTGAGTCACAAAGTCATCCATTCTCAGCTTCTTGTTTATGTACTACATCACTCTGAAACACTGTCGACACTCAACTCATTTATTCAGTAGAGAGATGTACTGATGTGTGTTTTATAAGGTGGCTTCAGGAAACTATGTCTATTTGAAGGCTCGTGGGTCAATTTTGAGGGCACAAAATGACTGTTGTTGGCTGGGAAGCATTATAAATGCATCTTTCACGTCTCACTTGATAAAGATAATTTAAAAGTAAAAGGGATTACTCAATTATAATTTACACCGATTTAGGCTTCATAAAGATCTCTAAACAAACTAATCCTGACATCTATGATACCATCTAAGCTATCAGCTTCAACCCCATTTTTACATCATGAGGCATGGACGATTCCAGCTGCTTCTCTGTCAGCTCCACTAAATTTGTATTATATTGACTAGTCCTTATATTTACTATTTATAACTTGGTGCACAATTTCAGTCATTCTCTCCACCCGTGGCAAGAACATTGTGGGCGAGGCAGCAGAGGCAGAATGCAAAGGCCCCCTGACCAAGTCCAGTGCACAGCAGCCCCCCATCAGAGCCTCAGTGTCACCACAATATCAGCACCTGGCAGCAGGTGGACACTTAAGGGCCTGGAAAAAGTCATTGCCTGGTCAAGGACAAGCTTTAACTCAGCCAAATTCAGCTCCTTGGTGTTATAAAGGGGGCAAAGTGATGGACAAGTTGAGTTTCTTCTTGGATAGCACTGCACTCCATCAGGGAGAAACCAGTTAAGAGTTTGGTCAAAGTCTTCGACTGTAGCCTTGCCAATGCAGCTACTATTCAGTAGGGTTGGGTACCATTCATAATTGAACCGATACGGTACCTTATTTCAGTACTTTTTAACCCTATGGGCCCTAGGCCTTTTTGGGGTATTTTTACTGCCTTTACTTTTAAGCTCATATCACAGTCATTGTAAAGGCTACATACACATGCTATATTTTGGGTTTTTTTTTCAGGACAATGTGGGCTAACCAGATTTGCCATCATTTCATGTCCTATGTGCCTGTATTTTACATTAATTTTTATATCAATGAAAAAAACAAATCTGTGTGCCTAAATTCTTACATTTTTACATGTATCTCACCATAGCAAGTTGGAAGTAGACATATTCTGCCGTATATGAAGAGGGGAGACTCTCTGGAATCTGGCAATATAAGAACCATGATGATAGGACATTCTGTGACTTCACAGTTGTCCAAAACATGTGGTTTGTGCCAGGCGGACATAATTGCCAGTATTTTTTCATTATTGCAAGAAATTCCATTGACTCATTCACAAGTCAAAAATGTGTTTTATCTGAAAGAAACATGCAATATTTACATCTAAGATCATAGAAAAATAATCAACCAAGTGCAATGATGTCCTCCAAGATAATAGTTGTTTTTCAGTTTCAGTTATATATTGGGGGGCATTTTGGGCATGGGGGGGGCACGTGTCCCCCTCAATGTATATGGTGACTACGGCCCTGTCAGAATGCATAATTAGGCTGCAGTTGTCTGGGTGCGCAAAGGTGAAGTGCGCTTGTCTTGTCATACAAAGTTTGATGGAGTGTCAACTGGACAATATGGAGATATTTGCATCTTGAAAGCCGAACTACAAATGTGGATAGACAGGGAGAAACACACACAGGCCTAAGACGTGGTAAGATACGATATTCCTCACTATATGAAGTGACTGATAACAAGATCTGTATAATGGATTGCAAAGAAATTCGTCAGGTTTTTATATTGTAGACAATTGATCTGGATTTATAGCGTGATGGGATGACAGCATAATGATGTGTGTGGTCCTGCGCTTTCATGTGATATGCGTGGCATTTCTGTGTGAGCCTGTATTCGTGAGTAATCCATCCAACAATAATGTGTGTGCAAAGCTGTATGAAAGCTCTGTTGTACATCATTTTATTGTAACTTTATAAAAAAATTTTGGTGTGAAAACATTGGATTACTGATATGTGCTTGGCCTTGTCGGAAAGCTACAGTTCCGCTGTTTCACGTGATATGCATTTCATATCAGTTTCAACATTTTATTGAGAACATTTAGGAACAGTGCTGCACGTTAACTTTTGTCTGCACATTTTTTTTGTCACCATTGTTGCTGAGTCTGAGGTGCGAATCATGCACTCTCGCTCCGCCTCCACCTCAGGTACTGAAATTTGGCAGCGATTCATTTTAAGTGAATCGGTACTCGGTAGTACCGACGTGAATTGGTACCAAGTACAAAAAGCGCAGAGTTTCGGTGCCCAACCCTGCTATCCAGACAACCACCATGGAGCTTGAGACCCAAACCACTACAATGGACAAGTCACATTTACTGAGCAAATTCAAACCTAGGATGTACCAACACTACTTTGAATACTCTGGCCTCTGCTGGTGTATGAGGTACCCCTGATGACAGAGGGGGTGCTGGAGGGTATAAGCAACTACCTACAGCGCAGCCTGTGCAGCGCAAGTCTGTATGTGAGAGCAACAAACTACAGCTTCCTTTCAGCAGCCTGGCTGGAAACTTCAGGGACTCCAGGGAGACTTATGTGGCAACAGCAGAAACTGAGTCACAGACGAGTGAGGAAGTGGAAGGCCCAGGAAGGACATGAGGTAGCAGGATCTCAGCGGAGACATAGGGTATTGGTAGGGATGGTGGCGTCTTGTCAAGCAGGGTTGCAGGAAGTGGGCACATTCTTGACAGGGTACAGGGCAGGGATAGATGCCAACTAGTCCTGGAGGTATGGGCAGGTGTTTTGGAAGAACAGAATAGCAGGAAGGTAGAAAGGAGCATGGACAAGGGGAGTGTGCTAAAATGGAAGATCTGATATCTGGTAGGCAGAACCCCAGTGCATTGAGTTTATATTCCAAGCTGTATGTGATGTTTCTCCAAGCTCAGTGAAACACTGTGTCTGGGGCAAGAGTTAAACCCCATCTATGCCCATCTATGCCCTCTATGTCCTGGAAAAGGATAATTTGAGCATACCCTCTGTAGCTGCTTGAAAGCCTTGGGAGAAGAACTTTATAGCTGGTGCACCAACCAAGTGCTTAATGCAGTGGCAGAGTGCATCTCCAAAGCTATAACCAGCAGCGAGCACCTCCATTACAACAGGAAACGGATCACCTTCATCAAAGCCGGAGAGCAACCCAGACCTCAGCCAGGAACACCATCACATCTGCTTATCACTGCATCTGATTGGGAGCTACAAATTGGGAAGGCAACTTAAGTTCCTGGGCCACAAAACATCATCGTAACTGAGGCCCAATGAAACCTAATTGAGTGAACAGTGCCTTGGGGAGACTGCATTGAAGAGGCCAATGAGTGGAAGTGCCAGGAGCTGGTGGATCAATGCTGGGCACAAGCCCATCGAGGTAGCATGCAGAAGCTATGCTGCCCATTCACTCTGCAGAGTCCACACCCAACTTGGCATCTCTAGAGCTGCAAAGAAGAAAGCCATGAAGTCCACCACAGAGGCTGCTGAGGAGGCCTTGAGATGGCTGTGGGTCAGGGGAGGGAATGATTTGTGGCACAATGCTGCTTGGACACAAGTCAGAATCTGATCTATCCCAGCTGGGTCACTTGAGGCAGGGTGTATGATGTTGAAAGACCCAAAACATCCATATGACCTCAGGTAACATCACTGATGATGTATCCCAGCACATCCTTGGATGTATCTTTGAATGCTGATGACACTATTTTGTACACTTCCTGCCCTGTCCTGAATGCTGCCCTGACTTCCCTGCAGCACAGCTTCAACAGTATCCAATCGCTCATTCCAACCCTCACTTTCTCCTGAATACTAATAAAATAAAATGCATAGTCTTCACCCAGAAATTACCTCAAGTCTCCAGCCACCTCAAAATTTCCTTTCTGGATGGGTCAGAACTCGAATTTGTCAATTTCTATAATTACCTGAGCATCTGGCTAGACAGCTAACTCTCCTTTTGAATACACATCAGCACACTGCTCTCGAAGGTTAGATCAAAAATTTGTTTCTTGTACCAACAAAAAGTATTTTTCACCCACTCTGCAAAGTACATCTTGATTAAAATGACAATTCTTCCAATCCTGGACTATCGTGACTTAATCTACAAGTTCGCCAAAAATCTAAGTAAACTGGATGTTATCTACTATAATGTTATCCGCTTTGTAACTGCAATTTACACTTTAGAAAATTCACAAGTATGGTCATTTGTAAAGTTGGCACCTACTTTGTCCGTTACTTACTGGAATGAGTTGCAAAAGGTGTTAAACTCAAAACCTTGATTCCATCGCTGCTCATATATAGCTCATTACAAGCAATAGTTTCTGGTGACTGCACCTGTTTTTGAATTTGCTCTTCTGGAACACAGTACATGCACCTCTGTTGTTGTATATACTGTATATATTTTTTGTATTGTTGTTTTATTGCACCAGCTGTATCTATGTTTTAATGACTTGCCTCCTGTAGCTGCTTCTTGGCAAGGTTGTCATTGTAAATGAAATGGGTTCTCAATAGATTTATCTAAGTAAATTAAAGTAAAACAAATTACAAAAAATAAACAAGAAAGCCACAGATCCCATTTGTTTATTTGAACATATTTATCACAATCTGCATGTATTCCACTGAATAGTGTTCAGAGTTCAAGACATCAGGCATCAGATTCTGCCATAACCTAAGTGAGCCAATTATTTCTTTGTTGCCAAAGTTTAAAACTTCTTTCCTTTCCACTGTCACCTATCATTTTAGTGTCAGATCGATGTAACCCTCCACCACCCCTTTAATCTCATATTTCTATCACAACCAGTCTTCCCAGTTCACCTTCCAGTGAGCTCATCAGAAGTCCTGCTACACATCCCATCCATCCAGATCTTCAGCCATTGCTCTCGACCTCTTCACCACTGCCTGTGTCTAAACTTCATTGAGGGGATTTTCCTGTATAGCTTATGGTATCACCTCCTTTAAATTATGAGTTCATGATGGGATCTAATCACAGATCTAATTTTTCTTCAACTCCCCCATTGTGCACTTTGTCCATAAATTAATTTTATTACTCTTTAAGCATCTCTTTCAATTAAGTCTTCCCTGACTGAAATGTTTAGGCATCACTGAAAGGAACATAATGGTCTTTATGTGGAGATACATTCAGCACTGTTCGGATGCTGTGGAGCAAAACCAAAAAATCAGTTAGAGGACTTGCATGTATAAAATTTTCATCTGTGTAGCTGGTTAGTAATTCCTGAATGGTGTGGAAAGTATGGAGGTGTAAATCTACCATTTTCCATGCTTCATCGTTTCCATGGCATCATTGACCTGGTCTAAAGTCATGTTGTGGGTGATGAACTCATCCAGCTTCACCTTCTTGTTGAGGTAGGCACTAACCATCAGAGGCACACCATCCTTACTCTTAAATCCTGAACAAAAAGAAAACACACAAAATGAAATGAGAGCAAACAGATTCTTATCTTAGCAATACCAGTTGAATGATTGCAAAGATCAGGTGTACAGCCTTTTGGTTACTGTGACAGCCCAGGTGGTGGTTGTTAAATGAGGGGATTTAACTACCATTAAACCTGATGGCTGTACTGGCTACCAACAGGCCATATGTATGTGAAATGCCTTCAGTTGCCAGTTAACAACAAAGAATGCAGGCCTTACCCAATACCCAGATTAGCTCATCCCAGTTTCGCTGTTGCTCATATTACCTCAATTACTATTAAGACCCACCCCTTGAGATTGACAACCAATCAGAAATGATAATTGACAACATGTAACTGTGACAGTTAAAGTAGTGCCATTAGTAACTGTAGGATGGTCATATCTTACCATCCCACACTGACATAGGCATCTCACCTCCAAACAGGGAGCCCTTCAATGTGCGGCCAGCAAGGAACTGATTAGGTCGAGTAGAAAAGTCTTGCAAGTCTGTCGCACCAACAATCACGCCAACACCCCACCCTTTCACACAAGACTCGAAGGCATTGCGCTGGATGGAGAAACAGCACAAAATCAGTTGCCATAGGGGATCAAATCCACAGAGCAGCAAAGAAAATGTGTGCTTTAACATTTGGATAACACCTCTTGGGAAAAAATGTCCCATGTAATGTGCCTTCTTGAAGACTTTATTTTTTTGGATCAAACCTGCTAAGAAACCTGCCTCACCATGACTTCTACATTCCCAACACATTCCAGGGAGTAATCCACTCCTCCGTCAGTCATCTCAGACAGCACTTGGCTGATGGGTTTACTGTGATCCTTGGGGTTCACAAAGTCTGTCGCACCGAACACCTTGGCTTTTTCAAACTTCTCTGGATTGATGTCAACAGCGATGATCCTCTTGGCTCCTGCAGCCTTGCAGCCCATGACTGCAGCCAAACCCACAGCTCCTAGGCCGAACACAGCGCATGTAGAGTCCGGTTTTACCTGAAGTAGTACAGACTTTGGTCAACATGGCTCTTTAGGTTGGACCTCTCAATTCTTAAAACACTAGTTCACTAGTTCTGCCTTCAATAATACATGTTGGACTATCCCCAAAAGTCAAACATACACACCTTAGCTGTGTTAACTGCTGCTCCATATCCTGTGGTGACCCCACACGCAAGGAGACAGACTTTGTCCAGAGGAGCAGCGGGGTCAATCTTAGCCACAGCCATCTGGTTAATCACAGTGTACTCAGAGAAGGTACTGGTTTCGATAAACTGCAGCACCTTCTTACCCTTACATGTAAATCTGGAGTCTGCTAATGCCATCACATCAAAACGATCAGCAGCCCTGAACAGAAAATTTATTCAAATGAAAAGACAACTTCAGACTAAATTTTTGCATTGAACCTGAGAGGGTGAAGCGAGTATTTGTTAACATGAGCAATATGCCAAAAAATGAAAAACCAAAGACCCAAACAATCTGTTCTGTATCTACAGCAGACAACATCCTAAGTTGCTCCACTGACATAATGAGTACTATGACATAGGTAGAGACATTATGCATCAATTGTAAGTGCACCCTCAAATGGGTCTATGACCTTATGAACACGTCCCAGACAACTGAAAGAAAAGGTCCAGTGTGTAGGATTTAGGGGGATATATTGGCAGAAATGGAATACAGTATCATAAGTTTGTTATTCTAAGTGTATAAGCACATGAAAATAAGAATGGTAGTGTTTTCGTTACCCTGAAATGAGTCATTTATATTGGATGGGACATGGGCCAAAGAAAAATGTTACCGAACAAGTCAAACAAAATTTTCCATAGATGGTTTCTGTTATTGTAGATAATTCAAATAATTTAGCTAATGTATGTCCTAGTGTTAATTTTTTCAGATAAGTTTGGTTTTAATTACTTATTTTGACGTAATGATCGACAGCTTTTTGTCCCAGTTGGCATGCTCGGGATCAATGGCACTTCTTTCAAATGCTGGATGGGTGTATGGGCGGTAGAGCACACATCATTTAAGTTTACATTTAATTGCCTGGTCTCTTTGTTTTGGAGAGGAAGAGACCTCCATGATGATCACCCCCCCCCCCCCCCAAAAAACCTACTAAGCAAAGATCACTGAAGGAATTCTAACTGGGAGAAGTTTCACCTGGTTGTAATCTTCACCACTAGATGCCACTAAATCCCCCTAAATCTTCCACACTGTTCCTTTAGGACACATGTGTCAAACTCAAGGCCCACGGGCCAAATGTGGCCCGCCACGTCATTTTATGTGGCCCGCGAGAGCTTAAAAGGTCTGATTGTCTAAAAATAAATAGGTCAAAAGCGTGGTTTGACCAAAAACTACATTTCCCACAATGCATGTCGATTATATTACCCGCGAAGTGCCGGCTTCCCGCCACTAGACGGCAGTGTTTCCACATCAATGCGATTTATCCAACAAAAGGAATTGAGAAATACAAATAATCCCAAAATGTCCAGGAAGAGAAAAGTTGATGCAGATGGAAGGCTGTTTCAAGAAAGATGGGAAGGCGAATACATGTTTGTGCTTCAAGGAGAAAGGCCGGTATGTCTTTTGTGTTCAATCAAGGATCAAACTATCCAAGTGAATATTCACTTGGATAGTTTGATCCTTGATTGATGGAGTTATGTGGGTTTCATAAGCTGACAAATTAAAAGGATTTATGTTATAACAGAGCAACAAGCAAACATATTTTTTTCTATGCAGCTGTAATATTTGTAACTTGAATAAGTAATAAATTCAGAGTTATTTAATATTAAGGAGTAGTTACATTTATTTTACATTACATTTGGTTACATTTAGTTACATTTATAAGTTACATCTTGCCCTTTGAGGGCAGCCATTATGCTGATGTGGCCCTTGGTGAAAATGAGTTTGACACCCCTGCTTTAGGAGATGAGCTCACCATCCTTTCTCACACTGGTTGGTTCCGGGACTCTTACAGAAGCGACATTGTTGACACTGGGAGATAACCAGAGGAATCACCTTGTCTCCTGAAATTCAGAAACAGTGGATTTTAGGGCAAACTTTCAAGACCTAAAATCAAATGTCAAACAGGTTTGTTGGGCTGGGTAGCACAAATAGGCCTTGGTCAACCCATCACTGACATTGCTGCCACAAAGTCTGACAGGGAAAAAAAACATGAGCTATTAGACAAATTAAACTTTTGAGGTTGAAGGCTTTCACTGACCTGGTTGAAATTCAGTGACTCCAGGCCCAACGCTCTCTACGATGCCGGCTCCCTCATGGCCAAGAACTATTGGGAAGCCGTCTTTTGGCATACCCTCAAACAGATGATACAGGTCCGTGTGGCACACCCCAGTTGCCACAATCTGCACCGAAGGCAACAGCTACATATTAAAAACACTGATGCGTGATTCTTTTGAACAGGTAAGGGTTGAGCATTACTGGGTTACTAGTCATAATGTTACAATTATTATGCTGTACTCCAGCGGCTGTCCTTGGATGAAAAATACACAAAAAAGCTTGGGGACTTTTTTTTTTTTTTTTTTGAACCAGCATGGTAACAGAAACAGGCATACCAAGAAAGTGCAGAAAGACAAGACAATACAGTTATAATGTAGTTATTAATACAGTTTTTGTAGAACCGCTGAAGAATGACATTAGTATACAGCTAGCAATGGACTATACATGACAGTATCCACAGCTTGGATACATTTTATGAAAACCTTACTGATATTTTTGATCACTGGACCCTTAAGGTCTAAAAGAATATAAATAATGGAGGAATGAACACATATTTGGACATAATGACTGTTTCAAAGGTAGGAAGATGCCACTTTATGTCTATCTCTTTTGCTTACCATGGCAGTAAATCTAAATGAATTATACTTTGGATCTCATAGTTTCTGTAAAACAGAACTGAACAATTGAATTGTGGAGAATCAAACCAAGCTAACAATGTGTTCATTCATTCACATTTTGAATTTGAGGTTTTAATATTCCGAAAGCCAAGACTTTGTTTCTCTGAAAACATTTGGCAAATATTTGCTGCTAGCTTTTCATCATGCCTTCATGCTTCAAAATTTTATTTATCGTTCAAATTCGGTGATACAAGTTTCATATTCTAAAACCCAAGACTTTGTTTATGTAATATCAACTAAAACCCTAAAATGACCAAAAATCAAAATGTTGACATAAATCCACATTTATCTAGAAATGAGCCATTGCACAGTCAACTGATTTTGATAGAGATTGCCACATTATAACGTCATTGTTGAAACAGCATCACATTAGGTGAAGAGTGCCTTATGACATGAGTGCAAAGACTTGGAAAAAAAAAATCTCAAGTCTGATGCTGCAAAATGTCTTAAGATAACACATTTATTATTCAGAATAACACAACCCTTGATGATGCAAGTGCCATGCAAAATCCTACAGTGATATGACAAAATTTAGAAACTTTGTGAAAAGCTGTTTATGAGAAATTGTAAGTAATGTAATTGTGCCAGTAATCTAATACATTAGGTTATTTCATTCTTTGTGTATAAAAACATTGTGTCAGTTTGTCTCAGCCCATTAAAGGATTATTGCAGATAATGTCCAGCTGCTGAAATGAGTGCCATGCATGCTGTAATTTTTAACTCTATATCATTAATGTCCCATTTGTATTGCTGTAATTTTCATGCATTTATTTTGAGTAATGCATCTCTTAATGCTTTCATGGACAAAATGGAAGGTATAATCAGTAACGCCTTAAGCCATTGTGCTACTTACACTTCATGCATAAAGACATCTGTCTTAGGTTTTTCACAAAATGCTTCAGCATATTTTCATGACGTGAATGATTGTAACTTATTACCCCCAACACTGTCAGTTGCACATTCATTAGAAGACATTAGTATGATGATGTGACTACAGATTTCTGGTTAGTGAAGTCGTAAAAATCATCAGTAATCTCTACACTTCTACATTAATTCACTAACTCAAAAGTGCAGTAAGACATTCCTGTGTACATGTGTAAGTGGATGTCTCTCACCTTGATGCGGATCTCGTTGGCCTGGGGCGGGGCTACCTCAATCTCCTCAATCACCAAAGGCTTGTTGGGCTCCCAGGCTACTGCTGCCTTACATTTGATGACCTACAGGGCGGTGACACCAGCATGAAATCTCACATTTCTGGGCACAGTGCACAGGTGAATTTGAGACATTATAAACAGGTAGACGCCAGGTACGAAACCATAAGCAGCAGGCATGCAAGAGGAAGCTATGCAAATTAAACAAACAAACTAACAAAACAACCACCAGGCGGAAATAGTATACATTTAATGTAAGGTTTATTGCATTGTTTTTTGATGTTTTCTTTTTCTACCTACAGTATTCAGCTATGCTTATACACAGGCTATACTTTATATATACTCTGAAAAACTCATTAAAACACGTCAGTTAAACATATGGTCTGTCATAATGTCCTGTTTGCAACCTTCATTCAGTATCTTAGGGTAGTTGATAAACTATACATTTTTGGAAAGTTTAGCTTGTGACCAATCCCAAAACGACTCTTGTTATTCTTTTCAAAGTCTCTGTGGGGGCCACTTAGGACTTTCAAACTGGCGACCACCCATAATTTGTTTTTAGCTGGATCCCTCGCGGTTAATCAAATTGGCTTCTGAGTTTATTGGCTAATTATAATAATAATAATAAACTTTAATTATATAGCACTTTTCTTAACAATTTTACAAAGTGCTTAACAAGAAGAGATACAACCAAATAAGGTGGTAAAAAAAAATTACCTTGGCAAGTGACTAAAAGACTGATACACATGAAGCAGAGAACAGTTAAAATGAATAAATACAAACAAAACAAATTAAAACAGTATAAAATAAAAGCAGTCAAACATTCCCAAAAGCTTTTACAAAGAGAAAGGTTTTAAGATGAGATTTAAAAGAGGCAAGGGACTTAGTGTGCCTTAGTTCAATAGGCAGAGCATTCCAGAGTGTGGGGGCTCTAACAGCAAAAGCACGATCTCCCTTCGTCACAAACTGTGACCTAGGAGTAACCAGCAGGGCTCCATTCGTGGAGCTCAGTGGTCAAGAGGGCATGTGGTGTGTCAATAAGTCTGTAGTATATTTCAGAACTAGACCATTTAAGGCCTTAAAAGTGAGTAATAAAATTCTAAAATCAATTTAAGAACTAACAGAGAGCCAATGTCAGGAGGCAAGCACAGGGGTGATGTGCTCATGCCTCTTTGTCCCAGTAATGAGTCGGGCAGCAGCATTTTGGACCAGCTGGAGACGATGGAGGGAGCTTTGACTAATACCTGAGTAAAGTGCATTGCAGTAATCAAGTCGCAAATAAATAAAAGCAAACAACTTTTTCATCTTGAGCTGAAAGAAACAAGACTGAACAACACTTTTGACTCGATTATCAAAACAGAGTTTGACACCAAAAACCACACCTAGATTCCTAGCATAGTTGCATATTTTTTTCGCCCAGAAATAAATGGGAACCTCTACAATGCACTAAAGATAGAATCTGATGAATGTTAGTCCCATACTGACCATTTCATTGGAGTGAGACCATTTTTTTTAAAAACTTGACCTCATTTAATAGAATGACCCTTTTGTGACATGAGCAGTTTTCACAACAGAAGTGCTTACTCAAAGTCTTAATGTGTTTTTTTGCGAGGGATTTTTCACCATATTTTCAATTCCTAAATGATCAAAAATCGTTTATCGTAAATGTTTATTGCTCCTGATGTGAAGGTGGTACCTAGTATGGTAGCCACCAGTGTATGAATACGGTGTGGATGGGTAGTGTTGAGCTGTGTTGTACAGCACTTTGAGTGGTCGCTAAAACTACAAGAGCACTATATAAGTGCAGTCCATTTACCCCTTAAGACTGCACAACATAAACATCTGAATATGAATGTGAATTTCTGAATAAAATGTATGTTTAGTTACCAAAAGCAAACATTTGCATCAAAACCTGATATTTAAAAAAAACAGTGTTTTGAAAATTCACCATCTAACTATTCCAAAAATATATAGTTGATCATCTCCCCGAGAATTTTGAACAAAAATACATAAGCAACTTGACGAATAAGAGTTATCCCATATGGCATTTTGTACTTACCTTACCAGCTGTGGTCATTTTTGCAGCAAAGCTGAGTGTCAGAAAGTGCAGAAGGAGTTGAGAAAGAAAGAACTGCAGGACAGTATAGTGTGGAGGAGAGACCATGGATTTGAGGTTTAAATACTGCTGCAAGAAGAGGTTGTGCAAACATTTGGATGCAAAGGGAGTGAATGTTCTATGAGTCAGCGGTTATCAGCAACTATAAAAACTATGAAAAAGTACCTGATAACATGGCTGGGTAATAGGTGTGGATGATGTATGGAGCTGAGTTAGCACAAACAATCAGCAGCTGAAAATCATGCAAATATACCATAGTACTTTTGAGTATTCTACATTTCCTATTAGGCAATGGACCACAGGGCGCTAAGCCTACATTTTTTTGTCTCCAAAATTAAAGTTATGGACCACTTGCCCTTCACTGAGATCCAGTTCTCCCTTCACAGCCATCACTTTGACCAGTAGAAACACACAACGATCTGCTGCCGTAGACAACTGTATGACAACAACACCCCAGCATTTTTTATTTTATTTTTAAAGATATGTTTTTGAGCATTTTTGCCTTTAATGGATAGGACAGCCAAGTGTGAAAGGGGGACAGAGAGAGAGGGGATGACATGCAGCAAAGGGCCACAGGCTGGACTCGAACCCGGGCTGCTGCAGCAACAGCCTTATACATGGGGCACCTGCTCTATCCACTAAGCCACCAACGCCCCTCCCCAGCATTTTTAATGTTTCCTCTAAGGATGTTACCACACAGAGTAAAAGGGGGAAATGATGGTGTGAAACAGCAGAGGCACTTTGTCAACCCGCTGAGTTAACGTTACTGTCATTAGCATCAAGCTAGCAAACAATGGTACATCCTCACGGTCGGACATAAAGTAATAACATTAACTAATAGTGGCGGGGCTTTTATTCACTACAACTGCAGAGGCTCCATCTGCCATCTGCTGACGCTTTTAGGCGACTACAACAACATGTTGGCTGGCACATGAACAGACACAGTTCTGGCATCAACTTAAATAATAGTGAAAGTAATAATAATAGGACAAGTATAACCCGATGACATCACACACACCGTGAAAGACAACCGGGGATAATTGGTGAGTACCATCGTGTAGCGTGTACCAGGCATAATGCAAGTCCTGAGTCTGAAATATGTCTGTCAGCGAGTCCTACTCCACCTATTTAGACTCCACCGTAGACAGTGGCAGCATTTCTCCGACCACGTAGCGAGCCACAAGCTCCGTGGCTTCTTTCAGACTGATAGGTTTAACGTTATGTCCGTTATTAGAACCAAACGACAGCCGTTGCTGTTTCGGAGCTGAAGGACCAGCGTTCTGAAAGTAACGGAAGTAACTGATGTCTTGTTTGAAAATGTACTTAAGTATTTGATTACTCAAACAGCAAACTAACACGTTAGGTTACTCGTTACTGCAAAAAGTAATCAAAGTACTCTAACGCGTTACTTTGTAACTCATACCCGACTCTGGTTTTTAATCCCAGTTCATAGGAAAAAAATCACTTTCCAACCTGGTAGACCTATCGCTTCTTGGAGTAAAAGTCTAAGTGAAAGATATTATAAACATCAAAAATATAGATAAGGTCATATATGTCATATGTTTATACAGCAGATTAAATTATCTAAACAGATGGGGGCTGTGGCGTCCTTGTTTGTGTTGTGATGTTGTTGTGATGTATGGCACTGATAGTATACAAGCTTTCATGTTACTAGACACAAAAGTGATCTTGTCAAAGAGTTTTAAACTAGAATATTGACCAAATGTCTCCCCTTCTGTTCCTGAGTTAAGATGTTGAATCATGGCCAGAAAAGTGTTTCTGCAGGGCATTATGCTTTCACAGTGAAGTTGACATTTAACCTTTAAGATATGAAATGCCATCACTGTATCCTAGAAGAGGTTTGTGCAAAACCATAAAACATATTTTGTGATGACACAGTGACCTTGACTTTTGACCACCAAATTCTAATCAGTTCATCCTTGCATCCAAGTGGACGATTTTCCCAAGTTTGCGGAAATTCTCTGAAGGCCTTCTGGAGATATTACATTCACAAGAATGAGACGGATGCAAGGTCACAGTGACCTTGACCTTTGACCACCAAAATCTAATCAGTTTATTGTTGAGCCCAAGCTCGCATTGTGCCAAAATTTAAATAAATAAATAAATCTCTCAAGGTGTTCTTGAGATATTGCGTTCATAAGAATGGGACAGACAGTTGAATACAACCTGAAAACATAATTCTTTAAGCCATGGCTGTTGAGACAGAGGCATAAAAATCTCGAGGTAGAGTTCCCCTAGACCCCCATGGGGGTTAATAGTCAATACAAACCACTGCAAGTGAACTAGAGTGCTGCTCAGCAGCAGTGCACTTAGTGCAACCACGGCTGGCCATAGGATACATAAAAGAGAAGAGTCCTAGTTTGAACTCAGATGTACCCATGGACAAGCAGGTAATGGAAAAGTTCCCTTTCAGTCATGATCAAAAGCCTAGGTCAGGAAGGGACACAAAAGGGTGGAAACTAGGTGATAAGGAAAAGTGAGACCAGATGAGCAGGAAAGGAGTTACTGCAAATCAGGAGGGGGTGGCTGAGAGTATGAATGGCAAGGACTTGGCTGAAGAAAACAAAACAGAGACAACACAAGTTCCCTTGTGCAGCACCTCTCAAACACTGGGGCAATGAGCAAAACTCTCAAAAATAAACACAAACAAACAAAAAGAAACACTAATTAAAAGCCATTTTTATTAAAAAAAAAAGTTTTAGAGGAGTTTTAAAACTAAGGTATCTTGTCTGATTCTCAATGGGAGGTTATTCAACAACTGTGGGGCCCTTACGGCAAATGCCCTACTACCCTCTCTTAAGCCTTGCCCTGGGGACTGAGAGCAAGAGCTGGTTGCAGACCTGAGAATATGAGCAGGGGTATAAGGTGTGAGACAGTTGATGATGTTGGAAGGGGCAAGGCTGCTCAGTGATTTTAAAACAACCAATACATTTTAGAATCAATTCTGGACATAAGGCAAGAATAGGTGAAATGTGCTCATATCTTTGAGTTCTAAGAAGACCCCTAGGTGCAGTATTTGGCACAAGCTGGAGCTAGCTGTTTGGATTTTTGGGGCAGTCCAACAAATAATGCATTACAGTAATCTAAATGGCTGGAGACAAAAGAATGAATGAGAGTTTGCGCATCACAGAATTAAAGAAATTATCTGATTTGGGCAATATTCAAGTCAGTTCAAGCCTGAATAAAAAATACTTCCACACTTTTAACCTTGTTGGTGCAATGCAAACCTTGGAAAGCTAAAGTTTGACTGGCACAATCTCTGCATGCTTGAGGTCAAAACACTTCAGTTTTGTAATTGTTCAGCATTAGGGAGTAACTGGACATCCAGGACCTTATGGCTGCAAGACTGTGAGTCTGTGAATGGGGTATCTGAGGCAAAGTCTAATAGATTCATGGACAAATAGATTTGTGCATCATAAAAATGGAAAGAAATGTTGGGGTTTTGGATAACTTGACCCAATGGTATGATGTGGATAAGGAACACTAAAGGGCCAAGAACAGACCCTTGAGGAATGCCGCAGGTGATATTTGCACAGCTAGAGGAGACGTTCCCAACTGATACTGAGAAGGTTACTGTACATCACTCTGGCAAGACTTTAACCAGTCTAGAGTAGTCTAGAGTAGTCCCAGTCATGCCTCTCCAGTTTTCCGGTTAATCAGTTAATATGCCATGACCAACTGTGTCAAATGCAGCAGACAGGTCTAACAACACCAGATATTCAGATTTATATATTGCGAATAGGGTTGCACCAATTCATCAGCTAACACTGGTACCTGCTGATTTTCACATTGTTGACTGCTATCAGCTTATCCGCAAATGAGAAGACATGTACAGATGGCTGCAGCTGATAGTCATCTGCTGTGTCACATCATAACTATGGCTTTAATTAGCCACAGAGATTTACTGACTTATTGAGAGAGGTAAAACAGTATTTAAAGAAGCAGTTCAATATATTGGGTAATATGCTTATCCACTTTCTTACTGATTTAGATAAGAGGATCAAAGCCATTCCTATGACAATATAGTAAATATGTAACTGCTGCTTAGGATTAAGACTGGAAACAGAAGGAAACAGGTAACCTCAGGACAAAAGCCCTTGTAAAATGAGGAATGACTGTTTCACTTGTCTCCAGTCTTAATGATTAAAGATTTAAAATTCAGTGTTTTTAACTATCAAATAATGAGGAATTGCATGGTAGGTTCTGCTCATGTGTTTCTATTTAACTTTTGAGAACAGCTGGTAAAGATTTTGTGCTTAGAAGCCACTTTAAAGAAACTTGAAATCTGATTTGAAGACAGTGATCAAGAAGATGATGAAGATGGATGCAGGCTTGGCTAATCCATGGGCTCTTACTAGTATGTACACTTTATTTTGAAAACTGCTGTTTCCAGTTATAGTTGTATGGAGGAGCAGTTTAGACATTGCACACATTTGATACATTCAATGCATTTACATTCAGTTTCAATGATATTTCAAGACTTCTGTAGAGCCATTCTGACTAGAAATGATCTAGCAGAAGTTTCAAAAGGGAATTTCCAGAGGTGAGACCAAGTCATTGTTGCCCAAGTCTTTGCATTCAAATCCTAAGTCAAGACAGGCAAGTCCTAAGTCGAGTCCAATGTTCTCATGTAAGAGTTTAAGTTAAAATGCACTCACCATTTTAACAACAGGGTAATAATAAATGAATTTACAAAAACCATGAATGTTTTTTAAAATCTTGTATGTTTCTGATCTGTTGTTATATAATGTAAATGTGAATGTTGTTTAATAGTAAACAGAGTTCTTTGATGTTGTATATGACATTGTCATACATAACATAGTTTTTTTTTTATCTTTAGACTTGGGAAAAAGTTATCAAGTGTTTTCAAGTCAAAAGGTCCAAGTCCAAGTGAGCTGAGTTGCAAGTCTTTTCTGATTTTGTCAAGTTGTGTCCAAAGTCATCAAACATGTGACTCGAGTCTCACTTGAGTCCACAACTCTACAAATTTCAAACCACATTAATTCAGACATTGATTTCAAAGATAAACCTGAAGGGTTAGATTTCACAAACAGATATTAATTTGCTTGTAAAATAGAAGTTGTTATGGTTATTATTAGCTCCCATAGTGTTTCCTTTGGGTTTTGCTTACTGGATAGGGAAACCTTTAGTATATTGTCAATATCACATAGATTCAAGTGACCTAAAATTACTTAAAATACATCTGACACAACTTGTAACTGTCTTCCGTTAAATCTCACTGTCTTCATCAGAGAGCAACAGTTGCACATAAGGCCTGCAATAGACCAACAGGCAGTGTTGTAACGCGTTACAGTAACGTAACTACTTTTATTGGCTAAAAAGTAGTGTAACACGTTACTACTGAAAATATGGTAACGGAACGTAGTTACTTTGTCAGTTGGGCACAACGTTACTTTTCCCG
Source organism: Epinephelus fuscoguttatus (assembly GCF_011397635.1). Classification (NCBI taxonomy): domain Eukaryota; kingdom Metazoa; phylum Chordata; class Actinopteri; order Perciformes; family Serranidae; genus Epinephelus; species Epinephelus fuscoguttatus. Next base: position 33,452,069 of record NC_064765.1, on the reverse strand, counting down.
GGGACAGATTTGACGGTGACACTGCCTGTCTGCCTCAGCTGCGCATTAGGCAGGAACTGTGACAGTTGCCATGTCAACAGTGCAGACAGGAGCGCCAAAATCAAGAATTGTATGAGGAATATGGAAGATACACACGCCTCCCCGGATTATTTTAACGGTTTGTCAACCGAAGACAGGTTAGCTTATTGTAATAAGCTAACAATTAGCAACGGAGTGAGGTTTCCTGACCCGTACTTAATGTCGGGTCAGTGGGTCACCGACCCAACGAAATGGCCTAAGCTACAGTGGCCGGACATTTTTTTATATCTTGTGGAGAAACCCAGCGTTTATACGCATGAAAACTCAAGGCATATAAATCCCTTGATGTGTATGATTTTGTACTTTGCGGTCATGTCCAAGATATTGAATACCGGGATTTATCTGATGGCTTTTGTGCTCTACGGACCGAAGTACTGCCGAGCCAGCGACAAGGACACAAAACAGTAACGTTAACTAATGTACAAGACCTGGGCGATTCTGAACAAGTCGACCAACTATATACTGACAGCGTACTGCACTTGTATGGCTGGGTAAGTGTTGTTTAATGTAACGTTAACCTCGCTAGTCAGACCTCAGACATGGGCAACATACGACCCTGGAACCTCAAAGGAAATCAAAACGACCCCCAAAACATCAATAAAATGCAGCATTGTGTTAACAGAAACAGAACAATCATAACCTGCCTACCTTCTTGGTGCTGTGTGAACGGCAGCCTGTTGCAGCAGTTCCTATTTTGTGTATTTTAAATTGCTGCTGTGACATTGAAATTTCCCCCTGAGGGGTTAATAAAGTACCTACCATACCATACCAGAAGAGAAAATGAATTAATTTATTCGTGCAGGTCTGTAGCTTACTGCAAAGTATGAGTCTATTACACAAACACAGTCTCACAGTTACACACGTAATAACAGAACAGAAAATGATTTATTCATGAATATGACACTATTTGTTCAAAGATAGTGTCTGTGAATATTAATATTTTCCTCATTCAGTGATGCAGCAGGTCTGGCTAATAGGCTATTAGTCGTAGTAATCTGTCATGTAACAAATTCATGTAGCCTAGTTAACACAAATTAACTCTCACTCTTTAATCTTTATTTTATCACCAAAGTGGTAAATACCAGTGGGAAACTCGGATTTTTTCACATTTAGGAAATGAGATGGGGTTCTACCCAAAGTCAAGCACCATAAAAGTAACGTAAAAGTAACGCGTAATGTAAAAAGTTACTTTTCACAGAGGGTAACTAAGTAAAGTAAGGGATTACTTTTTTTTTTAAGAAGTAACGAGTAACGAGCAAACACTACTTTTTAAAAGTAACTTCCCCAACACTGCCATCAGGACATTAGAACACTATGCACATCAACAAGACAACATTCTTTTACCCTCCAAGAGTACTTTCTGAAAGTACAGGAACTTTTGGGGTGGGGTTTGCAGGGATGACTGCTACTTGACTACTGAAGTCAAGTCAACTTTATTCATAGAGCACATTTAAAAACAACAATCATTGACCAAAGTGCTTTAAAATGGATACAATTATGCACAACCAAGAAAAATAATCAACCAAGACAGTAGAGTTTGCCTTGAGCAAATTCAATGAAAAAGATGAATATCAAACAAAAACGTTCTCATAATGAATCACCAGAAGCTAAGGCAAAGAGATGTTTTTTTTTAGCTGGGCTTTGAATATATTTATAGAGGGTGAGGATCTAACTGTTTGTGGCAGGCTGTTCCACAGTTTCAGAACAACAACTGAAAAAGCTCTGTCACCTCTGGTTTTTAACATTGTAAGTGGGATGGAAAGCAGTGATTTGTCAGTGGATCTGGTGGAATAGGGAGTGAGGAGTTCTGAAATATAATCTGGTGCTAGTCCATGCAGTGCTTTTAAAAACAAATAAAAGAGTCTTAAAATCAATCCTATACTTTGCAGGTTACCAGTGAAGCAAGGCCAGTACAGGGGAAATGTGATCATTTCTGCTGGTACCAGCAATGAGTCTTGCTGCTGAATTGTGAATGAGCTGCAAGCGTGACAGAGCTGATTGGTTGACACCGGTGTAGAGGGAATTACAATAATCTAATCGGGAGGAGATGAACGCATGAACCAGAATTTCCAAATCTTATATGGACAGAGATGATTTAAGTTTTGCAATGGATCTTAGATGGAAGACGCTTGAGCTGAGAACTGAGTTGATCTGTTTATCAAATTTAAAGCCAGAGTCAAAGATGACACCAAGATTCTTTACGTGAGATTTTAAATGTGAAGACAGAGGACCAAGAGTCCTGGTAACAGAGGCAGAGATGTCTGTAAGGCCAAAGATGAGGACCTCAGTTTTGTCATGGTTCAGCTGGAGAAAGCTTCATGCCATCCAAGATTTTATGTCATTAATACAGAGTAGTAGTGAATTGATGCTGCAAGGATCTGATGGTTTCAAGGGAGGTACAACCGGGAATCATCTGCATAACAGTGATAAGATATACTGTATTTCCTTAGTATAGAGCCTAATGGAAACATGTATAGTGAAAATAAAATTGGGCCTAAAATGGAGCCTTGGGGAACACCATAGGAGATAGGAGCAGAGGAGGAGTACACATTACCAATTTGGACAGAGGCTGAGCGGCCTCGGAGGTAGGAGGCAAACCATTGAAGAGCCAGTCCCTGAATGCCAACAACATGCTCCAAGCACTCCAAGAGAATGGAGTGATCCACAATATCAAATGCTACTGAAAGATCTAAGAGAATCAGAGTGGCATAACAGCCCGACTCTAAGGATAATGGTAGGTGATTTGTTACTCTCAACAGGGCGGATTCTGTGCTATGATGTTTTCTAAAGCCTGACTGAAATTTGTCCAAAATGCTGTAACAGGTAGGAGATGAGTTGAGAGAAAACAACTTTTTTCCAGGACTTTTGATAAAAATGAGAGCTTTGATACTTTGATATTTTCTTTTTTGATGAGAGGGTGAATGATGCCATGATTAAAGCATGTAGAGACGTTCACTAAAGAGCTATTGATTATTGAGAGAACACTGGGCCCAAGAGTTCAACATTTCCTTAAATAGGTGAGAGGGGATAATATCCAAGGAACATGAACTCGGATTCATAGGTGAAATGATGTGTGTCAAAGCAGAGAGAGAAATTGAGTTGAAATTGTTTAAAGCGGAGGAACATGAAGATGGCTCTGAAGGATCAACAGAAGGAGGTACAATCTGGGAACGAATACTGTCAATTTTGTTGATGAAAAATCTTAGAAAGTGTTTGCAGATATCTGGTGTAGCATCATTAGACTTTGTGAATATTAGTTTAAGTACTGAGTTAATTGTGTCAAATAAAACTTTGGGTTTGTGGACATGTTTGGATATGATATCTGAAAAGTATTTGGATCTCTCTGCTTTGACACATTTCTGATAATTAAAAAGACACTGTCTCAGATGCTGGTAGGACACTTGTAATTTATCCTTCTTCCATTTCCTCTGTGACAAGGTTGTGGAGTTGAATCAGGGCTGAATTTTGGTTTTTCCTTTTATAATTTTAAGAGGGGCAGTTGAATTGAGAATATTGCTGCATATGTGATTAAAATTATTTACTTGCTCCTCTGTGCCTAGGGCACCAGGGGAAGCTTCAGAGAGGAGAGCAGAGGAAAAGGCATCAGAGAACCGATGGATAGTGAGGGGAGTAATAGACCTGGAGTAGCTGTGTGGGTGACTAGGTTTAGGAGCCTTGCAAGGAAGTGAGGTGGAGAACATAATAGGCCAATGATCAGACAAACCTGAATTGTTGATCTGGACAGATGGGACAGGGATAGCAGATGTTAAAATAAGGTCCAGAGTATGAACATGTATGTGAGTGGGCTCCATGACTGACTGTGAAAGATTGAAAGAATCAATTAAATTCAGAAAGTCCCAAGGGAGTGCATCAGATGGGCAGCAGACATGAATGTTAAAGTCTCTCAGCACATGATCAGAAATAACGAGCACTGAGGATAGGAAGTGTGAGAAGTCATCTATAACTTGGGTTGAATTTAGGGGGCCTGTAAACAAGTGCACAAAGAACTGGAGTTGATCTTTCAGTCTTACACAACATCAATTCAAAACTACTGTACTCATTAGATGACAGGAGTTTATAGTTAAAAACATCACCACAGCAACACCCCCTCCCTGGCAAGTGGTGCGCAGTGAGGTAAGAAATTTGTAATTTGGTGGACACAATTCAGAGAAGGAACTGACTTCACCAGATCTTTGCCAGGTTTCTGTGAGCAATAAAAAGTCTGAAGAGAGAAAAAAAAAGAGAAACACGACCGAGATGAGTCAGGAGAGGCTTTAGAGGTAGCCAAAAAATCCACAGAGGTCTCTCCTAATCTGAGGCCAGCAGTCCCATTGACAAAAACCAGTATGAAACAAAGAGAAGTTAGATTCTTTAATTTAAAATTTAAAAAAATATTTAGGACCATTTTAGAAGGGCATAACAAAACATTTTCTGATTGTTTCAGGGCAGTTAGTTCTAGAGCACAAACAACCATCAAATACTTAACAGACGATTTACTTAAGATCAGATGCTCGTAGTTTCATTTCCTCCTTATCATTTCATTCATTATGTCTAATTTGCAGTTGCAATTGTTGTTGTAGTGAGACAAAACCTTGTCCAGTCATGCTGCGTTTTCATACGCAGATAAAAAATAAGCTCAATAAACCTTTTAGTTCCTTAAAAGGTTGTCCCTTGGACTAAAAGTCCCAGAAACTTTGGGTCAAAACACAGCTTAAGATACCAGATAGCTCAGCTGGCTCCGCTCCACCCCAATGATGATGCCTCATCCTTCCCAGCAGGCCTCCAGGGCTGACCTCTGCCATCAAGAGACAATATCAGGACAGTGTCACATTAACCTGATCCAGACAGTACCTGGCTACTACTTCAACCAAACTGAAATGTTTAAGGACTATGTTCACTCTAGCTTATTTGGAAATTTAAACCTAAGAACAGGACCTCTTGGATTTTAATTTACCAGGGTTGAGATTGACTCCAATAATCCTGAGTGCCCCAGCTGCTTTACAGCAATGATTGCTGAAAGGCCCTACCACCCCAGGCCAAACACTGCGTAAGCTGACCTCATACTGACATAATATTATGTTAACATCTAGAGCAGACAAAATTGAGGCCAGATTATAAAAGACAGATAGCAAGCCATTTATGAAACTGTCTTCAAGTTACAAAACTGAGGGATTTTCAAATAATATTAACCTAAACTCAATGCATGTTGGGTAAGTATATGCTAATAAGCTAACAGTGTTTTTAAACAACTTGATACCTAAAGATCAGTTTCACATTTAGACATCTCATTTTTCATTACTGTTATGGCTGCAGCCGTATTGTGTAACATTTATATTTCTGTTACATTTATTGTATATTGTATTTTTATGTGAGAGTAAGACCTCTTCTTTTTCTGAGGATCTGTGCCAGTTGCCGCCTCTGTCTCCTTCTCTGAGTGGTTAGCCTCGCATCACCAGGCTCTTCATGTACGGGGAAGAGCCTGATTTCCATTCACTCTGAATTTTGTCTGGATTCTGGTTCCGGTCTAGAGAGTGGATCCGGAGTTCACCAAATTCACCAAAGTAAAAGTGTTCACCAAAGTAAAACTTTAAATTCTGGTGCACCATCGAATTACAATAAAAGAAAAAGGTTAACTTAATGGCTTGGGGCTTTTCTTGTAAATTATATTCTTTAAATTAAAAAGATTCACTGCATTTTTATTAGCTTGGTGCTTTTATTTTGACGGAAAGGCGCATCCATCGAATTCCGGATCCTGTCTCTCTCGCCCTGGTTCCTGTTCCTTACCAAAACAGCCACTAAACGGCCCCAGACTGTACTGAGTGGTGGGTTCTGGCTGGTCGTGGCTGCTGCTGATTGGCTGTTGCGGGGGCTTGGCCTTTTTAAACCCCAGCAATCTCTGTCAAAATCTGAGGGTCGTTTGACAGCAGCGTGCCTCCTCGTCCCAACGCCAAACCTGCCTGTGCCTTCGTAAATTGTATCTTTTGTGTTTTCTAACTGGAGAGCGGTGATTGTTGTTTGTATCCTGCCGCTACGAGTGGTGAGCCTTTTGTCTGTAGCCGATAACCGTTGCAGCGTTAACAGCACTTAGTTGTCACTTACACATTACTTGTACATAATTGTATATAGCACAAAGCAGTAGGGGTGAGCTGCCATTTATTTTTGAACTGTTTTCTCCTGTTTTTGTTTAGTTTAGGGAGTTAGGTTTAGTAATTGTATTTTTGTTTCTTTTTCTTTCACGTAGGGTTTAGTTAGTTATTTTGGGAAAGATATTTTTTTTTTATTTGTTGTTTTGGCCTGGGTTCACCCTGAAGACAAGCTTCCTTATTTGTAAATTGTACTTCTATCTGTGTGGTGGTGAATAAACTCACCTTTTGTCGTGCATTACCTTGTTGGCTCATTTTTATGTTACACTTCCCGACCCCTAGACGGCTGCGTAACAATTACTCTGAACTATGAACTCCACAATTTTGTTGACATAACTTGAAATTGGGTTAAATACATTTACATAATGTGAAAAGACAAGTTGATTTAACTGATTATGAGTGTAGAGGAATCTGGTATAATGTAAACATGGATTGAACTCTTGATGTAGGGGAATAAATGTAAAAGCATTTTTTTTCCTACTACACTCACAAAGATGAGATGAGAAGAACATAAGTGACTTAGGCCTAGTCTGCTGGGGGACCTCCTAAAATACACCAAGCCCCTTCTCTCCTTCTCTCTCTCTCTCTCCTCAGTTTTCTGAAAAGTTGGTTCTTCTTCACTTGCTAACATTCACGTCCTATTACTGCATATCGCTAACTCGGCTTTACTACACTAAGCTTCTTCTCCGGAGCCTTTGTGCTCCACTGTCTCGCAGATAAACTCATATCGCAGCGGTGCCTGGATGGTGTGTGGTGGTTGTGCTGCTGCCGTGGTCCTGCCAGATGCCTCCTACTACTGCTGTTATTACTAGTCATACTTTTACTGTTTTTAAACACATATAATTATTATTGTCACACACATAAACTATCAGATATTAATATAAACTTAAACATATTGTACCACAATTACCGCTACTATTATAATATTATTACTAAAATTAATGTTATTGTAGCTACTGTCATTACTGTCTGCCCTGCATCTCTCTCTGGCTCTGTCCCTCTTTATGTTTCATTATGGATTACTGCAAATTTATCATAATGATCTGTTCTGTACGTCATCTAATGCACGTCTGTCCATCCTGGAAGAGGGATCCCTCCTCAGTTGCTCTTCCCAAGGTTTCTACCATTTTTTCCCCTCGTTAAAGTTTTTTTGGGGGGAGAGTTTTTCCTTGGGGTTTCTACAGCATTGGTTTTGGGATTCTTATTATCAGTTTGACAGATCCCAGAATCCACTTAACTACTGATATTACTAATTATATGACACTGACGGGGAAGACAGGGGGGAATTCAGGTTAAGGCTCTTGTAAACAATTGTTCAGGTTCCAATGCAGGTCATGCTTGCACAAGTAAATGTATAATCTGGAATAACTAAAGATGCAAAGTTCATTGTTAGTGTTAACGCTTTTTTTTAGGGGCTGAACATTACATGTTGTAGATTATTAGCTTAGTTGTTCAAAGTCTGTGTTGTGCAGCAGGCTGCTCAGTGTTACCTAAGGTTAAGGACACTGGCATTAATGTTTTATGCAAGATTTGATTGATTGTATCAAAATAACATCTCCAGACAACACAGCATAAATTTACAGAGCAGTTATGCATGCTGTAGCAGACCAAAAAAAGAACAACAAAAAAACTATTTGATGACAGTTGAATTTTAATGATAATAACTTTAACACTTCCTGCCAAGTTAAGCAAACACTGATACAACTATGATGGTCTGATTAATCTGAACTAAAACTGCTGGACTGACAAGAACACAAACAGGGAGGCCACAGATCCCATCTGTAAAATGCCAACACTGAAAAGTGTTGGGTGCTCGAGGTCAGGTATGTATACTGTGCATAAATTGTTAGATCTCTTTATTATGTGCATTGTATTTTGTGCATGGATATTGTTTTGAAATTCAGTTCAAGTACAACTTGGCTGCAAGTCATTAAATGACTTTTATGTCCCTGAAAGCAACACAGTGGTCTTATTGTGGAGAAACACTCAGGACTGTCCGGATGCTGTGAGGCAAAAACAAAACAGAAGTTACAAAACTTGCATGGATTTATTCTTCATCTGTGTAGGTGGTTATGAAATCGTGAATGGTGGAGAAAGTGCAGTGGAGTGTGAATCTACCATTTGCCGTGCTTCATCAGTTCAATGGCATCATTGACCTGGGCCAAAGTCATGTTGTGAGTGATGAACTCATCCAGCTTCAACTTCTTGTCCAGATAGGCTTTAACCATCTGAACCACACCATCTTTACTCTTAAATCCTGAACAACACAGAACAATGTCACCAAAGCTATCTCACCAAGCAAAAACAAAGTCTAAATCTTCCTGGTAATCTTCCTTTGTCTTCTGTGACCCTCAGCAAGTTAGGATTGTGCAGCTGGAGCTGTTACGCCCTCCCCTACTTTTTCTCTCCTTTCTGCATGCTCACAGCAGAAAAGCCTGACTCTTGCAAGCTAACTTTTTCAGGCAGCAAAGGGAACAGCTAACTCTGTAAGGACACACAGAGCAAATGGGTTCCCCTTACGTTCACCACTTGAAGACAGTACAGCAAAGGCTGCTCTGGAACCATATTTCTTTTAAGCCAGGTTCATCCACAATAGACAGAAGCACCAGCTTACAGGCAGCACAACAAAGCAATTCTTCCCCCATTCATTGACTGTGTTTACAAGGTCTTTAGTATCCCGGTTTTGAGGCTTATCCCAGCTTTGAGCATATGCGGGATATGATGTTTACATGGAACACAGAGAAACCCAGTTATTCATATCCCTGTATACATGATAAATACCAGTAACCCGTTTTCTGATCACTGCATCCTTTCTGCGCAGGCGTGTGTTACGTCTTTTACATCTTTTGTTTACAACAGATTGTGCAGGAAATGTGATATATTTATTATATTTAGAAGTAAGACAAAAATGAGACCTCTGTGGCTTCTAGTGGGCTTAGCGAGGTGGAAAACCAGCATCACGTAGCTTGTCTGCAACAGACTTGAATAGGTCGGCATTTCTGTGTCTTCTGCTGTGTCTTCTCTTCGTCGCTCCAAAAATGGGAAGCTCTCGTTGCCGCCATGTTGCTTGTATATCTGGTGCATCACTCTGGTGCCTGCTCACACGGCGGGCAGCTGTCAGAGACCAAGATAAGGTGTATACATGCTTCAGTATCCCGGCTTCTGTCGGAGTACTCCAGGTGTCAAAACCAGGTTTCTTGAAACCGGGAAAAGGGCATAACCCGCTTTCTGAATTCGGGATATGGTGTTTACATGCACAAACACAAAAACGGGATACTTAAAAAACCAGTCAAAACCAGGATACTAAAGACCTTGTAAACACACTGTCTGGTAACATAAGAACTGGGCAAAGCATTAGTACAATAGTAAAGGTTAAGCGAAGCAAGACCGTTATCTTTGGTCATGTCATGTGTAATACGTTTGTAACATTAATTTGATGTTTTGAATTAGTTATTGTTGTGAACCAGTCAGTATCTGGTGTGACCACCATTTGCCTCACACAGTGCAACGCATCTCCTTCACATAGAGTTGATCAGGTTGTTGATTGTGGCCTGTGGAATGTTGGTCCACTCCTCTTCAATGGCTGCGCGCAGTTGCTGGATATTGGCAGGAACTGGAACATGCTGTCATATACGCCGATCCAGAGCATCCCAAACATGCTCAATGGGTGACATGTCCGGTGAGTATGCTGGCCATGCAAGAACTGGGATGTTTTCAGCTTCCAGGAATTGTGTACAGATCCTTGCAACATGGGGCCGTGCATTATCATGCTGCAACATGAGGTGATGGTCGTGGATGAATGGCACAACAATGGGCCTCAGGATCGTCACGATATCTCTGTACATTCAAAATGCCATCAATAAAATGCACCTGTGTTCGTTGTCCATAACATACGCCTGCCCATACCATAACCCCACCGCCACCATGGGCCACTCGATCCACAGCGTTGACATCAGCAAACCGCCCCCCCACACAACGCCTCACATGCTGTCTGCCATCTGCCCTGAACAGTGAAAACTGGGATTCATCCATGAAGAGAACACCTCTCCAACGTGCCAGACGCCATCGAATGTGAGCATTTGCCCACTCAAGTTGGTTACGACAACGAACTGCAGTCAGGTCGAGACCCCGATGAGGACGACGAGCATGCAGATGAGCTTCCCTGAGACGGTTTCTGACAGTTTGTGCAGAAATTCTTTGGTTATGCAAACCGATTGTTGCAGCAGCTGTCCGGGTGGCTGGTCTCAGACGATCTTGGAGGTGAACATGCTGGATGTGGAGGTCCTGGGCTGGTGTGGTTACACGTGGTCTGTGGTTGTGAGGCCGGTTGGATGTACTGCCAAACTGTCTGAAACGCCTTTGGAGACGGCTTATGGTAGAGAAATGAACATTCAATTCACAGGCAACAGCTCTGGTGGACATTCCTGCAATCAGCATGCCAATTGCACGCTCCCTCAAAACTTGCGACATCTGTGGCATTGTGCTGTGTGATAAAACTGAACATTTCAGAGTGGCCTTTTATTGTAGCCAGCCTAAGGCACACCTGTGCAATATTCATGCTGTCTAATCAGCATCTTGATATGCCACACCTGTGAGGTGGGATGGATTATCTCGGCAAAGGAGAAGTGCTCACTAACACAGATTTAGACAGATTTGTGAACAATATTTGTGAGGAAATGGTCTTTAGTGTGGATAGAAAATGTTTTAGATCTTTGAGTTCAGCTCATGAAAAATGGGAGCAAAAACAAAAGTGGTGTGTTTATATTTTTGTTCAGTGTAAATATCCTTTCCACTAACCCGGAACCTTAAATATCATAATCACTTACACAGATACTTAAGGAAATTGGCTTTAAATATAACAACACACAGAGAGGGAACTCAAAGTTCATGTTTCCTTTGTCCTCTCCACATGTGGTCATGCAAAACCTCCCCCTTCCTCTGAGGTCATTTTTGATATAGTTATCCTCTGTGTATCTATCTCTGGTGCCTGCCATTTTCACACACACACACACACACACACACACACACACACACACACACACACACACACACACACAAATTATTATTAATTAAAATTATTATATTACATAAATAAGTACTTTCTGAATTATACTTGCTGTCTGTTTAATATTGCACAAGTATAGCTTCTGTGTCAACAACTCCAAAATCCCTCTTCCTTCACTACTGACAAAGTCATTTTGGTTATAGTTATCAAATAAGTTATTAAAAAGCATTTCAAATTCATAGTTTAGTGTATATTATGAGATGGATTTCATCAACTGGTTATCATTTTTCACTTTTCGGGAATGGTGCCACACGAGGTGATTTCATGCCAATTAAATTATATAAAATAACATAATCAATAAATTTCTGATAGCCATGTGTAAAGCCTTTTGGTTACTATCACAGTGCAGGTGGTGGTTGTAAAACAACGGGATTTAATTACCACTAAACAGAGGTGTGGACTTGAGTCACATGACTTGGAATTGGACATGACTAAGCCAGACTCAAGTCACAAATTTGATTACTTAAGACCCGATATGACAAATAACAAAAGATTTTCAACTCGACTTGGACCTTAACACCAATGACTTGTGACTTCACTTGGACTCAAGCCTTTTACTTGAAAATACTTGATACCTTCCCCCAAGCCAAGATTCAAAAATATGTGTTTTAAAAAGTCTGCTACAATTGGTTCATCTCCTGAATTAACTAATATTAATGTTATTTATTCCCAGAAAGTCCATACTTATTGTTTTAGTCAGGTAAAAAAAAAGAAAAAACTATGCCATAGTCAACAAAAAACTAATTGCAGTATGCACAACTTGCAAGTTCATAATTAAATACAGAGATGCAACAACCTCTGACAAACTAGTTCACACAAAGAGATACAACTTTAAAAAAAACATTTGTGATTTTTGTAAATGTATATAGTATTACTCTGTTATTAAAATGGCATTATAATTGGCAAAGACTGCATTAGCACTTGTTAAAGACTAAAATCAAAGTTTAGAACTTGGGACTTGGGATTTTACTTAGGACTTGCAAAACAATGACTTGGTCCCATCTCTGCTATTACGACTGATGGCTTTACCAGCTATTAACAGGTCATGACAACCCAGAGGAGCTCATCCTAGTTTTGCTGTTGCTCATATTACTACAATTACTGTTAAGACCTGCCCTCCTGAGATTGACAAACAGCCAAAATTACAAATGCCAACCTGAGACTGAAAGTTAAAGTAATGTCATTACTTAGTGGGGATGGTCATGTTTGACTGACAAGCATCTCACCTCCAAACGAGGAGCCCTTCCATGTGCGTCCAGCAATGAGCTGAATGGGTCGAACAGAGACATCATACATGTCATTCCAGCCAACAACCACACTGACACCCCAACCTTTCACACAAGACTCCAAGGCACTGCGCTAGATGGAGAAACAGCACAAAGTCATTTGCCACAGGATTTCAAATACACAGAGCAGCTGAGAAAATTTGTGCTTATATATTTGGAAAGCACTTCTTCTTGGGAAAGAATCTTTTATATAATGAGCCTTCTTGAGCCAATTAACATCTTTATGCAAACCTCTCTGTCTGCCTCACCATGACTTCCACTTTCCCAACACATTCCAGGGAGTAGTCCACTCCTCCGTCAGTCATCTCAGACAGCACTTGACTGATTGATTTACTGTGATCCTTGGGGTTCACAAAGTCAGTTGCACCTAACACCTTGGCCTTCTCAGACTTCTCTGGATTGATGTCAACAGCGATGATCCTCTTGGCTCCTGCAGCCTTGCAGCCCATGACTGCAGCCAAACCCACAGCTCCCAGGCCGAACACAGCACATGTTGAGCCCGGTTCCACCTAAAGTAAAACAGACTTTGGTCAACATGGCTCTTTAGGTTGGACTTCTTCATTCATTCATCTTCTAACCGCTTCATCCTCTTGAGGGTCGCGGGGGGGCTGGAGCCTATCCCAGCTGACATCGGGCGAGAGGCAGGGTACACCCTGGACAGGTCGCCAGACTATCGCAGGGCTGACACATAGAGACAAACAACCATTCACACCTACGGTCAATTTAGAGTTATCAATTAACCTAGTCCCCAATCTGCATGTCTTTGGACTGTGGGAGGAAGCCGGAGTGCCCGGAGAGAACCCACGCTGCTAACCACCACACCACCGTGCCGCCCAGGTTGGACTTCTTAACTCTTAAAATACCAGTTCTTCCTAAATACTGTGTTGTCAAAGACAGTACGTTTCATTTCTGATGTCTGATGTTTAACAGAGTGGTGTGGGGAGAATTCATAACTGTAGGTATTAGCCTTCAACAGGACATGTTAGACTATCCCCAACAGTCAAACAAACACACCTTAGCAGTGTTAACTGCTGCTCCATATCCTGAGCAGATCCCACAGCCGAGGAGACAGACTTTGTCCAGAGGGGCAGTGGGGTCAATTTTAGCCACAGCCATCTGGTTAACCACAGTGTACTCAGAGAAGGTACTGGTTCCCATAAATGGCAGCACCTTCTTTCCCTTACAGGTTAACCTGCAGTTTGGGTCTGCCATCACATCATGGCGATCAGAGAACCTGAACAGAGAATTGAGTGAAATGGAAATACAACATGAGCCTCAATTTTTGCTTTGAAAACTTTCCAGTAAAGGGTGCAACAAAATTTCTTTAACATGAGCAAAATATGCCAAACAATGAAAAACCAAAGACCCAAATAATCTGTTCTGTGTCATCATCAGACAACGCATAAAGGTGCTCCAGTGAATGTAGACAATGTTCCTTTCCCCCCTTAGATGGGCTTATCACTCTATGAATACATCCTGGATAACCGAAATTAGGAGATGAAAAGACAAAACGTAGCTCACCATCCTTTATCACAAATGTTAGTTTTGGGACTCTTACAGAAGCGACATTCTCTACACTGGTAGATGAACAAAGGAATCACCCTGTCTCCTGAAAGACAAGAACAATGCTGCCATGTCAGCTTGCAAACAACAAATCAAATATCAGACAGTTAGGTTGGGCTGGATGGCACAAATAGGCCTTGGTCTACTCATTGCTAGCATTGCTGCCACAGAGTCTGACAGGGAAAAGAAAAAAACTAACTAACAAACTAACTAACTATTAGACAAATTAAACTGTTGAGGTTGTTAGCTTTAACCTGGTTGAAATTCGGTGACTCCAGGCCCAACACTCTCTACAATGCCAGCTCCCTCGTGGCCAAGGACTGTTGGGAAGCCGTCTCTAGGCATGTCCTCAAGCAAATGATACAGGTCCGTGTGGCATACTGTGGTTGTCACAATCTGGACAGAAGACAACAATCTCATACTGAAAATACTGTTGCTTGTTTCTTTTGAACAGTTGTGCGAAGTGTGTGTAGTAACACTTTACTAATCATAACATTACAATAATTTAGTGGAGCACATAATGTTCACCAAGGGCTGTCCTGGGGTGAAGAACACACAGACAGTTTGTGGGGTAACAAAAAAACAAGCATATTGAACAACAAAATACAGAAAGGCAAGAAAATACAGTTTCTTTTGGTAGCACTACGCTCTGTTGACGAATGAAATAATCATACAGTTAGCAATGGACTTCACATGACAGGATTCAAATCTGCAACATTGGAAGACAGCAAAGACTATACTGTAACTGGCATCACAAGCCCTCTAAGCCAGGCTCATCCATAACAGACAGCCGCTGTCTAACAAGCAGTGCAGCTGAGCAACGCTTCCCTTCATTCATGGACTGGTAACATAACATAACAACTGGGCATAGCATTAGCACAGCAGTACATGCTAAGCAAGCCTGTTACTGTTTGTAAATGTATGTGCAACATGTATTGATTTAAAGATCATCAATGAGTTATTGTTGTGATCATTTTGCAGTCAGGTTATTGGTTAGTTGGCTTTGTCAAAGTGAAATTGATTTTAGTTTGCTAATGCTTCATACAGACAGAGTCTTGCATAAACTGAATATATTTTATACTAACTCAGGTACCTTTCACAACATAGACCACACACACATATACTCTAATCTGACTTTTAACATAACTACACTCAAAGTGGGAACTATTGTAATTTGTGTTTTATTTGGCTTGCTTCACTGTGAATAAATATCTTTGGAATCATACTTGCTGTCTGATTAATAAAGTGATTGTATAAGTGTTTTTTATGCAGCTAAATTAATCAAGTGGCTATCATTTCCCTTTTCAGTAAGAGTCATTCACTATCCCTAACTCAAAAGTGCAGTAAGATTGTGTACATGTGTAAATAAACATCTCTCACCTTAATGCGGACTTCATTGGCCTTGGGCGGGGCTACCTCAATCTCCTCAATCACTAAAGGCTTGTTTGGCTCCCAGGCTACTGCTGCCTTGCATTTGATGACCTACAGGGCAGTGACACCAGCATAAAATCTAACATTACTGGGTGCTGCAACAGTTAAACTATACTAGGATGGGTTTCTGTAAAGGTGCTATTGCCGTTTCCAGAAACCCTTCAAGCACTGCTTGCCTTGCCTTGTTGATAAAATGTTACTATCCTCCATACTTTGATTTCAAGAAAAACACTAATCTAGAAACGTATGTGTTAAAAGTGGTACAGAGAAAAGTGGTGTCCACTTCTATGACACAACTGCTCCTAATGCAGCAAACATACATTTAAATGTACACTCTAATTTTGATTTAAAGGGACAATGCGTGACATTTTCAGTTGTTTATTGGCAAAAATCGATGTGTGCATTCATAAATATGTCATCACTGGTGTACTATTACCTCCACCAATAATCTGACTTATTCTCGTAAAAGGAGAATTTCGGATATGTTTGTACATTGTGCAGATAAGTCGTCGGTAAGTCATCTTGAGAATACATCTGCCAGCAAGGGACATACAGCCCCGCCTTCAGTGTTTTCGTTGAGAGCCAGGCCAGCGCTGCCTGACTGAGAAGCCGAAGGAGAGGAGCAAGAGGTGCTTCACTACTACCCTGGCACAACTGCAGCATAACAAAGTCCCACTATTTGAGCATAATGCAGGATCGTGCATATGCAGCATCACGGGAGACGGAATCCTCATCGCCAATATTGCCAAAAGGGAATCAGACAGGCAATGTGACCGACAAATTCAAAAAAACAAGGGTCAACGATCGGGGTAGCCTTTCCCAGGCAGAAAGAGCTGCTGATGGAGACAGTTAATGCAATCACAGTCCAGCGCCGCTGTTAGCTGTTAGCCCCTAACAGCAGCCAGCAGCACAACAGCGGCAAGTGGCTCAACCTCACACACCTCATCCCTGTCCTTGTATCACTGCGTCGCTGTTAGCGACACTGCTAACAGCAGCTAACAGCAAACATTGGCACAGCAATGCGAGGAGAAGGATGAGGTGTGTGAGGCTGAGCCACTTGTCAGTTGTCAAAAGACAAGACGTTATAGACCTTTTTCACAGCAGACATTTTGCCTCGTCATTGTAGGAAAAGCACAGGTGTATTAAATGGCATCAATGATGGCTGCATTCCACTCATGACAGGCTTTGACATTGTGCATGCTGGCACACTGGAATAGCTTACTGGGACACTAATTGGAACTCAGCCACTGTTAATGCTATCAGTTTCACCTGTGCTTTTCCTCCGATGACTAGTCAAAATGTCTGCTGTGAAAAAGGTCTATTGGTTTGTTTCGATTTACACCAACAGTCTTACGTTGTAAACACAGCCAGCATGGTGACGAGGGGGTTTGTCAACTCGCGTCGCGTGTGTCTGTGTAGGAGCCTGAATGAATACTCCATGTAGTATCGGATGACATGGTTTCATCAGTGTTATCATAGCTTTTTGGTACACAGCGGCTACAGTTGTTGCAATACGTGTTTGAAACAGTGAGGCTCTAGAGTGCGCCATCTGTTTGAATGCAATATATGATTTCAGCGTTAGATGGGAGAAATTTCTACACACTGTGGCTTTAATGTTGGGTGGCAAATTCAGTATCACTGAATAAACCACTGAGTAAATCAGTTGTTGCCACACTCGATAAAACGTTTGCCTTTTAAGTTTTGTTTTGGTCCTTTTTAAGTCCTTTTTTTAATTCCATGGTGGAACTGTGATGAATTCTTGAATGACAACACATTTTGCTAGCAGTAAAAATAATAATTCCAAGCAGTTTGAGTGAAATAAACAAGCATGCACAAAAAAAATATTCATAATATATTCAAGGTATATTATACAGGATTTTCCTTTAAAAAAAGAAAAGACAATGTGTAGACTAATACAGAATAGTTCCTGTCAATCATCACTTATGACCCACTAGAAGTTTGAGGCAGTGTATTTATCTGCAGTGACTCCTCTAGCTGCCCGTATTTTATTATCTATTATTTCAAAGGGTTTGGTGAGTTCCTGGATACACTGTCAGGTGAGGCTGGGACTTTGAAAAAATCTGGGGTTGGCTTTTACTTTAGCATGCAGTACTCTTTTCAAACAGTAACCTACAATTGCATAGTATACCTTTAATGAGAAGTGTTTTGCTTTTCTACCTACTATATTGACTATACTTATACTAGACCCTGAAACTTTTGAACTGAACTTATTTATGTGAATTAAAAATAAAACATGCATGTGCAAAGAGGATTATATTAAAACTACACATGAGAGCACCACTGCAACATGTTGTTGGGTATTGGCTTGGTGTATTCCATCCATCCACATCTTCACAATCTCATAATAATCTTTAAGTGAAATATATGAATGTGAAGTTTGTTGCATTGTTTTCTGATGACTGTTTTCTACCTACAACACTTGACCATAATACAATACTCAGAAAATCTCACTGAAACATTACAGTTGTACATAAGAGTACTCCCATATTGAAATATGTACCTACCTTACCAACTGTGGCCATTTTTGTAGCAAAACTGAGTGTCGCAAAGTGCAGAGGAATTTGAGAGAGAAAGAGCTGCAGGACAGTGGCGAGGAAAGACCATTGATCTGAGGTTCAAATACTGCTGCAAAAAAAGCAGTTATGCAAACATTTGGATTGAAAAGACTGAACATACAATGAACCAGTAGTTATCAAGAACTGGAAAAAAAATGTTGAAAGTGGGCTACATGTGGAGGCTGTATAGAGTTTGGTTGGCTAAACTATAAATCATTGTTCTGATTTTAAGATGACATTGTCTTGATGAAAACATGTCCATTTTAAAGCTAAAAAGTTTTTGTACTTTCGCACCTAACCTGACCTACTGCTTCTTGAAGTGCAATACTAAACAAAAGACGATAAAGTCTTGAAGATTATGCCTTCAAACTCTGAAATATTTCCTAATTACCACATCTGCAAATAAAACCCTCAAACCTTGGCACACTGATTTGACTTCAGTGGTATTCCATCACAAATCAGTCACTTACTGACCTCAACCCTTTAAATTTGAATGATTTTTCCCAGTTGACCAATATTAGATGGTATTAGAATGGGCTTTGATTAATCACAATGACCAATTATTCAGGAAACACAGGCCCTCAAAGTTGACCCATACTAGCCCACATATAAAGACACAAATCGTAAAGAAATAACAGTATCAGAAAGCTTAAAAACAAGTTTATTCAAAATTTCAATACTTTTAGTCAAAAATAAATAAATATGCAAATAAGGTATTTTTTAGTCATTAACTGTTTGTATATATTTTTCAACTATAGTTTCTAATATTTTCAATTTCTAATATATTTACTTCTAATTATGCATAGACACTTACCCATCCCTGTTTACATTTATTCATTTTGCCATTTCTGTAAACTAGGGCATTCATGACTGTTACATTGTAGTAGTCATCAGCTACTCCCAAAAAGTAGTTGACCAGTTGATTAATTGCAGGAGATGAATCTTTTTTTGCCATCTGATAACACTGATTAATTCTCATCAAAAAGTCTCAAATACAACCAGTAAAGAGTTAACTAATGTAGGATGGACTCACCTTGGGGCAGATAAAATAGCCAAGTCCTCAACTGGCTCTCATAGACGTTTACAAATAAGCTGCTTTCTGACTGGTCTTAACCCTCAGCAGGCTTGTCTGAGCTGGGGATACTGTTTGTCTGCGGTAACAGCACGTCTGCTTTCTTGCAGGGATAGTGGTTCTGTGTCTTATGTTAGATACTCATGTGCTTATACTTGCTATTTTGAGTACATCAGTGCATTCACACCAAGAAATATGACAAGATGCAGTGTACTGTGAGTACCCAGATGGTGCATTCATCAGAGTCAAAAAGTTGAGTGTGCAACATTGGACACTTTTCACCCTCAACAGTCCCTATGTTGCCTAATAGTGATGCGCAGGTCAACCCACAGCCAGCAGGTCCCAGGGGTCCACCCATGGATCAGGTGGTACGGGTAAGCTTTTTAGAAAATATTTCGGGTTTTGGGCAGGCGGATCATAAAGGGCCAAAACAGTGTTCTGAGTAAGTTATTAATAACTTACAGAAATGTTGTGCAATAAATCCAACTTCCATCTTCTCTTCCCCTCTCTCTGTCTCTCTCCCACAGCAAGCAACATCATCATTAGCGCTGCTGCGCTTAGGCTTTCTGTTATTCAGCTTTTGACCAGGAAAATCTGTTGAAGTCCGACATATTTTAAATTTCTACAGTCATGCTAACAGCAAACAAGCATTTCTCTGTTTACAATGAATCCGTTAAAGGCCATATCCCCGGTCACCCAAACAATATAACATTTTAGCATTAACAGAATAGAGACTTACTAAAAATACTAACTAAAAATAATTGAAATAAAAGACTAGAACAAAAGATACTCACCAACAAGCCATCCACTTCTCACAGCCCCTGCCTCCAAACGCGTTCCCACTGTACTGTTTTGCAAAATAAATGAGTCGTGGGTGCCTCCTGGGCCACAGCGTTAAGATATTGGGGGGAGTGGGGGCAGTCACCCCCCCCTCTTGGCCCAACTGTTGAAAAACGCGCGCTAAAGTGCCCTCTTGGAAGCCAAAACCCACGCTAATGTGCCCTCTTGGGAGCCAAAACGCGTGCTAAAGTGCCCTCTTGGGAGCCAAAACGCGGACTAAAGTGCCCTCTTGGCTGGTTAAAACATGATAAACTGCCCTCTTGGGTGGTAAAAACGTGTGCTAAAGTGCCCTCCTGGTTGGCAAAACACACTAAACTGCATTCTTGGGTGGAAAAAACATGCTAAACTGCCCTCTTGGCTGGTTAAAACATGATAAACTGCCCTCTTGGGTGGTAAAAACATTACTGTTGCAATGACTTTTATGTTGGGCCCTTTTTGATCTACATTGAGCCAGAACTATATCTCACAGAACCAGTTTGGATTATCTGGTGCTAATATGGTTCTTTTAGTGA
This sequence comes from Epinephelus fuscoguttatus, assembly GCF_011397635.1. Classification (NCBI taxonomy): domain Eukaryota; kingdom Metazoa; phylum Chordata; class Actinopteri; order Perciformes; family Serranidae; genus Epinephelus; species Epinephelus fuscoguttatus. The sequence goes on along the minus strand of NC_064765.1, from coordinate 33,431,503 downwards.
TCTTGTGTTTCCTTTCCTTCTTCCTGTTTCTCCTATGTATGTTTTTTCCACATGTTATGCGTGGGATTTCGTATATTATGTTGCATTTTTTGTAAATGTTTATCCTGTCTTTTGGGTGAACTAAAAGCCCCCGGGATACTACCAGCTGATAAAGACACGTCATGACGCACGTCAGATGACGCTTCTTTTTTTATATATATATAATTATTTTATTTTCATTTCTCAAACAACAAAAATTTCACGGTTGATACACGATACACGATTATAATAAAAACATCCAAAACGAGAAAACAAACGAACGAAAGAACAAAAACCCAGACACAAACAAAACCAAACAAAACAATTACACAAAAAAATAAATAAAAACACAACACAAATTTATAACAGACCCACAGCAAAAACAAACAAGCTCAACCTCCTAATTTCATGTCCTTTATCATTACATTACATTAATCATCCAGCGAATTAAATTTACTCATGTTAAACAGTTTAATAGATGTCCCTTGTTTTAAGCCATGCTATTTATTTATCCTACTGAATAAATTAAATATGACATCAGCACAGATAATTCATACCCAAACCGTGGGAGGAACCAGAATACTGTATTAGTTAAACACATTTGTTAAACATACAACTTTATGAACTCAACACTTGTAATACTTTTCCCCATATGTTTTCAAATTGAGTCACTTTATTTTTTTCAGTGGCTATAAGCTTTTCCATGTTCAAATAAAAAGACAGTTCATTTTTCCAGTGACTAAGAGAGGGAGGATATGTAAATTTCCAATGTTGTAGAATAAGTTTCTTTAATATCAAAGATGAGAAAAGAATGATCCATTTTTGTGGAAAATACATATTATTATTTGAAACATCTTGCAAAATACAAAGCGATGGATGGAGATGAAGCTTCGTACCAAGAGCCTCAGATAGCCAATTCTCTATTTCCAACCAAGTCTTCTGAACTTTATAACATTCCCAAAACGCATGAACCAGAGAGTCTGGGGTTCCACACTCTAAGCAGTTATTTGAAACCTTTCCATCATACTTATGCATTTTATCCCTGGTACAATATATTCTATACATTATTTTATACTGAATCAAACGTAAATTTTCATTGACTGTAATATCTCTTGTTATATTCCAACATTGTTCCCACTTGGAATTTATATCCTCCCTTCCTAAATCCTGGTTCCATAAACAAGTTCTAGATTTCAACAAAATATCAACCAAATATGACTTCTGCAAAATTTTATAGACTTTGCCTGTCAATCTGTGACATGTTTCAGAATTGAATATAAGTTTTTCTAGTTCACTATGTTGTCCTGAAAATTCTAAATCAAAACTTTGGAATAAGCTCCTCAGCTGCATGTACCTGAAAAATTCCCCATTAGATTGATCATATCTGCTTTTAAAGTCAGTCCAGGAAATAAATTTATTACCGTTCATTAAATTTTCAACAGTTTCTATACCTCTTTCCCGCCATGTAGACCAATTTAACACTTTATTCTGGAGAGTTATCCAAGGGTTATTCCACAATAAAGTTTGCTTCGGCAGTGTTATAGATTCCCTTAAAAGACTCTTCATCTTTCTCCATGATGCTGCTAAATTTCTAACCATAAAATTGGCAGAGGTATTTTTTTCAGCTTTGGAAAACAAATAGGAAAACAGGTTTTGAGGAAATTTTGGAAGCCACATCATTTTAAATAAATTTATTCTTCCAGTGATATTTAATGGAAGATTTGACCATTTATTCATTTCGGATTGCATGCTGTTAAGTAGTGGAATATAATTATCGTTGTATATCTGTTTCTTACTAATATTAATATTTACATCCCAAATACTTAATTTTAGAAGTCCATTTAAATGCCTGTCGTAGCGTATTTACTGTATTTTTGGATTTTCCTACTGCCATTACTTCTGTTTTTCCTAAATTAATCTTATAGCCTGACACCATTGAATATTCATTAAATATTGTAAGCAAAGGTTGAATAGATTCATCGAAATTATTTAAGTACATCAAAAGATCATCAGCAAATAAATTCAGTTTGTATTGTTCTTCTCCCATAGTGATACCAGTGATTTGCTGATCTTGTCTAATTCTCTCTGCCAGAGGTTCCATTGCTAAAGCAAAGAGAAGCGGGGACAGAGGACAACCTTGTCTTGTACCCCTCTCCAAAGTAAATTCCTCTGAAAGAACACTGTTGGTAAAAATTCTAGCTTTAGGGAATTTATACACAAGTCTCACAAAATTGAGGAATTCCTCTGGGAAATTTTTCCAAGACTTTAAAAAGAAAAGGCCACTTGAGGCGGTCAAATGCTTTTTCAGCGTCAACCGCCATAACAGTCAAATTTAAATTGTGTTTTTTAACATGCTGAATGATACCAAAACAAGTTCTTGTATTTGTCTGCAGACACCTGTTTTTAATAAAACCTGTTTGGTTTTTATGTATCAAGTCTGGTAGGATCTTTGAAAGTCTATTGCTCATGAGTTTAATTAATATCTTATTATCACAGTTGATTAAACTAATAGGTCTGTAATCAGCGGGTGATTCCCCAGATTTTCCTGGTTTCAGTATAACTGAGATAATTGCCTGATACATAGATTTGGGCAATACCTGGTTTTCTGACATATGTCTGGTCATTTGAATGAATATTGGAGCCAGTTTACTCCAGAATGTCGAATAAAATTCAGTTGGAAAACCATCCATGCCTGGTGCTTTTTTTAGTGAAAATGTTTTAATTGTTTGTAATTTTTCAGCTCCGGTAATCTCTGAACTTAAAATTTCCCTTTTATCCTCTGAGAGTTGTTTTAAATGGATTCTATCTAAGAAGGAACTTGGATCGCTTAAATTGCCTTGTTCAGATTTGTACAGCATTTCATAGAACGATTTAAAGGTACTATTGATAAGTTTATTGTTTCTTATGAGTGCATCTGACTCATTGTCTCTGAGAATTATTGTTGGTCTAGACTGTATTCTCTTTACAAGTGATGCTAAATGTTTACCAGATTTATTTGCCATTAAATAAAATGCTTTATTTGAATTAAATCTATAGTTATTGGTTCTTTTTGAAAGTAAAAGTTCATACTCTTGTTTTGCTTTGGCCAATTTGTCCCCCAGTTCTTCTTTTTATGACATGATTCCAAAGTCTTAATTTCTCTTTCTTTATCTTTAATTTGGGAATCTAAATCATTTTTCTTCTTTGACGAAAATGAAATTATCATTCCTCTCATGTAGGCTTTAAACGTATCCCAAATTATATCAGGGGATGGTGTATCCTGTTGTCCATTATTTACATTTGTGTTAATAAAGCTATCAATTTTTTCATTAAGAGATGACGCTTCTGAAGAAGACTGAAGTGACAGTCGAAACACGTCAAGGTAAATTACATCTCCTTAAAAACTCATTGTCTGGTAAAAAGAAACTTTCTATGCTTAATCTATTTTGAGTAGACAAAATGAACCTAATTACACTATTTGATGTTTTATATTGTCACATTTACTGGAAATGACATATAATATAGCCAACAGTAAGCGGGTTGTTATCAGCGATGGTGACTACCAGAAACTTTCAGCTCGAGTTTACTTGTTTGCTTGCTTGCTTGTTTAAAAAAGAGGTGAGTTATATAAAATCCAATGACAGATCATGAGCTGTGCTATAAAGCAGTAGAAAAGCGTGGTTTGTTGACACAACATTTTCTTTTTTCTTTTAAATGCTTTTAATTCATAGTACATTATAAGTCCTAAATAGCTGTAGTACTTATTCATGCCAAGGAATATAGGTTGGTGTTTCTACAGTGTTGGTTTTGGGAGTCTAAGTGTCAGTGCAACAGATTACATTGAACTGCTGATGTTATTATACTATGACACTGGAGAGGTTGAATGGGGGTAAAGTACAGACTCGTATAAACATTTTGTTCAGATCACAATGTAAGTCATGCTTGCACACTGTAAATATGTGATTAGGAATAACTAAGAGTGCAAAGTACATGATGGTGTATATGCTTTTTTATAGAAGCTGATAGATTATTAGCTGAGTTCAAAGTCTGTTGTGTAGCAGGCTGCTGCTTCATGCCAGATTTGGTTGTTTTGAAACAATGTCTTCAGAGAACACGGGACACATTTACAGAGCAGTTATGTACACAAAACAAAAAAAATGCCATTTGATGACAGTTGGACTTTAATAATAATTTCAACACTGCCTGCCAAGTTAAGCAAACATTGATATCACCATGATGGTCTGTGTAATCTGAGCTAAAACTACTTGACTAACAAGAACACAAACAGGGAAGCCACATATCCCATCTGTTAAATGTCAACACATGATTCCACAATCTGCTCTTAATCCACTGAACAGTGTTGAGTGTTCAAGGTCATACAGTACACAATTTCTCTTTATTATGTGCATTGTATTTTGTATTGAGATTCAGTCCAACGTAGCTGCAGGTCATTAAATGACTTTTATGTCCCTGAAAGCAACACAGTGGTCTTATTGTGGAGAAACACTCAGGACTGTCCGGATGCTGTGAGGCAAAAACAAAACAGAAGTTAGAAGACTTGCATGAATTTATTCTTCATCTGTGTAGGTGGTTATTAAATTGTGAATGGTGGAGAAAGTGTAGTGGAGTGTAAACATACCATTTGCCGTGCTTCATCAGTTCAATGGCATCATTGACCTGGGCCAAAGCCATGTTGTGAGTGATGAACTCATCCAGCTTCACCTTCTTGTCCAGATAGGCTTTAACCATCTGAGGCACACCATCCTTACTCTTAAATCCTGAACAACAGAGAGCACACATATGATAAATTGAGAGCAAATGCAGTAATACTGATTGAATGATTGCAGAGATCAAGTGTGAAGCCTTTTGGTTGCTATCACAGCATAGGTGGTGGCCTTACAGGAAACCTAAATGAACTCAACCCGGTTTTGTTGTTGCTCATAATCAGGGGCGTAGCCATCATTTCAGAAGTCAGGGGGACAAATTGTTTAGAGGTCTATTGAGTGATTTATCATCCTATCGCATTCAATTGCACCTCTCCTTAGCGGCTAAAGAACCACATAACCACAAACAGCCACAGTACAGCACCAGGGGACCAACTTTAGTTCTCTGAAATTATATAGAATTTTTTTCTCAGCCAGTTACAATCTCTCCTCACCTATGAGAACCCTGCATGATCATCCTTGCTGGCCTCTGGTCCACTGTCTTCTCCCTGACACTGCTCTTTATATTGTGGCAATAAAGATTAAGAAATATGTGCAAAGCAATAGTGAGCACAAGTTCTGTGCAGAAATTAAGGAGGAGTGGGTTTATTTCTAGCATGAAAGTAGCTAGCGAGTGATTTAACATAGGTGACAATAACATTAGTATTCTTGTTAACTAGCTTAACTTGATACATTGGCATCTATTAATTAGTCATCATTTAGCGAACATTATCTACATGCAACAGCATTACTCAACTTACACAGTTTGTTTGGAAGAAACTGTTCAAGGTTTTTTGCTTCTTGCTGGCTGGTTTACTGAACATAGTTAACACACAGCAGCACTGCCCAGCAGCACACGTTTTGTCTATGTGATTGATTCAGATCACAACACAACAGCAGGTGTATGCCGCCTGGCACCGCGTACTCATGGTGCGTTTAAAGACGGCTCGAAAAATATGTTACCACATGTTAAAAATGAATTTAATGGTTGTAACGGCTATTAAAAGTGCGGGGGACAGAGGGCACAGATACGGTGGGGGGGACATGTCCCACGTGTACCCCGCGGCAGCTACGCCCATGCTCATAATAGTACAATTACTATTAAAATCTACCCTCCTGAGACTGACAACCTATCAGAAATGACAAATGACAACCTGTGACTGTGTCATTATTTCAAGAGGATGGACAGAATTGACCAATGGGCATCTCACCTCCAAACAGGGAGCCCTTCCATGTGCGTCCAGCAATGAGCTGAATGGGTCGGGTAGCTACGTCATACACGTCTGTCCAGCCAACCAGCACGCTGACACCCCAACCTTTCACACAAGACTCCAAGGCACTGCGCTAGATGGAGAAACAGCACAAAGTCAGTAGGCTTGGAACCAGAGGAGTTTGAAGTCTGCAGAGCAGCTGAGAAAAATTGTGCTTTAACATTTAGATAACACTTGGGAAAGATTGTTTAATATAATGAGCCGTCTTGAGCCAATTAACATCAAATCTTTATGCAAACCTCTCTGTCTGCCTCACCATTATTCCCACATTCCCGACACATTCCAGGGAGTAGTCCACTCCTCCATTAGTCATCTCACACAACACAGCACTGATGGGTTTACTGTGATCCTTGGGGTTCACAAAGTCGGTTGCGCCGAGCACCTTGGCCTTCTCAGACTTCTCTGGATTGATGTCAACAGCGATGATCCTCTTGGCTCCTGCAGCCTTGCAGCCCATGACTGCAGCCAAACCCACAGCTCCCAGGCCGAACACAGCACATGTTGAGCCCGGTTCCACCTAAAGTGCAACAGACTTTGGTCAACATGGCTCTTTAGATTGGACTTATAATTCTTAAAACACTAGTTCTTCCTGAACACTGTGGTGTCAAAGACAGTACGTTTCATTTCTGATGTCAGATGTTTAATAGAGTGCTGTATGTGGAATTTGTTACTGTAGGTATTAGCCTTCAAAAGTACATGTTGGACTATCCCCAACAGTCAAACAAACACACCTGAGCAGTGTTAACTGCTGCTCCATATCCTGTGCAGATCCCACAGCCAAGCAGACAGACTTTGTCCAGAGGAGCAGCGGGGTCGATCTTAGCCACAGAAATCTGGTCTATCACAGTGTACTCAGAGAAGGTACTGGTTCCCATAAACTGCAGCACCTTCTTCCCCTTACAAGTAAACCTGGAGTCTACGGCTGCCATCACATCAGCGCGATCAGAAGCCCTGAGCAGAGAATTTTGTAAAATTAAAATACAACTTCAGCCTAAATTTTTGCTTTGAACACTTTCTTTTAGACGGTGCAACAAGTATTTGTCAGGGTGAGCAACATATGCCAAAACATTAAAAAACAAAGACCCAAACAATCTGTTCTGTGTCATTATCAGACAACACCTAAAGGTAAGAGATGAGAAGACAAAGATAAGCTCACCATCCTTTCTCACACTGGTTGGTTTTGGGACTCTTACAGAAACGGCATTCTCCACACTGGGATATGAACAGAGGAATCACCTTGTCTCCTGAAATTCAGAAACAATGTTGCCATGTCAAAGGATTTAAGGGCACGCTTTCAAGACCTAAAATCAAATGTCCCAACAAACAGGTTTGTTGGGCTGGGTAGCACAAATAGGCCTTGGTCTACCCATTGCTAGCATCGCTGCCATAAAGTCTGACGGGGGGTAAAAAAAACAAGCTGTTAAACAAATTAAACTGTTGGTTGTAAGCTTTCACTGACCTGGTCGAAATTCAGTGACTCCAGGCCCAACACTCTCTACAATGCCGGCTCCCTCGTGGCCAAGGACTGCTGGGAAGCCGTCTTTATGCATACCCTCAAACAGATGGTACAGGTCTGTGTGGCACACCCCAGTTGCAACAACCTGCACAGAGGACGACCACACTAAGAAAACACTGATGCTTGTTTCTTTTGAACAGTTGGGTATTGTGCTTTCTTTACAGCTGTATTCACAACTCAAATCATAGCAAAACAACTATAACTGCTGTAGACACTCAGGCCTGTCACCCATTTCTCCAAATGCCCAAGTGCATGTCTGGCTTACTTAACTAAAGTAGAAGCAAGCAACTACACCATCATCCGGACAAAGGCAAGCTAGCTAATGTTATGCTAATTGAATGCTGACAAAACGTCAGTGAATCATGCACAATTAATCAACCATTCAGAGGTTTGACATTAACCATGGCCTGTGGTCTGTGGCCATAAAAACTGGTCCTTATTTTCCAGCATTTTCTTTTCATAAACTTTTCTGACCAGAATAAGAGTAAATATTTGCTTATAAAGCCTTAGTGCTGCAATTGGGCCAGGTACGATCACTGGCGGAGAGTCATCTTATTTATCACCTCCACTGCACATTCATTAGAAGACATTAGTGTGATGATGTCTTTAAGGATTTCTGGTAAATGTAGTCTTAAAATCTTCAATAACCTCTTACTATTACAGACTCTCATTCATAATCTTTACCCAACAGTGCAGTCAGACATCCCAGTGTGTATGTGTAAGTGGACATCTCTCACCTTGATGCGGATCTCGTTGGCCTGGGGCGGGGCTACCTCAATCTCCTCAATCACCAAAGGCTCGTTGGGCTCCCAGGCTACTGCTGCCTTGCACTTGATGACCTACAGGGCGGTGACACCAGCATGCAGTCGCACATTACTGGGTGCAGCCAAACTAGGATGGGTGCTTTGCCAGTTTTTAGAAACCAGAGTTCCCACACTTTGTTAAGCATTATATTCAAAGACCTTTCAAGTACTTTCAAGGCCCACTTTCCTCTAATACAAGGACTCAATACAGATCAAGGTTAATAATCAATAATGCAAGACTGAGGATTCTTACAATGAGAAGTAGCAAGCTTTACAGAAGGTCACAGACAACAATTGCAGTCAATCTCAACAGAATTTATATGAAAAAAAAAATATATATACATACAAAAAATATATGAATTCAAACAATTTACATGACCCATGTCTGTTTATGTCATTTTCAAAAGCTTTCAAAGCCTTGATGCCTTCGCTTCATATTTATTAATTGCATAGTAACTTAAGTTTTCATTTTTCTGACACAGCTGCTCCTGGGGAAGCAAACCTCACATGAACTGCAGCAGTTTGAAGTCCACAGAATTTAGTGTCACTGAGTAAATTTTTTTCCTCTGTGGATCTAAAGTGAATTCTTGGACTTCAACCATGAGTTTTTTTGGCTTACAACTCCCTCACCTATGCCAGTATCCACAGTTGCATCCACAGTTGCGCAAAACTGCCTGCATAGTTTCAAACTGTGTGTCGGGTCAAAAGAGGACTTGCAATATGTCACAAGGCAGAGGGGACAGAAATACAAAGAGATTACTACATTATTTCATTATCATACTTTTTTATGTGAGTGAAATAAAACATACATGTGCAAAGAGGATTACATTACCACTGCACATGAGAGCACTGCAACATGTTGTCAGGTATCAGCTTGCTGTTTTCCATCCATCCACATTATGATACTTAAGAATCTCATAAAATGTAGGTTAGATATATGAATGTGAAGTTTGTTGCATTGTTTTCCAATGACTGATTTTCTACCCACTAGACCATAATACAATACACTGGAAATCATATTAAAACATCACAGTTGTACAGAAGAATACTCCCATACTGAAATATGTACCTACCTTACCAGCTGTGGCCATTTTTGCAGCAAAGTCGAGTGTTGCAAAGTGTTGAAGGTGTTGAGAAAGAAACAGCTGCGGGCCTGGAGGGTGAGGAGGAGAGACCTTGGATTTGAGGTTTAAATACTGCTGCAAGAAAAAGCAGTGACGATTTGGATGGGCAGGGACTGACTGTACTTTGAGTCACTGATTATCAATAACTGTAAAAGAAACTGTTAAGACAACAGAAAAAAAGGAACAACGATGTCATCAGTTCCTGATACTCACATCGGATCAACATATGTGGAGGCTGTAAACCATATGGTGCCTAAATCATGCAAATGCACTTTTTCAGATGGCAAAAGAGTATCTCATTACTCTTATATTCTTATACCCGCCTTCAAGTGCCACCCACCTATTACCACCGTGTACTTTATAGAATCAGTCATTATTTAAGCAATAAGCCACAAGATTTACACAAGGTTTTGATTTAAGAACACAATGCAGAGCTCAACAGATTGAAGCTGTCAGTATGCATTCTGTTAATTTTTAACAGGGGGGACCTTTTTTTCAGCATTGTCCCAAATTGTTTTGCACAATGTACGTTTTTATTAAAGTTTGTTGAAACTGCATGACCGGCAAGCCAGTATGCAGTACCTATATCTTTCAAGTACCCCACTAATAAATATCATCATACAACATTTTTATATACGTATATATATATATATGATAAAGTGTCCATACTCACTTATCGATTTATTAGGTACACCAGTCTGAATGGTGGAGAGTAAATAAAGGATGGGCTGTCTGATAAAATAAAAGTATTTTATCAGCTTATCTAGGTGTGCCAAAGATGCTGGCTGGGTCCAGACCTTTGAATCCACCCACTCCTCAGAGTTCCAGTTGACTGATTTAGCTGGCACAGTGACAGGAAACAGTGGTAAAAAACTATCATTGAGTGCTCTGGGGGGACTCGATTAGCCAATCAGTACCATGGGCTGAACTCATGCCTTTGTCAAGCTGTTGTCAAGCTGTGCACTTAAACCAATGAGGAGTATTAACAACAATAACGAGCTCTACAGACAAGGCTGACCGTGGGTGTTAAAGTAAATTTAGTTTATGGGCCACATAAAGGCTAATGTGATCTCAAGTGGGCTGGACCTGTAAAACCATTGCAGAATAACCTGTAAATAACTTCAAATGTTTCCCTTTCTTTAGTGTAAAGAAGTACATGCTAAAAACGTTCATCGTTTTCCAAAGCAGATGATGAACAGTCTAAGATGTCTTACAAAATAAATTTGTGCTACCATTCACATGTGCATACATTCCCACTCCTGTGTAGTGATGCTGGCATCAAAATCAAAAGTGGAAGCTGTTGAGGAAGCAGGTTAAGGTATCCTTTCCTCACAAACCATTCACAAATCTAATGTTTTGGCAGTGCCTAGTTGTAGGATTCCACCAATATTGTTTTAAAGGCCCTGACACCGAGCCGACGGCTGCCCATCCTTAAATGAGGGCAGTCAGTGGCTGTAGCCCTAGTCAGTTGCCCTTCTTCGGGTTTTTTTCAGCTGATTCAGTATGTCAAATTGGCGGCGGCGACGGAAGAACCCATTGGTGAATGAAATCACTCTGATTGGCAGTTCAGCTCAGCACAGGACAAGTGAAACGGAAGTGAGGATAGTAAACAAACAGCTAAAGTCAAAAGGGAGGTAAGATTATTTTTCTTTAGCCATTGAGCGCTTTAGCAGAAACGTTTCCTGATAGTTTGTGTTATTGTTTACTGGCACATGGTAAATATGCTGTTATTTCAACATTGGATTGTGTTGTTAATGTGCTAACTTGCGTCAAGTCTGTTTAAGGTGGTTCATGATGAATACAGACTACTGGCTTCTGAGCATAGACTGTGGAACCGGGGGGCCAGGGGGGCCATTGCCCGGGTAACTTTTGTACTCTGACATAGAGGGCTGCATTGGGACTGGGTCCCACCGGGTCCCGCGGGTCCCCATTAAACAGTAGAAGAAGAAGAAAAAGAAGAAGAAGAAGATGTAGCCTAGCGACAGGATGTCAACACAGGAACTTGGTGCACGTGCATGAGTGTTTCCACTCCATATTTATTCATAAATGGACAAATATGCCCTGAACCAGCTTTCATACCAATTTGCCACTTGCTCCACCTGTCTGTCTGTCTGTCTGTCTGTCTATCAGCTCCATCTGTCATGAGACAAACATGAAAGAAGACGTATTATTATTTGTATCCAGACCAAAAGAATCATGTCCAGTTATAATATACGTTATACAAAACTTCGGCTCTATATCAGGATATAAAATAAATTTTGACAAATCAGTGGCCATGCCATTGGGTGGTGAAGACCCACCATACTGGCTAGACTCTCCCTTTTCTTTATCTACCTCCGGATTCACATATTTAGGCATTTCTATTACTCCTAATGTCAAAAATCTTCTTAATTTGAACTTTTATAATACACTTAAAATATTAGAATTGACTTGAATAGATGGTTTAACCTACCAATTTCATGGATGGGAAGAATTAGTTTGATAAAAATGAATGTTACGCCTCGACTCCTGTACATCATGCAGATGTTACCATTAGACATTTTATATTATAACTGGGCCTGCCACAGTCTAACTATATATGAATGGGTTCACTGCTATTATAAAGGTGGACCAGAATCTATCGAAGCTTGGGAATGTACCCCTCTGGAAATACTGGGAGAACTCACAAGTATAAAAAGACCTCCAGTTAGAGCAACAGATAATCCTGGAACTTAGTAACTCATTTAAGGTATTTAAGGAAATTGGTGACCATACAGGCAGAAAGAATGGAGTTTCTCATCTAACCCTGCTTGTAAATAATAGGAACTTTCCTCCAGGTATTAGGAGCAGGATATTTCAGTCCTGGTTTGATAGAGGTATTAAAGTGATAGGAGATCCGTTTGAGGATAATGGTGTTCTTATGTCATTTCCAATGGTTAGAGACAAATATGGTGTAGATGAATTTTTTGCTTACCTCCAGGCTCGTAGCTTTATTAATTCAATTGATAAATCTTCTCAGATAAAGACTTTGTTAGGGCCATTCAAGAAATCTATCATACAATATAAGAAAAATAAAGGGTTCATTTCATATTTTTATGATAATTTCGTGAACGACGACCAGCAAAATATAGATAAAGTGATGGACCGATGGGAAAAGGACCTTCAAACGAGCTATGAAAAAGAAAATTGGAAAGAATGTATCCAAGAAGTTCACTCTCTGTTTTTATGTAATAGATTAAAAGAAATGCAATACTGGATACTACAGAGACAACATATAACACCACATATCTTAAGTAGAATTGACTGATTGATTCCATGAGTAACTATACCAGAAAGAATGATGAGGATTCATTCATAGGTGGCGCTATACTAAGCATTTCAAAATGAAAATTTTGCTTTTCTTGAGGTTGTGTGTATGCATGTTGTGTGGATGCATGTATGTATGAGGTTGCAGCTATTGTGAATTTGCACTTGTTCTTAATTTAATATGAACTGTGAGTGTGTCTAACTGTATTTTTCTTAATTTAATACATATTTACATTTTTAAAATCTTGTAATAATCATTTAAATATTTTGATTAATTTTATTGAATAAATGGTTGCTATGGCAACTAGGGTGCATTTTTGCGATGCCCCAATATCTAGATTTGTTTGAAATATATCCACCAATACATGTACCAAATTTTGTGCTTTCATCACAAAATGAACGATTGTTGTGATATATTGACTTAAGCCACCCTGCTATGAGGCAAAGTAACGGAAAAAGAGCATGGATATCAAGAGGCGAAACTCAATAGAATGCCCCATAGCAACAGTCTTGCCCATGGTTTTGTCCTACCGCCACCATTTTGGACTGTCAGCAGACCGCAGCAGACCCACTTGTATACAAAAACACACAGACAAACTGAAGTATATCGCTATTAATTATGCTTACAATACTCACCTCGTGATAGCTTGGTCACAGTTGCTTTTTCACGTTTTTGTAAAGCAAAATATAGACTTTAAAAAAAAAAAAAAAAAACGAAGAAAAATGGCCTAGATGGTATCTCTACATATTACATCCACTTATGAGAAGATTAACTTAATTACTCTTTCAAAATCACACCATAAGTCAATCTACCCCCTCCCCCTCCCCCCCAAAAATAAATTAAAAAAAACAATATTTTAACTAGAAACACATTAATGGCGATGTCACAGTCAGGAATAAAGATGTGTGTGTCTGTGTGTGTGTGTGTGTGTGTGTGTGTGTGTTACCTTCCCTCCAAAACTGGCATATTAAATGGATATTAAAACACTTTAAAACTTACACCTCAGGAGTTCTTACTTGTCGTGATCCTTCGGGAAATGGTGGAAGGCCAGGTGCGGGGTGTTCCACTGATAGTTGTTGCAGTTAATTGCACTACACTGTTTTCTTTTACTTTTTTTCTCCTCTCTCCTTGACATCTTGCATCTTGTCTGGGCGCAACAGTCCAAGCTCAAAAGTCCAAAATGGTGGCAGCGCTACCGCAGCGCCCCTAGTGGCTGTTGGCAAAAATTCAACGGCGCTTCACCTCTTGGTATCCATGCTGTTTGGTAACGGCCAGCTTTTATAAGTGCTAGCTCTCTGATGTACGTTGGGTGTGTCTGGGCCTTCAGACAGTAGTTTGATAGAGATTCTTTTGTACTGAAGCTGCTGATTAACAATATTTTGCACAATGTTCAGTATCTTAAAACTAGTCCATACCCATTGTTAGCTTTGTCACCTTCTACCTATGCCAATCCTCAATGCCTATGTGCAGTTTCACATAGATTGACCACGTCAGTGAGTAGAAAAACGTGGGACAGACAGAATGAGTGACTGACAGAATGACACACTGACAGTTTCTGTGATTATGTACAGCATACCATACCATGACTTAGTCATACCAAAAATTAGAAAAAACAACAAACATTGGGCCACAGGGGGAGCCACAGTGATCGGTCGCATTTTAGCCATTTTTAAGCATTTTTCTGTTGGGGTCCTGTTCTACATATCTACCAAGCTTAGTAAAAATCCATATGGCGGTTAGGCCTAGATAAGAAATTAGCTCTCTAGCGCCCCCATTTTGTTTGATGGGGTCAATAATGGAGGGGTCCCTTCAGATTATGGGTGGTCATATGCCTACAAAGTTGCGTGGTGATGGGTGAAACCCTTGAGATGTTATACACCTTTATGTGATGAGCCACGCCCTCCGCAATATTCATTGCCTTATGGAAGCTCAGTTTTAGTAAGTTTTCCAACTTTTGCCAAGAGGGAACTTTAGATATTGGTCCCTAGATTATGTTCACCGAGTTTCATGCAGATCGGTCAAACTTCCTAGGAAGAGATCGATTTAAAGTGTTTTTCAAAAAAGTCAAAATGGCAGAAAATCTATAAACCGGAAGTTATGGGTTCTTGGGGCAAATTTGTTCCTCATGAGGAGAGGCATCTCTGTGCAAAGTTTCATGTGTCTACGACATACGGGGCATGAGATATGACCATTCAAAGTTTGCAATTTCAAATGGTTGCTATAGCGCCCCCCTTTGGCCAATTGATGTAATATTGCTTCATTTGCATCCTCCCATGACCCTCTACCACTGTGCCAAATTTCACATGGATTGACCAAGTCAGTGAGGAGAAAAACGTGGAACAGACACACACACACACAGAGTTTTCGTCATTATATAGTAAGATATGACCACATTAAGTATTTATTGTTTTTTTAGAGAACTGTAGTCTGGTCAGGTGCATCTTATATGAAGCTGGCTACTGACTGCACCTCTTAGCTCTCCTTATTCATTTAAATTAGGTGTGCAAAGTCATCCAGTGGGCTGGATTGGATCCTATGATGAACTGGTTCTGGCCCGTGGGCCTCATGTTTCACGCCCCTGCGATAGATGCTGTTATTACGACTGTTCTAAATCGACATGTCTTCTTAATGTCGTAGGTTGTTTTACTTCGCTCCGCTTTTTTGAAAAAAAACAAAACAAAACTGGCAAAACAAGTATGTTGACATGGCTATGCATCAGTGTGGACTTAAAATAAAAATAGATTCAGGTGGATATGTTGGTCTCAAGTGATTGGTCAGGAAAAACCAAATTCCTCTCCCCCTCTGGAATCAGTTAGAGTGGACGCAATGTCAGACTGAAGATGGAAATGGAGTGTAATGAGTTGACAATTCTGTCTAATATCAGGCAATGAAAGATGAGTCTTAACAAAATTGAAGACAATCCAAAACAGCTTTGTTTATATTGTTTTAATGATCTACTGATATCATTGACATGGGTGACACTTTACATATTAATAATTTGCTGATATGTTGCAAATAGTGCATTTTCTATGATCAAATGCATGGCAATTAGTCAACAGAGAACACATCCAGTGCTAATAATAAGTATCGTTGAAGACAAAGTAGTAAAAGAAGTCAAATAAGACCGTAAAAGATGAACAATCCAAGTCGTAACGCTTACTATAATCAGAATTCTTAGAAAATCATTTGCTTCAAAAGGCACTATATCAGAAAATAATTATCTCTGACGTGTGGTAACTTGCACTCACCCATTAAAATGATTTCCTCTATTGATGGCATACTTGAGCGCTCTCAACTAAAGCTGCCAGTAATAGTGATAACCATCGTTCCCAGGTCACTCTATAGTAAACAAAATATTCTGAATAGCTCCTTTTCAATGAAACAATATAAACTTTGTACAAAATATCAGGACCATCTTCCATCTTACACCAGCAAAGCTCAAAGACCGTAAAAGAGGCATGAAGCTTTTCCTGCCTTTGTATCTGTTTAATAGTTCAGATCATTATGGGAACATATTGAAGGATTCACACTCAGGACCAAATGATTACATGTGGTTACTGTTTATCAAGAACCAATCGTTGTGAAGGTTCTGTAGAGATCTAATTTAGATTA
Organism: Epinephelus fuscoguttatus; assembly: GCF_011397635.1. Taxonomy (NCBI): domain Eukaryota; kingdom Metazoa; phylum Chordata; class Actinopteri; order Perciformes; family Serranidae; genus Epinephelus; species Epinephelus fuscoguttatus. The sequence continues at coordinate 33,415,191 of NC_064765.1, read as the reverse complement.
AGAATAGCATCGTTAAGACGTCAGGCCATGAGGTCTCAGAGTTTTATATAAGTCTATTTTTATATTAAAATATGCTCTAAATGCCTGCTTTTAGTATCAGTTGATGACTCTCCTGTGTGCAAACTTTAAAATACGTAAAAAAGAAAACATTCTGCATCTATATGAGTAACATTGTAACTCTTAGCTTTCACCTCACAGACAATCATTTGCTATTCCAAGATTTAGGTTTTGATACTTTTTCTATAGTAAGGAAAGTAAATAACATAAACATCTCTCATTTACAGTAACAGATAAACAGGAATATGGAAGAAAAAAAGATCCTCCCTAGAGCCCACACAGACATGTTAACTCCTCTGGAATGAAGTGGATTTTTTTATGACAACATTCAAAAAAGTCACACCGAGCAGAACAGTGTATTTCATCGAGCGCCACTGGCTGTGGTGCAGAGCAGTGACTAATTCTTACTGTACATGCATTAGTATGAGGAACGTGTGGTTACACAATACTTGTCAGTACATGCAGGTGGGAATGTATGCATGTGGGATTTCTTTTTACAGCTGCCTTCATTTAGGAGTGTTGTTGTCCCAAAGCTCAGTAGCACAATGTAAAAATAAACCAAGAGTTCAAAAGACAGGTGTAGAAAAGCAAGGTTAAAGTGCAGTAACAAACACACCCACATCGATACCCAAAACCATGCAAGCAAGCAAGCAAGCACACACACCCAACCCCAGTCACACACTGATTGAAAATATTAATGACTTTAAAATCACAGCACAAAGATAGCACTTTGTCATACAAAGCATTAAAACATTATCAGACATAGAGCAATGAGGCTTTTACTGATAAGCACCCAAGAGATGGGGTGGAAATGTAGGATATTACAACCAACACTGAATTACATCTAGACTAGTCCTAATAGTTTAGATGTTCTTCTGTCTTGCCTAAAACATATGTTCCACTTTGCACTGCATGGAGTGACCAACTGACCCTCGAGACTTCAGCTTTAAACTGGAGCTCTGACACCGATAAACTGGATAAACCGTTAGAAACTGTTAGAAAAAAATGTTGGCATTGCACGTTTCTGCAAACCACAGATTTACGTTACACTTGCACATTATTATGTAGCGGATATGTTGAAACTTTATGTTTCAATAGCGCTGTGGTAAACTTGTGGTAAAGTTTAGAAACAAAAACCACTTGGTTATGTACAGGAAAAGATCATGTTTGGGCTTAAAATATCCGGTCTTGGGGACACAATCCCCACTGGAAACGCAGCGATGCCTCTGTAAAAAAACAACTGCTGTTCGTGGCACTATCCCCACTGGAAAAAAATGGGTCAGGTTGCCAAAACTCCCATGTTTGGGGATGCTGTATGAAACACAGTGACAAGTCCTTAAAATCACCCAGTTTTGGTGGCTGAAAAGCAGCAGGAAACACAGCAATAAGTCCCTACAAACCACCCATATTTTTAGAGCTTTAAAAACCCTCAGGAAACACATGGACTGGTCTCCAAAAATTCCCAAACTTTGTAGCTGAAAAGCTGCAGGAGACATGTCGACAGGTCCCTTCAAAACAGTCATGTTTGAGGGTTGAAAAGCTTAAGGAAACAGTCCCTACCAAACACCCTTGTTTGGGGACTCAAAGGTGCCTGAAACACAGCAATGGGTCCCTTAAAAAGAAAACCACATTTGGGGGCTGAAACGCTGCTGGAAACACAACAAAAGGTCTCTACAAAACACCTATATTTTAAGGTTGAAAAGCCTCAGAAAACACAGACAGGTCCTTTCAGAACAGGCATGTTTGAGGGCTGAAAAGCTTCAGGAAACATGGCAACAGCTCCCTACCAAACACCCTCGTCTGGGGACTGGAAAGCTGCTGGAAACACATCAATGGTCTCTACAAAACATCCACATTTTAGGGCTGAAAAGCCGCTTAAAACGCAGCTACAGATCTCCAAAAAACAACCACATTTCAGGGCTAAAAAGCCTCAGGAAACACATGGATTGGTCTCCAAAAAACACCCACATGTGGGGGCTGAAAAGCCGCAGGAAACATAGCAATGGGTTGCAAAACAGCCCAGTGTTTCAGGGCTGAAAAGCCACAGGAAACAAAGACAGGTTCCTAAAAAACACCCACAGTTGGTGCCCAAAATGCAGCTGGAAATACAGCAATGACTGGCTAAAAAATAGCCAGTTTTGTTTTTTGTCAGTCTTGAACAGTGGTCCACAGCCTGACAGGTATCTCGTCTAGGTGATGCCCATCCACCATCTCTTCCTCCTCCACGTGACAGTTGGCTAGTATATTAACTCACTTTAGAAACGATATGACACGTATGAAATGTGGAAATGTAACGTATTCATTGTTTGAAGAAACACACAATGCCAACATTTTCTTCTGGCAACTGGGCTGACTGGACTTTATATGGGGCAGATATTGGCCTTTGAATAGAAAGACTATTTTGACAATCACAACTCTTTGAGTCATGTTAAACTTGATGTTTGAGGTTATCTGTCATACAGTTAATTGTATAAATAAGGGTCCATGTCATTGGTTCGACATCCCATTAGTCCGACTGCCTGCGGTGCTGAACGGCTCGCGGCGGGCGTATGGTGCACTGCGACCGGCTTGAGGCGGAGCAGGCTCACGGCTTATGTGTTTGTCACTTTCTTTTTCATTTTAACCCACACCATGATCTTTTCCTGACCCTAACCAAGTGGTTTTTGTGCCTAAACCTAACCAGACCTTAACCACAGGGCATCATGATGATTTCGGAACGGACTTCGGAACAATGAGTTTAATATGGTCGGAACAATGGGATGTCAAACCAATGGGCTGTCGAACCAATGGGCAGTTCCCATAAATAACACCAAGAGTTGGTCAAGTAAAAAACAAAACAAAACATGCAATCACACTGAAGGATGCCAGTGATGCTGACATGTAACACAGCTGTGGGAACAAGAGGCCAGCCAAATCCATGTGTAACAGACAATAATGGTTTAAATTCCCTTGATATTTGGAGTTCTTTTCATTATGCTGCTTTCTTCAATTAGCATTAATGAAAGCTGGTATTTTAATTAGTCAAGCTGCTTTTTTTAATTCAACCACTGACAGCTGAGAGATATATTGTATCCTTTATAAGAAACTTTTTGTACTTTTGTTAATCTAGAATAGTGGAATTTAATTAAGCTTTTATTCAGTTAAGTTAAATCATATATTTAAATGTCACTGAAAAATGCAAATACTACAGATAGCTGCAGTGTCAATACAGATGCAACAAAACTATCCAAATTGATAATTTGCTTACTGAACAAAAGACGGACTAATTAGCTGTCGTATTTGGATTGGATGCAGATATGCTTGCTGATTTTGATAGATTTTGCTAATGCCACTTACAGTTGGTGATTGTTGGAGCTATGCAGCATAAGGTTTGTCCTCTGTGTGCAGGCACAGTATGATAACATGGTTAATGACATGCCCACTAGTACTTTGGATTCATTTACATTTTGGCACTGTCACACTGACCCAGAGCTGGTGTTAGGTTGGGTAAATAAAATTCTTACAGAGTTCATTTTTATTGACTTTCTACAGCAAGTATTTGATATTTAACCCCAACTGGTCCGGAATTAAAGGAACAGTTCCACATATCAGGAAGTGACATTATATGGTTTGTTTTAAATTTAGATAAAATAGATACTATTCTTGTGTCTGTATGATACATTTGAAGCAGGAACCAGCAGGTTATTAGCTTAGCATAAAGACTGGAAACAGGGGAAGGCATCTGTGTAAAAATGGTGCAAAAACCAGAATGCAAAAACAATTTGTGGTTTTACGGGGAGTTACGGACTGGGACTATTTCTCTTTGGGCTAGTATCCAAGGGTCTGTTGCTCTATATTTACCATATGGCCATGAGAGTGGTATTGATCTTTTCATCTAACTGCTGAGGGAAAAAAAAACAAATAAGCATATTTCCATAAATGTCCAACAGTTTCTTTACAAGTCATTGCAGTGTCTGCTGTTCAACATCCTCTGATAGATAGCAATCTTCTGATACTATCAGCACCATTACTGATGGAAGTGATATGCTTAAAGGAATACTTCATCCACACAAAGATTTGTATATCAATTACTCACCCAATGTTATATTGAATGCTTACAAGAAATATTTTTCATGTATGCCTTCGCGGTGAATGAATAATCCAAAATTAGAGAATTTTTTTGATGAACTGAAGTCAAAGGGGGTCATGTTTAACAACAGCAAAATTATATCAACACATCTGTTTACAAACCCACAGTATAATCCAAGTCTCATTTATCCAGTTGTATGCTCATTACTTTCCACACACATGCAGTTTTGCTAAAACCATATTCTCTAAAACACTTTTGCATAAACAGTCTCATGCACAGACGAATGGCACACCTGGGCAAGTGCGTGCGTTCTAACTCTGCTTATGCATTCCATGGAATTTCCCAGGCCCACGACTCATCCATGTGTGAGACTGTTTATGTGCAAGTGCTTTAAATAGATTGCAGAGAAAATGCATTAGAAGAACTTAACATCTTACTGGACTAATGAGACTGGGATTATACTGCAGGAGTTGTGAGTTTATGAACAGATGTTTTGACATAGATTTGCTGTTTTCAAATATGGACCCCTATGACCTCAATTCATCAAGAATGTTCTTTGTTTTTGGATTCTTCCTTCACCGTGGAGGCATGCGAGACAAACAAATTCAACTTAACACAGGATGAGTAATTGATACACAAATGGCCATTCTGTGGGTGAGGTATTCCTTTAACTCTGAGGTTCTATATTTTTTGTCTGTCTAGAACAGAGGTAAGCAACCTGAGGCACTGCAGCCGCATGCCGCTCTTTAGCGCCTCTCCAGTGGCTCCCTTTGGCTGTAACAAAATTTTTAAAACAATCATATGGAAATAAATAACACTTATTTTTTAACATTTTGAATTACATTTATCAGTGCTGTAGGCCCTAAGTGATTCTGACATTCTTCAACTGTAAAAATGAGTAGCCAATACACCAAATAAAAAAAACCTTTTTACATTTCTGCAACTAAATTATGCATCAGTCGACATCAGCCCAGCGTCTTTTCCTCTACATTTTGCCAAACGTCAATAGCAGTATCTACGATAGTCCTGAGTCTCCCGAGCTTGGCTAGCTACAGATTTCATATCCAAAAAGAGAAAAGTTTCTGAAGAAAATAGAATTTATTTATATGTGAAGAGATTTGTTTGCTTTAACTGCCAACTCTGCTTCAAACATCTATGGCCTGGCGCCTTTTCCTCCAAATTTTGCCAAACATCAGGAGCGGTGGCTAGTCTTAAATCTCCCTAGCTTGGCTAACTATGAGTTCGAAATCCAAAAAAAGTAAAAGTGTCTGAGGAGAAGAGAGAATAATATAGTGCATGGAAAGCCTCATTTGCTTTCACTGCCAACTCTGCAGAGTTCAAGTTCCAAATAATCAAAAATAGCCCACTGCAGTGCCATCTAGTGGTAAAACATATTAATGAATGCTCAATCGGATCTATTTGTAATGTTGACAGGCTAGTTTAGATTTTATATGCTGCAATACCTTCATTATCAGGCTTAATATTTTTTGCCGCTCCAGATAGATTTTTTTTAATCATTTTTGGTAGAACATGTCTCTTGTGATCGTAAAGGTTGCTGACCCCTGGTCTAGGAGAACCAAGGATGGAATGACAACGATGTAACGTGATCAAAAATGCGTGGTGAAGTCAGGTTCCAGGAGCAGTACGGCCTCTGGGTTTTAAGACTCGTCTTATTCCCTACAATGAAATGGGGAAAAGTTCAAGTTCTGTTTTACCTTACAAAACTACTTTCAACAAAACAAAAAAAGTCCCCTAGTAGAGTGTGCACCACCACCACCACCACAGAAGTCTCTAAAGTCTCTAAAGAATGCCAAGTGGATGTTGGGGTTCTCCCATCAGCACATGGATAGTATAATGTTAAAACTGTCAGTCCAGATCTGGATCAATAATTACACAATCCCATTTCACTTGGTGCTATATCTTGCTAACAAATAGACTGACAGGGATGAAATCGGGTCACTTGCATGTTCAAACATTGCAACATCCAGTGCTCTCCACTTTTGGCCTATGACAACTGGTACTGGATGAAAGAACATGCCGCTTGATTGATGTTTTGATGAATCTAACTTTACCCCATTAAAGTTCACTTTAGATCCATATTATGAAAAAATCCCAGCAGTTCACTGTTGAAGAGACATTTGGAAAGTTGGCGTTTGTCCACTTCACATACACAACCACAAGGCTTAACATGACAAATACTACAAGCACCGCAGACATACACACAGAAATAAAATTCTTCGACACAAAACGATAAAAAGTAATAAAAAATACACAGGAAAAAGCCGAAGTGCTGTTTTTCAGTGTGTGCACCACAAGTTCTGCATGTTTATGTAAGGCAAAGTAGAATTAGATGACAGTTTTAAGTGTTTTCCTTTTGTTGGGGGGGGTTACATTATGGCAAGCTAGTGACAAGGGGCACCTGTGCACATCGCGGTCCTTGTGGAAGACTTGTGATCCATCTTGACCCGTTCTGTATTTTGGGGGGGTTGTTGTGGTTCACCCCACTTTATGGAGAGGAATGGTTCATCAGTCGTCAATGTCCTCATACACATTATCGTCAAAGGGTCGCACCAAAGATGGCTGTATTTTGTGTCGGGAGTACTTGAGCTGAAGAAGGTCTCCCACCTCATCGATGACACTCAGCGCCTGTGGAGACATTTATACAATAAAAAAGCTGTCACCAAGAAGGGCAATATGTGGCTGGAGGAAATTTAAAGCTGCACAGAGCAAAGATTTTTATGGAAAAACACCAGTCACAACCTTAAATCACTAACTTGGGCTGAAACAGAAAACACCGCTGACTTTAATGCTGCAGATGACCCAATCTTTTCAATTTTTCATTCCTATTACTTGGGTGTGAGGTGAAGCACCAGTAGGACACCTTGTTACGGCACAGGAGGCGAAAACTTTATAAAGATTTGTCATCTAAACAGCAGAAAATGTTCTTTCTGGCGGAAATTCTTCATGCAAAAACAAGCTATTCAGTCTTAAAAGTGCAACAATTCAAAGTCATGTAGTTAAAACTTTCTAAATTTCAAACACTCATATATTAAATAATCTAATAACAAATGACAATAAATAACAACATGACCACAATGTGCTCTGACTTGGTTATGGTGTTTATATAAAACACACAAACACAAAAACCTGTTCTGCTGACTCCCAGGTTTGTCTGGGCTGAGTGTGTATTAATGTAGAAAACCCCTTGCTGCGAATGATTGTCGTTTCTGGCAACTAAAAATTTGACTGCACATTTCTTTGGGTAACAATACCGATAACATTTTAACCTATAACTGGTGAGTTGAAGCAACATTACGACCCCCTTTACACCTTGGATTCAAATGCATTTTAGGGGATCGGATTGCAACTAGATAGTGCTTGATCCCATGAGAGCGCAGGTGTAAATGCACCCAAAGGGCACCGAGGACGGATTGTGATCTAATCAGCTAAACCTCCTTAAGAGGTGATCAGGGACGCATTGTAACCACACTGAACACAAGTGTAAACACAATTGCATTTTCAGTCAACATACAACAACATGAGTGGAGACATGTAATTCAGCATGTGTTCCAAACCAGCAAGATAGCAGCAAAATTTGCATAGAAATTTATAAAAACGGATTGCCTGGGTTCTTATGAAAACGTTCACACACCTGTAGAAAATTTGTGGGGTGGGGGTGTTCGGAGGGACCTCGGTTTCAGCATAAATATACATTTGGCCAATAAAATCCTTTGTTCCAAGTGATTATACCTACAGGTCAGCTAGCTTGCTGCCAAAATGGGGAAACATCTCATCAATGTAATTCCACATCACCCACTATTTTGCGACAAACAACAGGACAACAACCTAAACAACCAAATATAGACAGGATAAGGCTTGAAATGGCCCATCAGCTGGGATACAGTGAACATAGTAATATAGCTAATATGCACTTGCTAACATCATATGTTGATTACCAAAAGTGGCTAGCCACAAAAGCTAGTGTTTAGCTAGTATAGATTAGTTGATGTATAGTTTTGTTAATGTTAGCCCCTTAGACATTCTCTATCTGGACAGGTTTTTGTTGTGTGGAGTGGACACGGACACCATTAAGTAGGAAACTCACTGGGCCTCATTCAGTATTCATTTTTTGGACAATAATGCAACATGGCAACACAGATAATTCCCACTGGCCCCAGCTTTATATCACATCTAGAAACAATCTGAATGAGAGGTGCATTTTTATGCAAGGTGTATACAGGGGTCTATTATTCATTTGGAGTTGTTCTTCTGGCCACCTCACAAACATTTGGTTCGATATTAACTCTCCTTTTGGCGCCAAGTGTGCTCATTAGTCGCTCACTGTGTATTTGCTGTTTGGTTTTGGACAGATAGTGTTGGATTTTAGGTGGCACTAGTCGGCCCATTTCAGCAGTTTTCGTGGCTGATTCAGCGTATTAAATCAGTGTCAAACTGGGTGGAGCCGGGTGGTGAGAGTTATCACTCTGATTGGCAGCTCGACTCAGTGCACGACACAGTGAGGAAAGCAAACAAACAACTGAAAATGGTGTGAGACCTTTTTCAATGACGAGCACACACCACCACCTGCTGCTATGAAGTGTTACTTCCTCTCACGCAGGCACAGAACATACATGCTAGCTGGCTGTCGGCTGTGGTGTATTCAACAGCAACTTCTTAGCCAAGACACAGGCGATGTGAGGCAATGCAACAGTTGGCCTTTGTCGCTACTAGTTCACTGATGTCAGATAGGCGTGTCTGTGCCCGTTGAGCTTTCAGAGTGAGGCTGAGCCAAAACAGCAGGAAAACCGGCTTAGCTGAAAAGCTCCATAGAGCTGAGAGGAACTGCAGTCAGGTATCAGCATGTGGTTTCATTAATTTCGATTAGTGACTCCTTGCACCTTACGTATACTCAATGGATCCATTGTTAATATAAAAGTACTGAACAATGCAGACTGATTGACTGATTGATGATTTTATAAGTCCCCTCTGGCCACATATAAGGTCAGTTTCACGGTTTGGATATCAATGTGGTTAGTGAAATAAAGGTCTTCAGAAGGACAAAAGTAAAAGAATTTAGGTTTATGTGTACAAGTGTGGGAGTGTTTGAATGAGAAGGCAAAACTGCAAAAGCTCACCAACGGATAAAAGAGAAACACAAATCAACATGACACATCAAAGTACGAGGGAATGGTACGGAGAGGAAGGTTAACAAAGAGAGATTTTAACATCATGACAGATAAAAGCTCTACAGTACTACAATACTCCCACTCCCTGTCTTCATTTGATTTCGTTGTATTTTTTTTTTTTTTTTTTTTGAAAAGCAAGAAGAGGAATGCGAGCGCTTAACAGCCTCAGCACATCCTTGAAACACAGTATGCATCTGGGCCAACTGAGCCACAAGGACACCCCAATTAGACAGGAGAAGGTTCACCCACTGTGTGAAATGATCTATATTTATGTTAAAATAAGAGACAGACTGAAGTTTAGACGGTGACTGGAAGAGGACGAGCAGGCAGGCCTGCAGTGAGCTCAGTGCTTAAGAAGAGGAGCCCTCATTGAGAGGAGTGGGAGGCTTTTTGATGTGCTGCCAAGAGCGATCAAAGCTGAGCAGCTTCCACTGACGTAGAGCTTCACAATGAGGAAATAGGATGGCCAGAGTGGAGGCCTGAACTCTAAACACGGGGAATATACTGTACATTAACCTGCAGGGTGATCCAGCTGACACAGGTACAGAGCTGGGAGGGATTCACTGTATCTTAAGTGACTTGAAGACATCTCTAGAAGTAGACATTTGGGGTCATACAAGATCATACCTGTGTCCTTCCAACTACAGACAGTTTCCTGCCCATTAGACTGCCCTTCATGCTTTTATGCCAACATGATCTCTTGGCTTAGTATCAAACAAGCTGAAGGTCATAACATCGACTAGGTACACGTTGTATTTTTAAAGTGAATAACTTAGAACAAAAATCTGCCTCGGCTAGTATCAGCCAGTGCCATGAGAAAAGCCTGCCAATGGTGGAATATAGGCATTTGTATCTTTCTCTTCCTCCTGGACTCAACAACAATAACTTGCAAATCAAGCTAACAAGCTAAATGCTGGAAAACTTTGAATAAAACGTGCTGTGTGTACAAGTCATGTAATTAGACACAGCCCCCTGGAACTGTATTTAGCCCTGAGCCCCAGTGAGCTGAGTTCAGTAGTCTGACAATTCTGACAAATTAAAGTCATTTTAACAACCCACGGTGTGTTTTTTGCTGAATAATTATGGCTTTAGCGCTGCCCACACAAGAGAAGGGTCTGTGAGCCAGTGAGATCTGGCAACACAGGACTAGTCAACATCAATACGCTTGCTACTACAGGTGCTGCGTTCTAAAAATACCTTTTTAAAATAGAAAAGCAAAGAAGGTTTTGCACCACAAATACAAGGTGGTGAGTGTGTAGGAGCTGGAGATCAAAGGTGGAAAAAAAAATACACTAAAGAAACACCTGTTTTATCAATAAGAGACAACTGTGATGTTTGATGTATCCTTCATTGATCATCAGCCAACCAATCAGAACTAAGTATTTTTAGTTGCCATGATTTCACAGGTTTTAATAATGCAAAGTAGTGTGGTAGAGTTTGTTTTGTCTAAAGAGAACCACAAATTGACTGTAGAATTTACTGCAGACAGGTTAGGAAATGAACAGATAAGCTCCATCTTGACCTGAAGACAGTTTTCAACTTTTCCATTAAGAAAAAAATGTTTTGAGTGCTTGTGTTGTCAGTTAACTATTCCTTTGTTTTAATAATGTTCTCAAATTAAGATCTAATTCTTTGCCCAAACAGAACAGAAGTAAAAAGCCAGTTTAATTGGCAAATTTGGTTACCCATCTGTCTAAACATATGTTACTCAGCAGTAAGAGCAATTAGTTACCCTGTCGAGCACGTCTTTCGTGTGGGCGGCTGAGATGCAGAAGCGTGCCCGGGATTCGATGATCGGTGTAGCAGGGAAGCCAACGACCACCACCCCGATGTTCCTCTTCAGCATCTCCCTACCAAACGCTCTGGTAGGACAAAGATGAGGAGACACAGCATAAATGTCATGAGGACGCAATACTGGTGCCATAAAGGCATTAAACTGAGTGTTGCACTCCTCTGATTGGATGAATATGGGTAGTTGGTACATTTATGGATAAATGAATGTGGTTAAAAGCTCTTGAATAAGCTAATGGACTGTGGGTTAAAGGGATAGTTCACACCAAAATGAAAAATACATATTCCTCTTGCCTGTAATGCACTTTATTAATCTGGATTGTTTGTGTGTGAGTTGGAGAGTGTTGGAGATATTGGCTGTAGAGATGTCTGCCTTTTTAGAGTGAACTGCCCCTTTAAGATATTTAGTTTTGAACATTCATACTTGAACCTGACTTAAGTCTATTAAGATTTTATTGGGACTTAGAAAAACAAGTATTTTTTTGTTTATTGATTTCCTTAGTTTCTTGATTTGCTATTTCAAAAGCTGGATTTCAATTATTTTTTTCCATGTTAATAATTTAAGATTCAAAAATTCAAGAATTAGAACTACTAGTCCATACCCATTGGTAGCTTTGTCACCTTCTACCTATGCCAATCCTCAATGCCCATGTGCAGTTTCACATAGATTGACCACGTCAGTGAGTAGAAAAACGTGGGACAGACAGAATGACTGACTGACAGAATGACACACTGACAGTTTCCGTGATTATGTACAGCATACCATACCATGACTTAGTCATACCAAAAATTAGAAAAACAAACAAACATTGGGCCACAGGGGGAGCCACAGTGATCGGTCACATTTGAACCATTTTTAAGTATTTTTCTGTTGTTATAGCGCCACCCAGTTGCCAATTAGAGTTAAATTTCTCCAGTCACCTTGAGGCGTCCTGTTCTACATATCTACCAAGTTCAGTAAAAATCGATATGGCGGTTAGGCCTAGATAAGAAATTAGCTCTCTAGCGCCCCATTGTGTTTGATGGGGTCAATAATGGAGGGGTCCCCTCAGATTATGTGTGGTCATATGCCTACAAAGTTGCGTGGTGATCGGTGAAACCCTTGAGATGTTATACACACGCCCTCCACAATATTCATTGCCTTATAGAAGCTCAGTTTTAGTAAGTTTTCCAACTTTTGCCAAGAGGGAACTTTAGATATTGGTCCCTAGATTATGTTTACCGAGTTTCATGCAGATCAGTCAAACTTCCTAGGAAGAGATTGATTTTAAGTGTTTTTCAAAAAATTCAAAATGGTGGAAAATCTATATAACCGCAAGTTATGGGTTCTTGAGGCAAATTTGTTCCTCATGAGGAGAGGCATCTCTGTGCAAAGTTTCATGTCTCTACAACATACGGGGCATAAGATATGACCATTCAAAGTTAGCAATTTCAGTCGGTTGCTATAGCGCCCCCCTTTGGCCAATTGATGTAATATTGCTTCATTCGCATCCTCCCATGACCCTCTACCACTGTGCCAAATTTCACATGGATTGACCAAGTCAGTGAGGAAAAAAACGTGGAACAGACACACCTACAGACAGAGTTTTCGTCATCATATAGTAAGATAAAAAATAAAAAAAATAAATAAAAAGAGGATTTGGTTGGCTTAAATTTGATCATATTCAGATTTAAAAATTAAAGTCGAAAAATTTCAAATAGCAACATCTGCGGTTCCGAAGACAGGACAGGCAATGAAGCCTTGATGCAATCGAACCAACTTCTGGCCTATCACAGCACAGTCTGTCGGTCATATGATCCAAAAAAAGGGGCTGGAAAATTGAAATCAGTGGCAAGCCATTTAAAATGTTCACTTTAATTTTTCTGAAATTTGAATTTGACTGATGGTCTGCTTGAAATAAAGAATTAATAACAAAAAAAACAAATGAATAAATTACTAAAATATAAACAAAAATCTTTAAAATTACAAAAATTCAAATTCAGGTTTTGAAATAGCTAATCAAGAAATATCATATTTCAATTCCTAATAGGTGAATTTAGAACAAACAAGCAACAAACAAGACCAGCTTATTACACAATAGCTATATTGTACATAACTGTTATGTTATAGTACTTTTAATGTAAACACAAAAGAACAAAGCAAATTCCTTGTAAGTGAAACATACTTGGCAACAAATCCTTTCCTGATTATGATTCTAAACAAATTCTCACACACACACACACACACACACACACAAAGTTTCAGTAGCTGTTAAAATTTGAATACTTTTGTCTCTTATTTGCTTCCATATAAGTCAAAGCTCAGGGCTCACCCTATCTTGGCGGGCATGTAGAGCATCATGGGTACAACAGGTGAGTCCTCATTGCCGTAGATGATGAAGCCCATTTCTCGAAGCCTCTTGCGGAAATAGACTGTGTTCTCTGCCAGCTGTCGCACACGTTCACAGCCTTGGGATGAGAGGAAGACATCTTGAAACATGAGAGCTGACAGCAGTTGCAAAGAAAAGTAACCACACTTCTATCAAATTTTTGCGAAGGATGAATTTTAATGATTTAGTTGATCGGCAGTGTGCCAAACACTGGTTACCTCACAGAGCTGTACTGAATGTCCTTCATGTTTATTCAGTACAATTTACAACTGAAAGTAAAAACAAAAATGCAGAAAGAAATACTGGATTATAATGAAATGTCTATAAAGTGCCAGATTCAAACATGATTTTTCTCTGCAGATTTCATCTCTCTGGTTGGAAAAAAAAGATCTTTAGAGCTAGCTTGATTATGCGTTGAAAAGTAGGAAAAAAAAGAGGGTTGACAAGCAGCTGAAAACAATCACATTCATGAGATGACTGTGGGAAAACATCTGAGTGTTACAGCATTCAGGCACCATGGGGAGATCAAGTTTTTAGTTTCTCTGTAATGTTTTCCTTCTCCCACAGGCGATCAGGAGATTCACTGCTTTCTTTGAAAAGCTACATTTGCAAGACTACAAACTTTGTTAGTTTGCTCACAACTTTAGTCACAAAACTTTTACACACAGAATGTTGTAAAGACATACAAGTCCAGAATGTGTTTTTCTGACCATACAATTGATAGAGTCTTTGCCAGCAACAAAAATGACAGTTTTGGATTTTAAAACATAGTACAAAGGACAAATCTTATCAAACAAAGATTTATCTGAACGAACCTTGCAATAATAGAGGAGCGGAGGGGAGATACTATTGGGGCTGTACGATTTGAAGAAAAGGTTATATTGCAGTGACTGTGGACAATTATTGAGATTTAGGATATAATAAACAAATGAGTCTACTTCAGGGTTACTAAATTCGTGGCCTGTGGGCCATCTCTGGCCCAGAAGCAATCTCCGAGTAGCCCAGGATACATAACTTTGATATACCGGTATGACAACATATAGCGTCTGGAAGTAGCTGACAAGCTTCCTTCCTTCATCTCACTTCCTTCTCACCTTCGTAGAGTTACACATGTATAGCACTGTTCAGGTAGAATGGATGGAATGGTTTAGCGACACCGCCAATCATACCTTTTTTCTCATGTTTTCATGTGTGATACAGTTCTGACCGCGTTTAGTAGCTTTTAAAAATATCTGAGCTGTAGTTGAAAAGTTTAAAAGCACTCCCTTTGTCTTCACCTACACACTGTTCCTTGACCTCATTGGAAAAAGTCATGAGATAAGTTGAGGGTGTGGGAGAGAGAAGGAGGGAGGAAGATACTTGTAGAGATAAAGTCAATTAATGGTTATTGTTATTGCCACTAATGGTGCTGATAGTAATAATGGTATGGATAGCACTGATACCTCTTTTTTGTCTGTTTCCGCACTTTGTGCTGTGCCTGGGTCAGACATATGATCAAATACATCTTTTTGTTTTTTTGTTTTAGTATACGTTTTGAACAAGGCTGCTAAAAATGTCTGGCCCTTCTATATTTACTGCTTTTAATATCCGACCAACTGAATCTGTATTTAAATAGCTCTGATCTACTTACTTGATTATCGGGGAAAACGCATAGATTACTGATAACTTTGAAATGTGGATTTCTCAACTCAAGAAAGGACAGCAGGGGAGATACCTGCACACCAGTGTAACTGGGCTAGAACACCGCAAAAAGGTCCATAGGCTGCCATCAGTGTAAATATATTTTCTTTAAGATATCTGTGCATAAAAAGGTGCTTAAAGTACAAAAAATGATAAAGAGAGAGTAAATAAACAGACTATTATAGACTTTTTTTGCGCTGATCTCAGCCTGTGGACCTTTCAGTGGCTTTCCAACCCTGTTACATTGGTGTGCAGACGTCTCCTCTGCTATCCTTGTTTGCCTATTGTACAGACACACCCAAGACAAATTTTTTTTGTTGCCCTAAGTAGGTGCAGTTTCACAGCAGCCCTAAGGCTTATTTCTGAACTCAAACATACAAACTAAATCTAAGAAAATACAAAAAAAAAAGTACAGTACTACTGTTTTCGAAATAACTTATTGTTTGCAAAAATACATAAATAACAATAAGAACAAAAATCTTTTTCAAAATAAAAGGCATTTCTGCAAATTCCTAAATAAGTAAAAATATTAAATTAAAATAAAACAGCCTTAACAACCAAAGACATTTGAGCAAGATGTGGCATAAAAATAAGAAATTAAGTTACAAAATGGAGCATACTTTGTAGAACTAAAAATGAAAGTGGTTATACAAGTGATGCTTTACATTGTTTACTCAATCAAACTTAAACCACTAAAACTGTTGTCTATTCTACATTATTGTTATAATTACCAAGTTGTACTTCTATAGCCTCTTTCTAAAATGTTCCAGCTATCACTTCAGAGGTTCTTTGCCAAAAAAGGAAAAAAAAGCCAAAAGCTGTTTTTATGAGTGTGCACTACTAGGGGAACCACCAGGGCGTGTGAATGTAAGTGTTAATTTCAGCATTCACTGCTTCTCTTTATAGTTTTGTATTTTTCATTAGTTTATTTAAAATTTTTGTTTTCGCTGGGTTAATTTTAGATTATTTTTCAGTGTTTCAGTGTTTAAAAATGTTTATTTTTAGTTTATCCTTTATGCGGTGTAGTATTGGTTTTAGTTTTTTTTAATTATAATATGGACGGTATTTGTAAGAGGTAAGATTTAAGAAGTTCAGAATAGGTATTACAATACAGACAGCACACATCGCAGTCTCAATAAACACATGTATCAATTCTCTCTTTGTGCATGTTGTGTTAATAAATTCGAGTAAACTAACAAAAACATAAACTAAAGACATTTCCTGTATATTTCATTTTAGTTAGTTTGTTTTGTAACAGTTTTTTTGGAATATCTGGTCTTTGATAAGAACCACTGTGATGGTGAGTCTTTCTTAGATTCCATTAGTGCGCACTGACATCCAGTGGCAACTGATGAAAATTACAGCAGCTACGATTAGATTCACTCAACTCTGACAAACCAGACAGAGGCATCGCTAGTCTGATGGTTGTCACTCTCAGTTTATTTTAAATGATAAGCTATGAAGGTATCCGGGCCTGTATTCACAAAGCTTCACAAGCTATTCACAAAATTCTAAGGAAATTCTTAGAACTGTGATGTTTTCTTAGAATTTCCCCTTAAAGTTAAGAGTAGGTCCTTGTAAAGATAAAAGTTATTCACAGAGCATCTTAGACCTTAAAAAAGTCCTAAGGTCAAAAAATGTTGGGAGCAGGAAGGAGGACTTTTAAGAGGCTAATGAGTTTCTTAATCAGGATAAAATGGTGGACACACAAAGACCTTGGCGAAATATTCTCCAAATGCTGGATGACAGTGAGTAACTGAAATGCTACAGATCAGATTGTGCAGGGATAATATTAGTGGTTGATCTCATTGGGGATACACACATAACGCCAAAAATAAAATGATCACAACAGTGCAGCAGTGATGACTTTTGTCTGTCTCAACCTTCCATCAGCAGAGTGATCACACCAACAATGACAACACTTTCAGAGTCTCACGTCATCACGCAGTTCATTTCATTGCCACTGGGTGTCCACACCTTACAGGCTCACAAAAGGGTGTGTCTGTGACAACCAATCACATCTGTTAAAAGAATGCATCAAACCTAGCAACTGGGTCAACCACACCCCTAAGTAAGATAAAAGTTTCTGTCTCTTCCTTGTTCAGAGTTGCTCTGAGAACTTTCCTAAATCACTCCTAGGCTAGGACTCCTACTTAAAGTTTTTAGGCCAGGTTAGAAGCTCTCTAAGAGTATTCTCAGAATGTTTGTGAATATGCCCTCTGATGTATGATATTCACTAAGAGTCTCTGTTGGCTGCTTCATGTGTAAAATGTCTGACCTTGTCATGAGCTCCTTTCTCTTTTGACATGTCATAATAAATGAACCTTGGAAGGGTCCTGCTTGAGCTGTAGGCTACTTTGATACCACTTGAGCCTTTGATGCTGTTTTAATAAAACAATTCTGCTATAGTATATTACTTCTGAGGACATGAGGGGGATTGTTCTTGTGGCTGGGATATCAGGACTCAAACACGTTATTATGCTATTAAATTATCATAAGATGACATTATCTATAGCATCGATTATCGCTGTTATTTCTGGGACAATATACACCGATCTGCCAAAATATTAAAACCACTGGCTGATGAAGTGAATAACATTGATCATTTTCTTACAGCGCAATGTTCTTCTAGAAAACTTTGGGTCCTGACATTCATGTAGATGCCACTTGACACTGAACACCCACCCAAACAACATTACAGACCAATACACCCCCTCATGGCGACGGCACTCCCTGATTGCAGTGCGCCCCCCAGGCAGGATATGAACCATGCCACACCACATAAACTGCTCAGGAATGGCCCAAGGGACGTGACAAAGAGCTCAAGGTGTCAACCTGGCCTCCAAATTCCCCAGATCCCAATCCAACTGAACATCCATTGGGCATGCCAGTACCTTAACTCACAACCCACAGGACTCAAAGTATCCTTCGACAACGCCTTGGTGCCAGACAGCAACACACCCCCAGAGGTCCTGTCTCCATGCCTCGAGAGGGCAGATGCCCCACTGCAAAAGGACTTAGCTCTGGCCTGGACAAAGACCTCTGGGGTTCCAGTTTGTCCCACACATGCTCGATCAGATTGGATCTGGGGAATTTGAAAGCTAGGTCGATGCCTTGAGCTCCTTGTCACATTCCTTGGGCCATTCCTGAGCAGTTTTTGTGGTGATAATGTTGCAATGAGCAGGGTTACTTGGTCTATAATAATGATTATGCAGGTGAAGTGTGTAAAGGGGCTACCTCATGAATGCTAGGACCAAAGGTTTCCCAGCATTGAAATGCAGTCATGACAGTAGACATGGTAACAGGCCAAATGAGGACCCATCCATTAAAAAAACTGCTTCACTAGCGCCACTCGGTCAAAAACTCTACCTTTAGTGTATATATATATATATATATATATATATATAAAAATAATAATAATAATATTGTTGCACCACTCACCTATTGTTGTGCCATCCTCTCCCATAATGCACTTCATAGAAGTGATGATTTGCTCCACCACAGGAGGAGACATGGAGGTGGCGTAGACCGCACTGTGGGAATGGGAGCGCAGGTACTCAATAAGCTCCTAAACCCAGCAGATACACAGGAGATGTAAGTATTTGTGCATGTAAAGCTTTAATTACTCTACAATCTCTACAACCATGGAGAGTTCAGGACTCTTTGTAAACGAGGCTTGGAATGGCTTACTTTAGATTTACTGCCTGCTTTAGTGTGAAGAATAAGAGCATGCCCCTTATTCACTGCATATGCATTAAAACAAACAAGAAAAGTTGGTTGTAATCATTTAAATGTCAAATAAATCATGGAGAATATGCTGTTTTGCACAGATTGTAAGAATGTAACAGTCTCTGTGTCCAATGCAAACTGCCATATATGCAGTAAAGTTGAGAAAAATGTATTGTACTTCTGATGAAAAAAAAGCTCCAACAAGATTTTAAACTACCACCCTTTTTGACTATTTTGTTAAAACGTTTGAAAGACATGCAGGCTATTAACACTTTTCTGTAAGCTTATCCTGTGACTTGATGACACATTCCTAGACAGTGATTCATGCCTCAGTGCTGGCTTTCTTTAAAAGTGAAAAAAAGTCTCTGTGAGAAAGCAGTGGAGGTGGTGGGCGAAGATGACAGGGTGTCACAATCTCTTCAGCCTTTCACAGAGACAAAAAAGTTGTTTATGTCTTGAAGATTCTTTTTTAACCCAGCCTTTTGTTTTGATAAGTCCATGTCAGGAAACAGGGCTAATATGTCAAGAACGCAGCATTCATGCACTGCAAGGCTGTTAATCCACATTACAGAGATGACAGGTGTTCATTTTATAACACTTAAAACTTTGTCACCTGACACACTAACCCCTGATCTTGAGATATTGTTTACAACTAAAGCATTCTCATTAAGACTGCTGTTTAGCCTTGTTTACCTAGCTTGTAAAAACACTGGGTTACTGAACTGGAAAAGCATCCATGTCTTGTGACTCTACATGCCTTTATCTCTTACAAGTCATCTTTTTTTTTGACCCTGCCTTCAACAATAAAATGAAACAGCAATAAAATAAACCCATAATCCTCCATCCTCACCCTTTTCCCTGCGATGTATCCCCCTGCAGCACCGAAGCTCTTGGTAAATGTGCCCATCAAGACATCCACATCACAGGGGTCTAGGCCAAAGTAATCGACCACACCTCTCCCTCTCGGCCCCAGGGCCCCTATGCTGTGGGCCTCATCTAGGTAAAGGTAGGCTCGGTAGCGCTTCTTCAGGGCAATCACCTCTGGCAGGCGCACTACACTGCCCTCCATGCTGCAGGGAGGAGAAGGCAAAGTAGAAGATGTTGCCAGTGTCAAGTAAATGTCCTGATGTGTTCAAGTTCAGATTGTCCTGGTACTTCACCATATGTTCTCCACTCAAGGTCATAGTGACACTGCTGGGACCTCTCAACTGTTAACACACTTTATCTTAATGACAACTGCACGTCTCAAATTTAATGTTAACATATAAAGATATAACTCATTAAAATACTGCAACAATGTCAAATAATTTGCCTGCACTTTGTAGCTGCAGACTGCTATATAGTGCAACTTTCTTTCTGGCAGAATAAAGAAACCCATCAAAGTTGCTCAGTGTGTGTACAACCAGTAAGAGCTAACCAAGCACTGAATCAGCTCTGGCAACCAGCAATCCAGTCCCAGGAGTGTTGTTACTGCTGAATCTAATGGAACCACATGAACCATCAACACAAGATAAGACCTGCTTCTGGAAGCCTGTCTTTTGCATGTGTTTGTGTAAGACTCCTACTGACATGCATGTTCTGCCCAAATTTTAAGTTAATATGGAGAAATAGCTCGAAAAGTATAGAACTTAAAGCAAAAATCAGCTACCAGTGTACAAGATCTGATGAAACTACTGTGTGTGCTGTTAGTCATTGTTGATGTTGAAACCAGGAAGGAAATCATGGAGGTTTTCAAGGTGGTAACGCCTACTGTTGCACTGCTTTAGGGCTATGACACTTTAAGCATTGATAAAAGTGAATGCTGTGAACACTGATGTCCCTGGGCTCACTCTCAGCACTGATAACACCCCTTTTGTTGTGTTTTGCACCAATGCTTTACCATTTGAATAACCCCGAAACACAAAGCTCAGAAGGTCAGAAGAATAAAGACATTCTCTACAACAAGAAGTGCCTGAATATTTTTTATCAAACATCTATTTTGTGAAAAAATGGGTATGCTACCTGTAAATGCCCTCTACCACAATGAGGATCTTCTTCCATGGTCTGTGAGTCCTGGGCTGCCCGTGGACTATGGCCTCTCTCAGCAGTTTCTCAAGGCTCTGCATATCTGACAGGAACAAAATAAGAGTTACAGAACACTCAAAATGAAACTTGTGGTTACAACAATGGTGGCAGAAAACCACTCGCTGTTTATTTGTCTACTGGGAATTCATTAGAAAAAAGTGAGACACCCATAAACACAGTTTCAATACACCCACAAACAAAGTTTTTATTAAAAACATAATAATCAAATGAAGGTAGATTCTTTAACAAAGTTGCTCTTGTTTTTAGCACATTAGCCGTAGACTGTTTTGTACTGGTCAGAAATCCTGCATTTTAGCAAAAAATGATAACAAGTCACATGTATTTGTGAATTAACTCGGGGATTTGGTTTGTTTGTTGCAATAGCTGGAAAGATTAGCAACATTCAACAAGTTACCAAACCAACTCACCAGTAAAAACAGACGAGTAACACGCTTTAAATGGCAAGTTGAAGAGTTTTGGCTAGTTAGCTGGTAGCTAATGGATAAAGATTAGTAGCAAACCCTTCACTGCTAATAATACCCACAAAGTAATTAGCATTAAGATGCAAGCTTTTTTATGTCAACATTATCATTACTGTACAACAAAAAATGAACCAGCTGGATTTTTCGCTAAATATGACGTCAAATAATCCAACCAGATTTTCTGTGAAAAAATGATAACAAACAGCGCGTGTGTGTGACAGCTGCAGAACAAATGCTGTGGCTAGTTAGCTTAATGGCTATGGCTATTACACATCTAATAGCTTTTTTTCTTTTCTTTTTTTTTAAATTACACCCAATCTATTACATTATATTTCATGTATCTCATGTTCTATGAGAGGAAGAGCTATTTTTGAGCCACCTGAATGCATAAACAGCTAGCTAGCTCTTCTTCTCCTCTGCGTTTGATATATAGAAAGCTGTTTTTGTGTGGAAATAATGAAGCTTGTGTGATGACTTTTTGAGATTTGACATGTATTAGATAAAGCACGGGTGTTAATAACATTGACAAAAGCTATTCTTCTGTTCTATTCAAGTGTCTCAGTAAGCCATGACAGTGAGCCAGCCTGAATAATACCAGAACCCTGAAACTGAAGCAGCTATCATTCATTTTATATTTTACCTCTGTGCTTTTCCTATTGTAGCGTGTCAAAATATCTTTTCAGAGAAGTCTGTGGCCTCACTCAAAAAACAAAAAGGAAAAAACATATGGTTTCTTAACTTTTTATTTAACATGTTGGCTGACTTCTAAAGTAACACAACAATCTGTGTTGGTTAGGCTGTTCAGAACACCATAAAACTTCAATTAATAGCCCGGGCTATTATTTGCTTAAATCACTGAACTCAACAGGCCTATATTTGGGGCAGGCGTCTATGGGACAGGCCTTTAATTCCTTTCAAACAAAACTGTTGCTCAGTGAGGATCAGGAAATACAATCAGATTGGAATTTATTTATCAAAATTTGTAGCCCCACCAGGCTAGTAAAAGGGACTGGGCATTTAACTGGGACTTTAACGGTTTTACGGTACTCAAATTATGATACAAAACTGACTGCGATATAGAATGCAGACCTAACCTCCCAGTAGTGTGTGTGCATTGTAACGTATGTCTAAAACTGTGTAAATCAAAATGATGACATCACCATTCAGCAGTGACATACAGCACACGGAAGAAGAAGTAAGAAAATCATTATCACTCAAAGCGCATCAATGTCTGTGATGATTAAAAAAATTAAAGTTATAGAAAGAAGCAAAGAATTAAGATAGACTGGAGGACTGACAAACAGAAATAGAAATGAAAATAACTGTAGCTATAGATGCTGGTGGGAGACATACTTATAAGAGAATCTATTGTGATCAGAGACTCACTGTTGTGTTTGAAGACTCTGATGGTGGCCCCAGAGAGTCTGGCTCCCAGGACCAAAGAGGCGTGGTTTAGTTCATCACTCAGAATCAGGCAGCCCTGCAGGACACCAGACAAACTTTAACATGTAGAAATGATTCATACATCTGATTTGTTTTTATCCATCTGAAGCAGCAGACAGTGTTAATGACTTCCAAATCACCTTAGAACATATTTTCCAGCAGCTGGTAGGTCTGGTGAGTGGGTGGAGTATGGTTTTGTGTTTATAAAATTGATATTTAAGGGAAGTAGTTGAGTGACCACTGTGATGTTGAAAATGTACATTTTAACCGATGAGTTTGCAACATTTCACAAGAACAAATGAATTTAAAGCTGCAGTCCAACCCTCTTCACTGTTGGTTACCTCTCACAAGTTACAGAGTGGAAACAAACTATGTGGTCAGGTAGCTACCTGCCAAACAACACCAGCAGCAATGTGACACAACAGACTGCTCTGAACTCTGTTATTTTCACTCTGACAGCCACCACGCCAACAGGAAGTGTTTGCTCCTGATATGAGGCCAGAGAGTGGGTTTGTGGCTCAGTGTTCTCAGTGCTGCTGTTGATCTGTGATAGTGTGATGTTGCGGAACTGTTTTGTTAAAACTAAATGTACTCTGTAAACAAAAGTGCCTGGCAGAAAACATGTTTCATCAATGGCAAATACACAAGTTCATACACTAACACAACCTTAACATTCACATAATGTACAGAGGGTGACAGTGTGACAGAGGACAGACAGAGAGATAAAGAAAAGAGGAAACAAAGTGCTGTGACAACATCAAGGAAATCTGACAAGGAAACAAATAGCGAGCCAAAGAGTGGAGGCAAGAAATGGAAGGTGCTGCAGTGTGCTGCAAGAATAAATCGCAGCCCTGCCCAGGAAACACTGATCACCTGCGCTCTTACCTTGCCAGCCAGTGCTGGTATGTTCATGGAGTTGGTTGCAAAACCCATCCCAAATGCCATGGCTGACTCCACACCCAGGAACTTAGCCACAAGTTTCTCCATCTCCTCATGTCTGTCCAGGTTACCTGAGATACAGGAGATCATCATATACACACAGCAATCAGAACCTCAAAGATCTATGCTTACATGGACTGCTAGGCCAATGTCAAAGGAATAGTTTAGTTTAGTTTTTTTTTTTTTTACACTTTTTCACTTTCTTGCTGAGATACCACCAACATATCTATCCATTCTATCTGTCCCCCCCCCCCCAAAAAAACAAAAAAAAAACAAACAAACAATGTATAAACTGATACAAAAGCAATCCCTCTCAATCATCACTTATGACCCACTGTAAGTCTGTGGTGTTGTACTTATTTGCAGAAACTCTCCCCTCTGCCTGTAGTTTCTTATTTTCATACTCTGCTATCACTGGGATGTTTCTGGGTGTATGCCCCCAGCCAATAACAGTGCACAAGTGTGGTCAGGCCAGGTGCCAGACCATAATCAGCAGGCATCTAGAAGGAAGCTACAAAAATCGTGGACGGCGGACAAATATAGTGAAGCAAAACGCCATGCAGATAAAGCCCATTCCAAACTGAGAATGAATCTAGGGTTCGCTTTTACTTTCACTTTTGCTGGCGAGTGAATTTATAATGGTAACTAACAATTTCTGCATAGTATACCTTTAAGCTACAGCCAGCTAGGAGATGGTTAGCCTAGCTTACAGCTTGCCTGGCTCCACCCAAATTTCAAAATGCCTTCCAACACCTCCAAAGCTCTCTAACTAACATGCTGCATCTCGTGTGTTTAATACATACAAAAAACAATGTGCAAAAGTGACAACATTTGAGGGGTGGTACACGCTTGACTATCTCTTGGGCAGGTACAGTGACTTCCTGGAGTCTTGCCATCACTGCCAGGTTAGCAGGAGTTGCTTTTACACCTCAGATTTTGTATGAAATAAACAAACAAGATATGATGTGTTAATAGTAGGGCTGTCAAAATTGCTCAAAAATGACGTTCGAATATTCCTTCAAAAAATAACTCATAGGTCCGAACCATTCGAATTTTTTTCTTTTCGCATTATGTCCACAAGAGGGCAAACTAATACAAGGAAACATACTTGTATATGTATTAATACAAGGAAACATAACTACTTGTAGGTATTTTTATTTCAACATAAACGTCTTTGAAAACATTTACATACCTACACATTAAAACACATAAAACAATTATCTATAACATTACGTTATAAACAACCGCGGACCTCTCGCTCGCCCCCCCCCCCCGACCCGTCAGGCCACACCACCCGCGGAAGCGCTGCGAATAGCCTCGAAGTGAAGCCAGTTTCCTTTCGGCACCCATGTTAACAGATTGTGTCATCCACACCAGCTGTGCCGCGCCACGCAGCTCCGTGGCCAGCTCGCGCCCTGCAGCAATCGTATCGGCATCTGGTCTATTTTCTCGCGAGAGAATTTCGGTGCGCTGAGCTTTTTTTCTCCACAATTGAATATCAATTTTCACATTCGAAGGTCCATTTTTTTTTTTCAAATTCGAATTTAGAATATTCATTGACAGCCCTAGTTAATAGTGAGCTTAAGCTGTGCTAGTTGGTGGATATGTTTATTTTCAGAGAGAGCCAGGCTAGCCTTTTCCCCCTGCTTACAGTCTTTATGCTAATCTAGGATAAGCTAGGCTAACCAGCTGCTGGCTGTAGCTTCATATTTAGCATACAGACATTAGAATGGTCTTGACCTTCTCAATTAACTCTGGGTAAGAAAGTTAAAACACACTTTGCAAAATGATAAACTATTTCTTTAAGTTACTGCTTCTGTAGCTAAAAACTGTATATCTTTCAAAGCAATCATCAAACTTTCATGAGATGTGACCTCATCAAAATGTGGGCTTCTCTCTGTGTGGGGAGAGAAATGTCATTGGTTGTTCTCTATCAGTAAAAATCTGCTGACCATACGACCTGTTTCACGTCCTCCAGGGTGATCTGGATCTTATAAGACACACTGCTTTCAGATATTCAGCATTGCCCTGGATTTTTTTTTTTACAACTGAACTTAAAGTTTGAGATTTATCCAGAAAACAGATTTTAAACTGTTCCTATCTGATTTAAACACACTTTATCTGTGGATTATTTATTTTTATTCATATTTTGTCCACGTTTTAATTGCAATCTTATGTTATGACTTGTCTTTTTAAATCTGGCTATTTTTTATAGTTTTATTTCACATTTTGTTTAAACCAGATTTTTTTTTGTACTTACTTGAAACCGGAAACCTTCTGGAGTTAAAAGGCTGAGGGAATAGTTTGACATTTGCTGAGGGTTAGATAAGAAATCTGACACCACTCCTGTATGCGTATGCTAAAAGTAGCTGGAGCCAGAAGCAGGTTAGCTTAGCTTAGTACAAAGACTGTAAATATGGGAAATCAGCTAGCGTGGCTCTGTCCAAGTGTAATAAAATCAGCCAAATGCATTTCTGAGGCACCCCAATGTTGTGTCGTGCATTTAACTTAAAAAAACAGCAGTGTTTGCTGTGTAGGAGTAAAACTACGTATTAAGGCCACTTTGAGAAAAAAATTGGAGATTTTATAACAAAATAAAAAAACAGGAATAAAGTTGTAATTGAGTATGAATTAATGAGTTTAGTCACTTAACATTATGGCTTTTTTCTTGTAAAGTTTTTGTAATATTACGACTTTTTTTCTTAAAATAGTATGACTTTATTCTCCTAATATTACAATATTTTTTTCCAAAAAAATTACAACTTTATTATCGTAATGTTATGACTTAACTCTCTATTATCTGAGATATTTTTTTTCTTCAATGTGGTCCCAAGACTCCTCTGTACAGGAGAAATTAAACCAGGATATCAAATGATATTTGTGTTGCATTGTGTGCTTAGGTTGAATGCATCCACTGCACCACTAAACAAACTGGTCTGTGATGGCATCTTTACTGTGGTGAATTCATCCCTGCATTCCTGCAGTTCATCTCCAGTGATATCAAAGGTCATGGGTGTATCTTTGTTTTGGCGTGTGTTCCTACCAATCTCCTGCCTGGTGCTTGCAACTCCGACGCCGTACGTCATGGTGACCTCGGCTGCAGACTCAGCACATGGACCTGTGTTCTCAGCGAAGCCGAGGTAATTATACGAGCCCAAGTTAATCACATCCGGCACGACCCGGCCTGTGTAACTGGAAGAGAGACAGAAGGAGATGAGGAAACAATCAATGGCAGGAAGCTAATGTGTTTTGCAAGTCTACTGGTACAGTTAATAATGACTGGTGCAGCTAATGAAACGCTAGATTGAGGTGAAGTGAAAAGCTTCACAGCATGACAGTCCTCTTTGTTTAACCTTTATAATACCGAGTGGCATCTGCCCTACTGTTTGATGTAGCTGTCCTTCAAACATGAGCGACAGGAGTCAAAATAAAAATGCTCAGTTAGAGGGATGTTCATGTCACTGACAGTACAGTATGTAACACAAGTTTCAAATTAAAAATGATTTAATGCGTTCACACTCTGTCATGTCAGTCACATATGAAGAATGAATAGATTAGGGCCCTATTTATCTGCTAAGAGATGTGTTTAAATTTGCAACTCAGGGTTTAGAGCAACGCCTGGCTTCATGGCACTTTACGTAATGAAGGTCCAAATGTGTTCAATGTAGTTAGGTATAGAGATTTTAAATTTGGGAACCAGAGAACACTTGTATTTGGCTGGTACTCAGTATTGGCCAATACCCTGAGTCCACGTACTGGCAATGTTTCTCCATATGGACTGTTTATCTGCCGCTTAAATGCAACTGGTCAATACTACTTTGACTACAAACGAAAACAAGAATGCTTCCAATAGCAGAATATTGCCTACAGATTCTGCATACATATGCAGATATCTATTTATAAGTATTAGGGTACTGGAAGTACTGGTAGTATTGGGAGAGATGCATACCCAAATTACTCAATAATAAAAGTCAAGTAAATTCAGTAAACACTCTGAGTTCGGATTCACAAATGTAAACATCTGCTGGTCTTCTATGACAGTAAACTTTGGGGTACTGTACACTAGGGGTGGGATACTAAACCGATTTTAAACCTGTTGCAATATATTGAGTATTGAGATAAAATATATTGCAATATATTATGATTTATTGTGATTTATTACCTTTTTTAACTGCGAATTATGTCCCAGAAGGAAAGTTTGTCAACATCAATAGTTTTATTAAATAAAATAAATTAGTTACCTGAAAAAGCAACTGGTTATAGAATTCTAGTAGGCTACTGAAAGTTAATTTGTATTTGTAATATTAATCATTTATATAATTAAAAAAACAGATACTTGGTGTCTGTGTAACAAAAATATTGCAATAATATGTTGTATTGATTTTTTTCCAACCCTTACAGGACACCTATACTGTTTTCACAGACATTCAGGCAGATGGTAGATGCCAGACAGGCAACACTTACTGGGTGGCACAGGAAGAACAAACAGTCCCATGGAATGGCAGGATGGTAAAACCAACACGCATGATGATATGTTGCTACAGGGCAGGGTTGGAAATTACCAACGGCCACCTGCCAAATGCTGGTAAAATATACAAGTGGCTGCAAGATAAGCTTCACTTGCCAGGCAAAGAAATGATGGTAATCTTTTGGATGGCTGATAAATTTTGGAATCCACCAGCCATGGTGGCAGGTTGATAAAAAAGTTAATTTGCAAGCCCCGGTATATTATACATTTAAAGCTCAAGATGCACTTCCCTTTAGAGCCAGTTTCCTCTTTCATCCAGCTTAACAACATGGAATTGTAACTTGTCTGCTAGCAGGTTCGGTTCATAATTCTGCTCAGTTACATTGTAGATTAGTAACATTATCCAGTCTTTTTTTCTAATTAACACAATGTCTCACTTGTCTTGGTATTCATAGCAGAGAAGTCAGGCAATACTAACAGGGGCATTAACCATTAACCATACAGCACACTTCCCTTTGTTACTCCTGCTCTGCCCCATGTGTCTGAATGCCTCGTGTTTACAGTCTTGAATGAAAGGTATGTCTTTCTCACTTAAAAGTCCAGTTGTAGTCATGGGAGGCTCGTTCCATCAGGTCCATTTTGGCCCCTGGTACGCTGCATATGGGCCTGTTCCAGTTGTCTCTTATACGCATGTAGAGGTTTCTGGTGTAAAAGTTCTCAAAATCCTGGTAGAGCGGCACAAAGTCCTACACATGGGTGGATAAAGAGAACATGATGAGGAGGAGTAGAAACGGGTGCATCAGCTGAGTGGCAGAAAATGTAGGAATGTCATTCTTGTTTTATGAGTATAAAACCAAACCAAATATCAATGAACTTTAAAGACCTACATGCCATTCATGCATTTGGAAAGATTAAAGCCGGGGTGAGCAGTTTTATTTTGGTGTCATTAGGCAAAAATTCCATAATAACATTTGAATATGTTGTAATTCAAATGGTCTCAGAGAAAACTACACTTCTGCACCTCCTCTTGGCTCTGTTTTCAGGCTTTAAAAATTTTGACCCATGATGGAAGACTCTGGCCAATCACAGGTCATTTCAGGGAGAGGTAATTCCTATTAGCTGTTCTACAAATGCAGATACACATCCCTTCAGATGGTGAAAGCCTGATTCAATGGTGGAAAATCTTGCAGAGAAAGCTGCTATTCCAGCATTGGCAACAACTACCTACACTGCAAAGCAACCCAAAAAAGTAAACAGACTTATCAAAAAGAGGGTCTGACAATAAACAAAACATGTGTCAATATCAGTAAAGTATTTCACAGATGGAGAGAAAATGTTGCTAATAGTTTAGCCTTCTGCTAACTGGAGCCAAAGGTTCATGGTTGCAGCTTCAAGTTTACGTTTATGTTGCTAACATTACCATGTCCCCCACCTCACTCCCCACTGCTACAGACAACGTTGCTGGGAGGAAAGCGGGCAGCAGCCCCGAAAACTGACCCCAATTAGCGAATTCAGCCAACACAAACCCCAGCTCCTGGGGATTTGGACAACCCCGCCTTCTTGCCAGATTAACAAACTTTCTGTTGCTGCCATTACACAGTTTAGGCCCGTGACTGCAGCTGGCCATCAAAACACAGCGACACCTGGTACTGGGGGGTTTTCACTGAACAATTTTTAGCTGCTACAGCCACCAGCTGAAGGTCCATTCTGGAGCTGCTGCCTGTTCTCTTTGTGGCTTGATGGCCACGTCTTGTCTTATTTGTGGTCTGATAAACAGAGAGAGAAAGGGGGGCGAAAAGGGCCTGGGCAAATGTGCTGTAGGCAAGTCAACAATAAAACAAGATTAAATAAATCAATCAATGTATGGGAAACACTGGATGACTGTATGAAGTGTGTACACATGCTGTGACAATCTGGTGGGAGGGGCTTAGGACAAAGAGGCAAGAAGAGAACTGCAAAGGTGTGTGCATTTTCAAATTCTGCTTTTTTTTTTTTTGTCCATTTTCCAGATTTCTATTCCTATCCCAGCTTTAACTCGAGGGAATTCAATCCCTAGAAATAATCTCTAAATGTCAACATATGACTCAGGAAGTTCATTTTCCTTGGTTCTTAGAGGAAACGTCCGCGGGATATCCTTGGGGTGATTTAATGACTTCCTCACGTCTATCCCACGAGCTTCCTTTCCTCAACATAACCAAATACTTAAAAACAATGGGCCTCACTATCAAAAGTTACATAACAGGTTGAAAACAATCTCAGTGGTCAAGGACATGTTCCAAATGTGCTGATAACGCCACCATTAGCAGTGAATTAACAAAAATGAAATCTTAAGTGCACATTCCACTGAATTGTGAAGAAAAGCCATGACAACTTATTGGGAACATTTTAAATATTATACAAGACTCAGTGAGTCTGCGTATGATAAACCAGGAACACTAAATCCTGTCTGAACTGCTGAATGTTTCAGCAAATACACAAAGACTTTTCTTGCAACCCATTTCCTGTTTGTAATATTGTGGTTGACAAGATTACCTCTAACGATATGAGGATTTGTTTACCAAATGCATGCTTCTTCTCCATACACCAAGGTTGAAATATGAGAACCCACTGCTTCTAGTGTTGTGAAGCGTTGTGGTGTGCAAATATCACTTTGGTTCAGTTTGGTTAACAAAACAACAAACAGATCAAGTCTAATTTTCCATTTGTTATCTCTGTTGTTTCTACAGGAACGAGGCAAATGCCCAGTCACCAGGCAACAAGTGCTCAAATCAATTCCAGTCAACACTTGAAACCCATCTGGCCTTCTTTTCCTCAACAGCAATTATCCTCACAGTGTTGTCACTGTGCAACCAAAACAATCGTAACATCCCAGTCATTATAGTATAGGCAAAGTATGCTGACTGCAATCCATGTGTCTGCTGTTAGAAACCATAACAGCATGTTGCTCATTACAGACAAACTGTTTCTAAGATACGGGGTAGGGCTGGGTATTGTTTTAATATTTACCATACTAGTACCCTTAAAGTGATACTGATACCAAAGAGTATTTCATTTGATTGCGTTTTTTTCTTAGAGCAGAAGCATTCTGTTGTGTAAAATGCCAGCAGACACCACAGGTGAATAGTGCAGCATATTTTTGAACATTTGCAGCAGTGGGTCAGTCACACGTTACATTAAATTGAAGCATACTTGTGGTCATTGGCTGTGAGCAAAATCATAACCATTCTCATCTAAAGCACAAAAAGGATCAAATGCAGGTATCTTCTGACTGGAGGAGTTTTGATACTACTTGGTACTGGTTTATTCCAGTTGACACCTTAAAAAAGCATTGAGTATAGATACCCAGCCCTAAAACAGGGTGTAAACTAGAATTATTGCCTTGCAGTTGTATGCATCCACGTACCAGTCAAGTCTACAGTTTACATCCATGTCTGGTGGACACCCCAGATTAGTGTCACCAATTCAGTACCTCACCAAATGTCTCCTCTTCTGTTCCTGAGTTATGACACCGAATAACGGCCGGGGAAGCGTTTTGAGAACATAGTGATGTCACAGTGATTCAACCTTGGACCATCTGGATATAAAATGTCACAACTTTTTTTAAATTTTATTCTATGAGACATTTCTGTAAAATTTTGTCATAATTAGTGTATGAATTCTTGAGTTGTAGCCAAAACATGTTTTGTGAGGTCACAGTGACCTTGACCTTTGACCATCAAATTCTAATCAGGTCATCCTTGAGTACAAGCCAACATTTGTGCCAATTTTGAGTTAATTCCCTCAAGGTCTTCTTGTGATATCGCGTTCATAAGAATGAAATTGATGAGGCCACAGACAGTGACCTTTACCTCTGACCACCAAATTCTAATCAGGTCATCCTTGAGTACAAGCCAACGATTGTGCCAAATTTGAGTTAATTTCCTCAAAGTCTTCTTGTAATATCGCGTTCATAAGAATGAAATTGATGAGGTCACAGACAGTGACCTTGACCTTTGACCACCCAATTCTAATCAGTTCATGGTTGAGTTCAAGTTGACAGTTGTGCCAAATTTGAAAATATTCCCTCAAAGCGTTCTTGAGATATTGCGTTCAGAAGAATGGGAGGGATGTATATACGGATGTACAGACAACCTGAAAACATAATACCTCCAGCCACAGCTATCGCCAGCACGGAGGCATCAAACCACGACCACTGTCACAGCAGGATGTGTTAATAGATAAATACAACACCATATTGTGTCTGCGTCTTCTCTCACCCTCTGTTCCTCCTTCTCCCTGGCAATGTGGCACCTTTCGATCTTCCAGTGACGCAGAAAGTCTCGGAGGTAGCCGAAGATGGTCAGGATGCCGTAGCCCATATAGGTGAGCACTGCCACCAGCATTGGCGTCTCCTCAAAGGACTCAAGAAAGGGTCGGATGTACAGGCCGCCATGATGTGATGCTGCGTGGACCTGGGAAACGTGGAAACCAAAAACATCATATTAAATGACAAGGACAAACCTTTGGCAAATGGACATGGTGAGTTTTCATCTGATTTGGCCAGGTGTCATCTAATTTTCTCAAAAATAATAGTGTCTTTCAGTGCATATTATTATTTCTTTATATTTTGGCTACAACAATATACTTTATATGTTGAAACATGTAAACTGTGGATATGACATGTTAAAACCCAAAATGTTTACAGCTGAAAAGCTTAAAAATATACACAATCTTTGAAGTCTTTCAAATCAGCAAAAACAAAATGTAAAGATAATTTATTAATATATTTTTTGGAGCCTTAGTCTGTATATTCTTGCATGTAAACACTGTAATCTGTTTGCTGTCAGGTTCAGTAAATAGTTCAAGGGCAGTTTCATGTACACCAAGTTACAAAGAGAAAAAAAGCCATTGTTAAACACAGCAGGAAAAGCACACAAGTTAACACTGTCTCCATGTTTACAAGTCTAGCCTGTAAGAAATTGCACTCATGCCTTGGCTGGAATAAAGTTTCACGTTTGGAATACCGTTGATATAAATGCATGTCTGACTTCCTGTGACTCCCTCTCCTTTTGTCCTAACGAGAAAAAAACCAAAACAGTTTATCTTTTGTTATACTTGGCCGAGGTTTCTGTAACTCACTTAAAGGCGACTTCTATTAAGTCAAATTGGAAGTGGGGGGAAGATGTGAAAGTATTAGCTCTGCTGCAACTGTACACCAGCTGTACAGGAAAGAAAACACTGGGTGACAAATGCCAGGGAGGAGGATTTGACTGCCAAATAAGGGAAGGGCTGCTTGTGTTGAATCTGTGTACTTGGAACTAAGCGACCCACTATGCATTAATAAGCTTTACATGCATATAAAGAAAAGTCAACATGTTTCCCAGACAGAAACTCACCACTCACACACGTTATGTAATTTTGCCTTGCCATCATGCGAGTTTCAGTGCTCATGGCTATTAGGCACTACATGTGACCGGTCATGCCTCTTTCTCAAATACCTTACAGAGCAGCAACGCTGACATCTGCATGAACCGTAATCAGCTGAGGTCCAGTCACCAGGCACTCAGTTTTTTTAGCTGTCCCAGCTCAGTTTATTAAAACAGGAAGAACAGAATGTTTCTCTGCTAGCAAAAGGTCTGGTGGTGACAATAACCTGCCAACAGTGTGTTTCTATCTTTATTTTTCTTTTACATCTCAAACTAGAATTGGTTTTGAAAAATGTCTCTTTGGCAAATGTTAAACTACCAGCTAAGACCCCAGTAATTAGCATCTTCCTAGCTGCCACTGGACATCAATATGGTGTCAGAAAACGTTGGACTTTTACATCAGATGTTCAGTTTTGGTTGGAATGAAAATCTGGTTGACGATATTTTAAATGTCTAATGATGTTAGAATTTCACATTGAGTGGATATTAATATTATGATGTTTTGCAGACATTCGGTTTTGTTCTTCATACCTTACTACTGAATGTCTTTATTTTACGTCAAGATGATGTTTGGAAGATGTTGGATTTTGGTTATTTAAGAACACAACCTAAACCAACAAAATTTCAATGTCATCTATCGTCAGTATTCTTCATCATATTGAAGTTAGTCACCTGACATCACAACCCAAATTCAATAAAATATCAATGTATAATAACGTTGGTGACCAACTGGGTTACTTTGTGTTTTCTGGTAATTGTGCAACCACATTCCTACAAAAAAATCCTACACACACCCACACACACACACACACACACGCACATGTCTGAAGACAATTTTAAAAAAAAATGGTGCTACATTTTTCATTTTAATTAGCAGTGCAAAATTCAGACGAAACACCTCTCTATCACAACATATCCATTAGTCTGAATGCTCGTGTGTGTGTGTGAGACAGCATGTCATCACATTGTCTGAGGGGATCTGTTAATTGGGACAATTACAGAGGGCACACCCGAGAGTGGAAATTTCATTAGCCTTTTAGGAAAAAGCTGTTTCGCAGCATGCATGCAGTCTCAGTGGACAACTCTAACTGAACAGGTGCACTGACTCAGTGTCTCCTTAATCACTAACACTTCATAACTCATAACACTTCAGTGTTTCTTTTAGTTATAAAGGGAGTTACCCGCTTCAGGAAAATGGAATTTTTCCAAACTCCTGCAGCCAAATATGTGCCACTCCTGAGACTGCAGGCAAAAAACACGCCCTGAAATGAGCCTAAATATAACAGAATTTCATAGTTTGATTTGAGACCAAAAGGAGTAGCCAGTCTGCACAATTAAGTATAAACAAAAAACACACTCCACTTCCCTTAAGACTAACACACACTCAACTGATAAGGATGCATCCAGGCAGAAACATGTGACCTGTCCAAGGTTAGTAAATGCATCATTTGATATTTCATGATTTAAAGCCTTTTTGAAATTGCTATGAGTTACATCATCCCCAGTTTGAGTAATCAAATCAAGTGGTGCTACAGCTAGATCTCTTCTTAAATTCGGCATACTTATTATGCACTGAACAGTGTTAGAATTTGGTGAAATGTCAACTTTCAAAGTTGTCACCCGCCCTTTTTTAAACAACCCCCTCCTATTAAACAGCTAAGGGGGCGGTGGAGCGCAGTATTCATAAAATTGAGATATTAATATATTCAGATATTTTTTGGTGAAAATATGATTGTGCCGAATTTAGCAGCGTTCCGTAAAGATTCAGAGACAGCTTTTGATTAATGTTTTGGGGAAGTGTATAACATTAAAAATCAGCGAAAACTCTTTAAAGTAGAGTATTTTTAACGGAGTTTGGTGTTTACTCTGTTCTCGTGAGAAGCTCGATGACAACAAACTGTCAGATAATCAGCAGCAGGACTCGGTCAGTATGAAAGCTGTTACCGTGTCACCTCCTAATCACGCACGAGCTAATGAAAATGACAGCAATGACAGTATCGACCGGGTGTTTCCGGGTCCACATAGCAACCTTCATAGATGCTTCCCCGGCTTCACCAGCCTCTCCTCTCCCGTCCCATCCCGGGCCTCACCTCCTCCTCCTCGGGATGGCAGTGGTGCTTGGGCTGCCGCTCATGGCAGCTGTGGAGGCTCTTCACCAAGCCGTTTCTGTCCAGCTTTAGTCCGTTCCTCACACGCTGACACACATCCCCGTTGGCTGGCTTGGTCGCGGGGCTCTCGGTCATTGCTGGCCAACGATTGTGGAGCCGCGACGGTAACTTGCATGTAGGAACACGGCGCCTGCCTGCGGTGCAAGGCGGTGACAGTATCCGAGCTGGGAACGTTTACAACCACACTACAAACTCTCTCACACACTCAACACACACATAACAACACGCACACATATAACACGCACTCTGTGGAACCTGAAAATCCAGACGCCAAATACCGGAAATCAACGCCCATATGTAATATCGGAGCATGCAGGAGGGGGCGGGGCCACGCGGTTGACATGTACGGAGGGCGTGGCTTGGACATGAACTTGACTCACACTTGAATAGTTTATGATGTTTATGGCACTTTAGAGTGGGAAGAAATAAACAATGAGGCGGTGTTTTGTTGGATATCTTTAAAAAAAGCTCCACAAATATTAAGATGATTGCATAATTAAGGGCATCACATACTGAAAAAATGTCTTGAGATTCTTGATGTTTGAGAATAGTCCACATTTTCATACTATCTTTTAAATGTTGCAATTTTGTAAAAATTCTCAGCTGTGACCCTTACGGACTAAAGGAATATGAATAACTAACAGAGTAATTGAGGAATGGACACATAATTTGAGTGACTGCCACCTTGGGAATATGCCTGTTTTCAAAGAAGAACTGTCATTAAATTGAAAACTGTGCCATTGGCTATATACGCCCTTGAAAAATGCAAACCCATCTCCATCATGCTTTTCTTTATTTTTTTGTATGGCATATATAATTAAAGTATATGCTTATTATAAATAAATTATAATAAACTATTAAATTGTTAAATCAAATTAATAATTTCCCATTTTCATTGGTATTTTTTGTGATATACACACATGCAATGATGATTGCTAGGTAATATATATGTTAAAGTTATCCAATGTCAAGTCTCTGATCATGTGAAGAGACAATATGTGCACGATAGTGTACACTATCTGTCATAATAGCATGCACTGGGGCCCATCATACCATAAAGCTCTGATTAATAGCCTGGCTTTTATTTGCTTAAATCACTGAAATCAGTGGGCCTATATTTGAAACCGGCGTGGGACAGGCCTTTAATTCCTTTCACACAAAAATGTTGCTCAGCAAAGATGGGAAATACAATACAATACAATACTGGTTTGTTTAAACCAGTGTGAATATTTCTTGTTTAAAATTAGGCTTCAGATAATATATCTCTTATGAATCACTAATTTGATCTAGCTCTGACAGACAGCTCATCACAGTGAGAGAGAGAGATACAGCACTCGAGGATTACAGCACCCAGCATACGGACACAACACCATTTTATCCTGTTAAAACAATACTCACAACTTGGATTCATTTTCATGAAAAACCTTTTTGATTCTTTTGATCTGAGGACCCTACGGACTAAAGGAATATGAATAACTTACAGAGTAATTGAGGAATGGACACATAATTTGAGGTAGCCAACAACCCGGTTTAATACATCCAAAGAACTTCCATAAAAAAAATGAACTGCCTGGCAACCAGACCAGGCCCCTAATTGAGACAGGCCTTTATTTGTCAAAATGTGTAGCTACACTGGGCTAGTAAAATGGACTGGGCCTTTGATTGAAGTTTTACGGTAACTACTTTACACCACTGCCTCTAACACATCATAAAACATGGCAATACAAACTTACATGAATATATTTATATTCAGTAATATTTAGGTGAAATCAAATCAAGTTTTATAATCACCTTTACTACTGTAATTCTCTTTTTACCTGTTTAAACCCCCTCTCAGTCTCACAATTGCAGCTTACACAGAACTCAGCAAACAAACTATTAACTAAATCTGGAAGGTTCTGTCACATCAGTCCAATTTTAGCACCACTGCACTGGTTGCCCATTACTTTTAGAATACATTTTAAAGAAGCTTTAATACCTTACAGCACAGCTGGGCCATCATATCACTGGTTTTCCACAAACTTCCTGCAGTTATTGTGTTCACTCTTTGGGTTGATTGTACAGTTATCAGTCGTTCTGTACTGTTGTTGTTGCTATGCTTTGAATATAATATAAAATATCCATAAAATATGTCACTTTAGCAGATGTCACCAGTTTATTCAATTTTAGAAAACTGGTCCCTTAAGGAAAGTTTTGTCTCTCAGATTTATATAGGCTACATAGATAAAGTTTCTTCCTCAGAGACTCACCTCTGTGCACTGCCAGACCAGAATCTTAAACTGAGGTTAAATTAACCTTTATAAAGAAAAACAAAACAAAACCAACAACCCATTGTCCTCGTCATGATTTTACACTCCAGTCATAGCAGAGGTCTTAATTTCTTGGGGAAAATCAGGGTTTAGCTGCTCCTTCTAGTGGTTTGAGGTTGTAAGGACACCAACATAGGACAAACTGGGATTCATTGCTGTAGTCTGTAGCTGGATTGAAGACCTCCATAGCACAAGGGTGAAGTGATGAAGGAAATAGTGGAGCTAAATTCACAGGGTCGCAACATGGTGAGATCAACCCAAAAGCCTGGACATTTTCATTTGCTTTTATCAGCAGTTTTGAAATGTTTTGCAATTAACATCATCATCACTGTTACTGTTGGTTGAATGAACAGTTGATAAACTGTTTTTCGTAACTGTATCAAGAGTTTGCTAACCCTCCCTAAAATGAAATTTCTAACACAAACATCACACATCTGTGTAAGTAGCCTAAATCCCACAATTTAAAGATACTTTAAAGATAAAATTTTTCTTCAGTAAAAACCTGTGCTGTATGATCAGTTTACCAGTGTTTTGATAAGTTTTACTTGTATAAGCAGGCTACAACCATTGCTGGCCCAAATAAATTCAGTATCTTAGACTGAATTGTTATTAAACATTACTCCCTCCATTAAGATCTTTGCTCAGAGTATAATAAAGACCTAAAAAACTGTGACAGAAATAATGTTAGATGTTAATGTTACAATGTTATCAAACCTTGAAAGCTGTTTGGTTCAGAACCTTGTATTACCATGGCAGTGGCAGCCCTAGCACATTTGGTGCCCTGGGCGACCTTGTAACCCCCACCCCCCTAAAGAAAAAAAGAAATGCAGCTCAGCAGTTAAAGTACTTCCTGTTAATTACCAAAATGCAACCTAGCTAACAAAAATACTGAGGAAAAAAATATGTGCTAATTTGCTTAAGTAATATGTTGTACATGTGTTGTAATAATCATATAAATCAATAATCAATAAAAAGGCTACATATTAACTAGTTCAGAAGAATAAACAACAAGAATACACAATAATATATGACATTGTAAAATGATAATAAAATGTACCAATTAACTTTCTAAATTGAACTAGTGGTGCACCGATTTTGGAATTCTGGGCTGATGCTGATACCAATGTCTAAAATAACAATTTTAACATAGGCCAAAAGCGATTTTGTTTTTTGTTAGCCTATTTATTCTTCTTTTGTACCAAGGAAACACTGAAATCTACACTATTAAAAATAAATATAAAGTTCAACATGAACAGTACACTATCTTTGAATGAGCACAAAAATTCAATGATACACATTTCTGAAACAACCTTTAACGTAACTTTTTTTCACATAAAAAAACATCTTTAAAAAATAAGCAAAAAGCCTTTTTACTGTATATGATAGGCTACATCATAATTCCCTCTCTAATGTCTGCTTTATAGTGCTGTGGAAACATCAACAAATTTCTCCTTCAAATAGCTGAATTTATTCAAGTTTCTCACCAAATGCTACATTTTACAATCGTAACTTTTACTGAATAGAACTTGAACGCTTCACAATGTAAATCAATGCAACCTCCGTGAGCTGTTTGTTGTGGCTACCGGCTGGTTAGAGGTAATGACAACTAGCTCTCCACCTACTGATTTCATGTTCCTTCCCTCCACATCCACTGCTCTCAGTGGTGTAGTGATATTTGAGTGGGCATCAGAGACATTTTGTCGGTTTGACATGATAACGGTACTGTACATCGTATTTCAGGGGTCACGTGACATCAGATAACCCCGCCCATCTCCCTCAGAGAGCAGGTAAAGTGTAAGGAGCTGGGGAGGGGAGCCGGGGGGCGGCAGGAACCCGAAAGAAAGGCTTCTCTATTATTTAGTAGGATTTACTATGTAGTTATGTTGTTGTGGCCTTATTCAATATTTCAAAATAATAGCGGTAATAGTAGCCTATTAGTTAAAAATACTAAAGGATAA
Source organism: Epinephelus fuscoguttatus (assembly GCF_011397635.1). Taxonomy (NCBI): domain Eukaryota; kingdom Metazoa; phylum Chordata; class Actinopteri; order Perciformes; family Serranidae; genus Epinephelus; species Epinephelus fuscoguttatus. Next base: position 33,375,074 of record NC_064765.1, on the reverse strand, counting down.
CCTTTTTTTTTCTACCCCCTTTTGTGGCGCCCCCTATGGATGGTGGCGCCCTTACTGCCTCTGCCACGGGCACTGTTGCCATGGCGTCACAGGTTCGCTGTCACTAACGTGGATCACAAGCCAGTTAAACAAGACAAGTATCGACTTCTGTGCAACAAATACACCTATTTATACCACAGGTAAGAGATAAGAGACATAATGATAATAATAATAACGATAATGACACAGAGACATTTAGTCACTGTTAGGATCAGAGGTAGAAAAAGTAGCCTAATACTCCAATCTTTACTTAAGTAAAGTAGCAATACTACAATGTAAAAATACGCTGTTACAAGTAAAAGTCCTGCATTTTAACTCTTCCTCGAGTAAAAATACAAAAGTATAAGCATACTTAAAAAAACAAAAGTGCTCCAGCAGAACGGCCCTTTTCAGAATCATATTTATATTGTTGTATTATTATAACTGACGCATTCATGTGTTCATCACTTTAATGTTGCAGCTGGTAAAGGTGGTGGAGCTTGTTTAGTGACTTTACACACTACTGGGTGCATCAACCTGTAATAATGCATCATAAGTTACTAGTTACTAGTAATTTCCAAACTAACCCCTAACTGAAGCTATCAAATAAATGTATCTGGGTAAAAAGAACAATACTTACCACTGTAATGTAGCAAAGCAGAAGTATAAGTTATCATAAAATGGAAATACTCCAGTGAAGTACAAGTACCCCAAAATTGTCCTTATCTACAGTACTTGAGTCAACACTTAGTTACATTCCTGGTTATAATAAATCATTGCTGTTGTGCTGAGTCAAAAACATGCATGATGGTGAATATCTGACTAACTTTCTGCCAATACATCTTGAAGAAATGAAGAGACATGTGGTCCAGACTGGTGTGTTTTCCCTGACTTATATAGGCCATGATGAGACCTCCTGTGGTGCTCTTTTATTTCCTCCTCATCCTGAGTGAAGGCCTTGCAGCAAACAGCAAACCCCGCAGGAGTGTTTCCTTCCAAGGTAAGGCACTGAATGTAGATGTACCAGCCCAGCCGCCAGAATGAAATGTTGCCATTGTACGTATCTGCAAACCACAGATATGTGACATTTATAAGGTTCACACATATGGCATGCAGGGGCGGATTGTCAGACAATGGGCCCCTGGGCACAGATCTGTAAGGGCCCTCCCGCCTCTCTGACATAGAAGCAAGACACACGTTTTATAGTTGTTCAGCCTTGTTGTGTGTCGTTGTTTTGCCTGTCTTTGTAGTCATAATGTGTGTCTTTGAGGCAATGCAGTGACTTTTTTCCCCATTTTGTAGTTATTTTGTGTCTCTTTGCTGTTCTTTTGCATGTCTTTGTGGTCATTTTAAATCTCCTGTCGGTCAGTATGTGTTTATTTGAGTGACATGTTACAGGTGAGGGCCAAGGGTCCCCCTTTATACTTTGTGCTCCTTGGCCCGTTCAGTAATCTTTCTATGATGACATAGTTCAGATTATATATTAGCTGAGTTTCCCATTAGGTGCTGTGACACCATACCACTGTTCAAAACCAACAAAAGCAAGTATTTTTTAATGACAGGTATATAGATATTTCCAGCTGCTAAGTTGTGTATTTGAAGGCAGAACACAATGTTTTCCTAAAGCTAGTGGTTTTGTGCCTAAACCTAACCATATGTTACCACAGTGTTATCACAACTTAAAATTGAAAATCATAATGTAAAGAAAAGTAATATTTCAACATATTCTTTACATAATAAATGTACAAATTTAACATATCCATGGTCTGCAGAAACATACAATGCCAACATTTATTTGGCAGTTGGGTTGGATGAACATTTAGACTACAGATGGCACTTTGAGGAAAATAATGAGACTGTATCATTACATCAACAGTAGACTGTGCACAGTCCTTACATACAGCATGCAGCATCAGCCAAAAAACACTACAAAGAACAGGCTATACAGTATGAAAAATCCCACTGGATAACTGGACATGAAAATGCACTGATTTGGAGAGTAACCTCCAGCTCCTTGTCGTTTGTCTGCTTCAGATATAAACTTGAAACAGTTCAAAGAGCCTGGTTTTGGCAGCTTGAGCTCTTTGATGATAAGAGAAGACGTCGGCCAGCTTGTCATCGGAGCCAGAGGGAAAGTGCTCACCCTCAGCTTGGATGACATCACCAAAAAGACAAGTGAGGTAAGATTTTGTTTGGGCTGACTGACTGGGCTGCTGTACCTGACACACTGAAAAAGAAGCTTTCCTCATTTAGGTGAATGAGTAACAGTGAATTGAATTTTCACATGCTCAAACACATATAGAGGAAGATTTTCCAGTAAACAACATATAACACATACTTTGAAATATAATAAATTTTCAGTTTTTGGTGTGAAAATAAGCCATCAGAATGATTTGCGAATACCTTCAGAATCCTTTATATCCCCACTGACAGTGTCAGTTGCTCATCCCTAACTATCTTTCTTCCAGGCCAAATGGATGGTCAGTTCAGCAGACAGATCCCTTTGTCAAAGGAAGGGAAAGGACACTAAGGTATGGTGAATTATTAGTGAATGTCATCAGTTATTAGTGCAAGTTTACCATCAGATACAGCTCACAGTATAAAGTTTCATTCATGTTAATCACATTTATTCTTCCAACAGGAATGTGATAACTTCATCCGGACTCTACACACAATGGACGATGGTAAAATGCTGGTGTGTGGGACGAACGCTTTCAACCCTACATGTGACTACATGGTAAGTCACTATATTTAAGTCTACAGAGATACCAAATACTGTATTTCTAAAGACAGCTGCTGTCCCAATCACACAGAAAGCATTTTAGCAGCTAGAGGCAGCTTTTTGTTATTGTTTTCAATTAGAATTAAGCTTTTGCTCGCTGTTTTTGCGGTGCTATGTACCTCGCATTTCTCTGTTAAAAGCCCCTGGCATTTTTGCCAGAATGCTCTGAACTCCATGAGTTGAAAAAACTTCAACTCAGAACAGAAAAGCACCACGTCATCTCTGCTTTTTTGGAATTGTCCAGTTGGATGATTTTAGAGGCCGGCCTTTTGTGGTAGTCATGAAAACAAGTTTAAGGTTGGTAAACAATGGAAGAGAAACTGCAGTTTGGTTGCGGTTGCTGGATACCCAGAGCTATACAGCCCAACGATAGACAGCAGGTTGTCAAACTGCACCAGTGTCATCCTAAAATATGCCTAGCTCCTGGACCAACAGGTGGTACTCCCTGTGATTCACCCTCTCTTTAAGGGTCTCTGATACCGGGTACCAACACAGATCTCCGTTTTCCCGTGCCCAACAGACTATTTACTGACAGCCCCTCACCATCAACCAGATCTGCAGCAAGTACCCTCTGCCTGCCCATTTTAGGAACTAGCTACTAGTTAGCATTTTTTTTCCAGTGGCATTCAATTTGAAAAAAAATAAAATAAATAAGGCAGTGAGGTGCGCCACACGTTTTGCAACTTCATAACACTTTCTTTGTGATTGGGGCCTAATCCTCTCCCTCTGATAAGAAACTCAACTCATACATGTCACTTTAGAAACGTATATATGATACGTATGAGAGGTACAAATGTAACATTCTTGGTTTTGCAAAAACATACAATGCCAACATCTTATTCTGGCAACTGGGCTGAGCACAAAGACTGGAAACAGATTTTACACTCATGGATTAAACAAACAAGAAATAAAGTGTTAACTAAGGAGCTTTACAGGTGCTAGTAAGTGGATATTGTTACCGTTGGAAAACGCCAGGTTAACTATTTCCCACCTGTTTGGACTCTTTGTGCTAAGCTAAGATAAACTAAGCTAAGACAACCATCCGTTGGCTTTAGCGTCATATTTAACATACAGATGTCAGAGTGGTTTCAGTCTTCTTATCCAACTCTTGACAGGAAAGCGTATAAGAACATTTCCCAACATGTTTCATTTTTTAAAATGGAACTGATGGATTACTTGAGCACCTCATACATGAATGTTTCCGTCAACAGACTTTCACAAATGGAAAACTGTCTCTGGAAGGAAAAAAGCAGGGGGGCAGGGGGAAAGTTCCCTTTGACCCTTACCAACACTTAGTACACCTTTCTTAGCACTTTATTTCTTTATGTCTGTTTCGTCATGGCTACTCTCCTTAGATGGATATCTGCCTGTAAAAGTTGAATCAGAAAAAATAAAGCATGGTTAGTAGTTTTGACAACAATAATGACTCACCATTTTTTTCTTCTCCACTTGACAGGAAACACTTCGTACTCTGCCGCTTCCACCAACTTTCTGGGCACAGAACTGGTGTTTCAGAGACATGGACCGAACCCTCTCAAGATTGAAATGACACACTCCTGGTTCAATGGTAAGCTGCTCTTACCTGAACACTTGTACAGTAACAAAATTATTGAACATAAGTTGCAATGAGACAGATTCATTAATTTTAAAAATATATTCTGAATGTTTTGGTTTCAGAGCCTACCATGATTTCCTTAAGCCGCGCTGAAGCAAGCAAAAACAGTGAGGGCAGTAAAGACGACAATGTATTCTTGTTTTTCACTGAGAACGCTGTAGAGTAACGTCACGGCAACATCCAGGTGTCAAGGATTGCCCATGTGTGTAAGGTATGTCTCTGAAGTAATCTGATACAGAGACTTAAAACTCCCGCACTAGCTTAACATAACGAGTGTAAAACAGGCAAATGCTATCAATATGTGTTGTTTTAGAGTGACTTGGGGGGGCAGAAGGACCCTGCAGAGAAAGTTGAAGGCCTGTTTGGACTGTCCATTTGGCGATGCTGGCTCATCAGCCCTAGTCCAGGATGCTTTCCTTCTCCAAGACCAAAATAACTGGAGGGACAGCATCTTTTATGACATGTTCACCTCCAACTCGTAAGTTGAGTGTATCCACAATACATACCTCAGTGCTTTGGATGTACATAGCTGATCACTATTATAACATAGAAATTATTTAAAGAATCTATATGAAGAAGTTATACATTAAGTAGGAATAGAAATAATGCAAAATTGTTTTTGTATCTGTCACAGGGAGTCTTTGGGTCCTTGTAGCCGGTCTGCTGTCTGTGCATACAAGCTTTCAGACATCAGCCTGGTGTTCAGCGGAAGGTTTTTGACTGAAAGGGATACTGGGAGCTGAGATACATACACAGGAGAGGAGCCGTTCCCTCACCCTGGTTCAGTAAGTATCAAACCAAGGACAATTTGGGGAGTCCTTTGGTGCACTTCATTTTGGTTGAATGCCGGATGGTGACTGGTCTTGGAACACTATCAGGCAAACTCTGGAGCAGGAAGTGTACCATTTTATGTCAGGTCATTGTTTAAAAAACATTTTCCTATTTTGATGACTGGTGAACTAGAAGCCTGTTTGTGCATTTGCTACCAAAATGTCAAGTGGCAGGGGACAAATCGTGGTACGATCTCATCGGAGCCAACAGTCTTCTGCAGGGCTGTATCCATCACAGAATTATGTCAGTCAAATCAGATTTGATTGTTCACTACAAATATTCGACTACTTGTTCCTTTTTTTTCCATATAGAGTTTAAGAGTTTGAACAGGGACCAATGGGACATTCAGTGTGACAGTGACACTCACATAATATAGTAAACAAGCTAACTGTGCTAATGACGCACCAGAAATGTGCAGCAACATTTTTTGCACTAGATATCAAACAAAAGCCAGGGACTGTGTCATATTAAATTGCTGTGAGCTGTAAAATCACCACTTCTAAGAAGAAGGCAGAAGAAGCTGCCTCTGTGTCTGCAGCTGCCTGTACCAAAGAGCAGTGTAACAGCGAGGAATGCTTACTCAGCAGCTAAATATGGGGACTGAAACTGCACATTGACCGAAGAAAAAAAGAAAAAAAAAAGGCTGCTTGGCTTGAAGACGTCTCAGTCAACTGAGGGGTCTCTGACTGATGATTCAAATCTCTTTCAAGGGGCAGCCCTAGTCCATGATTTTTGATATCCAGGTACAAAATGGGAGTGGTTTGTTTTCCTTTTATCCACCAACTGGACCGTTTGAGGTTTGCCTTTGAGAATGCAAAGCAGACGAGCTGGAAAATTAAAACAATGTATCATCCTTGCATTGGATCGATTGAGGAACTGAACCTTTACGTGTGAGCACATCCTTAAAGAGCACATCATTATTAGGGATATTATTACTATTGTTTCATCAAAAGAAACATTTAGATGCCACTCTTATTCATCATTTAAATCTCATTTGATATCATTCAATCTGTTTCTGTCTTGTTTTCATAGTGCATTAACGATGAACTGCGGGCTAAAGGTGTGATGACCTCTCTGGACCTCCCTGACAAAACCCTGCTGTTTGTGAAGAACCACCCTCTGATGGAGGGGGTGGTCACACCGATAGCTGGCAAGCCTCTGCTGGTCCGCACAGGGACACTGTTTTCCAATTTTGTTGTGGACCAGGTCACATCACTGGATGGACGACAGCATCAAGTTATGTTTATTGGCACAGGTATGCAACTAACTTTTACGCCAAAAACATACCTGAGATGTGTGGCCAGATGAACTCCACGTTGGATTAATCCTTTTCCCGCAGATTCTGGTTGGCTGCAGAAGGCTGTGAAGTTTGATGGTGAGGACGGCCGCATCATTGAGGAGCTGCAGCTGTTTCAAACTCCTCAGCCTGTCAGTTTTCTCCAGCTCTCCTCCAAAACAGTAAGACTCAAGTCACTAGTGTTTTTTTTCCAATTCAGATCCAATGTGGTAAATTACCCTGATCCACCAAGAGTTTAGTGTTATTTCTTACTTGATCTTTAGGGTGTTGTAATTCAAAGGGAGGCAGCTCTAATCTGTTTTGAACTCTGTTTCTAAAGAGCCAGCTGTACAGTGGTGCCAATGACATTGCTGTCCAAGTTGATATAAGGGACTGCAGTCGCTACACATCATGCGATGACTGCCTTCTTGCCAGAGACCCATACTGTGGCTGGGACAAGATCAGAGGCCAGTGTGCATCAGTTGCTGGCATGTTACTTGGATCTATGTAAGTCAAATCTCTTAAGATCTTTACTTTCAAGAATGTGTTTTTAACATCAGTAATTCTGTGTTGGGAGCTTCAAACTTGAAAGAGGTGATTTTGTTCTTGCAGGATTCAGAGTTTGGCTGATGGAGACATCCAGATGTGCCCAATCTCTGAGTGTAAGTTCAGCATTCAGTATGTGCTCATACTGTAAATATAATATGTTTGAAATTAGGATTCAGAGCTGAAAACACAACAATCATATGGCTTATTCTTCATCTCCAGGCATTAAAGGAATACTTCACCCCCCAAAATCATCATTTGTATATTAATTACTCACACTGTGTTACGTTGCATCTGGGGAAAAAACTCTTTGTCTCAAATGACTCCATGATAAACAAAGAATACAAAGAGAAGTCTTGATGAATTGAAGTAAATGGGCTCCATGCTTACAACAGCAAAGCTACATCAAAACATTTGTTTACAAACTCTTGCAAAACTCCTGTAGCCTAATCTAAATCTCATTTATCCAGTCGTGTGCTCAGTATTTTCCGAACGCATGTATTTTAATCAGACCATACTTTTTAAAACACTTTCATATACAGTACGAGTACCACGCCCTGAATGTGCCTGGGCAGAGTGTGCATTTGTTCTGTGCACACGTCACTAGTATTTTAAATTTTAGTAGTATTTCACAGCTGGTAAGATGGTCTTTTCATTAAAAAGGGGTTGTCTATAAATTTTTAAAAACATTTTTGTGAGAAATAGACAACATGGTAACAGAGTCTTGGTTCATTTTTAATCAGCACTGCTTAGCTTTACCATTTTATCTCAGCAACTTCAGCCCAGCACTTACTTTCTGTTCACAAACTCTCACAATACACCTAGACTGTGCACTAAAATATGTATCTGAAGACATTTTAAGGGAGAAATTGGCAATACAGTAACACAATCTTGGTTTATATTTGATCAGCACTGCCTAGTTTTGAGCTGGGAGAAGAGCAGGGAGATCTGGGCTCTGGTCAAAAATATTAACCATAGTTAATTCACATATACTATTCACATTGTCATGGTTCAAACCTGGTTGAAAATTGGCAAAATATCTCTATAATAAATGGTGAGGTTTTAGCAAAGTTGCACGTGTTTGGGAAGTACTGAACATACGACTGAATAAAGGAGACTTGGATTATACTGTATGAGTTGTGTGGGAGTTTAAACAAGTCTGAATGTGTGTGGACGTTTGATATCTTCCTCAGTGAAAAAGAAACCTGCTGTCATCCACCTCATTACTGGGACATGTTCTCCTGAGACAAACCTCCCAATCAGCTGGCGCTTCTCTGACAGCATCCTCCTTCCTGCTCCCTGTCACACTGTACTCAGCCAGGGTCTCATCATCACACCCTCCTCTTCTGATTCTGGCATTTACACCTGTGAGACAGTGGAGACAGTAAAGGGTAGAGTGCACCTTAAAACTGTGGTCCAATACGTTGTCCAGGTTCAGGACACTAATACTCTTATCAGGACAATGAAGGCAGTCGTGATCACTCTGGCTGCTCTCAGCTGTTTGCTGATACTACTCATATGCAGCACCCTCGTGCTTAAGGCAAAAAAGTAAAATCACATAGGCTGTGGCAACGAAAACAGCAACAACAATCATATGATCACTGTGAGGCCTCTCTGTCACTATGAGCGGACTATGGATCGATGCATGGAGCAAGGGCTGGTTCCCTGTGACCAGACAGGACAGCAGAGTATGGAGACTGTAAATGCTATGTCTGTACTCATTCTCCCAGAAGGCACTGTACCCTACAGTAAGTGGCTGAAGAGGAGGTGGAGGAAGTCAACAACAATGGCTGCACACTTATTAAGATCAGAGTGATTCCCCTCTTGTATTGTATTGCATGTATGTTTCAAGAAAACATAAAACTAATTTCAAAGGTAAGTGATTATTGAGACTGCAGCCTTGGAGGAACACATTATATTATACTAATGAAGTGCCAAGTGATCTTTTGTTTTTTTGCTGTTGACTGATAGAGATGGATGGACCTATTGAGGCATGGACACAGGACATCTGGGGGGCATCCTGTGCTGTCTGGCACCCGGATGTTGGTGATGGATCCTTTGAGTCCTGTGGGTTGTGAGGTGGGGTACAAGTATGTCCCACGGACACTCGATCAGATTGGGATCCAGGACATTTGGAGGTCAGGTTAAGGCCTTGAGCTCTTCGATATGCTTCTCAGGCCATTCCTGAGCAGTTTTTGTGATGTGGCATGGTGCCTTGTGCTGCTGAGGGGGGCTACTGCCATTGGGGGTTTTAATGTTTTGGCTGATCAGTGTAGCAAGCTATTTAATTTATCATTCAAGTAACCAACCAACCAATCAAGCGCGGAAGCAAGCAATGAAATACTCAGTTAATCGTCCATCAATCAATTTATTTGTCACATGAAATCATTTAAAGTACAATGCCAGTGAAAGGTAATTCCATTATTTTTAAAGAGTAATAATGAATGTGTGTATGATGGACTGTATATTTTTTACTATGTTAAACCCAAGGCAGCGTCTGTCAAAACATGTGTTCCCATTAAACTGGATTCTCGATGGTTTTTCCAACAGATCTTTATTCTTCAGAGAAAGACAGACACGTCTTGTTTATTTCTTTTTACATAGGTTATGATTATAGATGTAAGATCTGCACTGAGCAACTTGGCACATTACCTTTTTCATTTTTGTGATAAGGCTGAGAGAAGGTGATTATACTGTTGTACTGAGGCGACCTTCGCTTGCATCTTCATCAGCTGCCTAACATTGACTACCATCATTGTTTGATATTTACAAAAATAATTAAGCCTTAAGAGGCTGAGCATGGTTATCTTTAAAACAAAGGTGGAACAATGAAATGATAAAATTAAATATTTTCTATTGTTGAAGCTTGAAAAAGAGGATGATCAGATGTGATGAGTTTATGATCTGTCTGACTTGGCTTTTGAACCACTTCACTGTTTTAATTAGTGCTTAGTAGTGATGGCAGAATGAAGCCTCATGAAGCATTTTCTTTATTTTCTGAGCCCACTAGATGGTGCTCTTGGTTTAAAGAGAGAGGCTAAAAGAATGGAAATCTGGTGTGTTTTAAACCTTTTGTTGAAGAAAAAGCGCCATCTAGTGGGCTCAGAAAATAAAGAAAATGATTCATGAGGCTTCATTCGGCCATCACTACTGCTTTGTTTCAAAGTTATTTTAACTGGCCCTTCGCTTTATATGATGTTGCCTACTTCTTATATCTTTGGGCTTGGGGAAAATTATCAAACATTTTCAAGTGAAAAGGTTTAAATCCAAGTGAAGTCACAAATAATTGATGATAAAGCTCAAGTCAAGTTACAAGTCTTTTTTCAATATTTTCAAGTTGAGTCTAAAGTAATCAAATTTGTGACTTGAGTCTGACTTGAGTCCAAGTCATGTGACTTGTGTCCGCACCTCTAGTAGATATCTGCTTTGCCTATGACATCGTTCCACATAAAAAAACAAACTCATGTTTAGCTATTAGCTACAGTAACATTCCTAAGCACAGTAATATACAGCTGAAGTACTGCATACACAGGGAGGTGTGCCAACAGTAACAGATCTCACAATTGCCATGAATGCTCTAATCACTTTCTCTGTAAATGCCTATATACTCCATGCTCCACGCTAGATGGCAGCATGGGATGCATGTGGAGAAGCTGTGTGTGTTTTGTCTGCGGTTGCAGAGAAAGTGCGTGAGAAAAGAGTCGCAACATTAGATTTTTAAAGTGGCCTTGAACTGAGCTCTGTGGTAATGGTATAATTAGTTCTCAGGGGAATGAAACTGCTCTCTTACTGTCTGTGGGCTCTCCCTTTTCTATCTCTCTCTACACACCCCTCCCGTGTGCCTCTCTCTTCCTCTGTCTCATCTCTCTCTCAGTCCTTTTCCCTCTTCTTTTTTCCCGTGCCTCTCGTTGTCTCTCTCCCTGTCTCTAAGCAGGGGTGTGACTGGAATAGCTGTTCTCTCCGTAGGGAGCATTTTGAGGAAAGTCAACAGACATGTGAAAGCTAGAGAGGGAAGAGAGGAGAGCATGTGATCAGATGAAAGACTAAAAAAAGCAAACAAACACACTGGCATCTGAAGAAGAGAGGCAACAAGAAAATAGAAGTTAAGACACAAAACTCTTGACAATTAGAACATATGAAACGTTAATTGACAGTCCAGACACGGTCTGGACATGCACGCACTCACATATTACCTCAGGCATGTATGTACCACCCAGTTTGATCCAGCTCTGTGCTCCAGAGTCTGTTACGCTGGTGTGTTGGCCCAGAGGCTGGGAAGCAATCAATACAAGCTTTGAAGGCTACACTTAAATATTAGGAGGGAACCAGCGGGCAGCAGCTTCTGCTAATATTACCCATCTTCAAATTGGGCCATTTTTGTGCCCTTCTAGAATATGAATATCAAGAAAGATTAAAAGCTTTTCATTGACAACCAGTGCAGTATTGATTAGATATGAATTATGTATCGCCATCAGTCAGTGTAAGCAGAGGGGAGAGGGAGGGTCAGGCTGTGTATACACCTTCATATTGTCAATTTAATGTGTGTATAGAAGGTGTTTCAAAATTGATTACAGTGACTGACTTGTCAGGTTTTATTTACACAGTCAGTGTCAACAACTTGTAGAGCACGATCTGTATAATTTAGCAGCAGATGTTCTTTTCACAGAAAAGCAATAAGCACTAATTCCTGTTAATTTAGACTTCTTGGGAATATGGGCACATCTGAATATGTGTGATAGTTTTTTTAAAGGCAATGTCACCTGCTGCCACAAGATGGCAATCACGTATAGCTAATAATAAAGAGCAAAAGGCAAGCTGTTAACCTGTGGAAAACAAATATGTAATCTGGACAGGCTTTTAAATTGGCTCAGTAATTTTCAGAAGGAGTCTCTCAGCAGACTTGTGGCTGTATCAAATTATTTATCACAGACCTAAGATGCTCGTGTGGGTTTTTCTATTTTAACTAGGAAAAGGGACAATGAAAATGGACAGACGTAGTAATCTGGTATTTGTGATATTAACTAAAAATATTGATCTGTCGGTATGATTGTATAAACTTGATTATGTTGGGGAAATATTCTCCAAAAGCACAATCAGTGCCTGGAAAACTAAACCATCATTCGTGCAAGACATCATATTAAAACAACTTTTGGCTTTTTAGCTGTAGACTGCTCAGTGACAAATGGACAGTCACAAACCATTTTCAGATGTAATATCCTCTTTATACACAATTGAAAATGAGAACCTTTGACATGTGATGGGTCAATAGATAATAACTCACTCACATTCTTGTGAATTGGAATAAAACCTTACTTTTTTGGGTTTTTGATTTTTTACTCTTCAATTATCCTGGTAAAATATATTTAAAAGACCAAAGTCTTGACTATTAAATCTTGTAATGGGCCAGCCTCCCAGTGATTGAACTTTTTTGAGTAGCATACACAATGGGTGTCAGAGGAAAGATCTGACAAAGATGACAAGTAGTTGCTAAGAGTTCTTAATGCTTATCAAAATACTCACTTTTAAACCATAATTCTTATTTACTTTGGGTTAAGAAGGGCTGCAATGCTGACCTGTCGTGGTTGAGATGCACCACTTAGCAAAATTATAGAATGAGCTTATCAAAAAATAGAAAGCTTATCAGTACTTGAGGAACACTCCCATCTTTTTGGAAACCATGAAGCGAGACAGGAGTCCTTGTGGTATAGCGAACTCCTTTTATGCCCGATTGAATTATGTTTTTATAGAAATCTGACAGAGTTGACAAAAATCTAGGACACATCTTTAAAGGATTTATTTTTAAGAAATATGATTTATAAAATATTTTGATCTGCCTACATTTCTTTAACTGTGACAGAAAACCTCGTCCCAGAGAAGAATTCACAACTTCAAACAATTAAAAATGTGTTAAAATGTACTGCAATAATCATCTTTGTTTTAAAATGTTTTTTTGTGAAAACGTTGGCCCTTTAAAGAAATATTCACCATAAAGACAGAATTATTGTGTTGATAATTGGAAGGCTTTTTCTGGTAGACATGATTTGTCCCAATTCTCCAGAAAAGGTGAATTCTATGTTAGTCTGTAATTGTAATGGGGAGACTGCATACTCATTAACTGAATAAAGATCATACTGCTAATTACAATCGCTTGCAAGATAAACATATGATGTCAAAATGATGACTTTATGGCAATGAAATCTGAAAAACCTCCACAAGTTACAAATCAAAATATTTCTTCATTTTTTTCGAGTGTTTACCATACGCTAGAAGACTAAGAAAAGACTTTTGAAAGACTGAAGTCTGACAGCCTCTCACATCTGAAGACAATGTGAATTTTTAGTCACACATTTTAAAATTTTCTCTTGCAGAGTCACTATTTGCAAGACAGTCACTAAATTCCTTTTGAGATTACTTCCCATCCTGCTCCTGGTGCAAAATTTTACACCAAAATCATTCATTCATTCATTCATTCATTTTCCATCACCACTTATCCAGTTAAGGGTTGCAGGGGGCTGGAGCCTATCCCAGCTGACACTGGGCGAGAGGCAGGGCTAACACACAGAGACAGACAACCATTCACACTCACATTTACACCTACAGACAATTTAGACTCATCAATTAACCTGCATGTCTTTGGACTGTGGAAGGAAGCCGGAGTACCTGCAGAAAACCCATGCTGACACAATGGTCACGTTATTGAACTTCAGTATTTGCATGAGCCAAGACTAAAACTTACAATAGTATTAAACATGTTTGATTTTGTCAGAATATCAAGATGAGAAAAAGACTAAGTTAAGAGATCTTAGACTGACGTTTATGATGACAATACAAGAGAACGACTGAGATGGGAGTGATTTGTCTGCGACAGTGAAATCTCTTAAAAAGTTTCATGTAAGACCAGCAGTAGCTGCCCAGGCACTATAGGTCTTTCTCACAGCTGACATTTTGACTTGTCAGAGCAGGGAAAGCACAGGTGTCACTAATAACATTAACAATGGCTCCGATCTGCTCAAATGTCCCTGTAAGCCATGATATTGTGACAGTAATCCAGCACACATGATGCAAGGACCCTGACACTGAAACACCTTAATCGAATTCAGCCATCATTAATTTTATTTACATCTGTGCGTATCTATGATAACATAAATCTTGTCTTTTTTTAATTGGTTACATTGCTTGGGTGAAAACTACAGTTTCTAAACACACAGAGTAACTGATGATGAGACGCAGCTGGGTAGGCAGGTATCCAAATCAGGCCATCTACACAGAAGGGAAAACTCAGTGGAGGCGAGCAGTGGGCAGGAGAGAGACAACAAGAACAGGAACATTCTACAAAGTTTGAAGCTGCGTTTTAAGTTCTGAGGCTGAAGAGGAAAGAGAGGGAGACCCTGCAGAAGGCACCACACAGCCTGTTCAAAATAATGCTGCAGGTTTATGTCACACACCACCTTGTGGGGTTGACATTATGGTGCCTCTAATGAAAATGGCGATGATAACTGCCTGTCCTGCTACTAAATGTGTTCACTGTATTTAATTAATAGCTAGTAAAGCAACATTTTCTCGCTTATTAGCATGCAGAGTTTATATACTTTGAATATTGACTGTAAACCTTCCAATGTATCATAAAAAAAGAGGCTTGTTAAAGGGGAACTACATCCATTTTCAAAGTTTTAATACAAAATTCATGTTATTCCTATGGTCAAAGACAGTCTAAAAATATTGGTTAACACAAACAACATGCTCCCATATCCAAAATCTAGAGAGCTAAAATTCAAATTGTTATGTCATAGGGTATAAAGTCAGGAGCTGCTCCATTGACAATGAATGGTGGGAGAGGTTCTAGAGCAGTGCTAGTTCTTCTCATTGTCAAAGATACTTCCTTATTAGGACAGGTCCTTCCAAATCAGGTCCTACAGAGGCTGGCAAGACTCTGCATTTGGTAAACACACATTGGAACAGGCTAGCAAGGGCCCAGATGTGCTTCATTAAAGAGGGTACACACATGTATCCTTGAAAATTCTCTGAAGGAAGGACTTGTTCCTCTGTAGAGTTTGAAGGGTCCTTGACGCTGGAACAGTCCTTTGGTGGGATTCGATGACATATCCTCCTTGAAATTGAGCCATTTAAGAATCCTTCCTTGACTTTGAGAAGCACCATCTGGCTACAAATGATGTCACCAGCATAAGATGGTAGTGATTGTCTCTATATTTTGGCTTCATTTTTGTACAGAAGGAGGAAGTCCAGATGTGTCGTCCATCTTCATACACCGTCTGTGTCTGTGAAATTTTATTACGACTGTCAGCTCCTGCAAAATGAGCCTTGCTACAGTGTGTTTGTGATTCCTAGCCACTTGAAGAGGAGCTATGATGTTTTGTCATGTCTCTTAAAGTATCCATGAAGGGAGTGTTTGCTCAGAATTCATCTCCAGCAGAATTTTGAATGCATATTTAACGGACAGCACTTTAGAGTCCTGGTTCACCTGAGAAATATGGCTGATGTGAAATCAGATTTTTTAAACCAGGGCAGCTCAGCTTGGTGCATCCATTAAGGCTTAGTGTGGTAATATGCCAGTTTCAATTAGAGTGATTTCATTGTGTGTGTGTGTGTGTGTGTGTGTGTGTGTGTGTGTGCGTGTGTGTGTGTGTGTACAATTCTACATCCAAGAGAGAGAAGAAAACTTGTTTTCAGCCTGCAGTTGAGATGTGTGTTCTTCATATATTAATGTTACCATGTTTGCATCATGTATAATTTAACAGTCACTGATTTATTTAAACTCAAATTGGGCCTCAAAAGGAAGCATGCCCCTGCACCACACACACACACACACACACACACACACACACACACACACACACGTATGCAAAAACACACATGAATGTTATCAAGCATACTTCAGTTATGCAAAAATAATCCCCCTTGCAGCAAATTCACACAGTACGCTCTCTCCTCTGTGTTCATACTTTGTTCGTCTCTTTCTCTCACTCTGTCCTTGTCTTTCTCCTTTTCCTCCTTCTCTCTCGCCTGTCCCTGTGAATCCCCTTAACTTGCTAATGAGTGCAGGCCCATAATGTCCATCCTCTATCAATGATAGATTACAGTGATAACTTTATAAAATTTTAATAGCCAGAACTTCACTGATATTAAAAAGCTGATCTCTGCACCTATAGCACCGCTGGGAGCTTTAGAGACAAAAAGGAGCGGAATGGAGATATAGAGAAAGTGTAAAGATCTGTTCAAATCCTTCCTCTCTCTTTCTCTGTTCTGATTCCACAGTGGGCCCCATATAAGGGATGCTACATTAATTATAACCAGACAGACAGCTCAGGGCAGCCTCTGTACGATAACACCCCCAGTATGACTCTCCCTACGGGTATTACCCCAAATATATGCAGGTATGTCCCTGAACAGGAAAGACCCCAGCCACCTCGAAATGACCCCTTTGGATATTACATCAGTTTTATCCCGGCATATTGTAGGGCAGCCTCTGTATGACCCCTGCATCTATTAATGTTATGGTCAATAATAACAGCCAGGCAAGTCCCAAGGGCAGCCTTTGTTTGCCCCTGGGAGCCCTGGATGTTAAAGAAATTCTAATCAGGCATATCCAAGGCCGGTCTTTTTATGATCATGTCAGGATATGGTTGAAAGTACACCAGTTTATTCAGGTGTGAACCTATGTTAAGGCCCCTGGTGCTTTCAAAGACCTCCCAGGATAGCACATTAATTAAATAAAGGCATGTCCAGCGGCAGCCTTCTTATGGTACCTTTAAGTATTTATACCAGGGCACCAACCTGTTATTGACTTTCTGGACTATTATGGAATTTTGCAAAGTGTGTTCAAGATAGGCAAGGTCAGAAACTCGCAAGGGAAATCAAATAGTTCACTTTATAGTAATACAGCAGCATGATTTTTTTTTTGTATTAGCTTGTGATTTCTCAGGCAAAATCAAGTAGAAACCTCTGTTTACTGCTTTCAACTCATGTTCCAAGCCATATAAAACTAGAAAGGCACTCAGAGAATGCAAACCTTCACCAAGGCCAAATGCCCTGCCTCGTAATGTTGAAGGTGCGATGTGCGGCATTCAGAACATCAATAAAGCAGCAAACATCTATTATTCAAGGGTGAGTGTGAGCTAACCCTTATTAGCCCCTTTTACACTGCCTCCTAAAGGCGGGAATTTCTCGCTGATATTCCACCTCCCCATGCTGTATATAGAGGTATCATCCCCGAATGGGGGGACAGAGTTCTCTTACAACTAAGCCGGCATCAGAGGTCGTAACAGCGCAGAAATTATGTCTGCATATGCGGGACAGCTGGTATTTTGACGACGTGTTACAAGAGCGACCCACTGCGCAAGATTTAAAAAGTAGTTTGTAGCAGATAGCAGCTTACTCAAAGAAAAAGAACAGCAGCTAAAAATGTCTGCAAATTTGGTAAACAATGAGGTCTGGAAGCTCCTTACCCTACAAGCAAAGGACAAGATCAGCTGCCGTACAACAGGGACGGTATCTGATTGTTATTTTCATGTTATGCCATTGTTATTGCTGTTAATGTCTCACTAGAAGGCGATGCTGCTGTGTTACATGTCATGCCCGTCACGCCTCCTTTATTTCCATGATGCCTGCATGCTATTTAAAATCACATACCAGAGTGGCATGATGATGCCGCTGTTTGCCTCTGTGTAAAAATGTAAAGACTTCATGAAGAAGGGAAGCTGTACTGGTCCTATACCACAATCTCTGTGATAAAAGGGCAACTGTGAACCCCAAGACACACCAAATTGACATCAAAGACTCAGTGGCAAAGAAGGCTGACTGTTGAGTCGCTTGTGTCTTGGCCAAAAAGGTCTAGCACCTATGGTCTACACCTGTGTGAAAGGAAATAACTCTCCATAGCATAGGTAGTCTGTATTTGTCATAATAGTTAACTATTACAAACAGTTTCTGCTAAAGAGCTTATTGGGTAAAAAATATCTTACCAAATATTAAGTCTGTTTCAATCTTAAGCCCTCTTAAGTCTTTGTTTGCTTTTGTCACTTCTGTGTCTCTTCTCGTGCAAAGAGCTGATCTGCCAATCTGAAAATCAGAATGCTGAAAAACTGTCCATTTTCATTCCCAACTTGTCAGTTACCGCAGTTTTGTCAGTGACACCAATGTAAAAGGCACCTGTCATGGCAGTATAATATGCTGCCAGGCCGCGCCACAAAAGGTGCAACAGTTTATAACCCCGCTGAACAGTGTCAGCTTAAAACACTGCAGGTAACAATGTAATATAAGGAGCTGCAAAGTCCCTATAAGGCGGGTGGGAAGGGGGGTGGATGGGTCCAATAAACCCCTGACTTTCACACAGACTTTCACCTGCGGAGCCACTGTTGGTTTCTTATGTGAATGCTGAACCAAAACATGTTGTTTTTTTTTTTGTTTTTTTTAAATATACCCATGTTCTTTTGTTACCTAAACCTAACCACATGCTTCTGTTGCTCAGGGATATAAACGTAACAATCCTAAATTGATATAGCATCTCAGAATGCCAACAACAGACGCAGCAGGATACCTAGAGTGTCATATGTAGACGTGAATGAGAATGTGCAGTCAGAACAACTGACAAGGGCTGACAAGCAGCAATGATTCCAGACACACCACAAAACTAGGGTAATTAACAGTCACTTGCCCAACACTGACCACTGACTGGACTTCGGCTTGGTGTGTCAGGGCTCTTAGCTCTGTCAGCATTGTTCTTGTTGTTGTAAGCAGTGTAAAGGGCCATACACATGCTTTGTTTCTTGTGACCTCAAATTCATTATTTTTAATGCAGATGTGTGGCAGGCACGCTCCAATGCCAGAACAACACCGTCGCAGCGCTCATGCATTCCCGGGTGTCTATTTTTCAGGGCCCAGTGGCTGCACTCTGAGATAAACAGAGTTTAGCTTTTGGAATGCAGTAGCGCACATTATGTGTGATGGGACGAGGAACAACCAATCACAGCCGAAGGATATCATTCTCTTCTTCCGTAAATATCAGTTTGTGGTAAATATGGAGAAGTTAAGCATTTTATTGCAGGACTGCCAGAGCTTTACATCTGTCCCAGGGACAATAGGCCTACACACAAACAGTGCCTGGACGAAGATCAGGTGTCCACCTTTGATTTGACACCACTCCAGAATTTAATTGGTTCCTCCTTAGTCTGTGCTACACCTCTCAACCAAGTTTCATGAAAATTGGGCCAGTATTTTTTCTGTAGTTCTGCTGACAAACATACAATCGTGTAAAACATGCTGAATACATAACCTACTTAGAAGTAGTAATATATTTTTGGTTCTTGAAGTTTAAAAAAATGATCAGATGTGATGCGGTTAGATAACCTGTCTGATTTTCTTTTTAACTGTTTAAATCAGCGCTTCATTTCAAAGTTATCTCAACTGGCCCTTCAAAAAAAACAACTCTTTACAAACCCTGCTTAAAACAACAGGTGTGACCAACACTAACAGAGCAGGAAAGGATTATGTTTTTAGGTTGTGCTCTCTGAAAAGCTGTGGGATTTTTATATCACGGTGACAATGAGTAACCTGTACTGACTGATCTGTATTTGGAGAGGAAACTTTCTTACACTTGGCCAGCATCAGGCCAGCATCAATTCTTAAACAGGGTCCCTGAGGGAATGTCAAGGTAGTGGAGTTGTCGCTTTTCACTTTGCTAAGTGGGGCACAGGAAATGTGAGACAGGGGTAAAAAGAGGCAGTGACAGTAATGGGGAGAAAAGAGGGAAAGAGAAGGGCAGACAGAGATGGAGGGGGGTTGGAAACCTAGAAGCTGAAATGTGAGGAAAAAGAGAGAAGCAGGCAGACTATCAAACACTGTCCACCTGTCTGCCTCTTCCCCATGGCAACTGTGTGTCCGTGTCTATCTGTGTGTCTCACTCAAGCCAGCTGATAAACAGAAAATGGTTTTTAGAATGGGATGACCATGGTCAGCCTGAAATGACTCCACACAGCAGTGAGCCAAAATTGTTTCACACAAAGGTTGAAAAGTCTTATCGCAACTCTCCTGTTCTACACTGATGAGATTTAGTGTATTCAGTGTATATTAATTCCAAGGTTTCACAATTGCTTAATTGAAAATAGAAATTAATTCAATATCAATACACATGTATTTTTGGGCAGACTCTGGATATTCTTGAAGTACTCTCAAGACTACAAGAGGAAGAATTGCAGCTGCCAATAACTCTTTGTATATACATACTGTATGGGCATGCTAATTAAGTGATATCACACAAGAGGGAGTGCTGTTGTACGGCACGGCTGTGATTCAGTCAATGGCCTTGTGCCTCAGCACTAAGCAAAATATGATTTATTTTTCATTTCATCGCTTAATTGGTTTTTAAATACAAAGAGTTTCAGGTGGACTGGAACAACACATTCTCTCTCCAACCTTTTGACATTTCAGGGACATGTCAGGGACTTTCCACATCGAGATATAACATGCAATGTACCCTGGGTCTGTTGCTTGTTGACATTCTGCCTGTTACATATATTGTGTGCTCTAAAGATACACTATGTTTTCACAGGAAAGGTACAGTTTGCATACAGTCTCTTTCAAAATAAACGCACTACGTCAGTACAACATCACGATTTGGCGTTTTTGTCCTTCAACAAATGCACGTGGTTACATTTTGCCAATGCACCCATGTGGTTGGGTTTAGACAAGAAAAAGAACAGAGTTTGGCTTTACAGTCTTACAGGAGGTAAACACTGTCTGGTAGTTGGTGGACGGACCAACCCACCACCCCCTCCTGCCCATCCTACTCGGACTTCCAATGTCTTAACTTTCATTGTTGTCCCGCTGTGTTTCCCCCTGATGCAGCAGGGTGCTGTTAAACAGTAACAGTGACTGGCCATGTATCATGCCGACAAGGAGGGGTAGCTTTTTTTTTTTTTTTGTCGATTTCTGACGCCGGCGGTCACTGACCAAGCGCTGGTTTTCAATGACTTTAGAGTGAGACCAGGTTGACTGGGACTAGGACTCAGATTGCCCCCTCCCCGAACAAACAAAACAAACAAACAAAACAAAACAGTGTGTCTTCACGTGCACATGGCCCGTAGTGATGCAGCACACAGATAATGATCAATGCTCTGTGCTGCATGTTACATAAATCTCTCGCCCTGAAGCAAACACTGCCAGTCACGTCATCTTACAGCCCCTTTGTTTTCTGTCCTTCCATCGCATGCCCTGTCCCACCCCCGGCTCTCCACTGTATTTCTCCCTGTCCATCACTTTCCCTCTCTCAGTTGAAGTCCCCCAGTTGGAGTTTGTTGGATGTGTCGGACTTTCACCCCAGAGCCTGGTGTTCACTTCTCGTCTGAATGTAAAACCAAACCATGATGGTGTTTTTCCTAAACCTAACCATGTACTTCAGTCACACAAATACAGTAGTAAAAGGTAAATACAAGGGGTTTTTTTTACTGACACTGTCAGTTTATTTTGAAAAAGACTGGATGCCTCTAATGAGCAGAAACTGTACAGGTCCTGTGAAAACAGAATTGTATTTTGATAAGACACAATGCATGTAACAAGTGTAAAGTGGCTCACCTTCCTGGGCACCAAACACAAATGTGGGACGATACCTAGTGCGTAATATATAGATAAGAATGGCACTGACAGAGCAGTGATATTTGATAAGTTGTACACAGTGATACATGCATAGTTAAAACTCCCATTAATATTATACTCTGTATCAGCACTCAAGGATTGCCTCTTCTTACAATCAGTTACTTGGTTGGAACTGACTGTTGTATAATATTGTTAAGTAGTCCATACCCATTCAGCCACAGGGTGAGCCACAGCGATCGGTCGCATTTTAGCCATTTTTAAGCATTTTTCTGTTGTTATAGCGCCACCCAGTTGCCAATTAGAGTTACATTTCTCCAGTCACCTTGAGGCGTCCTGTTCTACATATCTACAAAGTTCAGTAAAAATCGATATGGCAGTTAGGCCTAGATAAGAAATTAGCTCTCTAGCGCCCCCATTTTATTTGATGGGGTCAATAATGGAGGGGTCCCCTCAGATTATGTGTGGTCATATGCCTACAAAGTTGCGTGGTGATGGGTGAAACCCTTGAGATGTTATACACCTTTATGTGATGAGCCACGCCCTCCGCAATATTCATTGCCTTATAGAAGCTCAGTTTTAGTAAGTTTTCCAACTTGTCAAGAGGGAACTTTAGATATTGGTCCCTAGATTATGTTCACAGAGTTTCATGCAGATTGGTCAAACTTCCTAGGAAGAGATCGATTTGAAGTGTTTTTCAAAAAATTCAAAATGGAGGAAAATCTATATAACCGGAAGTTATGGGTTCTTGAGGCAAATGTGTTCCTCATGAGGAGAGGCATCTCTGTGCAAAGTTTCATGTCTCTACGACATACAGGGCATGAGATATGCCCATTCAAAGTTTGCAATTTCAATCGGTTGCTATAGCGCCCCCCTTTGGCCAATTGATGTAATATTGCTTCATTCGCATCCTCCCATGACCCTCTACCACTGTGCCAAATTTCACATGGATTGACCAAGTCAGTGAGGAGAAAAACGTGGAACAGACACACAGATGGACAGAGTTTTCTTCATCATATAGTTAGATATAGTAAGACAGTTAGATAGACAGACTATAAAAATGCAAACCTATCCTCTAACATGAATAACATTCCTCTAGGGACCATATGTTGCTGTGCTCGGCAAAGTCCTGTCCAAGGGACTGATCCCAGTTTGCACCAGCTGGAATGATTTCATGGTAGTTACTGATGGGAGATACTGAGCCTGTTTAATCATCAAATACACTTGTTAATGGGGTTACTCTGTACCATCTCTGTACTCCTGGCTGGTGAGTCGTTTCCTAGGGAGATTTGCCAGATCTTGTGTTTTCACTGAGTAACATTAGACATGGGAACTTGGGTCCAGAAGAGCTGCAGTGTTAATTCATGGACAGACTGAAACCTACACTGTACATTTACCACCACTTGTTAGGGACTGGTGAATGAGGAGCCAAATATAGACACAGAGCACAGGAAGTTAGGTTGGAAGAGAAGGGGATTCGCTGCAGTCTTTTTAAAGGTGGAGATAGGGGAATGATGTCCTGGATGTAATGCTAGTGGGAATGATGACGGTGGAGGAGTGGCAGAGCATAAGGGGGTTGTAGCATGGCAGAAAAAAAAGTTTGTTGGTGAGTGGGCAGGTATTGCAGGCAGACTGGCAGGGAGGCAGATGGGAAAGCAGTGATCCTAAGGCACAGGAGAAAAAAACTGAGTGACAAAACATGAAAAGCACAGCATAGATAAATTTCACCAAGAAAAAAAACAAACCACCGGGAACAACCTGAGCGCACGTATCTACCGCTAGAGTTGAAACAACGATCTGGTGATGAGTGGGTGCAGAGCTGAGGTTGGTGTAGTGAAACACTGATGAGCTGATGGATGGCAGGTGAGCGAACAGAGGGAGGTGATGAGTTGATTGCAAGCAGGTGTGTAGGTAGAGCCAGGAGCCTGGAGACAGGAGTGGAGTCATGCCTACACGAACACACACACACACAGACAACAGGCAGACAGAGAGAAATGCTGGAAACACAGGGAAGAGGGACGCACAAGAGACAAATCAGCTGGGGCATGGCCAAGGCCGTGACATCACTTGACAACTTTATTGCTAATTTCTTCTCTGCACTGATCGCCAACACGTCTGCTCTGAGCGTAGCCACCTCACTCCCTCTCTCTCACTGAGCTGTTCCTGGAAGAACCCCGGCTACATCTTACAAAGCATTCTTTACAAAGCAACATGTATGGTCTCATATGAGCTAAAACAAAAGAACCTGCCCTACAGCAGTAAGATCTAGACAGCCACGCCATTTTACCATGTCCTTTTTCCTGACATTGGAGCCTTATGGTCAGGCAGACACTTATTTTGCCTCAACTCAACAGATGGAAACACACCCAATTAACTTTCTGTTTATTGCCATATTTCAACTCAATCACCAGAATAAAAGTTGGCATTGTAAATTTCTGCAAATCAGAGATACATTACATTTGTATAACATTATTATGTGTCAGATATGTTTAAAGGAATTACTCTGCATGTAAATGTCATCCTAATTAATAATATAATGAACTATCAACACATAATGCTAGTCTGTGATTTAATAGAATACTTCTTTAATAGCCGGTATGGGCAGATGCACCAGAAAACCTTGTGAATAAAATAAAATGATATCACCAGATTTTCTGTATTACTGATGTATTGTAGGTTCCTGTGGCAAAAGAAAAAAAAAACGCAGCATGATACATACAGTAATGCCTAGTTCAGACCAAAGATTCGTGATGAAACGAGCTGTAACACGTGCCGTTCTACAACACTCTGCCAGTTCACACCAATGCAACTAGATGAGACGGTATATAATCTTGATGCAACAACACTCTGTACTTCTGTTCTGATTTCCACCGTTTTAGGCTTATTTTGTGGCTGAATATAATTTGTTGCTTCTTAAATTATGAATGAGGACAGTGATAGTGACATACTGGCTCCAGTTGCATTTGTTGTAGTAATAAAATGGTGAAAGACATAAAAGAAGCATTAGGTGGAGAGGGGCAGAACTTTGATTCTCTGCCCGAGCCTGAACCCGACCTAGGCTATGGAACCAACTACTTATCTGACGGCGCCACTGGCCATGCACATGTGAGTTGCCGATGGTGACAACGTATGTGTCAGCTTCATCGAGTGTACCAAGTGCAGCACGATGCTGGTATATGACAGCAAAAAGACGGGGACCTCAACACTTAAGAGGCACATGACGAAGGCTTGACATGGAGAGAAAGACGTGAGTCAGCCTTCAATGTCCACGTTCGTATGCTTCAAAAGAGCATGTCGGGTTTAAACCAGGCTCAGGCTCATAATTACAGATAAAGGGACGACAGACAGAACATGCACGTCGGGCTGAATTTTTTGGGCCCGATCTATGCTCTAAAGCACATACAGTGAGCAGCAGCAGCAGCAACTTACCGTCTGACATTAGCACACCCTGAGGACAGAAACAGAGGGCTCGGCGGGGACGACTGGCTGTTGAAACAGATGACGTGCCTTATGCTCTAAAACCAGCCGCCTGCGATATGACCAGCTGAGTTGCAGGTGACACCATCAGCTGGCTTGAGTCATGCTCAGACCGGCCAGTTCACACCGTTGCAACTTTTCTCTGCAATGTTCTTTAGTGGTTTCATCTTGTTGTAAATCACTGGTCTGAACTGGACTTAAGCCCTACTGTAATTGCACAGCTTTGGTTGGTGGCATTTATGTAACATTCTAGCTCAACAAGTTGGATAAAGTGCATTTATAATCTATTCTTTGGTTGAGAATCTGTATTGCTGAGCTGGCACTGACTTGAGAATAATGTTACTCAAAGGAGCTGTAAAAGGAGCCTTTTAGCTCATGCCCAGACTCGGAACAAAAACTGTTCCCACTAGGTTCTATTCCGAGCTCCTCACTCTATCTCTAAGACTGAGCCCAGCCACCCCATGGAGGAAACTCATTTTGGCCGCTTGTATCCATGATCTCAGTCTTTTGGTCACTACCCAGAGCTCATAACCATAGTTGAGGGTTGGGACATAGATGGATGAGTAAATCGAAAGCTTTGCCTTTTGGCTCAGTCCAGGGAAGTGCCCACATCACTGCAGAAGCTGCACCAAGCCGCCTATCCCCACCAGGTTATGTCCGCAGCATAAGTTACCATGGCAATCCAGCCACTTTCATAGGATGGAAAACTCTGGCTTTAGACTCAACATACCTCATTAACCCACCAATCTACTTTCGTAGTACAGCCCTCTGCTGGACATTATTACAACATGCACAGAGTCCAAAGACACAAAACAAAGTCACTTCAAACAAGCTTACGAAAGGGGCTGTTTGTTTGGCTGGCATTAAGGTAAAACAACAAAACTTAACCCTTCAATTATTGGCCATATTGTCATCCCATATGTAACTGTACCTTGTGAGACTTTGTAAAGATTTTTTTTCCTACAAACGTAATATCTCGTATGTACCTGCACGCTTCATTTGAGTTCACTACAGGCCCGACACTAACTACACAATTAGTGTAATGAACCATTTCATACTGTGTTTAACATCAAACCTTACACAAAACATCACCACTTGAGAGATTTTGTGCAACGTTGAGTCATCTCACATTTTGTTCTTTATTTTGCAGTGACATTTTAAAAAAATGCAGCTGTTATTCATTCGAGTTGATTTCATTCTACACTATATGACCTTAAGTATGCAGTCAGCCCTGTCCAAATACTTTTGTGTACTTTTCGTCAGGGGCTGGTTTTCATAGTTTGGCCTCTTAATTCCAATTTAGGGAAATCTTACTGCTACATAATGAAATTTTACTAGACAATCATGTGCTTCCAACTGTGTAACAACAGTCTGGGGAAGGCTCTTTGCTGTTTCAACATAACAATGCCCCTGTGCACAAAGCAAAGTCCATTAAGAAAGGGTTTGTTTTTGCCAGTTTTGCATGGCATAACATAACTGGCCTGTGCAGAGTCCTGACTTAACACCTTTAGGATGAACTGGAACAGCACCAGACCTCATCACCCAACATCAGTGGCTGACCCCTCTAATGTTCTCGTGTCAGAAAGGGAGCAAATCATTACAGCCCAGTTCCAAAATCTGGTGGAATGATTCCCTTAATAGTGGATATTTGTGAAGCAGCCCTTTAATGCACATGCTTTAAGAATAATATATTCAACAATCACACAAATATTGAAATGTCCACATATTTTAGACCATAGTGTACCTATTTATGAATGCACTCTTGAACTTCAAAAGCAGCACGCTAATTATAGTCACTGATGTCCTGAATGTTACTATCTCACTTTGTGTCCACTAAATTTCATTTTTCCTTTCTGTGCCACGTCCTTCCTCCTCTCGTCTCAATTGTATTGCCCTCCCTCTGTCCCACTTTCTTTCCTTTTCAAACAGAAACCCTCCATGACTTTGATCCTGTATTTGCAGTCATTTAAACCAGCCGCTCTCTGAAACCTGCCTCTTTTTAAGTGATATTCTTAATTCCCCAAAGGAAAACGTGTGCTCACCTCCCTCCAGGGGGAGTTCAGGCGGTCAGCAATACCAACAAACAGCACCCCAGTAAATGGTAGGGACTCTTCAGCATAGGGGATCTGTGCTTTATACAGTGCAATTCTTGTTGTATTTCAAGAAAGAAAAAATCCTAAATAGTAATTATGTGAGTTTGCCTCTACTAATTGAGTTTGTGTTTTTAGTTAGTTCACCCAAGTTACAAGAAACAGAATGGAATCAATAAGATACACTGTACAGTCATGCAGGTACGTATGGTTTTATTTTCCCAGGCTTTGACGAAGTTGAAGACCACCCATCTCCACAGACAGACTGACAAATTGAGACCGATTATTATTCTCATATAATTTTAAAATCCGTATCAAAGTCCACACATGAGACAGTTTATCAATAAATAAACAATAACACAGGCCTGGACAATTCTGACAATGCTGTAACTACCCAGCTGCCACTTGACGTCAATATGACGGCAGGAAGACTTTAGACTCTTTCGTCGGACAGGCCTCAGATTTTGGTTCGAACGAAATTCAGGTCAACAATATTTTAAATGTCTAATGATGTAGACATTATCAGGTTTTGCAGATGTTGGGCTCTGTTCTCCATACCTCAATGCTAAATGTCATTATTCTACATCAAGATGACATTGGCATGAGACATTTGGAGACATTTACAACATGACTTAAAACCAATTAAAGCTGCAAGCAGCGCTGGCCGGGACCTCGGACTCACGCTGTTTCGGCCTCCAGCTCACGTAGACCGTTAAATACAAAAGTTGTACACGATTTCAGACCCCTCTCCACTCTAGCTCACAGCTGACAATTTCTCCACATTTGCTCATGTTACTTTCAGAGGCACTAGCTCACTTCCTGAACTCTTGTGCTCATAAACATAGTCCGACTAGAAACACGTGTAGCGGTACAAAATGGCTCAAGTCGCAGTAAGTCCTTCATTTCCACAATCTTGTGGACTGAGCAATCCGTTTGATAAAACGGAGTTAAATCTCTCGGCATCCATTTTCAAGCTTTCTGTGTGTTTGTTTCCTTGGGGACGAGAGAAAGGGGGAGCGCACATTTCCGGGAGGGCGTGTCCTTTTCAAAAATGCAAGAGGCGTTGCTTTGTTGCCGGCCGTTTTTTCCGGTGTGTTAAACACACTTTAGAAAGGAGTGTCCCCAGACTATCAGAAGCCGGAGATCTCTGATTGTCTGGTGGCGAGACTAATCTGAGCATACCAGCAGAGAGATACACTCGTCCCGAACGCAGACATATGGGTTTCATGTTTGTGGAGTTAAAAATGCGATCTTGGTCGCAAGTTTAAGATGTCTAACTCACAGCTGCCACATTTGCTCATGTTACTTTCAGAGGCACTAGCTCACTTCCTGTTGGATTTAGGTCAGGGGTGTCAGCACATGATTTGTAGGTCTTTTATTTCCACTGATGAATTTAACAGCATCATAAAGAATGTGGAGATGGAGGCATGTGGTTGTTTTGCTTGAGAGGCCACTGTGTTAACTAGCTGTTCTTTTGATTTATTGTGAATCTTTGTATATCATGGTGTATGTTGTACTGTAATTTGTTGTAATTTTGCACAGCTGTTACCTTGACCTTGGCTGCTGCCTTGTAAACCAGATTTTTTTTCTCAGTGGAATTTCCTGGTTTAAAAAAAAAAAAAAGGTAACAACTCAACTCCGGCTGGCGCAAATCCCAGCACCACCGAGGGTCTAATCCCACACCACCCTGACTTCCTGCCATATCAGCAAACTTTCTGTTGCTGCTGTTACACAGGTTAGACCCAGTGCTGCTGCTGGCCACCAGGCCACTGGTGTTCCACTCCTCCTGGCAAAATATTCTTTTAGCAGCAAGGAGTGAGGCAGAGGGACCATAGGGTGCAATAGCTAACTAATTCTTGTTTAATTTGTTGTCTGATAAACTGAAAGTGATAGTGGGGCAAGGAGGGGCTGAGTGAATCAATACAATGTCCAAAGCTCTATAATAATAATACTGTGTGGTGGTCAGTGTTGATTTTGTGGTGCAGGCAGCTGCAATCAATAAACAGGAAACACTGACACTTCCTGTTTGTCATTTATTTGACAAGCTGAAATATAAGTGAGGAATATATTCACTATAGTGCCCCTAAATATCCACCGTATGTACAATTCTTTTCACTAAGCACCCCACAACACATTGCTTTGACCCGATAGATTACAGCTAACACTTGTCAGTGATGTGATCTTATGATGAGGATTCATCCCAAAACTACATTTAGAGTCCACCATAGATGGTTGGGTGTTTAGTATGTAAGAAATAGTGAATGAGTGAACTAAAGAGTGCAACTGCAGGCCTTGTGACTGTAACCCCTGTAAAACTGTAAAAACTACTTTTATTTGTCACACCGCGACTGTTAGAGGTCACGTCATTCATGGGAGTCACGTGATTTAATCATGGCGGAACAGTCAGTCGGAAAGGCAGTGGGGAAGTGTTGCGTCGGGCTGCAGCAGGTCAGTAACTTTAACATGGTCCTTTAACAGCTATCTTTCTGTGTTTGCATCGCCTTACATTTATGTCAAACCTTTGTAGATTTTCTACGGACCGAAACGGAGCCGGTTGAAACGAGTGACACGCTCTGATTTGTCACCTTGATTGGTGAGTAAATGTTTGTTGCTATGCTAAGCTAGCGCTAGCCGCGGCCCATTCATTTTAATGCGCGACTTAGCATTAGCATCTTACTAGCGCTTTCCATTCGTTTCTATGAAGCTTTATGCTAGTACTAGCTTGTACTATTGTATTAAATTGTATTGAAGTAAATGGATGGTTTCTGTGACAATACTGTATGTATATGTTTTACTTCAATGTAAAGAAGGTACAATGGTTTTGAAACCTTTTGATATACTGTGCACTGTGATTAATGAAATGTATTGATGAACTTTTGTAACTTTTTGGGATATTTTGTGCTAAATTGTATTAATTTGTGTACACTTTTGAGCTAATTTGCTGGTCCTGTTGCTCTCACAGGCCGGGTTTTTTTCCCCCCCTCCCTTTGGATTGGAAATGTTCAACGGATGGCGAGCTACCCAGATTTGTGAGACGAATCATCTTCTTCTCCCACCAGTGTGGTAGGAGATGCAGAGCCTATGCCCCATTGCACACACTCAACACACATTCTGTTGAGCTCTCATGAAGGTTGCGAATCCTTGTACCCCTCCTTCAACAAACATTTTAATGAACTCTCCTATGGACTGATATTTTTGATATTTATTGGAGAATGAACTGAACTCTGGGGTGGGATTATTTGGTTGTTGATGGTTTTGTCATTTGAACTTTGGATGTTGCTCAACTGCTCATGATCTTTGCCATACTGATCAACTGAATGTCATGACATTTGTACATATGTAAATATCTTACCACTTTACTAATTATTAATACACTTTATTTGCCTATACTTTGACCTTGTTCCGTGTTTATTGTACTGGTCCTCAAACTCCATGAGCAAACTCTTATCTTCTGACACTAGTCCATATTGTTAATACTTACCTGAGTTATAACTTCTAGCCTAATTCTATTTATAATTTGGAGTAAGTGCTACATGATGAAGACGGTAAGCTGATCAATCAGTACGCACTATTGTTGGTTATGCCTGACTTGAAATTCCACATTCCAGTGTTCACTAATTAACACGCTGTATCTCATGTGTTAAAATTTTAAATTTAGAAGTAGAAACTCAATATTTAATCAATTACACCAGCCAGGCGAAGGGACTGTGTGTACTGTAGCTTCCTAAAGGTTTGTTGTCGCAGCTAAGTTGCCAGGTTTGGTAACATAGTGCCTGAAAAACTTGTCCTCAATGACTGTGTCTGGCAACTGGGTGCATGGACACAATGTCCCTCGTGACATACCTTCCCCTAAAAAGACAAAGTGTTGTTATCACAGTACTGTTTGTAAGTGGTGTGTTGAGTTTGTGAGTTTATTTTTGAAATTTGGACAAAGATGGGTCAGTTGTTTTTTTGTTTTTATTTGCTATCTCATCACAATTCTTAATGCATCTTCCTAGTTGGTATGTGTTAATGCAAATGACACTTTGCAGGTGACGGCCAGCGAAGCCCCTGAGACCATTCAGAAATCTGTCCATGGTAATATCCTGACTCCAGCTCCACCAGATACGAACTGGTATCCTCTCATCGTGTTCTTGAAAAAGTGAATAAGAGTACCAGTGTTGAATTATTCCTCTAAGTTACTTTTCAGAGGTACATGACATCTTTTAGGATCCTTATGAATCCTTTTGCAATGGTAAATAAAATTCACAAAATGGAAACATAGCTTTCTCACTTGCTGCATCACGTAATACATTGGCTGTTAGATAACAGGTTGGTGAGATGTAATTATAGTTGATTATGCTCACTAATAGTTGATATACTGGCCAATTAGAGGCCTCTGAAGAAGCACAGCAGACTCTTGAGCAAAGGTTAACTGTGTATACAGCAGACAGATTTAAAGCAGACTGTAGCAGTTGGCACAGCTTTGTGCCTGAGGGAATACCATGATAAAGAGCCATATTACTTTTTTCTCCTGTTGATAAATATGAATCCACCTAACAGTCCTGACGGCTACCCCAACCTTACAGTTGGCTTATGATGATGATGATGATGTCGGCTGTATCCTGGAGTATGAATATGTTTTAAATATTTAGGGAGTGTAAAAATACAGGTGCTACAAACAGCTCAGTACAATGAATCCACTTGACATCCTGTAGATTAAACCTTAATGGCTTTGAGTGAAAGAGAGAGAGATGTGGTGTGTCTGCGCACACTCGTAGCTCCGTGTGTGTGTGTGTTTCTGTTTGTGAATCCGTTGGACACCGGGTGTATTAAACTTTCATGGCCGCTTGGTTTGAGCTGGTTCTTTCTCTCGCAGCATGTGAATGATTGCAGCGTTGTATGTATGTGTGTGTACGGGTGCGTTCAAGTGCGTTCAAGAGAGGGGGCGAGAACGTGCGTGTGCAGTATTCGTTTGTTAAGAATCCGTGTGTGTGTGTGTGTGTGTGTGTGTGCGCGCTATGAATATTTGATGTGCTACTCAGTATTCATGAGGCTGAAAGATAGAGAGAAGCAACGAGAGAGGAGGAGATAGAGAGGTAGGGGAAAAGGGGATGATGGGAGATTTAAATCATCCGACAACAACATATGGTTACTATGGCCATAACACTGTAGTCTTTTAATGTGATTATGGGCACAATGGCGAGTCTGGCTGCTTGTCTCTCCAGCACTGTGAAAAAACATACAGGAAAAGGCAAAAGAAATTTTCTTAACTGAGATCTTCACTAGCTTTTATCAAATCAGTGAGTGGCTTATTGGACGAAGCAGGATGTCATTATGATCATTTTGATGAATCAATTTAAAAAAGGTATGAACAGGACATGGCAAATTGTGGTTAAATAACAATTGGAAAAGTGTTGAATAAATGATGGCTCAGCATGATGTGTTTAATGAATCATTCAGTCTCATAACACTTCAGTGCTGGCTCATGACTTGAAATGTTATCTCAGTGAAGTAGTTGTCTTTTTACTTTTTACCTATCTTTATCTATGGTTTTAACTAGCTGTTGAGAACTGACAAAGCATGCTTTGTGTATATATATATATATACATATATGTATATATATTTAAATATATATAGCCTATGTACACACACACACACACACACACACACACACACAGCTAATTTCTTCTGTGCAGCACAGAAAGGTAGACAAACCCTTAGCCCACCCCTACCCACATTTTTAATTTCAGACCCTATTGTTAGGTTTTTCTGTTTGCTTGTTTGATTTTGGGATTTTTTGTGAGTACTTGATGATAATTTATGATAATTTCTTACTCTAATATCAAAATTAAATAGGAAGGGAGGAGAGTGGCCAGACTGGTTCAAGATGATAGAAAGGCAACAGTAACTCAAATAACCACTCTTTACGACCAAGGTCTGCAGAAGACCATCTCTGAACCATCAACACGTCCAGCCTTGAAGCAGATGGGCTACAGCAGCAGAAGACCACACCAGGTGCCACTCCTGTCAGCTAAGAACAGGAAACTGAGGCTACACTTTGCACAAGCTCACCAAAATAGGACAACAGAAGATTGGAAAAATGTTGTCTGGTCTGATGAGACTCGATTTCTGCTGCATCCAGATGGTAGGGTCAGAATTTGGTGTAAACAACATGACAACATGGATCCATCCTGCCTTGTATCAACAGTTCAGGCTGGTGGTGTAATGGTGTGAGGGATATTTTCTTTGCACACTTTGGTTCCCGTAGTACCAATTCATTTAAATGCATCATTTAAACACCACAGCCTGCCTGAGTATTGTTGCTGACCGTGTCCATCCCTTTATGACCACAGTGTACCCATCTTCTGATGGCTACTTCCAGCAGGATAACACACCATGTCACAAAGCTCAGATCATCTCAAAGTGGTTTCTTGAACATGACAATGAGTTCACTGTACTCCAATGGCCTCCCCAGTCACTAGATCTATCATGTCAATATGGACCAAAATCTCTGAGGAATGTTTCCAGCACCTTGTTGAATCTATGCCACAAAGAATTAAGGCAGTTCTGAAGGCAAAAGGGGTCCTTCCCAGTACTAGCAAGGTGTACCTGATGAAGTAGCTGGTGTGTGTATGGGTGTATATATACATATATATATATGTATGTGTATATATATATATACTAAAAGTGTCAGTAGATTAATATAAACAAGATCAGTGGTGATATTTTGTTTCATGTTGTTTCGTTCAGACATCACAGCAGCATTAGAATCTACATTTATGCACAAGAACCAAATGCACTGTATTTAGTGCATTGCTTACTAAAGAGCAATGCAAAAATTAGGCATTCACTCATTAAGATTAAGCTTATATCTGCATCATGGATATCTGTACAAAATTATATGACAATCCACCCAGTTGAGACAAATCATCAAAATGTCAACCTGGTGGCGCTAAAGAAAAGTCAGGGTCTCACTAAAATCAATGGGATTCTTATACATCAGTACTTGACATCTTTCAGTCTGGACCACAGTGGTCAACTGACCAACTAAGTGACCAGACAAACACACAGACTGACACTGCCATCCTGAAATCTATGCTGCAAACATAGTAAGAGGTACTGTGAGAAATATACATATACTGATGATATTTTCCTACTTTCGGAACAGACTGCATGCCTGGGAGAAAAGAAATGCCTTGCTTAATAAGGTATGTGGTGTTCCAGAAGCTGTCAGTGTCAATACTGAGTCGTTCAGCAAATTAACATATTGTTGAGACGGGCTCAAACGGAGGCGCACATGCAGTGAAATAGGGAGTTGTATTGGATTTTACCTCACTCTCGCAAACATTTAAGAACCTCTTAAAGAGTTCTGCCTGAATGTAACTGCAGTAAATGTCGCACTCACATTAGTGCTGCTGTCTGGTTTCATTATGCAAACAGGAAAAAGGAGCCTCACATTCATTAAAGTGAGCTGTTCACAAAGTTTGTAAGTGAACAAGCCCTCCTATTTGAGACATCTACTGCTATTGGGCGCTAAAAACAGTATTACCTCGCAGCTTTGTGAAATGATTTTTCTGGTTTATTTCTCTCAACAGCCAACATTTCGTATCTTTCTTTATGTATAATAACCTCATAATACTATGTTGTTGAGTATGTGCCAGCTCATTCATCATTTGTTGCATTTTTTTTTTTCAAAATCCCAAAGATAGGACTGCTTCCCATACAAACATTATCTTCTTACTGATATGGTTTCTCTATGTTAAGCTGATCAATGTGCTGCATACACAATATATATCCATTTTTATTTTTTATTTTTCCAAAAGGCCTGATTCTTTATAGGTTTAAGATACAGCTTAATTAAAGACACTGTTTGAAACATGCCTCAGCCTGGTAAGATAATATAAACTTAATCAATGTCCCTACATACTATAGATAAATTTATAAAATAATATAAAAGTTACCGAATAAACAAAATACATCTTTCAGTTATACAGACACTGTATGAAAAGGGCATTTCTAAGATTTAAGAACACTGGGGACTTAGCCCAGACCTCTGTAGGAGGTTGAGCCTTATCTTGATGCTTTTTTATGCACTCTGGCACCTTATTTACATTCAAAGTACACATCTTAAACCCAGTTCAGACCAAACAGTCATGATGAGACAAATCTGTTTTAGAACATTGATGAAAAACATTGCAGTGGTGTGAACTAGCTGTCTGAGCTTGACTGAACTTGGTCAAACTGCCGGCAGCTGGTTTTAGAAGGTAAAGCACATCACCTGTTTCAACAGCCAATTGGCCAAACTGCAGATGGCGTGTTCGCTTGCTGCAGCAGGTGCCCCGTCCCCACCGAGCCCTCTGTTTCCGTCCTTATTGCGTGCCAATGTCAGATGGTGGGTTGCTGCTGCTGCTCACTGTATGTGCATTCGCCGTTACATCACCACTACCAATACTACAATCACTATCCTCATTCATATTTTAAGAAACTACAAATCATATTCAGCTACAAAATAGGCCTGAAAAGCTGGAAATCAGAATAGAAGCACATCGAGATGTTGCATAGGGATGATGCGCCATCTCATCTAGTTGTGTTGGTGTGAACCAGCAGGTTTTCAGAAGAAGCATAACAGCACATTGCAAGTAGTTTCAAGTTTCAACTCATCTCGTCATGAATCTTTGGTCTGACCTGGACTTTAACCACACATCATAATCACTGAAAAATTGAAATCCGTACCTCAAAAACAGTTTTTCATCTTCTAACCGCTTCATCCTCTTGGGGGTCACGGGGGGGCTGGAGCCTATCCCAGCTACATCGGGCGAGAGGCAGGGTACACCCTGGACAGGTCGCCAGACTATCGCAGGGCTGACACACAGAGACAAACAACCATTCACGCTCACATTCACACCTACGGACAATTTAGAGTTATCAATTAACCTAATCCCCAATCTGCATGTCTTTGGACTGTGGGAGGAAGCCGGAGTGCCCGGAGAGAACCCACGCTGACACGGGGAGAACATGCAAACTCCACACAGAAGGGCTCCCACACCCGGGATTGAACCGGCAACCCTCTTGCTGTGAGGCGAGAGTGCTAACCACCACACCACCGTGCCGCTCCAAAAACAGTTTTTAACTTTCATAATTAATTATAACTTGTTAAGTAAGAAATATTAGTAGTTAGTAAATACTATTAGTATTAAGTATAAAGAGTACTTTACAACTGCTATCATTCAAGGTTCAATTGATTTGAACAGTTGACCTGCAGGTGGGTCTTCCACCAGAACTAGAAGACCCAAATGTGGGTTCCCTGTTTGCCGGTCAGCTACAACAGCACCAGAGAGAGGATTGCGTCCAAGAAGGGGGCGGTCGGCGATACGAAAGGAAAAACTTTTATCCCTGCTGCTTCCAAACAGCCTTTTGATGTAAGAGCATGGTGGCATTTGCTGCAGACATTGTGGATATATCTATGGAAACACACTGAAAATGCTAACACACAGTAGGACATCACCCAAATGTGCCAATCACTGACACCCTTGTAGAACATAGCCTACAGTGACACATGACACAGAAACCTTAGGGTGATATGTTTCCTGGTGGTGCACTGGCAGAAATGTGGATTAGTGAAAACAATAAACACTTTATTGCAGGTGATAACACGTTGTGTGAAAATGTAAATGTATGACATTACCTGAAAACCTGTTGGTAACTTATTACATTACTTAATGCTAAAAAATAATATATTACTGTAATGCACTACTTTTGCACTATGTAATCCCCAACACTGTGTGTAAAATCCTCCTGAGAGAGCCTGGTCTGACTCAGAAGTCATCGAAATCCTGCACTTGGGCAGTGACTTGCGGCGTCAGAAACCAACAAATAAGGTGTCCTTTAACGTCGGCATGATACACGGTGGCTTTCCGTTGTAGTTTAACGGCACCCAGCAGCGTCAGGGGGAAATGCTGCAGGACCAGAATGAAGGGGGGCGAAAGTCCAAGTGCAGCAGGCAGGAGGGGTGGTGGATGGGTCCAACAACACTTTTACCTGAGAGCGGTGTTCCATAAGATTCGAAAGCCAAACCCTGTTCCTTTTTCCTAAACCTAACCATGTGTTTTTGTTGTTGAAGAAAAAAAAAAAAGACAGTTCGCAGTGTTGTACCGACGTAGTGTGTTTATTTTGAAAGAGACTCTATGTAAATGTTAAATTTCCTGTGAAAACGGAATAGTATCTTGAAAGAATACAATGCATGTAACAGGCAGAACTTGACACGGTGTCCAAGAACGTCAACAAACAACGCATCCAGGGTACCTTGCATTCATATGTGGACATGGAAAGTCCATGACCAAACGTCAATATGTGATGAGGTTGGAGTGAGAATGTGTGTGTTTTTTTAAATATACTTTATTAATCCTCTGATCCTCTGAGGGGAAATTTGCATTAAGTGGAGTCCTCATAGGAGAACATCACACTTAAGGTTTACTTGACCTTATATATCATTTGCCTTAACTTAGACCTGTTGTCCACATTGGTGCACACTCTTTTTGTGCCATCTAGTGGTAATAAGAGTACAATACACTAATCCATGTAAAAACAAAATGGCAGTGTCGTGCCGACGTTTAAGGACTTGATCACATTTTATTGTTGAAACTCGTTTATTTATGATTAATAAAGTTTGCAGTTATATGCCAACAAAATTTGACTAATGTTAGCACCAGTAACAAGCTAAGACACTGTTAATTAGGAAGTCCTCATTTGAGGACATTGGGACTTAATTATTGTAGACAATGTTAAGTTTTTTATACTTATGAGGTCCACCTAATCCCAAATAGCTAGGAGAAATTGAAAATGCATACCAAACAGAAGTTCTTGACTCAGGTGGACATATATATATCTATACTCAAACACAATATAATATCCATAGTGACAACACATTTTACAGCACAGTAATAAATAAGCTTGTCAGCCTGTCACTGGTCTATGTTTGGAAACTCTCCCAGATGATGTACAACTGACCTCTGACAATCATCCTTTGGCTCCAGAAACACGACAGAAGGATGTAAAGAAACAACAAAGTACTGACAGGCAAAACACACATCCACACAAGTGTTTGTGCTTCCTGCAGCTTTAATTGCTGCTGTGCAACTATGTGAATAGACAGCATAAAGAAATGAAATAGGAACAAATGAAATTTTTATGTTCCCCGTGGGGTGATGGAGTTATTACAACAGTAAAATCCAAAGAGCTACAACAAAGAAAATGGATAGAATATAAATAAGCGTAGAGCAAATTGGATGGGGGCATGGCATTAAGTAAAATTATGAGCAAGAATAAAAATACAATATATTTGCCCAGCAAGCATGTATGAGGAATATTTATATTACCCAAACATAATGTAGGCAAAATAACAATACAAGGGTGGAAAAATAATAAATGTTTAATTTTAGCGACTAAGCAATATTGTGCAGCAGGCCAGGCGGTCATTATCACAAAATTAAGCCCAACTGGGTGAATCAATTGATGCAAAGTGGACCTCATCGCCCCGAGCAGCAGGCTGTACATCATCCTAGTTATTACACAGCTACTTACCAAAAACATTAATCTTTGGGCACAAAATATCGACTTGGAATAACTTCATTACAAGCTAAAGTCATTTGCAAGCTTTTGCTAACAAGCTAATTTAACAAGCCTGCAGCTATGCAAACATTTGTAGCTAATGGCTTCACTGTGGCTGACAAATGTTGAGGCCTAGTCTTTGGTACACTGCTAAATAGTAGGAAGGTGAAGTCACTTTTTCTGCAGTGTGCCTGTCAGACAAGATGAGGGGAATACGGAGAGAAGTGACAGATGCTGAACATCAGTCTTATTAGAGGTACAGAACCAGACTGGCAATGATTGGCCATGGGTCAGAGGCAGTGTCTGAAATGAACTTTTTTCACTGCCTGCCATTGTGGCAAGGACGTGTTTGGTTTTGTCTACCACTCAGACACTTTATCTACCATTTGTGAAATGTTTGCACTAAAATAAGGGATAACATTTAGATCATTTAATTTGAAAAATGTTGTCATTTATTGTTTGATTCATTTACACAACAAAAAATACATGAATGTTATATTTATATATTTAAGTTGGGATTTGGTGTGCATTAGGTGACAGACTCAAAATTATACGTGCTCTCCTCTCCTCTCTAGACATCAGAATCAGAATAGTCTTCAGTCCTGCTGCCCCTCCTCTTGTCCTTGAAGCCCAGGGTACATTCCAATTCTCTTATTTGATATTTCCTTACTCCTGGCTTGAACCCAAAGTTGTTCTGGTCTGCCATCATGAGGGCAGTCTAAAAGCTCTCATTTCTGCTCTGAGGAAATAGGAGGGACGTCTGTGAAGCGATGAGCAAGGATACACGAGAGCAGACTTTCTGGAGTCAAGTTAAGCTGAAAGCCATAACGGCATATCCACCTTATGCATAGCCCCTGTGATACTTTGTATGAATTATGGGCGCGACTTCCAGTGCTTAACAAGTACGCCAATCCTCTCCTGGAGCAACTTTGGAATAAAACATGGGGAACACACCACCTGTTACTCAAGGTTTTTAGCCGCTAATTCCAAGAATCACATTGTCACTGAGGCTAAACCACACAAACCACCCTTCTTATTGTTATGCATGTTATGTGACTGTAATAATGTGTGTGATGGATTGTAGGTTGCCCTTTAGGCCTGTGCAGGGGTGGACTGGGACAAAAATTCAGCCCTGGCATTTTCTGTCCAGACCAGCCCACTACATTATCAGGGGACACCACGTAGAAGTCCACAAATCTGGGCAGAGAGTTAGAGAGGAAGTCTACCCAGCCAAACAGCATGCCACCTTAAACTATAGATAAAAGCTATAATTAAGCCTTGTATAGTGCTCAGGGTCCAATTCTACCCAATGTTTTATTTTTGTTTTTTTAACAGTTTTTCTCAGTGGCTTTGGAGCATTTCTCACATCACTATTAACATTTGCACAACAGTTAGTGCATTTCTCAAAACAATTAGTACAAACTGCAAAACCTTGTTGATAACCTGCAGCAAGCAAGTATTCATGTCAATGAAAGTGTGCGTGTCATAAAAAAAGTCCTCATGACACCATCATTTATGAACAAGATAGTCAAATGGCTTTGTCATGTTTTCATTATGACACTTCGCTCTCTAAGTGTTTTCCAATGCAAAAAAAGTCAGATCTTTGTGAAACTACCTGAAAATGCTCAAGACAGCACTATTTGCACAGCCATTTGAAAACTACAGTAAAAGTTACACATTATTACATTTAATGACGTAACTGAGTAAAAGATACTGAAGACATACGATTCACATTTTTACTACATATGCTCTTTGCAGTTTTAGTTTCTTCACAGCATTGTGCAAAAGAAAAATACACACTTAGAAAGTCCCTTTGGCTAGAGCTGTGCACAAACAATATTACAGTCCATTGGAATTGTTCAATTTAGGCAACATTGTCTGGAAAAAAAAGTGATAAAGAAATGTATAAAATTTGCTTGACAGATTTTGACAACTAGTTGAACATGTTTGTATGTAATGACTCAAGCAACTAAATGAGGACTATTAGTTTTATAGGGAATGACTATTCAGCATTCATAAGTATAGTTCATTTTGACTGACATGACATAAGCAAATGATAATGTTATAAAACAGCAGAGAATTGTATGAAAGCAATTGATGCGTGTCCAAAAGCATTTGCAATTTGTTAGAAGGAACGAGAAACTGCTGCAATGATGTGCACAAATGACTCAATGTTGTAGAGGTTGAACTAACAGTTACGAGACTTTTAATTCTGATCAGAGAAATGCACCAAAACAACTGAGAAAATATATAATATTTGAGAGCTGTAAAATAGCCTGAGCACTTTTACTGAAGCCTCAAATTGGACAATTTCTGACAATAACCATCCTTTCCTATCCTATCTCTCCTTGTCTTGTGTTCCAGATCAAAATATGTATACCTTTATAAACATTTTCTGTACAGCTATTATACATTTAAGGTATTTGACCCTTAATAATTCAAAATCATCAGGCAAAACTAACGCTTTAGTCTTTACATCCAAAACAGTTCATGTTTTTCTCCTGTTTTATGTAACTGGATACTTTACTGAATGGTTGTAAATGTATTTTCTCCATTAAAAAGAGTAAGAACAGACTAAATACTACACTCTGCTCTCAGAAAGCTTCATGGGCCACTTTGCAGGTAGAGCATTGCATGAAGAAATGACTTTATCAATAAAGGTAACATCACATTCAATGTAAAAACGTTTTTTTTACTTTGTTTTGGACATGTCTCAAAAATATAGCCAGCCAGTCCCAGGCTAACGTTACTTACCATGTCTGCCTCCACTCGCTCATCATCGGTCACGGACAAGATCACCACTGGCTCCCGCTGCTGAGTCTGACCCGGCCCCCCTCGCTCATCTCCCGGCGCAGCGCCTGCTGCTGCTGGGGTGGTAACAACGGCCCCAAATAGGTCCGTCAATTTTGCACACTTAGCAGCCTCCACCTCGAGAGATTTTAGCTTTTTAGTCCTCTGTTTCTCAGCGCCACCCGGGCGTTTTTTTCTTCCTGTCCATTTTCGTCGTCTTTTTAGTACTGGGCTAGTAGCGGAGCAAGCTAAGTTAGCGAACAGCCTAAGAGGTCCCGCCCCACCCTGGCTCGTGTAGTGATTGACAGCACTGTCAGGGCTCTCTGAGCCTGTCAGCCCATGATTGATTGACAATGATAAACAATAGACCAATAATATGTGTCGATGGCCGCTGGCAACACACTGCGGTGCTAGCCCTCTGTAGCCAATGATGAGTGGCTGGCCGGCCCAATTGGAGGGAGTTTAGAAAAAAAAGAAACTTGCACAGGCCGTCTGATAGGCCATGTCAAAATAATAATTAAAAAAAAAAACGTAGCAGACCGGACCAGCCCACAATGGGTCAACGGCCCACCGGGATGATGCCTGGTATGCCAGATGGCTAGTCCACCCCTGGGCCTATGCATAGATATAAAATGTGTTGCTTAACAGGGACAGACAAGGACACATTGAAATGAAGTGAATACAGGTTGCAAAATGACCACCTGGCACACAGCCAAGAAGCCCTGGGGTGAGTTAACTCTTTTACATCTGTTTTGTCAATGCTATCTGCTGCACAGTGTGATAATCGATGCAATGTCACGCTATTACCATACTGTGACCTACTAAATATAGTGTGTGCAGTTATTAAGTATCTCACTGATTGTGAAGTGATCACAGAGGCTCTTCTCCTCACTTTACACGTAAGACTGTCATGAGTCAAATGGCATATGTAAGAATAAACCTTGCTAATATCATATTTGGCCCTATTTAAGCAATTGATTGTCTAAAGTGCGTGGCACAAGTGCATTAAGGGTTTGTCCAACCACTTTCGCGAGTTAATCAGTGCATAATCTGAGTGCAAAGTAAGGTGCAAGGGGCAAAGGGGCTGTATCTAGTCCCTTAATCAGAGTTGGGTATAACATGTTACAAAGTAACGTGTTACAGTACTTTGATTACTTTTTGCAGTAAGGAGTAACCTAACACGTTAGTTTGCTGTTTGAGTAATCAAATACTTAAGTACATTTTCTACAAGACATCAGTTACTTCCGTTACTTTTAGAACGCTGGTCCTTCAGCTCCGAAACAGCAATGGCTGTTGTTTGGTTCTAATAACGGAAATAACGTTAAACCTATCAGTCCGAAAGAAGCCATGAAGCTTGATATTGGCACAACTCAAATTTAAAGGCAACTTATGAATCTACATAACTAAAACACAAAGGGCCTCAAGGCACACATTTATTCTAAAGTATGGTGGCCCATGTCCCAGGCCTTTAGTCCCCAAAGTGTACAAATCACTCTCTCGTGGGTGGTCGTTATGTGGACATGGCACACATGGCCAGCTGTGCAAATGCTTTGCCTTCTCCTGCTGTGCTCCAGCGATAGATCGTCTGTAGACTTATGGTGAAGTGTTGCAATTTTCTCCACTGCAGTGTGCACCAGTCTGCTGACTGTAGACATCGGAACATAAAAGGCCCTGGACACCATACTGTAGGATAAGCCATGTGTCAGCCAGCAGATGATGATCAATACATGCGCCTCATGTGAAGAGCCTTGTGTGTTCTTTGATGGCAGAATTCTCAATAAGGCCTCCATGGACTGTCACCCCAGCTTGTAGACAGCCATGAGGTCCTTCTGGCTATCAAAGAACACAGCAAGGACTGGCACATGGGGATTAAGTTGGGCATATATTGGCTCTGTGTCTGGCTCCCTCTACAAAATACAAGAAACTGTGTTACTTCCCACTTGTCTTGTCTTCATGGACTGTCATTTGTCATTTATTTTAATTTTGATAAACAAGTATATGTATATTAAACTCTTTACTTTCAGTGGACGTCAATAAATCTGGTTTACTTTTTAATTATGCAATAGATCTTTGCTTGACTTGAAATTCACCAAGGCCCACAGTACATTAGGCTGCATTTCACCAAACCCAAAGCAGAAGAACTCATCACTGGGTTTTACTTCTTTCAGAATAGTTTCAGCAAATGTAACACAAAGTTATCTTCATGAAAGTTATCAGCTGTAGGTTTAATAGTAAACCGTTGTGTTTACTGTGGCTCAAAGTCATCACTGAACAGAACCTGCCTGTAAAAGAACTGATCAGGGTATTGTGAGGCATTTGGTGGTGGAGTTGGGACCTTGCATTTTTTGCTATGTGGCTATGTGAACAAAGATAAGTGCTGCCATAGGGCTGCATGTAGTATGGTGGCATATGGAGTGGCATTGTCTAGAGAGGTTCCTGACACATTTGCCTCAGAGGAGAAAATCCTTCATTTA
Organism: Epinephelus fuscoguttatus; assembly: GCF_011397635.1. NCBI lineage: Eukaryota > Metazoa > Chordata > Actinopteri > Perciformes > Serranidae > Epinephelus > Epinephelus fuscoguttatus. Next base: position 33,330,982 of record NC_064765.1, on the reverse strand, counting down.
CTGAAGTTGAGAGTTGTGCAATGTTGGAGGTTATTTTGTCGATACTGTCAGTGTTTTGTGTGTCTGCTCTTTCCATGAGCTTCACCACCACCCTCCTCTTCAATTGCACTGTTTTCCACTTTTTAGTTTTTCATTTCTGTACCCCTGAAGTTTTGCCTTGAGTACAACAAGAAGAGAAAACATGACTTACAAATGGAACATAACTTTAAAAACGATCAATACACAGCAATAGGCTTGTTCAAGTTCTTTTTCAAATGATATGCTCCACAATTACAGAGAAGCAGTCGTTGGCAATAAAAAAACAAAACAAAATGACAACATAAAAAAAAGGTGAAGTGCCATTACAATGTAAAGTGTGTAGTGATGGGCTCAAGAGATTGACAGTCTGATGACCTGCTGTCTTATGGCTCACTACTAATGAGAACTAGCCTGTGTTTAAAAAAAAAAATCTAGGGTTATAGTCTATGTAATGTTACAGCATAACAGCTTATAGTGTTCCAGTAAAACAGCGACCAACAAAGACATGTCAAACGTAACATTATCTTGGGATGACCGAGGTGAATACTTCAGCAGATAGCACACTTTCAGCAGACATGACATCGGAATCTGAAGCAGGATCCGCACTGGCAGGGGAGGTGCGGTGCATATTAATTAGTGATGGCAGAATGAAGCCTCATGAAGCATTTTCTTTATTTTCTGAGTTCACAAGATGGTGCTCTTGGTTTAAAGAGAGAGGCTAAAAGAATGGAAATCTGGTGTGTTTTAAACCCTTTGTTGAACAAAAAGCAAAAACCCTCTTACACGGACTAACATTTGACTTTTGTATTTAATGGTAAAGGTTACAATCAGCATTCACTCTGTGGATGATTGACTCTGCAGAAGTCACGGGTATTTGTTGGCTCCAGATCCAATCAGCTTTGATTGGCAGTGATGGAAATATGTCACACGGGTAGACATGCTAATTTTAGCCCCTTTGCTGGCAAAATGCAATAGAGTGGTGCAGGAATGAGTCCTAAAACCCAGAAATGAGTTAGCATTTCAGCACTCCTGGTTCCCTCGTCTCCAAATCAATGGATTTTTTGAATGGGTTTTTGGTTAGATGCCTGAAATAAGGTCTGTGGGTAACACAAGCCTGAGAGTCTTTCATGTCTTGTTTTACTGCAACAAAATACATACATATAAAGAGTTAATCTTCATTCATTTGTGAAAATTATCTTGCTGAACAAAACATGTTAGCATCATAAGCTTTTGTTAGCCACAGAGCATATTTCCTGCTGGTCTACAAATAATGTCATCCCTTTAGCACTCTATCACTGTGTCTCAATTCAGGGGCTGCAGCCTTTGAAGGACGGGCCTGTCATGGTCTACGTTGGCCATGTCCTTTCAAGACCGCATCAGCCAAACCGAGCAGTCTCTGAAATGGGACGGTCTGGTCTGTTCCTGGTTCCACCACCAGTTGCTCGCGTCTGACCCATTGGTGTTCCTGTTACTTGGCAACCAGCTGCGCTTGACGAGAGAAGCTAACTGATGCAACATCAGTTAACATCACTAACGTCATAAACGTTTGTCTGTTATTGGAACAAAACTTTGAGTTTGAAGGCCTCTTGTATTTAATAACATTTGTATTGTTAGCTATTTGAGTGATTTGATACCCAGTATTTAGATATAGATAGATATACATTTATTGTCCCCTTGGGGAAATTTTGTGTCAGTGAACATACATAGTTCCAAGGCCCATGCCTTGGCCCATGCCTTGGCATGGCATTTCCACTCAAACACATAATGTACACATAATTTACATTTAAAAGTGTATTCTCCCGCAACTGCTGCCCGTTGCATCCTCCAAATTCTGTGAAAGAAGGCTACATTTCTCGGCCGCATTTGAAAGGAAACTTTGAAATGGGACAGCTTTGGTTGCGGCGACGTGACGTAATTGGTCTTCATATGCAGCCTCGAAGGCTGCAGCCCCTAAATTGAGACACAACTTATGACTGGCCACTACAAATTACCTTCTTTCTCTGTCCAAGAAGTGCTTGAATATCATTTCAAATTTTGTCAGCAATTAGTTTGAAAGAGATACTGCAGAAGTATAAAAAACAACTAACCACCGCCACATTTTCACCGGACTTCATGCTGCTTTTTACTGTTATTAACCTGTTTCCATCTGTGACGTTGAACATGACACGCCAGAAAACAAACAAACAAAAACAAAATGTAAGACATTCTCATCTACTGCTAGCAAGGGGAAAGCAGTTTATTGTCTATTATAGGAGTCATCCCTAGTATAAAATCTTTGTTGGATGCTAATATGTCCTGTAGGGGTCACTGTTCTGTCATGGGTATCTGTCAATATAGGTATAAACCAATCATTCAGGGACAGTTACTAGATGGAGGAGCACATATAGTTTTTGGACCACAACAGCGGTCCATGTCAAGTCAGGTGTAAGCTGCTGACTGTAATGGGAAACAATTTGTTCCTTTGAATGGTTTATGGACACAGGTTCATGGATGATTGCATGTTTTTATTGAAGACAACTGCAGTGAGAAATAAATTATGCATCAAAGAGGAAGAAGAAGTGGGACTCTAGGTGTTCACCTGCAGCAGCAGGCGGCCGGAGGTCTGAGGCTTCCAGCGAGAGGAGAGGGAGAAATAAAACAAAATAAGATAAAATAGGAAAAACCTGTCTCCCTCTTTAATTTTATTTTCGGTGTTTAATCAAGGCGGAGGCTGGCGGCGGAAGGTCCGAGGGTTCCAGCGAGGGGAGAGGTAGAAACAAACAGCCAATGTGTGTGTGTGTTGTGTTCAGGTGTTGTCACGTAAATAACAGTGCCCAAGCAATAAACAGGACAGACAATAGGATTTTATTTATTTTTATACTACATTTTCACTGAAAGCTGACCGAATCCGACCCGAGCCCGAATACAATTTATAGCTACATTTTTGACCAAACCCGGCCTGATCGGGGAGTCACGCTCTAGTGCACACAGTTCATTGTATTTTGGAGTGTAAATCCAATGCATTGGTAATCAGCGTTGGAGACTGTGTGCGACAGTGAGTGTGGGCAAATTTAACCCAAGTTTCGACAAAAAAAACTGAACAATGGATGTGCGTAAAACTGTGGACAGGCCCGAGGAGGCTATTGCGCAATCAAGCGATGCAAGCAGTATTAAAAACGGTGTGGTTACACAAAAGGACAAAGAAAAAGGTTGAAGGGTTGCAGAGCTCTAGAAAAGCTAAACTAAATAAGACCAGTACAATAAGAGATATTCTTTATGGGCTTGTAGAAAAAGGTGCTAAAAAATCTGAGACAGGAGGTGCTCTTGATGAGCTTATCAAGGTGTGTGATGAATTAAAGGGTATTCATGGTTCTTTCATGGGTATGTTACCTCATGATGAAAAAGATTCATTGATGCTTGCATGGTTTTACATAAAGACTACAGCAGTGAGAAATAAACTATGCATCAAAGACAAGAGGAAAATGTGGAACTCTTTGTTTTCACTTGATGAACAGTCGGTTAGGGCAGGCGAGTGCATCAATTGGTAAGTGTCAGGTCTATGCAGCTTCTAAGTGGCTTTAAGTTTAGGCCACTATACCTATTTTTAATATAATAATAACATAATTCCTTTTGTGACTCCTAAAAATTAGGCAGTATGTCCTTGTGAAATTTTGTCACAGGTTGATTATGAGTGACTCATTTTCGCCTCTAAATTTCTTAGATTGCTTCATTTTAATAATTTAGTGAGAAAACAAATTAAAACTATCTCAGTCAAGTAAAATATATAGAGAATTTTTTAGTAGCAAAACATCTTTGTCCTTTTCCTTGAATCATCTTTTGACATAAGAGCCCAGCCAGCTCAGACTGGGTTCCACCATCAAAACCCATCAAATTCTAAAACTGAGTATTTTTCTTCTTCCTCCGTGCTTTCACTAAACGATTTGACGACTGTCTTCTCCACTGCCACGAACCATTTCCAACTGTCTTCCCAAACACATTGACGACACAGAATTCTCTAAACATCATCCATTTAGACTCCAGTATATTGCAGTCTCTTGATGAAATACTATGTGAAAGCTTTACTGGTGATTTCTTTCTGACCGTGTCACACAGGAAGATTGTTTAACAGCTCTCCCTCTCCCTCTAGGGACTGGGCTTTGGACTCCGGAGCTGTTTGAGTCTTTATTTAATTAACAGATTTTGACCTGAAATCAATTTGGCAGGCTACTGGAACTTGGCACCCTGATGTGTAAGTGTGAATGTCTAGCAACACCACTCAGCCTCAACAACTAATGGCTGGCTTTTACACCCGGGCATGCACCCTCCCACACACACACACACACACACACACACACACACACAGAGTAAACCAACTGCCGAAGTGAAGTTGCCAACCTTGTCTATGTAGTCAAAGAAAATGGACATTTAATTGTAGAGCAATCAAGGCTGAGAGCTTAATGGGACTTTTATAGCTTTCTATTGCTCAACCACTCTCCCTCCTTGCCTCTCTCTCTCTCTCTCTCACTCTTACCATGTGTTTCTCCTTCCTCTCTACTATTTTTTTAATCCTTTTTCATCCGAACAGCTACAAAGATGTGAGTGCTTTCTTGTGCTAAAACTGAAATTTACTTTTTTCCCCCCATTTCTCTTTTTCCCCCCTCAACCCTATTTCTTTGCTTCTTAAATCCAATCAGCTGAAATCAAGGGCCGCATTTGGCAATAAAAATAGCATTTTCATCTCTTTGCTTGTTGGCTTTAGTTTTGTATTCCTCTGGTCTGTGAGTTTTGATGTTGCACTGCCTGGAATCACAAAGGCACAACTGTAAAACTTTTTAAATAAAACTGTTAGGACAAAGCTTATCTCTGTGGACATAAACGGGTAAAAATCCAAATCTACCAAAAGCATAAAAGGACATGTAGTGTCCTGTGTTTGTTGGCTGATAAATTGACCTCAAGCTCAGAATGAACAAACACTAACAGATACTACACGTTTCAGATGTTTGAATGTAAGATGTATTACAAGTACAATGACAAACTTTCAAACGTTGTGCAAAGTGATCATAAGTTGCTCATGGACACTTTGAGGGGATTCAGCAATACACATAAATATCACAGAACATTCAATAAAGCAGCAAGAAATGTCAACTCCAGTGAGCAGATCTACATTTTTTTAGTCTGTGACCCGAAACACAACACTCTTGATGTGTACAAAGCAAACAGCATCAGAAAAGTTGGTTTACCAAACTTTAACACAGCTTTTATAATGCCAAAGTCTTTGGTTTAGAGTGACGACTGTGTACACAAAGCCCTTCACATCTTTTAAAGACCCAAGGCGGTTTCTTCTTTTATGCATTGCATCCTCTTTTCCTTGAACTTGGCACTCTGACATAAACTTTCCTAAGTGTTTTTTATACTGCACACCTGTCTGTTGAAGGCCAAGGTCTCTTCACCTTCACTTTAGGTGGCCCTATGGATTGACAGGGAGGTGTTGTAAATGTGTAATGTACAACACATATAACACAATGTCTATTTCTGACTCAAATATTGTATATAACCTGTATGTCAGCTTGCAGATATAAATGGACTGTGTGACTACAGCATAGACTGTAAAGCTTGGTGACTTGTGTGCCGTTACACATGGGCCTCCCCAAACTGCACGCACTCTGTTCAGTCTGATGTCATTCAGTTATATTCTAAACCAGAATAGGTGTATGGTATTTTTACAACTTATATCAATCAATTGTTAACTATGTAGGTGTAATAAATATATTTGCCAATCAGGAAGTACGCGAATACACCAGGTGGTACATCTGGTGAATTTCTTTTATAATATTATTATGTTTTAGATTACTTGATCACATCCTTGATATGAAAATACTGTTTTTTCTTTTTCCATGTTACAACCCCAGCTTAACTGTTACAGTTAAGATGCACATGTGCATCATTTGTAACATCACGTCCACTTTTGGTTTAGCTCCTCATGACTTGTTTTCTCTATTGAAAAACTGTGGGGACATTGATGAAATGGAAGCATTTCATTCTTTTTCTTTTGGGACTGAATCTTTTTCAAATGTTAATAACATATTTGTTGTCCGAATTATACTGTTTTTATCTTTGTTGAAATAGCCATTAATGACAAAAAACAGACATTACAAAGCCAAGCCCTCCCTACCCTTACTCTTTCATTTCCTTATTTTATTTTTGTAGTTAACCTATTTCACCTTTTTCTTTTTTCTTTTTTTTTTACTGGAGATAAAATCATTTTCAAAAAGCCCTACCCCAGATAGCAATATCAGGTATGTAACAGTAATGCTTTGCTAATTTTGTTTTATCTTTTTAAACAACACAATTCACCAGGAAATGTAGTGTGGTCTAACAATTAATCTGAGAATTACTGATCATAGCATCAGAGCAGTGAATATCACCTGCACATAAGTAAAGGATGATGCCCGATGAGGTGTCCATTATCACTACTTTCAATGTGCAACAAAGGTGGAGGCAACCACCACAATATGACGCAAAATCTTTGCTCAGAAGATGTTACAAAACCATCAAAGAGGGTATGACATTGGCAGCCCATGTGGAGGACAAGCTAATTTCTGTTTCAAAATGTCTTCGATCAGCCCGTACAGGTTGAATGTGAAGGTGGCAGGTGCAGTGAAGTCAGCTGCATAACACCCAGTGTTTGTTTCTGCTCAAGCGTGACTTTTTTCATGATCACCTTAGCCTTCTGACTATCATGGTAATACCAACAGGTGCTTTCTGAAGTGATTTGTGTTACCTGGTGTGTAGATGCTGCTTTTTCTGTCATTTTCTTATGTTGTTTTCTGTTCATCACATCAGTGATGAAAAAAAAAAAAACATGCCCGCTGACGCACAGACGTGAGCGTTTGCTGCTGCCACAGTCTGCTTTAATTTGCATTACTTATGTCTGGCCTACATATCTAAAACTAATACCTGCTTTAATATTCCTCATTCTCAAAGTTAAGTAGTCGACCACAAACTTCTAAACCTGAAACGGGATTCCACCTTTAAGTAATCCGACGCCAAACTCTGTTTGCTTTCAACCATGAGTGAAGCGGTCTCCAATCAAGCCATCTGGGAATCCATTCAACAGATGAGAAATGACATGCTTTCTCACTTTGATTCAAAAATGGATCCACTACAATCAAGTCTTAAGACAATACAAGGATCTCTGACAACAATAGCAGAGCACGTGAAAGAACTGGAGCAGCGCGTCAGCGCAAATGAGGACAACTTCACGGATTTGGATAAACGTGTTCTAAAGCTTGAGAAGGAAAATTCATACCTAAAGGAGAAGGTGGAGGACCTAGAGAACCGGAGCAGGTCATCTAATCTTGGTTTACTTCACATACCTGAAGAGGCCGAGGGCCGGGATATGATGGGCTTCGTGAAGCAGCTGATTCCACTTCTCCTCGGGAAAGAGAACTTCTCGGCCCCACCGGTTATTGAACGAGCCCATCGCTCACCAACCACACGCAAACAAGACTCCAGAGCCAACCCGAGGCCAATCCTGGTAAAATTCCTCCATTTCCAGGACAAACTGAAGATCCTTAGGCTTGCCCAGCTGAAAAAAGAGCTCATTTTCCAGGGTGCTCGAGTCCACATTTATCCTGACTACAGTGCTGGACTGGTTCAGAAGCGTCGCCAATTCGACCACATTAAAAAGAAACTTCGCGACCTGGATATTAAATATTCCTTACTGTATCCTGCAACACTGAGAGTTGTTGTGGATGGAAAATCTACCCTGTTCCGCTGTCCTGAAGATGTCGAGACCTTTCTACGAGACAACTGTTCTTCTCTGTAAATCAAGGGTGAAACTCTCTTTAAATGTCTCCCTTGTGCCTTGTTTTGCCTCACGTAGCACTAAATCACAGGCTTTGATAAATGTCACAAGATATACTACACGTTTTGTCTGTTTTTCTACCATTTTGACGCCGGTACACTTGGTCTGAAGTCATGCTGAAGGTTACCATAGAGACCAATGCTGTTTGCCGTAAATTGTGACGTAAAAGGTCGTGTCTCAATGAACTGTCGTAAACCCCTGAGACTATATTAATGGACTAAAGAGACGTGTTTCTCTTGTATTTTTTTTTTTTTTTTTTTTGATGTAACGACAGCTCTAGTCTTAAGTTAAAAAAGTATATTTAAAATGACTGATAATGTAAAATGATAATTTAAATTCTCAGTTAAAACACACTCTCTGGTGTCAGACTTTTCTTTTCCTCATTGGGATGTCAGTTTTTCCTTCCTTTTCCACATGTGGGCTCTCTTAGTGGCACTCCCTCTATATTTCTCTTTTGGCAGACTGAGCTCACCTTTTGCTTTGTTCTGCTTGGCCAGTTTCTCTCCTGTGCATATACCTGTGGGTATGTGCTTTATATGTATGTCTGTGTGTTTGTGTTTGTCTGTACATCTCTTTGTGTCATATGTTATGTTTTTTTGTATAAGTGTATATTTGTTTGCAGCTCTCTTCCTCTAGCACAATCCGTCCACCCTCAAATCTACAGCCCTCTCGATACTTACCCCATGTATACAGGTCTGTCTCCTTATTAATTTCTCCTGATTTATGAACTCTGTGAAAGGTTTACATATTATTCATCTAAATATCAGGAGCCTACCATCTAAAATGGACTTGTTAAAGGCATGGGTATCTTATAACAAGCCCAGTGTAATCACTTTATCTGAGACATGGCTGCATGATGGTATTTCTAATAATGAAATCCACCTTGATGATTATGTTTTATACAGAGCTGATAGAGGGTCTCGTGGTGGTGGAGTAGGCACATATGTTTCATCTAATTTATCCTCAAAACTTGTTATACCAACAGAGCACCCTTTAAACTTTGAATGTATTTTTGTTAAATTAACCCTTCATGCAAATAAGCACCTAACTATAGGAAATATTTATAGACCTCCAAATTCTCCCTCAGAATCCACTGAATGTATATTGTCTACCATTAACTCTCTTGATCATCCAGGAGAAATGATTATACTTGGCGACTTTAACAAAAACTGGCTTGATAGTGCAGCTGGCAAAGAGAAAAATCTATTTAGCAGCATAAACCTTACACAAATTATTACAGAACCAACTAGAGTGCACTCAACATCTGCAACTTTATTGGACTGGATCTTGGTTACACATCCTGATAGAATTGTAAAATCAGGGGTTCTACCAGACAGCCTAAGCGATCACTCAATTATTTTCTGTGTCTGGAAAATTAAAATTCCATGTCTCCCCCCCAAGTTTATAAAAGTGAGAAGGTTAAAAAATTTTAATGTTGAAAACTTTATTGATGATATCATTGCTATAAACTGGAATAGATTCCAGCTAATACCCACTGTTAATGATGCTTGGGATTATTTTTACACTGAGCTTAATGAGGTTATTAATAGACACGCACCCTGGACAACAATGAGGGTTAAAGGTAGACATTTACCATGGATAAATGCTGAACTCATTCATTTATTTAAAGAAAGGGATAAGGCCTGGCAAAAATACAGATCTACAAAGGAAATGGCTGACCTGAACACATACAAACATCTTAGAAATATATGCACAACTCAAACAAGAAACGCAAAATCCAAGTATTATAAAGATTTGTTAGCTGATGGTTTTAACAACCCCCAAAAATTTTGGAAGATAATAAATACTATAATTAATAAATCTTCACATATACGGGTAAATAATGAAATTCTAAAGGACCCTACCTTGATAGCTGATGCCTTCAGTCAGCATTTCTCTAAGATTGTGAGCCTTAACCCTTCCTTTTCTTCCCATCATAATCTCATATTGCGCAACCCTGTCTGTGATTCTTCCTTTTTCTTTTCCTCTATCAGCCCAAGTGATGTTCAGGAAATCATAGATGGACTCAGCTCAAACAGTAGCACTGGCCCTGATGGACTAGATATAAAATTTCTGAAAAGTGCATCTCATGTTCTGTGTTTCCCATTGTCAGATTTGTTTAATCTTTCTTTAAGCACCGGTGAAGTGCCCCTGGCCTGGAAATGTGCCAGGGTCACACCATTGCATAAGGGTGGTGATGCTTATGACATGAATAACTACAGGCCTATCTCCATTGTTAATTGTGTAGCCAAAATATTTGAGAAATTAGTTTTCAATCAGCTTTTTAAGTATATTAGTGACTGCAACATTCTATCACCACATCAATCTGGTTTCAGGCCCAATTTCTCTACAACTACAACTCTTTTAAAACTTACAAATGACATTATATCTGCCTCAGACAATAATAAACTCACTGGTGGAATATTTATAGACCTGACCAAGGCTTTTGACATGGTTGATCACTATCTTCTACTGGACAAACTTCATAATATCGGACTGTCTCGCAGTGCTCTCCTTTGGTTTAACTCATATCTTCATCACAGACAACAGTGTGTCAGTCTTCTGGGCACTCAGTCTGACTATTTGCTGGTCGGGTGCCACAAGGCTCATCTCTTGGTTCTTTACTCTTCTGTATTTTTATCAATGATTTGCCTCAATTTTGTTCTAATTCTCAAATTCAGCTATATGCCGATGACACAATTATCTACACCTCTGGAAGTGACATTTCTCAAATTCAGACAGCCCTACAAAATGACTTTGCTATTGTACAAAAATGGTTCTGTGCTAACAAACTAATACTAAACAAGAGGAAGTCCTACAATATGTTGTTTGGCACCAGATTCAAGATCTCACAATTGGATCACTGGCTTATTACATATCTGGATGGTACACCATTAGAGGAGGTAAATAAATACAAATATTTAGGGGTGTGGCTTGACTCACAACTCTCCTATAATTTTCATATTGAATTTGTTATCAAGAAAATAAACTGCATTTTAGGTCAACTTTATCGCTCCATGAACTGTTTCACTCTGCAAACCAGAAAAAGGATTGTCTCTCAACTCATTTTACCCATACTTGACTATGCAGACGTCATTTATCAAAACACATCAGACACTCAGCTCCATCCTATCAATATCATCTATAACAGTCTGTGTAGGTTTATTTTAAGATGTCCGTACAGGACCCATCATTGCTTCATGTATGACTCATTAAACTGGTTATCACCCAAAGCTAGAAGGCATTTTCACTGGTTACTTTTGATTTATAAATGTATTCACCTCAGCTATCCCCCTTACCTTAAACAATACTTGACCCCTCACAATTTACAGTACAACCTCCGTAATACAGACTCCATATTTTTCTCTGTTCCTAGAATACATAAAGAACTTGGTCGGTATGCCTTTCAATATAAAGCTCCCTCTGATTGGAATAAGCTACCCATTTCCCTTCGAACCATTTCTTCTGTTCATCTTTTTAAGACATCTCTATTTTCTCATTTACAAACACACTGCTCCTGCTATTAGCTTTGCTGTGACTGGGTAATCATTATAGTTGGTGTTGTGATATATTTTTGCATTTATAATTTATTTGCTAACATGTACATGTTCCGTATTAATAATGGATTTGTGTTTCTAGACTTGTTGCAAACAAATATTATACATATATCTGTATCTGGGGGTGGGGGGTGTTAGGCTGGGAGAGCTTTTTGTAATGTCTGGGTTTTGTCTGTGTCAATTTGTCTTTTTTTCTTAATGTCTGTACTGTATTTCTTTTTGTATCGTCAGTACTGTACAGATTGTCTTGCCATGTTACTGTCTGGTTTGTCTCTTTGTTTGGGACCCCCTCGAAAACGAGATGATTCATCTCAAGGGGCTATCCCATAAATAAACAATTTACCAATTTACCAGTGTTGCCACTGGTAGAGGTGGAGCCAAATTTAATGACTATAGATACTGCTAGGCAGCTGAATTTCCCCTCAGGGATCAATGGAGTCTTGTAATATATTATACTTTATTTGTTGATTATATCTTGTACTATTAATTGAATTTATTAAGCACATAGCAACTAAAACTGTCAGACAAATATAGTGGAGTAAAAAGTACAATGTTTCCCTCTGATATGTAAAGAAGTAGAAGTATAAAGTTGCAGAAAATGGAAATACTCAAGTAAAATACACATGCCTAAAAAAGTCACTTAACTACAGTACTTGAGTACATGGACTTAGTGACCACCACCAATGTATATATCACACAAGGGCCCAAACATTAGAAGCACTTGCAGCCTTACAGGCAGCAAGAAAAGCAAAATGATGAAGAGCAAAAGATTTGGAATCACAAACGCGGAGAAGTTTGGATTTCAAGTAGTTTTCATGGGGTCACTGTAGATTTAATGTTATGAGTACGTAAAATTCAAACTTTGTTCATTATATTAATTTTTTTACTCAAAAATACATCATGTTAACCAGCGTGAAATTTCATATAATGTCTTCCATTTGACTAAATAAAACCTTGTGAGTGTCTCTATGTATTTGATGGAAATGGAAAATGCCAGTTGGGGCAATAGAGAGCAAAAAGTGTGTGTATCCAGATAAGAAGCACAAACACACACATTTATTGTTAATGTTTTACTTTTCTGAAAACTATGAGAGAAGCACATAAACCATAACTGGAGGAAGGCTATTAGAGTTAAAATAAAGTGAGAACCAGCCTAAATGTCCTCACTTGGCGAAATGAGCCATGGTCCTCACAATGATAGCCGTACAAACATACACACGTGCGCACGCACACACACAGACACACACACACACACAAAGATATACAGTCAGGGGGCACAATTCTCTCTCCCACTCTCGCTGTCTCTCTTTCTGTCTCAGATTAGAGTTGACTGAAATGGGATTCCTCTGGAAATCCAATCCAGTTGTCCAGTTGTCCTCATTCCATTCCAACAAATCTTGACTGTCCATTAATGTGCACTTGTGTGGCTGTCTGTGAATGTGTGTATGTGTGTCCGAGAGAGAAATCAAGTGATCAGTCACAGACAGACCCCCCCCATCTACCCAATATTCCAACTGGTCCAGCCCACACATCTTGAAACACGGACATCACATGATTGGCTTAATTGGTATAGATAATTTCTGTTCCAATTTGTTTGTAAAATAATAACTGAATTTCTCAACCACAAACGACTGTAAATGTCATGCTGAACACAGGGCAATGTAATGACAGGCCATAGCCTTGAGCTGTCTGTTGATTGTGTTCAATATATACAAGATGGCGTGTACATCTAACCCAGACTAGCTCCCAACTTGTCAGATATGGACACTTGGGCAGTAGCTGTGAGCATCAGACACCGAAGCACCGAGCGTTGGCATTTTTAGAAATTCCAAGGAACTGCTGTAGTATAAAGAGGAGAACAAACAAACTCTGGACTTTCATCTATAAGACCACTGTTCATGTCCCATGTGAAACCAAAAGTCAACCAAGTTATTTTCATAACAATATAGCATATCTAATATAATACACCTAAATCATGATTTTTTTTTAAACTATCTGCTTTTGTTGCCTAAACCTAAGGAAGTAAACTAAAAATAAACTACACCTATGTTGAAAGTTTGTTTGAAAATAGACTGTATGCATTTAACCAGCTGAAACTGCACATTTCCTGTGAAAACATTTGTTTTGAATAAACACAATGCATGCAACAAGCATAATTTATGACATGAAACTGACGCTAGAGGGGTATCCAAAAGCGTCATGGGCCACTGACCAAGCCTCAATATTTTATGAGTTGGAGTGAGAATGTGTTCGTAGACTACTTACATCTCTGCAGGAATTACAGACTTATGTAACATAATAGAAAGCTTTGATTTTGTTAAGTGAAGAGCAGAATTTTTTTAGCTGAAGAGAGAAAAGGTGATGGACAACACGAACAGTGGACACTAAGAAAGAAAGAAGAATTGTTCAGATGTAAAAGTCATTCCTAAGCTCCCCTGTCCTAGAGAATTCAATATCTTCTCCTGGTACCCTGCAGTCCTTGGGTTGCCATTGAAAGTAAAAGAACAAGTATTACAATATTTTTTGCTTGTTAAATCCTTTGCTCCAAGTAGTGGTCAGTCCATTTCCTTTCTCTTCATATTTTCTGACATTTCACTAAGTTTAACTCAGGTAACATTTATTTCAAAAAAACAGCTGTGCACTGTGGAGGTTATATTAGGTAAATGTCTGAAGGCAATTGAGGATAGTACCAGGTTGTGCAAGGGAAATTGCAAACATGGAAGACTTTAAAACAGAGCAAAATGAAAACATTTTTGCATTTCTGATTATTTACAACCTAATTCATGCACTGTTTTCACATTTTAACACACATTTAAATGACCTCTCTACCACTAACATAGACTGTAACACCTCCGAAGTTACACAGTTCAATTTAAATTCAGACATCACCAGCTAAAAAAAGGGACTTTTTAGTCTGTTTGCACTTTACAGAGAGAAAATCTTACAGAAATGTTGAACTTTAGTTGGTCTTAAATGCATTTTGAGTTGCTTAAGTCTTATTCATCAGCATGAGTCTTCATTCACAATGTCTTACACATGTTTGCACTGGATGTCCTTCTACACTGATGCAAGTGGCAGAAAACTGTTGAAAACATGTGTTCATTGGGATCATTCTCTCATGCACATCAACTATTAGGAAGCCTACTTTGTGTGTGTGTGTGTGTGTGTGTGTGTGTGTGTGTGTGTGTGTGTGTAGCTAAAATGGCCAACTCTTCAATAAAACAAAAGGATTTATCCCTCTCTGAAACAGACTCTGTGTGTTGAAGCTCAGAACGTTTGCACCATTGGTTTGTGTGTGTGTGTGTATGTGTGTTTCTGTGTTAAGCCATGGAATCAAAGTACAAAGAGATTTAAAGGAATTTGATCACGTGTGGTACACTGTATTCCAGTAACATGTAAAAGAATATGTCAGTGGATCAGTGAGTCTCTTTTCGTGTGTGTGTGTGTGTGTGTGTGTGTGTGTGTGTGTATAATCGATGTGCTGAGCCAATTAGAAAGCCTACCACTTTGTTGGCAACATTGAAAACATTGTTGATTGGACTGGCTTATTTACATTTATTGCAGTGTGTGTGTGTGTGTGTGTTTGTGTGTATGAGGTTTCCAGTTTCAGCTACTGTCAATGAATATGTATTTATTTTTTACTCAGTGCCAGATGTTTCTTTGTTCTGATGGCTATATGGGTGCATATCCTCAAATTATGTTAGATCTAACGTCAGATTATATTGAAGAGAACAGCCTCATGAAGCATTTTCTTTATTTTCTGAGCCCACTAGATGGTGCTCTTGGTTTAAAGAGAGAGGCTAAAAGAATGGAAATCTGGTGCGTTTTAAACCTTTTGTTGAACAAAAAGCGCCATCTAGTGGGCTCAGAAAATAAAGAAAATGATTCATGAGGCTTCATTCGGCCATCACTAGTTGGTATGATTAGCTGCTGAAAGGCATTAATGTGAAACAGCACATGTAACAATGTCGGTGTGATTTGCTGCTGGATGGAGACATTTTGAAGCATCGCTAGCAACAATGTCGGTATGATACGCCACCAGGCAGCTTAAGGTAATAAAGCTGCCAGACGACATTGGTTTCAATGTGGGTAATAAACGCTTCCAGGCAGAATCAGTTTGTAATGTCACCAATAATAACGTAATATAAAGAGCCGAGTCCCCTTTTCGCTTCCTATATAAATGCTGAGCCAAGCTATGATGTTTTCTTCTAGACCTAACCATGTGCTTTTGTTGCCAAAGGAAATACACGTATATACGAGGAGTTTCACAGATGTTATACATTTATTTTGAAAAGACTGTAGGCTATGTGCATTTCTTGTGAAAATAGAAGTGTATTTTGAAAAGACACAATGCATATAACAACAGGAAATTGGCACTGCTTCCTGGAACATCAACAATAGCTGCAGGAGGATTCCTAACACATCATATGGAAAAACAAGTGATATTTGACTGTTGGGATGAGACAGCATTGGGCCAGCATACACACATGCACAACACATGCCTTAATGGAGAGATGTCAGAGTGAGGTGCTGCCCATGGACAGGCACCTTGTACCTCGGCAGTGCCCGGGAGGCCAGCTGGCACTCCAGCTACTAGTCCATACTCAGTACTTGGTCTGTACGGGGACTTGAAACGGTGACCCTCCGGTTCTCAAGCTAAGTCTTCACAGACTGAGCAACTGCTGCTCCTTTAGCACCTTCTAATTTGTGGATCACAATTCACTCTCATATTTATGTCACTTCTGCGACTATGGAAGATAATGATAATGTCACCTGATACAGTAACACTGAATGATTGAATGTTGTGTATGGATCATGTGAAATGTTCACAACTTTTATCGTCTGCTTTAGGTCCAGTGCTTGCATGCGTGTTTTCCTGTTAATCCTTTTTGCTGGACACTGAGACTTTAAGAGCAGGAAGCTTAAGGCAGCGATTTGCTGCAGACAAATCAGGTGTTAATTAACCAACTGTGAACATATTGTAACAGTGGAATATATGAAATGTGCCTTTAACATGGTGTATACTGTGTCGCTTAACAGCAACGTCATCAAGCAGCACTTGATATGAGTTGAGAGCGCACCCAACGCTGGTCGGACATACATACATACAAAACCATTACACTATATAACAATATTCTCCACATAACATACTGTGGATGTTCGGCAGCATGTGGTTCTGACAGCAGCAGTGTTTGGCGAAAACTGCCAAGCCTTATATAGCAT
This sequence comes from Epinephelus fuscoguttatus, assembly GCF_011397635.1. Classification (NCBI taxonomy): domain Eukaryota; kingdom Metazoa; phylum Chordata; class Actinopteri; order Perciformes; family Serranidae; genus Epinephelus; species Epinephelus fuscoguttatus. The sequence continues at coordinate 33,314,338 of NC_064765.1, read as the reverse complement.
GCCACTGGTGACAACCTCGACCCCGATCACAGTGTAGGGAAATCTGCCTCTCACCTTACATCAAAACTACACAAACAACATCAAATACATTCAAGTTTTATTTTATTTTTATTTATTTAACTTTTATTTACCCAGGAGAGTACCACTGAGATTAAGAATCTCTTTTTCAAGTTAGATCTGGCTAAGACAGGCAGCAGCATAGATAAAAACACATTGTCAAAGACAGGAAACACAAAAGGACACTAAATTAAGGGGAATTAAAAATCAAGTACAAGGAATCAGCATTATAAAAGACACATTTAAAAGAGTTAGTTTGATTATTCCTACTACACTAATGTCAGTAATCTTATATCTTAATCTTATTAATTTATGTAACATGTTACAATAGAAGAATAGATAACCTGAACAGCACATTAACATACATTTAAATCCCTACGCTGATTACCTCATGGTATCTCCCAGAACCTTTACATTGTGCTCAGATTCCCTTGAGACTGGCTCTGGAGAGGAGACACAACAAAGGTGAGTGACCCGAACCAAATCAACACACATTATATTATATTAGGGATGGGCAGATGAAGCCTTATGATCTTATGACAAAGCCTCGGGACGTATAGAAATTAAAGCAGCCATTTAAGAGCGGGACCACAGCACCGTCAAAACACCTTATTGTTTCAATCCCATATGTCTGCAATAAAAGTCTATAAAAGACTGCATGTTCATTAAATCCACAAATTTTCTTGTTCATTATAGTAGTCCTGCAGTAATTGTAAACATTATTATTTGCAACAATAAGATAAATCATGAACGTCTTGTAAAATAAGCCTACGTATAATTTAGTTTGACATATTAATGTACCTTATTAACCTTAGGTGGTGGTGGTGGTAGCCTGTAGGGTCTATGTCCACTATGGGCTCATGCATTTTTTCCTTCATGGTTTATATTTATGTGACAGTCATTTGGGGAATGATTATGCACAGTGGTAAATGGAAAGGAGCAGTATATGGAATTTTATATAGTCACAGTATTTGGCTTCAAGCTTGGTTTATTTTTTCTCTACAATTCCCCAGCCTTCGAAAAAATCCTCTTACAGGGAGCAAGATGCTGGTATGCAGAGGCATGTGACTTAGGATAGATTTTGGTGCAGTGCATTGCGGGTGATCCAGTACTGTAAGGGACCCTTCTATCTTCCCAATTATGGTTCTCTCAACTACGTAGGCAGGCAGAAAGACCGATTATTCATGATGGTTGATGTCCTTTAAAAACAATTTTCCTTTAGCCTTACAGTAAATCTACAACATACTGAACCTCTGGACTTCACAGTGGTGCTGGCAGTGGCATTGGTAACTTGCTGCTGTACATCAACATGACTGTCCAGCAGGGCCCTCAGGTTTTACTCTGGTGGCTGAGCTAAGCTCCCCGCCATTGGTTCTGGCTCTGAATGGGCCACTTCTGCTCGTGGCTCACAGTCAATGACACTGACACACTCTGGTGTAAGCCTATCCACTGCAGCTTGAGCATGGCTTGCATTACAAAACCCAGCCTCTTTGAATATGGGGTCCAGCAACATAGCCACAGAGAGGCCAGTTACTTTTTCTAGCATTTGAAATTTGTCAGGCCAGTTGTTGTTGGCCAGTTTAGCACCAAAGGTTTCAAAATTTTAATGAGTGGAATAGTCTTGGATCCTGACACCCGTTTTTGCTCTGACAGCTCAATAGTGTCTTGGTGGAATGGCTTAGTAGTGTTAGACTCTTGTAGGGCTGGGTATTGGTACTCAATATCGTTAAGGTACAAAAACTTCTCCAATCAAATAATCCATGCTTTCAATTATTTTTGTATCTACATCTAGAAAAAAAGCTCTATTTTTGTGGGTTTGCTTGCAGCCAATCACTACAAGCATTCTTCGATGTAATTTAACGTTTGATTTGCCCACTACCACAGCAGCTACAACCCATATCGTCATGGGGTGTGATGTGTGTCTGTGTTGAGATGTCTCATACCGTTTTACACAACTGAATGCTTCCATTCATATTATGGGTATCAAATGACATTGTTGGTAATATGTCAGAGGTCAAGGTCAATGTAGCCCTGTCTGTCTCAGTTTTGTGAACACAGTATCTCAAGAAAATTGTGAGGGATGTTTTTTTTCAAGTTTGGCACAAATTTTCACTTGGATTCAACAATGTCCTGATTAGATTTTGGTGGTCGATGGTCAAGGTCGATGTGACCTTGATTTGTCTCATCTTTGTGAGCATGATATCTCAAGAACAGCTTGAGGGAATTTCCTCAAATTTGGCACAAACAACCACTTGGAGTCATTTGTGAACTGATTAGATTTTTGGTGTTCAAAGTCCAAGGTCACTGTGACCTTGCATGTGTCTCATTTTAGTGAATGTAATATCTCAAGAACACCTTGAGGGAATTTTTTTTTCAAATGTGACACAAATACCCACTTGGGCTCAACGATGAGCCAATTAGAATTTGATGGTCAAAGGTCATAATCACTGTGACCTCACAAAACATGTTTTTGGCCAACACTCAAGGATTCATATGCTAATTATGACAAAATTTCATACAAATGTCTAATAGGATATAATGATGATGTGGTGACATCATCATTAAATCCAAAAGGTCAAAGGTCAACTTCACTGTGATATCATAATGCTCTGCGAAAGCATTTTCCTGGCAATTATTCAACACCATATCTGAGGAACAGAAAGGAGACTAGTTCAACCATGAGGCAGCAATTCTAGTTTAGACACTGTGTGGGAGAAAATTAATGTTAACATAATTACTATATTATAAATGCCCACGTATATGTTTACTTATGTGTGTGGATCATAAAAAAATGTGTTAGTAAAAAATGATTACAGTCAGGATATCTGGTGCTGACATGCCCATTGCTGTTAGTTTGGTGTGCATGATTTTCATCATGCTTGGCATGAAGATGTTTTGACATGAAAGTAGTCTTGTTGCTGAAGGACATCTCTTGAGTGCACAGCAAACACCAGTGATTGCTTTCCAGTAACACTAGTCGCCATAACTGTCAATTTATCCTCTTTATTTCTAAACCGACAATGTTGAGTGTCACTGGGGCATCATTAATACCGTAGTTCAGTGCCAAATATCAGAGCTGTCAAACCAGTGAAATGCTTTGTGAAGTACCAGTGATGTTTGAGGCTGCGCATGTCATCAGTCACATGGCAGTGGTAATTTCATATATAATCTGACACAAAGTATCAAAACAGCATGCTTCTAAGCAGTGGCTTTTGAGCTTCAGTATTGTCCATCTCTCTTGAATGATTGCACGATCAAGCAACAGCCACTATCATTATACACATGAAGAAAAACATCCAACTCTTCAAGTTTGTGCCTTAGTACTGTGTGCTACAAAATAGTTGTAATGATGAGGACCTTCATTTCACAGCCATAAATAGCATCAAATGTTTATGTTATAATACATTTTGTTCTACAGACATTAAAAGAATCCCGATTGAAGGATTTTAAATTCAATATGGTTCTCAAAAAATTAGAAAAAGAAGAACCTTCACACCTGGATGCTTGACAGCTGCACAGGAGGAAAGCACAACTCAAATAAGAAATGAAAAACACTTGGGTACACTGTCTGACTTACAGCTGGTATACTGATTTATTTCTGACGTTTAGGTCTGCTTGACTATCACGTACATAGACAAACATCGAAACAGTAGCACACACTGTATGTATATATATATATGGATGCTGGGTAAGTTGGTGAAACGGGACTACAGAGATTCTTCATCCTCTATAGAGGAATGAAACCCCTTAAGTGAACTTACTACTATCCAAAGCATTTGTTCTTCTCACACTATCACAAGATTTGTAAAAATGTGAAGCTCCAAAACAAACTGTCTGTGCAGAACTACGCAGGCAGGTTCTAGGTTTAGTTAACAACATGATTCTGTGGAGATGAATGACTTCTTTACAGTATGTCTGCCTCTCCATCTGTCTCCCTCTCCATCTCTTTCTTACTTGCTTCTTCAGTTAATTTAAAGTTGAGATTACACAGCCGCTCATGATGTGGGAAGTGTAAATGAAGAGGAAAAGAGGCGGGGAGGACAGGGAGCATTCTTTCAGATCAGTTCCCTGTGTCAACTCTCCACTCTGTTCTTCAGCTGAGCCCACCTTTCTCTCTCTCTTTAAAAGTCAGTCATCATGCGGCTTAAAAGGAGATTTGGAACCTTTGATGCCAGGAAACAAAAGAGAGACTTTGTACTGCAGAGAACCTTTCATGTCTCTGAAATTAACAAGATGTAGAAAAAGAAAGCGAGAGACAGAGAGGCTGCAGTAGGAGGGAGATGGTGTGAGAAGTGTGGTTGCAGCTCCTTGCTTTGTTGACTGAAATGTTTAGATAACTTTTAAATGTCCAAAAAAAGAGAATTTAAGTTACAATGACTAAAATTAGTACTAGTTTAAAATGATTTAATTTACAATTAGCCAGTGCCCACAGTAATCACTTTGCGTCTTCTGTCAAATCAACAGTCCAGACCCCTCAAATATTGAGTTAACAACATTTGACAAGCTGGAACCAACAAGTCCTTTGGCAGTTTTTACTCGACAAATAACTAATCAATTATCAAAACTGGTAACTTTTCTTTTAACTAATTCATCAAGTAAGTATTTTAGTTGTAGTAATCTGTAGGCTGGGGCATTTTCAGTCATAAAGAAGACAAATGAGTGATGGGAACACACCAAAAAAGAGAAGAAAAAGACATATCACTATTTTTAGCCATCAAGCAGCCATGGCAGTGTCAGTCTGCTCATCAGATAATCTGTCAACCCCATTAGTCTAGATTAACAAATCAACTATTTTCCAATACTTTGGTTTGTGACTAAATTCTTCCATAATGACAATGCCATCAGCCTCGGCTGTACTTTATGTTTAAAGCTAATTAGCCAAACTTAACATTCTGAGACCCAAAGCTAAGACATTGAATCTGCTGAACATTAACATGCTAGCATTATAGTATACAGATTTACAGACATTCTGATGTGAGTTCTTTGCTTATAGATTTTGGACAATTTTGAGCTAAGCTGTCAAAACCAAGATTGATTTGGTTTTGAAAAAACCCACAGAAAGAATTCTGCAGGTTTTCTGAATAACAGAAAACCGATATCATTAATCATTCACTGGGCAAAGATATACAGTATTTACTTTTGCCTTGATCTGCATCCCTATTCTTTCCTTTTATGGCCACTTTTATTACAAACAAATTCCAGCAGTTATGGGTTTTGTATTTCTGCCACAGGGCAACTACTGATCAGAGATAGGCACAAAAAGATCAACAGGTATCTTTTTACAAATTGAAAATACTTGCTCATGAAATGTATCATAGTGAAATACAAAATGCTGGTATGAGAAAATGTATTTAATTAAAATACAGGTAATTTGAAAATACATTTTACAAACTGATATTATCACATTTTTGGCAATTAGTGGCCTCAGTATGGGTCGGACCCTAACTTGCCTACACTGAAAAAATGAACTCTGGCAGTTTCCCACATCATCAATTTGAAGTGGGCAATGAGGGTATCTTGGTGGTTGGAACATTGTGCTGGACCAGGAGGAGGTTGGACCCCTCCACCACCCCTCCCATGCACCCTATTTGGACTTTCACCCACCTAAACTTACATTGCTGTCCCACTGAATTTGCCCCTGATGCTGCTGGGGGGCACCAAACTATAATGGCGACCAGCCATGTATCATGCCAACGTGAAAGGACGTCTCTTTTTGTAGGTGTCTGGTGCTGGAAGTCACAGCCCAAGCACTGGTATTTGACGACTTCGGAGTGAGACTGGGTGAATTTAGCGAAAGACTGTCATTTAAACCTCGGGATAAAAATGTGTCTTCTTTGAAAATAAAACAATATATCAAAATATGTATTTTCGTTTTTTCAAATATCATCTCTGAAAGTATTTTGTTACAATTTACATCTTACTTTTTTGTATAGCAGAATACAAATTACAAAACACTCAAAAGTAATTAAATTCGTATTTTGAATACATTTAATCAAAATACTGCCCATGTCTGCTCCTGAAGAGGTCTGAAACGAGTGAGGCAGTTTTACAGCAAGGTGTTTAATAAAGTCTCCTACATCTCAAATTTCTCTGGCTGATGATCTGATCTTAAAATAAAACAATACAGTATAAAACATACTGCAGAGCTGTGGTCAGGTAAGAACTTCCACCATATCAGATTTGGTTGACACTGACTGGCCCACATCTGATTGTTCATAAAAGGCTAGTATCATGTTGATATGAGCCTCACCTAGAATGCATCCCTAGCTTGACTTCTTGTCTCCTAATAAACTGCCAGACAGAGAGAGATTAAATATCTGCAAGACACTTTTCCTTTCCAGCCAAACCAAATGGAAAAACATAACATTTACGATGCCACAGACTGATATAAACAGTTTCCATTCATAAGGCTGCTTGTACCGTTGTCAAGAATCCAGAGGTATAAAGTCATGACAACTGAACATTTAAAAAAAACAAACAAAAAAAAACCCCAGCTTTTACTGGATCTCTGAGTTCCTGTCAAACCATCAAAAGGAAACTGGAAAAGGTACTTTATGAAATGTCATAATTTAATAAAACACTTCCACTTTCTGTCTGAAAATTTGACAGAAAGAGAGTTATTCTCAGAGTTAACTGTCAAGTGTGTAAAAACACAAAACACAAGCAGCCGCAAGGAAATACTCATCTGTTTCAGTTTTTTCTTTAATTTCCAATAATAATACTTCATCTCTTTACCTCTGTTGACCTGTATAGTGTCATTTATTATTAGCTCCGTTCATAAGCACAAGTGTTGTGATTGTCACATATGTTCTTAATATTTCCTCTCTATAATCGTCAACTCTTTACACTTGCAACCACTTGATTTCTTTCATAGTGTCACTGATTAATTGTGTTTGTGTAAGAGAGCAAGAGGAAAACAGAGACAGGTTTTATTATGTACAATAGGCTTCCAGGAAAATTAACATGGAAATGATGTCAGTAGGCATCTTGCTGTCCCCCTCCATCATGTCATTTTTCTTTTTCTATTTTTCTTTTCATCTTTCTTCCCCTTTATTCCTCATTTCCCCACCCCCTCTTCTCCTATGTGTAACACAGCATAGCAACATCAAGTGTTTCAAGTCACTTTCACTTTTCCTCCAGTGAGACTGTAGATCGCATATTTAGACACATTTTCACACACACACACACACACACACACACACACACACACACACACACACACACACACACCTCTATAATTGCATGCCATCTACTTGACATTTCCACAATTACCTTGTACATGTTTGTCTCACCGTTCCTCGATGGGACACATCATAAACACGTGTGCTCTCTGACAGCATGACAAATGTGTGTGTTTTGTGTGTGTTTGCATGTGCGCAGTCGCGTGATGTAATGACATTGACACAAGGACACAGCGAGTGGATGATTTGTCACAGATGCCTTATTTTTCTGCCTAAATGTTCATTTCACAGTTAATTTTCCTCGCAAATCAGAAAACCACGACAGAAAATGGACTGGGAATTCCAGTGTCCCAGTGAAGCTTAATAAATAAATAAAATGAGAACTTAACATCTAAAACTTTATTTTGGATGTTTTACAAAAATGAATGATTGTGGACACAAAACACACCGTAATATTAATTGTTTATTCTGCAACCTATCTTATGACAATAGGTTATGTAAACTTCTTATATCATAATTTTGTATCTTTAAAAATGCTTTCTTAAGTATGTTACCAAGTCTTTTCCATCACCATAACCAACACTGAAAAGGCATGCTTTTTCAGTGTTGTGTGGAGGCTGGTATGGTGCCCATGGAGTGGCACCCAGTTTTAAAAAAAGTGGACCAGAGGATGTGTTCCAATTATCAGGGTTTTACCCTGCTCAACCTTCCTGGGGTCCTTTTTTCTAGGTTGCCGGAAAGGAGGCTCTGACACAGACTTAAACTTTGGATTCAGGCCTGTTTTACGTCTAGATTCTGTCCTGGCTATGGACAAGTGCACCAGTTCTTTACCCTTGAAGGCCTGCTGGAGGGGTCATGGGAGTTTGCCCATCCAGTCTACATGTGTTTTGTGGGCTTGGAGAAGGCTCATGACAGCTTCCCCCTGAGAGTGAGAGTTGTATTCATATACCCGGCACAAATTCAAACACTCTTCCAGTGGATGTTGGCCTCTGCAGGTTTGTCTTTTGTCAGCGTTTCTGTTTGTGATATTTAGGACAAGATTTCAAGGTGCAGCCAGGGGGGGGAGGAAGGGGTCCAGTTTGGGGACCTGAGAACCGCATCTCTGCTCTTTGCAGACGTTGTAGGAAGTTGGCTTCATCCTGCCATGACCTCCAGCATGCACTGCGGCAGTTTGCAGCAAAGTGTAAAGTGGTCGTATGAGTGTCAGTATGAGTGCTTCAGTTGGAAAACAGTGGATCGCCCCCTCTGGATTGGAAAAATTACTGCCACATGTGAAGGAGTTTAAGTATCTCTGGGTCTTGTTCATGAGTGGGGATAAAATGGAGCACTAGACGTACAGGTGGTTGGGTGTGGCATCAACAGTGATGCGGGTATTGCACTGGACCATCGTGGTGAAGAGTGAGAAGGCAAAGCTCTAGATACACTATATTTTCCGACCCTCACCTATGGTCATGAGCTTTGGGTGGTGACCAAAAAAATTAAATCATCCATACAAACGGCTACAATATGTTTCCTCTGTAGGGTGGTTGGGCTCAGCCTTAGAGATAGGGTGAGGAGCTTAGACATTCTGAAAATGCATCTTCACTTTACCTCATTGACTGTTTGGTGTCTGATTATCCAGTCAGCATGGCTTGCTAGTTTTTTTTTTACATTCTAAGTAAAAAAAACCAACAACAACAATACAGATAGGGTAATGGGACTTGTGCTTATACACTATGAATTTTAAATTAAAACAGATCATTGTAGATTGAATATAAATTTTCCACACAATTGAACTGTAATTTGAATTTTGATATACAGCCCTATTTGTAAATGCATGCCCCTGAAAGAATAAGGTTTACCTCGTTCCCCAGCTTACTGTCAGAGTGGGCATTTAAGCCCACACTGTCTTTCTAGTCCTAGAGTTGTGTTAGAGAGATGTGCCTAGTTAGGGATCTGTCTATATGAAGACACATGAGGTTTCTCTCCTTGGACTTTAAGTGGCGGTTTCTGTACCAAGACATGGATGATGGATCATCTCTGCTCTGGCTCATTGTGACAAGGCCAGTCCAGAGTGCAGTGTGGTGAAGTATGTTGGCATGATTACTGATGCTGCACTGCCTGCAACCCTGTAAGGTTAGATAAAAAGACATGTTAAGTCTGCCTAGATCTACCATGAATAATGGCTTGTGTTGCAGAACAGTGCATGGAATTCCAAAGTGACTTTATCTGGAAGGTAAAACAATCATGATTTACAGTATATTGAGTCCACCTGTCCAGGACATCAGATTTGTCCAGTAAATTATTCCATATGTTGACATGCCTTATTAATTATAGTAAAATGAGACAAGGAGCTACTGTTGCATCTGTTTCAAAATATATATGTTAGTATTTTAAGGTCCTACATGTATCAGTTAAAAATTTAAAACCACTGCAAAAAAAAATATCTTGATTCCAGATAATAACTAAAGTAAAAAGAAACAGTGATTAACATGATTTATGGCTCCTGATAGTGTAACTTCCCTATTTTCAAACCCTACATAGCTTGTGTCATTACATTATTGTCCATCCTTGATTTAATTGCCAGCCCAGCAAAGTTGGGCAGCATTTGACCAGCCTGTTCTCATTCCCAAATCATCAAATACCGACACTCTGTCAGTGATTTTGCCATTAGACACAGACACAAAAAGACACCCTCTGCAGCGTTATGATGTGCCGCCAGGCAGCATTCTACACTGATGCTGCCTGGCGGCACATCATATTGCCACAAAAAGTTGCGTCAGTTTTATAACTCTGACAGATGACGTAATTTAACGTGATTTTGTTGCACAAGGAAATAAATTTAAATAGGCAGTGTTTTACCACATTGTAAGTTTATTTTCAAAAAGCCCATCTCAGGAGAAGAAACTACATTTCCTGTGAAAACTGAAGGGTATTTTGAAAAGACACTTTGCATGTAACAGGTATAAATTGACACAATGTCCTGGAATGTCAACAACAGATGCAGGAGGATACCTAACATGACAGGCAGTGATTTGATGAGTTGATCACAACATGTAAGTGTAGCAGAGCGAGAACTTAAGGATAATTGATGGAGTGCGGCGTATATATTTATTTGTTTTTAAGTTGGAGGGTCGCCTTATCTCCAGCTCTCTAACCCTAACCCTGCAATTTCACTCTGGTACTACTCACACCATGAGTTTGAAGCATACCCAACCTAGAATGCATCTGTGTCTTACAAAAACACACTATTTTCTGATGTAAAAAATAGCTGCTGTGAGTTCAACAAAGAAGTTTGCAAAGCACTTTCCAAAGAAAACTATGTGAGCGGTGAGCAATCTGATTGGAGCAGAGGGGAAATCTGAGTTGGGCGCGGAGCAATATTAAGCAGGGCAGCCTGGAGGAGCTGTCAGCAATGGAGCAGAAATTCGAATAGCTCCGTGAGTGAGGAGGAGAAATTCTTACCGCTCCTGTCTGCTCATATGCGCCAATTCAGATAGACCTCCAGTTGTAGGTTAGAATTTCAGTGATCACTGGCAGTGATTCCCAACCCTTTAGTACTGTGATTATCTACTGTTGCCAGAAACTCTGAGAGCTTTAGTTATTTTTTTCCTGGAAAATGACACCCTGTTCCTGCTTTGTGTCATAAAGTAAATGACTGTAAAGTAATTCAGCAGATTACCAGCAGAACCTGACTGCCAGTGAGCAACACAGTGCCAAATCCAGAGCTGAAGTTGTTGGATGACAGTATTCTTCACAGTGACAGTGTTAGTTGTTTTATATTAATGTGTCCCAGTTAACATGGTAAAGATAGCTTGGTGAATTAATGTGAGTAACACCTTTTAATAAATATCACCTTCTGATCATTTTGAGATTTTATGTTTGGTTTTATCAGGGATGAAAACCGCCCCATTACTTCTTCTTTTTCTCTTTTTCTCTTTCAGCAGCTCTGGACAGGCATTAACTGCCCGCCACTGAGTGACACAGTTTGCATGAAAGAAAATCACACTCCTTCACACATAGACATGATACAAATATTTTTAGATTCAGTGTGACTGTCTAAAGATGTAATTATGTTCACTTCAAATAAACAGAATCTGCTGAGAAATCATAGAAAAAAAGATGCACGCTTATAACTTCAGAACTTGCCTGAGAGTCATTATGTTTTTAAGTTTATTTTAGTATCAAAGTAGTCCCGTGATAGCCTGCTGTGCATTCATGGGTATAATGCAAACAGGACCTGCTAATGGCTAATTTGGCATACGTTTTATAGTACTAATTTGCCGAAATGTAGACAAATAAATGCAAAAACATGTAGGTACAGTGTTACTCACTGAACTCACTGGAACTATGCATCCCTTTAAGTAGCAAAGTGAAAAGTTAGTCAAAAAATAATAACAGGAGTGCCAAGAGCCATTAGTTTTAACTTTTACTTGTTGGACTATTAATAATGATAATAATTTGGATTTATTTGGTGCTTTTTAAGGTACCCAAGGCTGCCTTTAAGAGTATGAAAAGAAATAAAAAATAACTAAGTGAAATAAATAAATAAATAAATAGAAAAGCTGAAAATTACAAAAAAATAAATAAATCCATAAATAATAACAGCAATTATTGTCTGATTGTCAGAGATGAGTAAGTTATAGAGGCCATATGCCCTGTTAAAAAACTGGGTTTTTCAGCAGTTTCTGCAAATGTCCAGAGATGGGGCTTTGTTGATCTCTGCCTGGACAGATGTCCAGAGGGTGGGGGCTGCCACACTGATTGCTCTGTCACCAAAAGCTCTTAGGTTGGTGTGGGTGGTTGAGAGCACACACATGTCTGATGACCGTAGGTTCTGGGATGGGGTAAAGGGGTGGAGGAGGTCAGACAGGTACTGGGAGAAAGACCTTGAAGGGATTTGTAGGTGAGGAGGAGCTTGTAGTGGATGGAGGATTTGGCCCGGAAGCCAGGGAAGTTGGATGAAGGTGAGAGTGATGTGCTGCCAGGGCTTGGTACAGGTGAGAACCCTAACAGCAGTTTTGTAGATACTGTCTAAGTTCCTTGTTGGGTACCCAAGACAAGACCCCAGACAAAGACAAAGGTCTCTGCCATGAACCCAGAGAGTGATGACCAGCATCTGGAAATATTTTTCAGGTGGGAGAGAGCAGATTTAGTGATTATTTTCAATGTGAGACTGGAAAGTAAGGGTGGATTCCAGAGTGACACCCAGGTTGTGGACCTCTGGGGAAGTTCGCAACCTGGACCTCCGAAAGTTCACATGTACATTTGACATTACTAAAGCTCAGAATGTCCCATCAACATGGCTGTTATATTCCTGGAACAGTGACCATTTCTCTATCCATGCTACTGCCTGCACATTATGGGCAGTCTAACCTGGTCCCAAAACACAGCAGAGACGGGAAAGCAAGCCCAGCAGCGTCTGCACTACGTCCGCCGGATGAGAAGAGCACATCTCCCCCCTCCAATCCTCACCACTTGCTACAGGAGCACGATAGAGAGCATCATGACCAACTGCATCTCTGTATGGTTATTAATTGAAAATTGTCGGTAAGATTATTCTTTTGGTGAAGAGTGTGTTATTCAGCATTATTTTGTAGGTGGCTTGACTGTCTGGTAATATCCGTTGTGTTTTGTTGCCCTGTTTAGGCAGATCGGCCTCACCTTTCGGAGAGCTCGCTTTCAGTTGTTGTGGAGACCTCTCTTGTGTTTTTTGTTTTTGGTCTCTTATAAATAAATCCCTAAGTTTGTACCATCCGTTTTCCTCATCCTTTTCATTCCGGTTCTTTTCATTGTGTTACGCCCTCCATCCCCTGGGCTCCATCAAGGGCCGTAACAGTGACTAAACAAAGGAAATTGGCTCAAATTAAGATGACACAACCAAGTATCATTTTATCTGATGTCAGAATGTGATAAGATATACTTTGAGAGAACAAAAATCACTTAAATTTGAGCATTATTTGGCCACAATTTGGAAAAGAGCCTACCCTTTAAACATGATGTGGAAAAAGGACAGTCTTGACTACCAATGTTTTAAATATCAACACTGATACAACACATATGTTGCTGTATGATAAAGATATGTTAAATCTAACATACTCCATATTGTATGATTGATGATAAAAGCTTTCCATCTATATACACTTATTGCCATAAAGTACATACACTAAGCAATGATGGATGTTACATCTAATAAATTCAACTGAAAGAAAAAGTCTCAGCATACTTTAATTCGCATGCAACACTATGATTGATGTTATGGAGAATATGTGCGATACCATAATAAAGATATGACCTATCTTAGCCAACCTGGAACAGGCTGTGATTAAGAAAAGTTACTGTACATGGCAGAACGTGATTGATGTTATGGATTGTATCTAGTTTGTCATGACAGATGGGAGAACTTTGCTCTACAATGAGGGAGACAATATACACAGGAAATGTGCTGTGCTCGGGTTAGAGCTCTGCTGCATAAAGACATGAGATAAATCTGTCTGTTACATAGATGTATCCTTGAGCTGAAGAGTTCATTAATCAGGGAAAGCAGAGACTTGTAGGAGTGAGAGAGGATGAGGAGGTGGTGAAGAAGAGAATGAGCAGGCAGCTACTACATTTCTTTCTTTTATTCCTTTCTTCAGTTTAACCTGGAGCCAAACTGTCTTCACTGTTTCAGCAGTTTTTCTTAATGTGTGTTTTGATTTTTGAATCATTAAAAAAAATGTTGTCATCTGAAATCAGTCATCTGTATTTGTAGACTGAACCTATTCAGTGTGCAGGAGGGTAGCCAAGCAGAGAACCTGCCTCAACATCAGAAGATACCTACAGCAGCCAACACTACATTGGTACCAAGTTATGTTAGTAAAAATGAGATGGAAACATACCTTATTCTACTTTAGAAACACAAACTCATGAGCTTACTGTCCTGTGACTTTGCATTTAAGTCAGCGTGCTGCCTCTGTGTCTGCATAGGGTTCTCCCAGGGGGGCAGTTTCTCTTCACAGTTCAAAGACATACAGGTCAGGTGAACTTGAAAATCTAAATTGCCAGTAGTTGTGAATGTCTTCACGCTCTGATAAACTGGTAACCATCCTTGTGTACTGTGCGTCTTACCCAATGCATGTTGGAATACATTTTCCTGGAGGGATGGCTTGATAAATGTAAAGTTATCCAACCCATTTTCATTCCCAGTTTGTTAAATACATTTTGCCACTCCCCCACGGCATCTCATACTGATGCACAAGGCACTCTTTAGTGTCTATATGTGATGCACAGGTATCTCCTGGGTGAAACACACAGGGTTGGGACCTAGGCTCAGAATAGATCTCCAATAAATGGTAAGTATCAAAATGGCTATCAGAAATAATTCATAATGATTAATAATTGTTATTAATTATATTAAATAATGGCATCTGGTAAGGATGCCTTCTGGACGCCTGCCTTGGGAGGTGTTTCGGGCATGTCCAACTGGGAAGAGACCTCGGGGCCGCCCCAGGACACGCTGGAGGGACTACATCACCCGGCTGGCCTGGGAACGCCTCGGGGTTCCCTCGGAAGAGCTGAGGGAAGTGACTGGGGAGAGGGCTGTCTGGGCTTCTTTGCTGAAGCTGCTGCCCCCGCAACCCGGATAAGCGGAGGAGGACGACGATGATATTAAATAATGTGACTTAATTCACATTAAATCACTTCATGAGGCACCATTCCCAAAAAGGGAAAAAATCATAGCCAGTTAAGGATATCAGTCTCATAAAATACACTAAACTATTGAATTGGAACTCTGATTTTAGTAAAATTAATAAATATAACCAAAGTTTTCATATCAGTAGTAAAGGATGAAGGATTTTGGAGTGCTTGACATGAAATAGGATGACTATTCATTTATTATTATGCAATATTAGAGAGCAGGTATGATTCAAAAAGTATTTATTCACAAGAAACTAAAGCAAAACAAAACACTCAAATTCTGTGTTGAATGTCAAATTGTGAGTGAGCATATGTGAATGTGATATAGGTAGCAGAAGGGTCTGGGTTAGTACAGAGGATGATTAATTGCATGCAAGCCTCTGTCTGTGTAAAGCATTGGCAAGCTAACACCATTTAGCTTGGGTGAAGCCAACTAACCAATAACCTAACTGCAAACAATCACAACAATAACTCAATAAACAGCTTTAAATCACAATTGACAAAGTTTAACAGTCTTGCTTAGCTTGTACAACTGCAATAATGCTATGCCTATTTGTTACATTACCATTTCTTGAATGGATGGAGGCAAGAGATGCTGAGGTATGCTGCTGTGAACTGTGGTTCCAGATGCAGTCTTTGCTGTGTCCTTGTTCCAAAGATGCAGCTCAGTGACCTAGTGGTAGAATGTCTGCCTTGAGACTGGAAGGGTTGTGGGTTCGATCCCCACTAATTTCAGACTGTTGCAGTTAGGTTAAGGTAACAGAACTGCTTAGGTTGGGAAAATCATTTTTGGGTAAAATAAGTACATAACATGGTAAATGCATCACATGGTTAGTATGTCACGTAACACTACGTTTAACAATACTGACGTTCACATTCATGTTACATTAAGGAAATATTTTTAATGTTAACTTTTTTTTTTTACTTTAAAAGGGACACAAACATATCTGGAGTTTCTTACTTTTTATTAGTGATGGCAGAATGAAACCTCATGAAGCATTTTCTTTATTTTCTGAGCCCACTAGATGGTGCTCTTGGTTTAAAGAGAGAGGCTAAAAGAATGGAAATCTGGTGTGTTTTAAACCTTTTGTTGAACAAAAAGCGTCGTCATCAAAGAATAAACATGGAAGCTATCTGGTTGAATGTTGCCAAGGCTGTCAGACTGAGTGTGAAGAAAATGCTTTTCAAAGCTCGGCAGGGTTTTGACATATCCAACAACGAAACTTGAAGGTTGTGTGTCCTCAGGGAAACTTTTTATAAGGCCCTGCCTCCCTGCTTATTTTCACTGAAAAGGATGGATGAGAATGAATCAAAACAGAAATATTGATTCCTTGTGTAAGGAGATAAATAAGGGAATAGGAAGTGGGAAAAGACTGGAGGAATTAATGAATGAATAACATGAGGCCACTAACAAACTGGCTGAATGCAAAAGAGAGACAGAACAGAGGATGGGATAAAAAAAGGGTAAAAAAGCAGTAGAAGAAGGAGTACCAGAGGGAAATTAAATCTTGAAATGCTCGGATAGAGAAAAAGAAAGACAGGGAAGCAGAATATATAGAGTGGTGAGATGAGCCAATACTAGTATGAAATATTGAATATATAAAAACCAAAGGAAGACAGAAGGCTCTGCTGGTATGGTTTTGGAATTAAGTGCGGTGACCAAGCAGAGGACAAGTTCAGACCGAGAGGAGGATAAACACTGCAAACAGAGGAAGACAGAAGCAAAGAACGATTGTGTGAGTGTGTGAGACAAATGTGTGTAGTTACTGAATGACTAAAGTCCTGGCGGCAATGCTTCCTTTTCTGCAGAACTCTTTGTGAACTACCATTCATCAAGTAAACGAGTAGGGAAGAACTTTTTAAAGAGAAAACTTCTTGTGCCAGTACAATGAATTATTTTGGCCTCTGTGTGACTGTGTGAGATTTCAAGAAAAAAAGAAATCTATTATTGGATTTTTTAACTCCATCATAGTAAACAGGTGAGAGTAGTCTGTCAGCTTTTATGTGCCATAATTTTGAAATATTAGCTGGAGCAGAGCATGAATTTACAAGTACAAGTGATGCCATTGGCTCTTCTACATGAGTCCAGTCCAGAGGCATCTCTTCAGCCTGGGGCTCTGTACGCAGAGACAGCTGTAGGCAGCGGTGCTCGTCACCGTGCAGCTTTGTGCAGACCTCAGATGGTGGCAGGACCCAGCCAAACTGCATCCCTGGAGGAGAGGGGTGCACTCCACGAGGGCAGGGGCTTCCACCGCCTTAACTTTTATTGTTGTCTTGCCGCGTTTCCCCCGATACTACGATGTATGTACATCCATAAATGGTGCTGTACGAATAACCCAAAAACATAATCCTTCTGGCCACGGCTATTGCCAGTGCGGAGGCATAAAAATAGTAACTGTATGCTACAGTATGGACAATCAGGAAACATGCACATGTTATCCATACAACAGAATCTAAGCACAACATACAACATTTTGTTCTTGTAACACTGACTTTATTCTCAAACTATTACACCATTTTCTTGTAATATTGTGACTTTGCCCTGAAAAATCTCCCTTTTTTCACCTTACAGTGGTCCTATTCCACTTAAATTGTTATGTTATCCACATTCTCAAAAGGACGACCTTTTCTACTATGAAACCTTTTTTCCTGGCACACAGAGGACTCTTCTTTTGGGTCCACGTCATTGGTCCGACAGCCCATTGGTCCGACATCCCATTAGTCCGACGTCCCGTTATTCCGATATGTGATTATACTAGGCTATACTGTATTTGTGTACCATAGAGGATCAGCAACGCAACAAAAGTAGGCTACTGGTCGAGATACAAGTGTCATAGAGAGGAGAGAATGAAACACCATAACCTCTTGATATTAGCTCTGGGGTCCGGGTTGTGTGGGGAGCTCTCCACGGTGCTGAATGGCTCCCGGCGGGCGTATTTCTGCCTTGATGGTGCGCCGTGACTGGCTCTGGGTCAGCTGGGAAAGGCTTGAGGCGGAGCAGGCTCACGGCTTATGTGTTTGCCACTTTCTTTTTCATTTTAACCCACACCATGATCTTTTCCTGACCCTAACCAAGTGGTTTTTGTGCCTAAACCTAACCAGACCTTAACCACAGGGCATCATGATGATTTCGGAACAATGGGACTTCGGAACAATGAGTTTAATATGGTCGGAACAACGGGATGTCGGAACAATGGGCTGTTGGACCAATGGGCAGTTCCCCTTCTTTTTGCCTCTTTTCCCTCTCCTGGTCCTGTTGCATGCTCCTGTTTTGAAGAGCCAAAGCTGATAAATGCCAATTTGCATTCTGAACAGACAATTTGAAGCTAAACCCATACAGAAAAGGAGAAACTAGAGTTAGGTCTGGTTAATTTTAAAGTAAAATTGGTTGCTGCTGCTGTTCAATCCAGTATATCAATCACTGCACCACAAACTGGGAAGTCTGATCTGGTGACACTAACATGCAGACAGAGATTCACACTATTGTGTTTGGAAAATGCGTCAGTGTATGTGATGTTTTCATGGTAAAAAGCTATACATAAAAAGACACAATACTGTTTCAGGTGCAAGAGGTAAACTGTTTCTGCAGCCTTCTCTTTGCCAGCTATGAAATCCCAGCTTTGCACTGAGTTAAATCACTCTCCTTTTTGCCGGTGTGTGGTGCCAGTTTGCCAACCTGCCGTGCCAACTTTAAAGCTTAAGATACAAAACCTCAAAGCCAAGTACTATAAACTAATGAAACCAGAGAGCTTTACAGCTTTTTAAAATCCTTCAGGGATTCACTGGTGACTTCCTGGAAGTAAACATGAATATTGACAATCCTCATTATCGTGCACTAAAAGGCCAAGTCATGTATAAGTTTGATCAACCTTGAGTATCATTTTACAGTATCGTGGTGATGTTTTCAGTGCACATGAAGGGTTAAGAGTTGAGGAGATTCAGAGCTCAGACAGGCTAAAAGTGTCAAGAACAAACCAATTCTGATTCAGAAACTACAGAGTTCAGTCAATAAAGAGCTGTGGAGACAGACAGCAGGTCAATATTTGAGTTTACTCAACAAATCATGGGCAACATGGGTACACAAGGCTTTTGACTCACGCTGTCTCCTAACAAAGACATGGTGAGAATAGATTTTGAGTGAAAAGGAATGGATACAAAATTGTTCATGGGGTGACATCTGCTGTGTTTACTTTATCTAATAAGACAAATCTTTGTATCTGTGGGGAATGTGAGAGGAGTGTGTTACTAAACCTAGCACATACTTTGTTACATCTTAAGTTTAATTCCTTCAATGCTGGTAAACGAAGTTAAGCTGAAAATGTTAGTGAAGAGTGTGGCACACAGACAGGGCAATGTTGTCATTTCTTTCAGAAAGGTTGCCATTTTTATGTCTGTAAAATATGCACACTACCCTAGAGGTATGTTCAGGCTCTGAAGGCTAAAAATGACTTAACTCTGCTTTCACTCTTACTTTCTGCTCTGTTCTCTAATTTGGGAAACTTGTACCTTAGGTGCTAAATCTGGAGGTTCAGTGGAGGAAAATGTGGAGTGTACAGTGACAGAGACGTCTGTACAACCCTTTAGTTGTGTGTGTGTGTATGTGTTCTGGAAAGTGAGTAGTTCCATGAGGCTCCAGGGGTTTCTTCAATAATTCTTTTTTGTTGGTGTTTAAAGCAGTTAAAATCAATACTTTTATTAGAAGCGAGATGGCTGATTCAGAATGACTTTGACGTTACTGTTGCACTGGATAACAAGTGCTAACTGGCTACCTCTGGCAGCACTTTTGGAGCACCCTAGCTTAAAGAGGACCAGTGTGTAGAATTTATTAGCATTGGGGATGTATTCGCAGAAATGGAATGTAATATCATGAGTATGTTTTCGTGTATAATTACCTGAAAATAAGAATCATCGTGTTTTCGTTACCTTAGAATGGAGTTTATGTTTATATCTACATAGGGAGCAGGCCATCAACCACAGAGATTGCTATGTTGCACCCCTGTGCTTCTACAGTAGTCCAGAATGGACAAACCAAACACTGGCTCTAGATGGGGCATTTTCGCTGTTTTCATGTTTTTTTTTTACATGGTTAGCAGCCCCCCCCAGGATGAGAGTGTCAGAAAAACACTAATTCAGCTCTCTGCAAAAACCTCCTGAATGTCTGGATTAGGAAGGATTTATACTTCTGCGTTGATTCAGCAACATGGGCTCTGTGTTGACGCAAAGCCTACGCCATAACCCATGCCGTAGCCTGACGTGCACCTCCCCAGGAAAGTAACTACATGTCCTGGTGACACAAATTTCCGGTCCATGTCTATTCAAAAAAAACCAAAACATTTCCCTCAGTGGAAACGAAGCTTTTATTTACTTTATTTCACAGATCAGAAACAATTAATTGTACAGACAATACACCCCTTCAAAATAGCATTTTAAGTCTTTTGTGTTTTATTTATGCTGACTTGTCCTGAGTCGCTAGGCTAATTTATTCAGTGTAAAATGCCATAGATTCATGCTAATAAAGTTAGCATGTTGTATTTGTTTGGAAAACAAATCAAAAACGTTACCTTTGCCAAATGTTGCTGTTGTCCCTAGCTTCATATGAGTGGAGGAAATGTCCACTGGCCGCCAGGCTAATTTACATAGTGTAAAACATAGGCTTGTGCTAATAACATTAGCATGCTGTATTTGTGGGGAAAATGTGTCCAGCAAAAGACGAACACTTTGTCTGTGAATTCTGTGAATTTCAGCTGGTTGCGATCTGCAGCTCTCACTGCTATATGCCACTAAATCCCCCTAAATCGTACACACTGTTTCTTTAAGTAGCAGGGGACATGTGGTTGGCTGCTAGATGAGAGCGCAGTGACAACACTACTGTTATAAAAAGTGACAACATGAAATACTAAAAAGTGTGATTAGATAAATGACATTGTGAAAAGTGGCAGGAAAAATGGGAGGAAACACAATCGTTACTAGGAAAATGCCATTATGTAATAAAATAAATAAATAAAACTTTGGATAAAAGGCATTTAAAAATAAAAATGTTCTAAAATAAGAATTAGAATATGAAGAATAAGAATAAAAAAGAGTTTTAATAGTTTCTTAAATTATTTCAAAAAATATTTTTATTTCTGTGTTTTCCCCAGTGTATTCAAGTGATAAATAATTTCATAGTTTTTTTATTGATCGAATACTGAATACTTTGGCGCTTCACTGAAGTACCTTATGTATTATGTAGTACTGTTCTATGCCAGAAGCTTTGTGAGTCTATACAGCACAGCAGTGCCTTGAACTAAATGCAAATGTTAGCATGCTAACATGCTCACAATGACAATGCCTTCATGCTAATGTTGTCTACCATCTTACCATCTTAGTCTTGGGTGCTAGCATGCTAAAATTTCCTAATTAGCACTAACCACAAAGCACAGCTTAGACTGACATGAATGTCATTAGTTTTGTAGGTAGTTAGTCATAAACCAAATTATTGGACTAATTGAAATTTTACCTGAAAGTGCTAGATGGAAACTCAGGGGATCACCGAAGTCATTAGTGTGTATCATCTGGGTGCAGTGGGTATCTGTGCCAAATTTTGTGTGCATCCATCATGCAGATGTTGAGATATTTCTAAGAATAATGAAAACTTTAGCCTATTGGTGGTGCTACAGAAAAAAGTCAGGGGATCACCAAAATCAATAGAATCTTCTGGGGACCTTTAAAGTCTGCACCATAGACTGAATATCGATGACATGACAGGTCCCCAAAAGTGAAGCCAAAACATTTTATTTGCCACCCTGGTGGCTGGCTGCAGTAAAGGTCATACACCTGCCCTCATACATTTTAGCAGATGGGGCATGGGCCAAACAAAAAACTGAAAAGAATGGTTTTATTTATTATTTGATGCTGTAAAAGGTGGGTGTGATGTCATGATTAACAGCTGTGTGTGTCAATTTTTGTGCTTGCAATCAGTGGAGCTGCTCGTGATTGGGTTTACTGAATGTATAGGTGGGGAGTCGATATTTCCCGATCACAGATTCTGGCTCCAAATGATGTCACCAGAGCAAGATGGCATCAACCGTATCTGGGATATTTTCATGCATAAATTTAAGAGCCCTGGATACAGCATTGAAGGCGTGGCCCTGTTCATTCCTATGAAAGCTGCTCAGTGGCACATGAAGCCAAAAAAGCTCTGTTTCCACGGTATGAAATTACCTGAATGATCGGCACTGCTTCGGCATCGCTGGGCCCAGAGAGCAAGTGCACAAAAGACTTGTGGCCAGGCCTGGAATTTTGTCATTTTAGGGGGGAGGCCACTTGGCCTTTCACGTTGTCAATTTTTTGAGGGCACAAAGGCCAAAAGCCAGGGCAGCGAGGCCATACAGTATAACAATGATTTTAAGTCCATGTCCATAATGAATTTAATTTAAGGACTAAGGATATATAACTATCTGTGAAATGAATAAATAAAATGAGCTCAAGTAATAATAATGAGTATAATAAGTAATAATGTGATTTATTTAATAGCACTAATAAACCCAATGTGTTTTAAATATAGAACAACCAGGTTTATGTATTTATAAGCAAACAATCTTAAATATAAGGCCTAAATATTTTTTGAGTGTACATGATAAACTGATTCACTGAACAAGACTGGCTTATAATTATTTTTGATGTGTTGTTAGATAGCTAACAAACAAACAAACTACAGCAGGGCTATTCAATTACTATTTCAACTGGGCCGCATTTCAAAACCAGATCATGTCGATGGGCCACATTTTTAGCAGTGAGCAATTGAGCCCCCTTTTTTTTTTTTTTTTTTTTTGCATACATATATATATTTATATATATAGGCATGGTCCTCCTCAACATGATGCAGAAACAGACTAAAAGAGAGCTATCACTGCAAAGAAGCATAATAAGTGACATTAACAGTATCTAATAACACACAATCTCTCTACCAGCATCTCCCTCTCTCCTCTCCTCCACACACACACATGCACACACCTCACCTCCTGACATGTTCCTTACAGGTCAGTTACACAGGATATAGTTTTATACAGTCCATGGCAGCAACAGTCATGTTTACAACAACAGAGTCACTATATAAACCCAATAATATCTCACTGGAATATAAATATTCTTCCTGACATCACAATACTGAGTGAAGAAAGCCACATTTTCTCAGCATGAAGACAAACATCAGTATCAGTCATTCATCCTGCTCTCTGTCCCTCCTCTACTGGGGTCCATGTCATTGGTCTGACAGCCCATTGGTTCAACATCCCATTAGTCCGACTGCCTGCGGTGCTGAACGGCTCGCGGCGGACGTATGGTGCGCCGCGACCGGCTTGAGGCGGAGCAGGCTCACGGCTTTTGTGGTTGTCACTTTCTTTTTCATTTTAACCCACACCATGATCTTTTCCTGACCCTAACCAAGAGGTTTTTGTGCCTAACCCTAACCAGACCTTAACCACAGGGCATCATGATGATTTCAGAGTGGACTTCAGAACAATGAGTTTAATATGGTCGGAACAATGGGATGTCGAACCAATGAGCAGTTCCCCTCTACTGAGGACACTCACTGTCTGCAGGTCGGCTGCCTCAGGTACATGTTCAGATAAAGTGTTACCCTACATACAGACAGCTTTCATTTAGTTTGTATTTAACACTTTGCTGTTAGCACCGAGAGCGTGATGTGCTTGTGTCGACCGCGATCATAAATCATAATAGCGGTGAATGAGAGACTGTGGACAGAGCAGATTGAAATAGGCTTTCTACATGCTGATCACATGTATTGATAAAGTATTGGCTTGGCTGGCAGAGGTTTAATGCAGTTACTCACAGTAACAAGTGTAGTTGTCGTCAACTAGAGTAATCTTGAAGTTATATTCCCTTCATCTGCACCGTGGCCTCTCTGCTGTTGAGTTTGTGTGTCTGTGTGTGCGTGCGCGCTGTGAGGGATGACATGCAGAGAGCAGGAGAGAGGCTGCAGAATGATGATACATGAAACCAAAACTTTAAAAAGTAACACCGATAATAGCGGAGCTTACTATTATTACGGTCTTGATTAAACTTGCCTTGGGTTGTTTAATACCGGGTCTCGGTACCGATCCCTGCCCGGGCGTTTGATGAAGTCTCCTGGTTGGCCGGTGATAGACTGGTGTCAAACTGTCGTTACAGCCCGTCCGAGCGGTTCATGCCAGGCTCGAATCAAACCCCCCACTGGTGATGTACGCATCATCTCATTTGATCTTGCCCAATGACTCCAGAATGTCATCACATGATTTTTTTCTCAATAAACGCAGGTATCAAAGCCGTGTTGACAGGAAAGAGGCAGAGGAGAAAAACGCAAAATCACCTGGGGCAGTGCGGGCGGGGCATCAAGGCCACTGTGGCCTTAGGGCAGATATTTTTTTCAAGGGCACAGGGCCAAATGAGGAGGGCACAAGGGTCATGGCCCTTGTGACCCGCGTGGCCCTCGTGAAATTCCTGCCCTGCTTGTGGCCATCAAGCAGCTGATCTCCAGTTTAGCTCTCCGCTAACTTGAATAGGGATAAAATGATGTCCTAGTCTTTCCAAATGTTATTAGACTAAATGGACTGAATTCTCACAGTAAAACAATTCATCTTGCAGAGGCTGTGATGCACAAAAGTGTATCCACTGATTTACAGATGTCTCTTTCCCAATGGAAGTCAATGGGAAAGTTTTTTTGGGTCCAATGGTAACACATGATGGACATTGGAAATTGCAGTGCCACTGTTTGGCTGCTGCAAAAAAATTGGCCTCAAAGCCCAGCACACTCACTGGGGGCCTGGACATTTTGGCTTCAAGTTTGTACATTATGAGGAAGTTGTGTCATCCATCTTTACAAACATTCAATGTTCTGTACCAAATGTTATGGACATCCAATCCTATAGTTGTTGAGAAATTTCAGTCTGGACCAAAATGGTGGACTGATTGATCAAGTCATCCCTTGAGTTATGGTGGCTATAAAGTCAACATGCCCTTTCAAACCTCTACCCATTTTAAACAGCTGCATCTTAGCTAGGAGTAAGGCCAGACCAGCCTTTGACCACAAAGCCTTGTTAAAAGTTAGAAGCACACTACAGTACATCACTGAGCCAATATTCCCACCCATATTGAACATTTCAATTGAGTGACCTAACTCATCTCAAGTTTGCTCCTTTGCCACTGAAGCTGCATTATTGAGGCAGCAAATATAGACCAGCAGTATTGTTTTTCTTGACCTCCGGCTCCAAAAAAATACGATTAATGTCAGTGAAAATTACAGTCTGTCACCTTATACAACCATCTTGTGATGCATGCACCCCATAATTCCTGCCAATCAATGCCTTGAATAGTACCATTGGGCCATGCTGAAACATTTGACATGCCTTACCATGTTCAGGTTTGACTGCAATGTGCATGAACATCTTTCCAGATTGTGTTGGATGATTTATCATTGAGTTGTTGTGTTAAGAGGTCTGTTTTGTCTCTTTTTTCGCTGAAACCTGTCAGGACTATCATTTCACTGTTGCTCTTGTTCTATGGAGCAATGTGCCATTATATTTGAAATGTGATGTGACTCAGAGGACAGAGATTTTCCTGTACATATTCACTTACATAAATTAGAATAACAAAAAAAGTTGACATTTTATTAAACTGAATCAAATGTCCCCAATACACACACACATCTATGACATACCCTAAGCTCATGAGCTTTCTGTCATTGTAGCTTCTCTTGTTTTCTGCGCTTGAGTCTCTGCTCTCTTTCACCCATATGGCTGCAGGTTGTGAATTAATGAGCGGGGCTGAAATGACAAGAAAAGGGAGACAGAATGAGAAAAAGTTGAGGGAATGCAAGGGAAGATTGGAGGGAGATGAGAAGACAGAGGGTGCAAGTTAAGTCTTTACGATGTCCTGTAGATGGGTGCAGAGCCTTTGATAGAAAAAGCAGTAGCCTTGGAGCAGAGCTACAGAGCTTACATGGGTGGCACTGAAAACCTTTGAGAGAAATATGGCAGACTGTTATGGCTAACAGGCTGTACCTGCAGGAGAGAGTGGAATGTGGCAGAGCAGGGAGCACTTCATTTTGGGAAAATGGCCGTTGAAGGCCTTTACCTTCATAAAAATATATTGACCAGCATGGGTGCAGGTTTCATTTCAACTTAAGGGCAAAAAATTGTTTATTTTGTCTCCAAACTACTGCAGAACTGACTCCTTACAAACATACTGTGTGTCCATCCTTTACAATGCAATGTTCGAAATGCTGATATATAGTATATTCATTTTAACCAAAAGAAAAAAAAAAGGAAAAGCAACTCTTACAGCCACTAAATGCAAACCACTTTAGTGTAGAGAACTTTAGTGTCCATAATTCCTCTCCTGTGGAAATAAGTGTTTGGACAAGGTGTAACTATTCTTGGTGATTCTCAGGACAGAGAGCACACTCAGTGCTGTTTAACAGATTGTTCTGTTTCTTTCATTTGCTCTCAGTTTACTTTCTACTAATTACTCAACTGAAGCACATTTTTGTTTCCATCCCATGTGATTTAGGCGAACAGGATGGCTGCATTATTGTTATTTACAATGGGAAATGTTATTTACAATGGGAAAGTTGACTCACTGTTCTTTCTAGCAACATCCTGCTACAACAGCTTAACATTAAATCCACTTTTATGAGTTAGTTAATTGTATATAAACTTAAAACACTTTTTATTGATACTGGTCCTAATCTATAGTGCCCATTGCAGTGGTAGTTATTTTCTCCCTCAAGTAGTAGAATAACAACTACTTTAACTATTTAATGTTTTTTTTATTTATCTTTTTTCAATTTAAATTAAAAAGGGTATGGTCAAGCTAAATAAAGGTAAAAGTAAAGTTTTAAAGGGCCCCCTTGCATCATACATACAGAGCACCTAGGTGGTGCCCAGGCAAGACAGCTGCCAAGCTGCAGACCACTGTTAGAGACCAGGGGCGGATTATCAGACAATGTGCTCCTGTGCATAGATTCAATTCAATTCAGTTCAATTCAATTCAGTTTTATTTATACAGCCCAATATCACAAATCACAATCTGCCTCACAGGGCTTTACAGCATACGACATCCCTCTGTCCTTATGACCCTCGCAGCGGATAAGGAAAAACTCTCCAAAAAAAACCCTTTAACGGGGGAAAAAAACGGTAGAAACCTCAGGAAGAGCAACTGAGGAGGGATCCCTCTTACAGGACGGACAGATGTGCAATAGATGTCATACAGAACAGATCAGCATAATAAATTAACAGTAATCCGTATGACACAATGAGACAGAAAAAGAGAGAGATGCAGGACAGACGGTAATGACAGTAGCTTACAACAACATTAATGAAAGTAATATTATAATTGTAGTTCTGGCTACTGTGGTACAATATGTTGAAAGTATATATTAATATCTGATAGTATACATATGTGACAATAATCATATGTGTATAATAACAGTAGAAGTATGACTAATGATGGCAGCAGCAACAGGAGGCATCTGGCGGGACCACGGCAGCAGCACAACCACACACGTCACGCTGTCCAGGCACCGCTGCAATACGAATTAACCTGTGAGACAGTGGAGCACAAAGGCTCCAGAGAAGAAGCCAAGATAGTGACATCCAGAATGGCCGAGTTAGGAAGATGCAGTAATAGGATACGAGAGAGGGAGAGAGAGAGAGAGAGAGAGAGAAGGAGAGAAGGTGCCCGGTGTATTATAGGGGGGTCCTCCGGCAGACTAGGCCTAAGTCAGCCTAACTAGGGGCTGGTACAAGGCAAGCCTGAGCCAGCCCTAACTATAAGCCTTATCAAAGAAGAAAGTCTTAAGTCTCGTCTTAAATGTGGAGACGGTGTCTGCCTCCCGGACCGTAACAGGAAGATTTCGCATAGATATGCGAAAGGTCCTCCCACCTTCCCTACAAAGGAACCTGGCACATGCATACTTTTTTGTCTGATTTTTAGCCTCTATTTGTGTCATTGATGAGGATCTCTTTCTCGTTGTAATGCATCTGTTTGTGGTT
This sequence comes from Epinephelus fuscoguttatus, assembly GCF_011397635.1. Taxonomy (NCBI): domain Eukaryota; kingdom Metazoa; phylum Chordata; class Actinopteri; order Perciformes; family Serranidae; genus Epinephelus; species Epinephelus fuscoguttatus. The sequence continues at coordinate 33,286,410 of NC_064765.1, read as the reverse complement.
TAGTGTCTTGCAGTACTTTTGTGTCTCTCTGATGTCATTTTGGGTCTCTTTGGGGTCATTTTGTGTCTCTGTGATGTACTTTTTCATCTCTTTAAGGTAATTTTGTTTCTCTTTTGGGTCATGTGTCTCTGAGGTTATTCTGTGTCTCTTTTGGGTCATTTCGTGTCTCTTTGAGGCAATTTTGTGTCTCTGATGTTATTTCTGTATCACTGATGTAATTTTGCGTCTCTTAGGGGTCATCTTATGTCTGTTTGAGCTAATTATCTGTCTCTTTTGGGTCATTTGTGTCTCTTCGATGTAATTTTGTGTCTCTTTGATGTAATTTCGTGTCTCTGACAAAATTTTGTGTCTCTTTGTAGTAATTTTGTGTCTCTTTGAGATAATTTTGTGTCTGTTCACTGTCAGAAAAAAAAGTATTAAATTGTACCTCATACAAAAGCTTGATATTGGGGTGGTACCCTCAAAGGGTATTCTTTTGTACCATATGCAGAGGGTACAAGTTGTACCTTATTTATTTGTACCTTCTAAGGGACAATATGGTACCCTGAAGAAACAATGTTGTACCATGTGTAATGGTACAACTAAGTACCTTTTGGAAGTGGTACAATTTTGTCTGTTTAGGGTACCACCCCAGTGGCAAAGCCATTTTGTGCCTTTAAGTGGCAAAACTGTTCCTTTCTGTAAAAGACAGGGTTTAGATTGTACAATTTCTCAACCATTTATTTTAATTTCATTAAATAAACTTTAAATACTTTTTTACAATAAAAATTACATTTCATGGAAATGTGTGTGTGTGTGTGTATGTGTGCGTGTGCGTGTGTGTATGGTTGTGGTTCTGTGTGTATGTGGTTGTGTGTGTGTCACTTTTTTTCCTTTTTGTTGTTTTATTTTTTACTTAATGGAACACATAACTAACATACATGCCTTATACTAACAACATTTTTTAATTATATATACTTTATTAATCCCCCTGTGGGGAAATTCAATTTTTTCACTCTTTTTGTCATTAACACACAGGTCTGAAAGACACATACATACACAAACAGGACCTATACATGCACAAAGTGGAGAGATGTCAGAATGAGGGGGCTGCCTTGGTCAGGTGCCCTGAGCAGTTGGGGGGTTCGGTGCCTTGCTCAAGGGCACCTCGGCAGTGCCCAGGAGGTGAACTGGCACCTCTCCAGCCACCAGTCCACACTCCATATTTGGTCCAAAGCCTGATGACTAACTACTGCAAAAGGGTCTAGGACAGTCCAGTAGAGGCTACTGTTGGCCGTAACCACGCCAAAACAACCAACAAACCAAACCTACTTACATTAGCTGTAACGGGAACTGCCCATTGGTCCGACAGCCCATTGGTTCGACATCCCATTGTTCCGACCATATTAAACTCATTGTTCCGAAGTCCATTACGAAATCATCATGATGCTCTGTGGTTAAGGTCTGGTTAGGTTTAGGCACAAAAACCACTTGGGTTAAAATGAAAAAGAAAGTGACAAACACATAAGCCGTGAGCCTGCTCCGCCTCAAGCCGGTTGTGGCGCACCATACGCCCGCCGCAAGCCGTTCAGCACCGCGGACAGTCGGACTAATGGGATGTCGAACCAATGGGCTGTCGAACCAATGACATGGACCCCAATAGAGGAGGGACAGAGAGCAGGATGAATGACTGACACTGATGTTTGTCTTCATGCTGAGAAAATGTGGCTTTCTTCACTCAATATTGTGATGTCAGGAGGAATATTTATATTCCAGTGAGATATTATTGGGTTTATATAGTGACTCTGTTGTTGTAAACATGACTGTTGCTGCCATGGACTGTATAAAACTATATCCTGTGTAACTGACCTGTAAGGAACATGTCAGGAGGTGAGGTGTGTGCATGTGTGTGTGTGTGTGTGGAGGAGAGGATGATGGATGTGTACATGCTGATTCCGGTGCTATCAGAGCCGATCCGCGCATCACTATGGCTTAATAATCAACTCAGTCAATAAAAACAATCCGTCCTCTGTTGGGAGTGTATGTCGCTGACAGAAAGAAAGAAAAATTTAATAAAAGATAGAAAAGCAGCGTACACCTCACATATTTATTTCTCACAGTTGCACACACGTTTGGCTGGCATGCAGAAGCACCGTATGTGTGTCTGTGTGTCGAGGGTGCGAGCCGCAGCTTCAGCTGCTCAGGCAGAGAGGCTTAGCCCGGTGTGTTTTTTCGCTGATTCGGTTCTGCAGGTTCTCTGCTGGTACACTGGAGACGGGGATCAAGCAGTTTGTCTCACTCTGGATAGATTGTGCTTTTTTGGTTCATAGTTTTTGATTGATGTGTGATTTATTCGCGTTTAGAGGAAATAATTTTTACCGGATAAAGGAAACGTGGGCACAGTTATCTATATAAAATACACAGACTAACTAACTAACTAACTAACTGATTGACTAACATAAACAACTGAAAACTAAAAAAAAAAAAAAAAAATAGCTTGCACCATTAGCTCCGGTAGGGAAAGCGGCTGACACACAAAAACACGGAAGTTGATCACTATTTACTTCCGCGTTTGAAAATAAAGTGAATAGCACTGTTTGTTACCTGGGCCAGTGTTAAGGTGCTGTTCCTTCCAGGGAAAGTTATTTTGAGTGAAAATCAGTTCTGGTGGTGTAGACACAGTTCAAACCCATCTGAAAATCTTTGAGGTGTGTTTTGTTGTGGTTCTATGGCATGAGTGTGGTTGAAAAATGGCTTAAATTAAATGTTCCTTTTATAAGTTACTGCCTCGCTACAACATGACTACAACAGGCATCCCTTGATAACGTTATCCAGCACAAACCATCTTATTTTATAACTTGTCAAATTGACAACTGTCAAGTTTATGACTTCAAATAGCTAGGTAGAAGTTTACCACACGGAGACGTGAGGATGATGCGCGCAAGGATGACGGACCAAGTAAGCTAACGTTAGCTACACTAGTTAGCTAGCAAGCTAATCTACTAACATTAGCTACTTGAATGAAGTCAATTTGTTTGGTAGCACTAACATTGGTGAAAATGGAGAATAACTTCTAGATATTGTTATCATGTACACCAGGCAGGATACGGTGACGATGTTAATTTCCAGCATAAATAATCAGACTTCCTCAAACTCGACATACCAGGTTCACATAAAGTTACCTCTGAATTTACGCTGCTCCTCTCCAGTTGTTGAAATTCCAAAATTATCCACCTCCCTGAGGAGGTCATCGGTGGATAGCTGTCCCGGAGGTGAAGCCATCTTTCCACCAAAGCGGCTCGACAGATGTGTTGATGAATCACTGCCAGTGCCAGATGTTGATGCGTGAGGAGGAGGTATTTTCTGCGCGCGCTGAGGCAGCAGCCAGAGCTTTGACAGTGCGAGGGCCAGAGCGCGGCATAAGGTACAGTTTTGTACCTTTCAAATCTAAAACCCCAAAATGTACCTTGCAAGGTGCATACTTGCACCTTGAAGGGACAATGTCATACTCTTAAGGGAACAACTGCAGCGTTTGTACCTCAGGGTACAATAAAGTGCCAGGATTGTATCTTTATTTTTGACAGTGTTGTGGGTTTGTGTCTCTTTGAGGTCGTGTCTCTGATGTAATTTTGTGTCTCTTCGTGTCTTTTTTGTTGTCTTGGATCTCTTTGTGGTTGTTTTGCCTCTTTTTTTTCATAATGTTGTGTCTGTGTGCAGGTGAGGTTCAGGGAGACCCTTACACATAATTTGGCCCCTGAGCCTGTACCCAGTAGGCCCATTCAGTAATCCTTCTTTATTGTTACATAATAATGTACAAATGGAATATTTCTGGGGTTTGTAGAAACATACAACAGTATGTTGTGTCTGTCTGATTTGTAAATCTGTGTGTACTCACGGTTCTGGCAGTGGCTCAGGTATGTACACAGGTATGCCACAGTAGCCAGAAATAGATGTGCATATGCCCTCACTCAACCGTTTGCATATCAATACTTGTGTCTCCTCCACCTGAACAGCAAAGAAGTGCAGCATTACCAATTGTGCCACATAGGCAAGGGTCTCCAACAGAGCCAGAGAGGCTGTGCAGTGCTGTGCACATTCACACTTCACAAGCACTAGCTCAAAGGTCAGTTCACACAGATTAAAGTGCACTAGTTAATTTTCAGTTTACAATTAGAATTTTAGACTAAGTCCACTTCACAGTCCCAAAAAATGAACTAGTTTATGTTCATTTCTTCCATTTTTGAAAATGTCTTTTGATCATCATTGACCCACAGGTATTTTACAAAGTTATGGACAAGAGAAACATCTGGAAAATAAAATGATAAGCACTTTTTTTTTATTAATACCAATGTATGTGTGGGAACTGGTGTATGCATGGTTTTTGTGAATACATATAGTTGCTGCACACTCCCTGCCTGCATTTTCAACTGTCCTCATTAGAAAAATGACAGCACCAGTTGTTTGTTCAAATGTTTAAAACAACCTGACGCAACCCTGTAGTGGTGTAAATGGTACATACACAAAAGCAGAATTACTGTGTCAGTTGTTAAAGCACAGTTGGTGTCTAACCATGACCATGATCCCTCCCTCCCTTCCTCGACCAAGTAGTTATAGTTGCCTAAGCTCATCCAAACCTTAAACATAGAGATGACAACTCATTTTCTCGTTGAGGTGTAAGGATATATGGCAGTGACATTTTCTCAGCCAGTCCAAGCCAGTTTAAACCCTGTTCTTCTAAATTTTACTGCCCCACTGAAAATATTGAATTGACTTTAAGGATCCTGTGTGAAAAGAAAAGAAATCAGAACTGACACAAGGTACCACATGCATCAGCTCTGCCTGTAGTACCTATGCTTTTATAGAAAAGTACACACACACACGCACGCACGCATGCATGCACGCACGCATGCACACACGCACACACGCACACACACACACACACACACACACACACAGAGCTTCCATTATCTCTCCCTACCAGCTGTTAGATAGCCCACCTACTGGTTGGTTGCTGTGGGCATCAACAACATTCCAGTGGCCCACAGCGTTTTAGATAGTCCCTACTAGACACTGTAATAACACTTTAAATGACCCTTTGTGTGTATGGAAGTGTGCAAGTGTGTGTCCTCTTTATCTACTTCACTTAGATTTCTCATGGAGCTTCTCTGTCAGAGCATTATTTCGGACACCAAAACCTCTGATTTTATGCCCTTACGTATGCAGATGTACTCAAACACTAAAAACGTTAAATACACTCACTGCCTTTAGCTGCTGAATATTTCAGGCAGCTCCACTTGGGCTGCAGGAAACATCCATTTTAGGTTCCATTTTTAAAGTGATATCATGACTGAACAAGTTGATGCCATTTTGCCTCACAGTTCTTGAAGGGAGTCATTTAAATTCCTATGATACGGGATAATACATAATGCATTACCGATAATCGTAAAAATCAAAGGAGTCAGATCATGATTCAGATGAGGGAAACAATAACATGGAAAGCACCTCGATGAAGGAATGAGTCTGGTTAGCAACCACTTACAATTAGCATAATGTAATTACGCTGCTGTCACACCTGAACACGCACACAAACCCTCACTCTCTCTGTATCACACACACAGACATACTCATGCACGGCACACAGCATTGTCATTAGCAGTCAGAGTGAGTTAGACGGGCATGTAGTAATGAGACCAAAGTTTGTGAAGTTGTACCTCTCTGGATGAATACTGTAAGTGATGTCTCCGGGCTGACAGCTTAAGTCTTTTCTTGGATAAGGGTCACCTGTTTAAAACAAGATTTAACCCTCTCTTGGTTGAGTTTACATAATTGCACTCCATTTTTTTTCCAAAGCAGTGTCAAGACTGATTTCCCACCTTCCAGGGAGCCTGTACTTTCATTTAATTTCAGAACACAATAGACAGAAATTGACATAAACCTAAAACTCACTTGGCATGCACAGTAGCAAAATAATCACAGTGAACAGTGACAGCAACCCTGTCTCTGGGAAATTACGTTTGTATGCCACTAAACTGTTTTCCTATTTATGATGTGGCGTGGTAATCACTGCCTGGATTGTGTTCAGAGACATTTCTTTCAGGTGATGAAATACTACATTCATGTACAGTGTGGGTCTCTTAAGGAGGTGGTTGGGTTGGATAGCTGCTGTACAAGTTTTGAAACCTTGACACCAGAACTTTACACCCAGACTGCTGTCTTAGGACAAAAAAAGCACTTTGGTAAAGGTTAGGTAAAAATTGTGATTTTGGTTACCTATAAATAGAAAAGGTTATCAAACAAATAATACTGTAGTCACTACGAGTGGATTCTGTATTGGGTGATTGCCGATTTGGTGGAAATAACTAAAATATGTTCATGTCAACATTTTTAGAGACTTGCCAGGTGCATTCATTTGCAGCATTTCCTCATGATGTTGAGAGATAATGTACACTGCAAACCCTAATTTGCCCACTTGACCTAAAATGGAAACGTCTCGCAATCAAAACTTTTAGTTTAATACAATGCAGTGATGTCAAAGTCTTGAGTACATCAGACACAAAATACACGTGTCACATGACCCTTGTCTGACAGGAGGTTTAATGTTAGTGTAACATAACTTTTGTTGTTGTGTGAGCATTTATTTCTTTGTCAAGAACAGTGTTGGGTAAGGGTTACTTTAAAAGTAATCAAAGTACTTTACTGCATTACTTTTTTACAAAGTAACCAGTTACTTTACTGCGTTACTCCCTGAGTAAAGTAACTCAGTTACTTTAAAAGTACTTCCAATGTTACTCCCTGAGAAAAGTAACTCAAGCACTTTTAAAGTACTTTAGAGTATTCTACATTTCCTATTAGGCAATGGACCACAGGGCGCTAAGCGTACATTTTTTTGTCTCCAAAATTAAAGTTATGGACCACTTGCCCTTCACTGAGATCCAATTCTCCCATCACAGCCATCACTTTGACCAGTAGAAACACACAACGATCTGCTGCCGTAGACAACTGTAGGGCAACAACACCTCAGCGTTTTTAATATTTCCTCTAGGGATGTTACCACACAGAGTAAAAGGGGGAAATGATGGTGTGAAACAGCAGAGGCACTTTGTCAACCCGCTGAGTTAACGTTACTGTCATTAGCATCAAGCTAGCAAACAATGGTACATCCTCACGGTCGGACATAAAGTAATAACATTAACAAATAGCAGCGGGGCTTTTACTCACCACAACTGCAGAGGCTCCCAGCTTCATTTGAAACAAACTACATTATAGACGGTCCGTTATTTATTAATCCCTCTGTGTGTTTATATATTTACTTTTTATCCGCTCCGTTGTCTTTATAAAGTTAACATATTGCACCGTCATTTCAAACTCAACAAGCCCCTTGTAACCTCGGGCTGAGAGAATCCCTCCATTTTCTAAATAGGCTTTTATTCTGAAACATTTGTCAGAACTTCCTGTGGAAGATACAGTAGCTTGACAGTTTACTTATGGCATTTCAAATGTAGCTCCTGCCATCTGTTGACGCTTTTAGGTGACAACAACATGTCGGCTGGCACATGAACAGACACACAGTGACTCAAATAATAGTAAAAGTGCTAAAAATAGGACAAGAATAACCCAATGACATCACACACGCCATGAAAGACGACCGGGGATAATTGGTGAGTACCAGCGTGTAGCGTGTAACGTTACCAGGCATAATGCAAGTCCTGAATCTGAAATATGTCTGTCAGCGAGTCCTACTTGACCTATTTAGACTCCACCGTAGACAACGGCAACATTTCTCCGACCACGTAACGAGCCACAAGCTCCGTGGCTTCTTTCAGACTGATAGGTTTAACGTTATCTCCGTTATTAACCAAACGACAATCGTTGCTGTTTTGGAGCTGAGGGACCAGCGTTCTAAAAGTAACGGAAGTAACTGATGTCTTGTTTGAAAATGTACTTAAGTATTTGATTACTCAAACAGCAAACTAATGCGTTAGATTACTCGTTACTGCAAAAAGTAATCAAAGTACTCTAACGCGTTACTTTGTACTGCGTTATACCCAACTCTGGTCAAGAACACATTTTGCAACAATCTTTTTAAAATTGCATTTAATTATAATATGTTGTGGTTAGTGTAGGTTTCTTGATTGCTAGAATAAGACAGAGCTAAATTCTGCACCAGGAAGTGCTCTTTATTTCACTTCGGCATAACTTTAGGTGACAACCCCTAATGTCCACTCAGGCGAGTGGTCACTAACTGTGTATATGACTTAACTCATGGTGCAAAATAATTTTACCACAACATTAACTGTAACCCATTAGAACCATTGTGAAATGCATAAACATTGATCACTTCATAATGGGTGACGTGTGATTTAGAACACATTTAAACACAGTTTTCTTTGCGTATGGCCTCAAACACATCATCTCATGGCATGCTGGGAAACCCCACCCATTTAGCCCCAGTAGTCAACAACATGTTCAGCGCACAATGATAGTGTTTATTGGCCTTAAAGTAATTAGGCGAATTTGGCTTCAAATTTTTTTTGTCAAATGATCTCATTGCTCAAAAATTGACTTAACATAAAAAAAATCATGTCAAGCTCACGAGGGATGACTTGTTTTTTTTCCAGGGCATGTGTGTAGACTTTGCAATAGAATTTTGTGTCACGGATGGATTGGAATTTAGAGTGTCATTTTCCCAACATTACATTTCCCTCAAAAAGTGTTTGCTGTTTCAAATTAATTGTATATAAACATGAAGTAGTGCCCCAGAAATTAGTCCTAAAACCCATAAATGAGTTGGCATATTTGCCATCCCTGGGATTTCTCTTGTCTTGAAATCAGTGGGTTTTTTGAAGGGGTGTTTTTGGTTAGATGCCTGAAATAAGGTCTGTGGTTAACACAAGCTTAAGAAACTTTCACATTTTATGCTTCAACATACAAATACACAACTTGTGAATTTTAAAGCTTTTGTGTGTCTCAAAAAAAGGCAGTTGCTAACATGTGGCTAAATGAGACTACAGAACGTCCTCATGCTGAACACAGGTTAAGAGCCTTTTTGTTGAAGGGATGTTCAATCTTGCGAACGTGGTGTAGTTTGTTTATAGCCTAACATTAGCTTTTTACTTCTGCCGATTGCATTTAGGCTTCAAAAATCATAAAAGTGGTGTTTACTTGTGGTGATTTCGATGGGCTTTTGATGAGGGAACCAAACTTTCACATCGGCCTACAGAAAAACGTCATCCAATGAGCACTCTGTAGGAGACAATTGTCAACTTTATTCCAATCTAAAATTATATTGTTGTCTTATTCTAAAGCACCGACAATAAAGTATGCCTCCTAAGTAGTGTTTTTACGAGCTCTGCTGTCTGAAGATATTGTGAAAAGGATCATTTGACTTTACCGTTAACTGCTACCATAGATTGTATATAAAGATGAACGACATGACAGAGGAACAGAAGAACACACCACAGCCATCTTCCATTCAGCATTGAAGTCCACCGAACATTACAGAGCTGGACCCGGCCCCCGGATTTGGCCATGGCAATAAAATGCCCGACCTCCTGGAGCCGTGAGGTTGCTGCAGGGTGAAGAGGGTGCTGGGCGGTGGGCAGTTGGTGTCATTCTGAAACTGAATGAAATCTTACACCAAAACATCATCAAAACTGCTATTAGTGGAAAAATGCCAAGGTGCTGAAACACGAAACTAAAGAGGAGCCTTTTTCCTTACACAGTCTTAACTTATCATAAAAATATATTGCGTGGTGCAGCTTTTAAGTACAGTATGTACTGCATCTGATACACATAGGCCTATTGAAATAAGGCTACTGCTACCACTTTGTATTGCATCATTTAGCTGTCTCTGTAAGACCCTTGCTCACTTGTGCCCCACAACTATATCCCATAATTCCATTTCTGACAGAAGGATACTTGGATAATAAGACATTTTCAAGTCTTACTATCCAGGCATACTACTCTCTATTGACAGTATTCTCGATTTGTATTTGCTCCATGTGGAATCTGTCAATGTTTTGTTTACAACCCCCACAACTGGTACGATCTTCAGTGCCATGGTGAATATGATTAGATCCATATTATGCTTCATCTATGGCACTATGGATCATAATCCATTCATCCAGTATGCATATCAATGCCAGATGGAGCTCCCAGGCACAATGTACGTTCCTCACCCCTGGATTAACCGTGCAAGTGTAAAAGTGGCAATGGGAGTCAAAGGCTTCAGTACAGCCCCAGGCAAAGGATATGCACTTGTGCGTAATATGGAAATGGTGCCCTAAAATCCCTAAGTAGAGTATTAACCATCCATATACAATGAAGACAAGCCATGTGTGGGTGTAAAGACACTAAGCTATAGCAGAGATGAGCCTCACTAAAACGACACACTACTGCCACTCATCAGTGAATACTTGTGAGCTCAACTTTACATTCTCACAACAGAACCCTAATCAGAGGCAGGACACATCGGCAAAGGCAGGACAGCAATGGACAACTGGCTAATTTATGGTAGCAATCCCTTTTTTTAATCCCTCATTCCAAGATGTGGCTGGCAGATTCACATGATAGGAACAAAGGACAGCTGCTTTCTAGGCCCACATGGAATCATTTCTCTGACAGCCTGTTATCCCAAAAACAAACCACTGTTGCAGTCCCATTTTTCCAAAATACACAATCCCTGCACATAGTTTCAGTTTAAAAAGGCATGTGAGCCACCAATCCCTTGTGTTTTTATCAACTCTTCAAGGTGTTTCCCAGCAGCATTTGAGCCATTGAACCAGGAAGCTTTTCAAAGCTTTTCCAGCAACTTTTGTTTTAAGCCAAAACATGGTCCATGCTCTGGCCTGCCTACTGTTGCTGCTTCCTCTGCAAGCCACTTTGCAACCTGCAGCCACCCCAGTTCTTCCTTTTCATGTTGTGTCTGACTTATCAATGTCATTTCTGTTTGTCGTTGATGCTTGCTCAGTTCTGTTTCCAGGGGTCTTTGCTGCTGCTCTGCCTGCCTTAGGCTTTCCATGTAGGCACATGGAAGGGCAGAGAGGTGTGTTGTCTTGCCTTAGGCTTTCCACATAGGCACACACGCTGAGGGAGCAAACCTGGAGAGCTTAAGGCTTTCCACATAGGTGTGTGGAAGGGCAGAGAGGTGTGTTCTCTGCACCTTAGGCCCCTCCACACACCTAGGCCCGGGGAAAGGCAGAGAGGCCCCAGAAGAGAGCCATACCGCCAAATATAATACTGCAATAGAAATAAAGTTCTTTATGACTAAAGTGATCCTGACTGAAATAATATGTTGCATTGCTTCAACAATCTTCCCTTGTGCCTCATAAATTCTCAGTTGCTGAACGGTGCATTAAGTCAATTAAATTGGTCAACTTCAAAGATCCCCTCCAAGAATCACCAACTTAATGTGGTGGAGGGGTTTGCATGTCCCTGTGATCCTGGGAGCTATGTTGCCTGGGGCTAATAGCTCCTGGTAGGGTCTCCCAAGGCAAAGTGGTCCCAGGGGAGGGGCCAGACTAAGAGTGGTTTAAATGATCTCGATGGCACGGCAAATTCGAAGAATGAGTACCTCGTCCAGCACGGGGACAGTGGGACAGGGGAGTACGGCCCCCCCTCTGTAGCCAGACCTGGAGGGGGGAGCTCGCTGGCGAGTGTCATGTGGCCAGGCCTCGGGCCATGGGGCCTGAGTAACATGGGGCCGCTATCCTATGGGCCCACCACCTACAGGGATTGGCATTGGGGCGGGCAGGGACAGGGTCTCCAGGGTGCTGGAAAGGAGGTCCCGACCTGGAGGGGTCATGGGAGTTTGCCCATCCAGTCTACATGTGCTTTGTGGACTTGGAGAAGGCTTACAACAACCTGATCTCACAGAAATACGTGAAATGACCACGACCTCTTAACACCGCATTCCGTGGTGGCAGCACGTAATGGGTTGAAATTACGTGCTGCCACCACGAAAACAATGCCAATGTAAAGTCAATTAGGGTCCTCTCCCGTGGTGGACACACGGATTCCCTGATTCAATCACGTCACGTCAACCTCGTTTTCCTCAATGATATCTTTAACATTCCTGTATACACACAAAAACACGGAAGTGTTCTTGATATTAAAACGGCAAATACATTCCTCTGTTATAATTTCCCACCAATAATAATAATAATGATAATAACGTGATAGTTCGGCTGTTCTAGATATTTGTTATAGCCTATTCAAATATTCAATCACAAAAACGCCGTTTCTAGAGAACTTGCTAAAATATCTGAAATGAACCATCATGCCTACTTTTTCTTAACATATTTCATCTAGGTGCAGTGTCATTACTAGTTCAGCTTTACTAGACATTTGATATATTCAGTAGATCTATCTTTTTACGACCCTGTTTTACAACAAGTCGCAAAAAACCTACCATCCCAAAAACGCCGTTTTTAGAGTACTATCTAAAATAGCTACGATTAGCCAACATCCTTGCTTTTTTTCTTAACATAGTTCATCTAGATGCAGTGTAATAACTACTTCGGCTTTACTCAATATTAGATATATTAAGTAGATCTATCTTTTTACAACCCTATTTTACAAGCCGCAAACGAACCTACTGTCCCAAAAACGCCGTTTCTAGTGTATTAGCTAAAATATCAAAAATTAGCCGACATCTTTATTTTTTCTTACCACAGTTCATCTAGGTGGAGTGTAATAACTAGTTCGGCTTTACTTGATATTAGATATATTCAGTAGATATATCTTTTTACAACCCTATTTAGAGCCTTACTTTGCAAATCAGAAGAACTACAACTATGTTGCTGATATGTATCAAACTGCATGGCGCGGTCCCAGGGAATTGTAGTTTTTTAAAAATCTAAGTGTTTTTCCCAGATTTGGAAGTTGTAAATACTGAATTGAGAGTACACTGTGGACTTTAAGGGGATGGTAAACACATTTGTGAAATCAGATTTTAAATATCTAATTTCTAAATGGGTGAAAATTAATTTTATCCATATTTTATCCATATCTGACAGCAGGTGTTAACTACACTCACATGATAGCTGAGGTCAAGAGCTCTCTATAACAGTTGGTCCCATGTCTGTACCCCCTTTAGTTGCTGAGTTATAAGCCCTCAAACATGCACTGAGGTCAAGGTTCAAAGGTCAATGGCTGAAAGCAGGAGCCATGTAGAATCTTCATACTGACATATGTTACCCTCCAGGTTGAGACCTTTCCAATGATGTATTTGGTTTAGCTCTACGACAAAGTTTAGATTTTTTCATTTTTTGGACACAAGCCATGCCAGGTGTAGTTTCAGAGAGCACTTTGAAGGCCCGTGTATAAAATGAGTTTTGTTTGTTTCTTTGCTTGTTTTTTTCTTTTTTACCGGAGATAGTTACTAACATGAGTCATCCTCAGACAATACAATACTACTAAAAAGTAAACCAATAATAACAGTAATGAAATAAGCAAAAATAATATTAAAATCATATTGAAATTTTAAGATCTATTTACAGAGTGGAATGGTAGCCTAATAGATAACTTAGATAATATTTATTATTGTTTAGACACTTTATTATTGCTTAGATACTATTTAGCCTATTATTGTATTTACTTTTGGCATGTTCTACTTTTGAGTAATTTCCGAGAAGTTATGATAAAAAAATAAAAAATTACAGACTATAGGAGACAACCTCTTCAGTGTCTCACCTCAATTAATTAACACTATTTGTCTGCTTTTTATAATGCCTTTTTTTTGTTTTGTTTTTTGTTTTGCTGCTGTCTCCAGTTGAGAGTGGTGATTTGCTAAATACATTCTACAATAATAATTACATTAACATTTGGTCTATAATATTGTTGGCTATATTATGCATTTTAATAATTAAAAAAAAACACGGAAGAATAAAAGAAATAAACACCGAAATATTTACTTTTTTTATTGATACTCCTCTCTGACACACACACACACACACACACACACACACACACACACACATTAAACACGAGATTGAATGAATGAATGAATGAATGAATGAACATTGGAAGTGGTTCAGCCACAGTCCCGCCGGCTGGCGTGGTCACATTAAGATTACATTTGTTTTTTATTACTAAGAAAATGTTTTATATTGACCGTATGAATGGTTTCGTTTTCAAATAAATATTTGGAAACGAAAATATGCTTTGGTGTACTTTTACAGAGTTTTGCAATTTGTATACAGCCTACCTGTATCAAAATGTATAATTTTCAGCAGTGGTTTGTGTGACAGCTGCCACGGTCGGAGGTATAACCAGTGGGGCAGCCACTGGTTCTGTGGCGCTGGCTTGGGGTCCGCTCTCCCCTGGTGGAGTGGAGGGTGGCCGGGTTGCCAGGGGGTGACGGCTCCATGTGATGGTGTTTCCTCTCTGGTTCTTCCGTGCTCAGCCTTATTTTTATCTTCTTATTTATTTATTTATTCGTGGCGTTTGGATTCAGTTACAGCAGACGGATGGCAATCTGAAATGGAATGAAGCCCACAGACGGCAGAGAGCAGCTACAAAACAGTAGTGGAACGCGCCCCATCCGCCCACAGCACAATGCTCTTAAAGCTCTACGTTATCAAAAGCTGGCAAAATACATTTATTTTATTTTATGGCCTTGACATTAACCTGTCATATTGTTGAGTTATCAAGGACACTTCCGCGTTTTTGTGTGTATACAGGAATGTTAAAGATATCATTGAGGAAAACAAGGTTGACGTGACGTGATTGAATCAGGGAATCCGTGTGTCCACCACGGGAGAGGACCCTAATTGACTTTACATTGGCATTGTTTTCGTGGTGGCAGCATGTAATTTCAACCCTTTACGTGCTGCCACCACGGAATGCGGTGTTAAGAGGTCGTGGTCATTTCACGTATTTCTGTGAGATCAGGTTGCTTTGGACAGTTGAGACATAAGATTTTAGCTCGACCAGACTGCAGCAGCAGGGCCTGCCCTATATAAACATGAATGTCTGACCAGTGGTGGACAAAGTATTCAACGACATGACTTGAGTGAAAGTAAAGATACTCTTGGTCAAATATTACTCCAATACAAGTGAAAGTTGTTCAGTCATTTTTTTTTACTTAAGTGAAACTGCACCAACTGATTAACATACAAGTAAAGAACAGTCCCTTCATAAGTAAAGAACAGTCCCTAAAGTGCGGTGAGGTTTGTGGATGGTTACCTGCCACAAAGACAGAAATGTGAACGGCTCGTTTCTCCTCTGACACAACACATAGCCTACCTGTGTGCTCGGCTGTTCAGGTACATTTGGGCAGCGATCGCAGGGCACCGAAATTCTCGCGCGAGCCCGTTCACATTATGGTCAGGTTCCACCGGCTGCAAAAGTAAGCGTCACGTCAGCGTAGCATCGCGGCGTATTCATCTGGGCTCCACTGACTGCGTGGAAGCGACACATAGAGAAGCCAGCGGGGTTGTTTACCGTTTGCTGAGCCGTGATAGTTAAAGCATTTTCCACCTAAGTTATTAGCTACATATATTTGAGTAATCTACAAGTTTACTGTACTGTTTGTCATCTACTCACTTTCAAATGTCCGCCACAGACATTTACACAATGTCACGGATAAACATGGGTAAATGAATGAAAATGAAAATCATCACATATCCCCTCTGATAATGGTTTATTCATTTAAAAACACATTGTGTTCGTTTAGCACACTATTTCATATAGTTTTTATCTGCTGGAGGGTCGCGTAGGGGAGCGTAGCGCGACAAAAATAGAAGAGCAGCCTAAAATAGAGAGCTGTCGCGCGACAGATGGGGGTTGTTGCGCTGCTCCCGTTGCCAGTGGAGCCGCTGTAATTGATTAACGGGGGCAAGCTGCTATGGGACTCGCGCTGCAGACGTGTCGCGCCGCTGACGGGCCGGTGGATCTTGGCCGTCAGACGTGCATTTCTCCACGCCGGTCGACAAGCGGTTCTGCTCCCAGCTGTTGTCTCCGTCACATCTGGGGCTGTTTTTCCATCATGGGTAACTGCCCAGCTTGACACATTCACTCGTGGCTCGCGCAGAAAATAGACCGGATGCCGAAACGATCACTGCAGGGCAGCTCCGTGGCTGGTGTGGATGACACAATCGGTTAACGTGGGCGGCGAAAGGAAACTGGCTTCGCTTCGAGGCGCTTCAAGGCTATTCACAACGCTTCCGCGGGCGGTGTGGCCCTGGCGTTACGTGACCAAAGATCGTCTCTGCCTGATATACACATTACTCTGCCAGGAAACCAGCCGATACCAGCACCATTCTACAGTAACAAAAAATGCATTTTTCACTGGTAAAAAAATAACTCGCCAGAGTGGCGAGTGGGCTTAAAAATTTACCAGCCAGAGACAAAATCTACCCGTAATTGGCGAGTGTTAGTTTTGGACCCTGTACAGTAGCCTATGTTGCCCTTCTTAATTCAACAGTTGTTCATTGCTGTTTTAATTCTGCTCATTCATCGTCACATACATTTCCTGATTTGCCTGTTTAGAAGTTATTAGTTGTGTGGGTGGTTAGTAATTTAATAAACTTTCCATTTATAAATAAATTATGTGGTTTTGTATGTATGAATCATTGAGGCCACTGTACAAGAGTCAAGAGTCTTTGTAGCAGCCTTTCAAATTTAGACTAAATTCATTAATTGGCAAATCATTTTTCCCCTTTCAAAGGATGGTGCCTTGAGGTGGATTTAATGCAAGCTAAATTCAGTTATTTAACATTAAACTAATTATTCCTGATAGCTGAAGTTGAGTGCAATCACACTGCTTCTTCTTTTGTACCAATTCGTGTGTTCATTATTCATATTTTTGCTGTCCCTCGAGGCTAATTAATTATTGGTACATAATGTGGTATTAATTAATGAATTTATGCTACAGAAGTTTTGTTGCCCCTACACAAGGCATTCAAGCTACACAAGTTATGTGTTCGTCATCACTCCATCTGCAATGATAAAGGTGTAACATCTTTATATTGCACCTGCAGACAGAGACATAGGGGCCATCTCCTTTCATTGTTTTGTCTTTGTTCAATCTCATAACTTCACCTGTGTCACACTCCCTGAAGTGAGAGCAGAGGTGGTGCAGCGGGCCAAACAATTATTGAGCATGACCAGCTGTGTGTGTGTGTGTGTGTGTGTGTGTGTGTGGACACGTGTGTTTGGTTCCGAGGAAGAAAGTAATATCTGAGCAGCTGTGGCTTTTTTATCAGGACATACCTGGTGCTCATTCCTACATCCCTTTGGAGAACACAAACCTCACACACAAACAGAAAACATACATTAGGTGTTAGAAGCAATAGAAACGACACACATTCTTGTCACTTTCTGGTCAATCAAAGGAGTAGAATGGTTATTGAGAGGAAACTGTGTTGAAAATATTTTAGAATTATAGATGTTAATGTGTTCTGTTACTATATTCTGGAAAAAAAAAATGAAGATGACCTTACTGTTGCCACCCTCTGCTGTTGTAGATAAACACTCTGGTTACTATATGTGCTCTGATATCCTCTTGCTCTTACCGTTTTGAGCTATTCTTTCGTAGCCTATTCAGTGTATATGGGATAGGCAGGGAGGAATGAAAGTGTCAGCCCTAAGGGCTTCTTTCCTCTTTTCAGCCCTTTTGGGAAATTTTACTTGAGAACAAGCTGATGGAGGAATGGATTCTTTCTTTTCATACATATTTAATCATTTTTCTTTTAAAAATATATCATTGAAAGTGTCCAGAGAGAATTAAAAGTGTTGTGTCCTGTTAAGTGGAGCACAATCCTATTGCATTGTGTCATATTTGGTTTCGTCTGTATTCCTTTTTATCTGGTTGTCAACCTGCTTCTGGTCAGATATTTTAACTGTAAATTACTGAATGAAACATTGCAACCAAAACAGCTCAGCTGTGCAAGTTAGACCTCAACATGAAAGTAGTGATGGCGGAATGAAGCCTCATGAAGCATTTTCTTTATTTTCTGAGCCCACTAGATGGTGCTCTTGGTTTAAAGAGAGAGGCTAAAAGAATGGAAATCTGGTGTGTTTTAAACCCTTTGTTGAACAAAAAGCGCCATCTAGTGGGCTCAGAAAATAAAGAAAATGATTCATGAGTCTTCATTCAGCCATCACTATATAAAAGTCTAAAGCTCTGCTATTAGTTCTATTAATACACACAACATTAGCAGCCCGTTGTGTAAAATATTGAGTGTTTTAAATGCAGTTAATGACATGACTTATGTGACATACATCACATATGTCACACTTACTTAACCCTAACCCCTTAAGCTCCTAACCCTGATAGCCACACAAAGCCACATGACATTGTAATTTTCAAACAAGATGCTGTACATGATGTCTGAGAAACAAAACATAAAACAAAAAACGAGGCGCATCAGGCAGAGGAGGAGACCCTCACAATCGGGGTGGATGCTAGCACACAAACTGATCAGCTGAGCTGCAGTACATTTATCCAGCTGATGGAAGACTAAACTTACAGTGATGAATAACGCCAGGCTCGTACTGGACACAGAAACGCCCCAATGTGTTAATTGTTGCACAGCCACCTGTCAGCAGTTGCCGGGCCGTTCACACCAACAACACATTTCATCGCGCCAGTCAGCAAACGATTCTGCTCTGGGCTCTTTTTAAATCACATGTAGAGCTCTGTCTCTGTCTGCTTGTGTCTCTCTGTGTGTGGTTGTCAGTGAATGTTGGTGATTGTGTGTGTGTCTGTGTGTGTCTGTGTGTGAGTGAGTACGTGGCTCAGCTCGTCTCTCTCGCTTTGTATTTAGACGTAACTAACAAATATGTGGATGTACAGCATGGGATGCATATCCTATGATTCACCATAGTCAGATTATTTATACAGTATGTAATACATTATTTTAATTTAAAAATAGATTATCAGTTTGTTTTCTTGTCACATTCACTAACATTCCACTGGATCGCCACAAGGCTGCGTTCCGTCTCATCTATTATTTGTCCTCTATACAAATGAATGTCAGAGTAATCTTGCATCTCGTCTCATCCTTAAGTAGAGTCACAGTCAGAGTCAGAAAACTTTATTTATCCCGCAGTGGGGCAATTCTGTTTACAGTTCACAACAACATGTATCACAACAAACACACATAACACATTCCCAGCAACTAGTGATGGCCGAGTGAAGCCTCATGAATCATTTTCTTTATTTTCTGAGCCCACTAGATGGTGCTTTTTGTTAAAACACACCAGACTGCCATTCTTTCAGCTTCTCTCTTTAAACCAAGAGCACCATCTAGTGGGCTCAGAAAATAAAGAAAATGCTTCATGAGGCTTCATTCCGCCATCACTACTAGCAAAGAAAAAAAAGAAAAGAAAGAAAAGAAAAAAAAAGGCACATACAGCGCGTTCTCGCCGCTGAAGAGGGCACTAAGTTCCGTGTGTTTTCGAGGGCACTTTAGACATGTTTATATGTTATACAAATGGCACATTATAAAGCCTTAAAACAGACTAACTAGACAGACTACTCAAGTTAGTTTGTAGTTAGGATCAGCATCCACGAGAACTGTGTAGATTTAACATTGGACTGTGAAGAACACACAGAGAAATAAATCCCTGGGGGGGGTCTAGGGGTCCTCCCCCAGAAAATTTTCAATTAAGTAGATGCCATTTCCTGTATTCTAGTGCATTTTAACACCATATTAGCACCAGATAATCCAAACTGGTTCTGTGAGATATAGTTCTGGCTCAATATAGATCAAAAAGGGCCCAACATAAAAGTCATTGCAACAGTAATGTTTTTACCACCCAAGAGGGCAGTTTATCATGTTTTAACCAGCCATGAGGGCAGTTTAGTGTGTTTTTTGGCTCCAAAGAGGGCACTTTAGTGCGCATTTTGGGTCCCAGGAGGGCACTTCAGCGCACGTTTTGGCTCACAAGAGGGCACTTTAGCTTTAGGCTTTTGAGAGAGTTTTTTTTCTTGGAAATCATTTTTTAAATCTCAAATTTTTTTTTTTTATATTCTATGACAAAATACTTTCTCTCAAAACTTTTTTTAGTCTCAAATATTATTATTTTTTGCTATCAGTGTGAAAACTTTTTCTCTCAAATATTTTTTTTTTCTCTCAAACATTTTTTCCCCTCTGATATCATTTATTTTCTCGCATGTAATAAAGACACAAATATATCTCCATAAACATCGAGCCGTATTTTGTGGGTGAGATAAGCGCTTAATGACCGAGTTTTGCCGTATGTTTTGGTGTCGAGTGTATGTGCTAAGCTAGCATCTATTGTTTACATTGCTTAGTTCAAAATGACTAAGATGCAGCACTTAAAAGGAAATATGTTGTTTTACTCAGGTTTTGTAGCTAAAAGAGTACAGAGAAATCAGTTCCTCATGAGAGGGAGAGGTGTTTAGTTTTGAGTCCTCAAGTACAAGTAAAGTAAGTGTAAAGTATAAGTGACATTGTGTGAGTTTTGTGGCAGCCACTAGGTTATGTGGGTTTGTGAGTCATGTAAGGGAAATGTATTTAGAGATGTGTGTATGTGTTTATTGTCATTTTTTTCATAGTTGTAAGATCATTTTCATGCATTTAACATTGCACTCACGCAATTGAATTGTTTTGCTATGTATTAGAAATGCAGTTATGTATTAGTGTTTCATTTATATAAGAGTAGTATAAATACAAAGATGATTATATATGAAAACAATAACAGAAGATACAGAAGACAGCATCAGTATTGTTTATTTTTGACAGAAATATGTTGTTAACAGTGATGATGTCAGAATAAAATGGTGACAAGTTGGATAAACACTGATACGTTCGTGTCTGTTTCTTACTGCTCCACAGCTATTCAGGACTGTGCAACAAAATAGCTATTGGCCCAAGCACCCCTAGACTTGAGGCCGGTAACAAGGGCTGTTGCTGAGTTCCTGTGGATGGATCAAGTTCCCATCTCCAAAGCTGAAAAGTATGGATTCCGTCAAATGCTTGAGCAATTCAACCCCAAATATCAGCTACCAAGCAGAAATTATTTCATGTACACAGGGATTCCCAAAATCTACACCGAAACTAGAGAGCTCATCACACAGCATCTCAAAGAGAAGCCATATTATGCCTGCACAACTGACCTGTGGACAAGCAGAGCTGCACACACCTTCAGGTCTGTCACTATACAGTACATAACAAGGTCCTGGGAGATGCACTCATGGTGTTTAGGCTGTAGCAGCCTCAACACAGAACACACAGGTATGTAATTCAAGTATTTATTCAGCTTATTAAGCATTTTAAAATAGAACATGCTTTGTATGAAATAAACTTTTTTTGTATCAATACCAGGGGAGAATCTGAAAGAAGCCTTTGAAGAAAAAATTGAGGAATGGAAGTTTGACATTTCAAGAATGGCAGGCATAACAACAGATAATGCCTCAAACAACAAGAAGGCCTTTAAAGATGACTACACATAGATCCCTTGTTTTGGTCACACTCTACACCTTGCTGTCAACAAAGCCATCGACATTAACAGGGTATCTGTAGCATTGTCAGGGCTTCGTACAACAATATCTGCCTTCACCAGATCACCAAAACTTTCACGTTAACTCACCAAAAAACAGAGAGACCTCTCACTCCAAGAGATGTCTTGCCACTGACATGGAAAATGTTAACATCTCTCAATGATGAAGAGAATGACTCATTACTTGCTGGGGAGATGAAGTGTGCCATCAGAAACTATCTGAATGAGTGTGTTAATGATGACAAGCAGTTGCTGCTTCTTTTGAACACTGCCACCTACCTTGACCCCAAGTTTAAAGACATGTTTGTTTCACTAAAGGATGAAGTCAAACAATGTCTTCTGGACCAAGTTGGACATGCTGCCCATGACAGAAGTCAAAGGTATGTGCCAGATCCAGGACAGGCAGAGGCCTCAAGCCTAGACAGGCCATCATAAAAGCCAAAGGGTGACTTGAGACTGCTGCTTTCAAATATTCGAGGAGAAAAAAAGGCAGTGATGCCACCTCAGCTCCTGGAGTCCTTCTCTCCCCAAGTGATAAGCTGAAAGATGAGTGTCAGTTATACTACAGAATTCCAGAAATCAGTGCTGAGGAAGATCCACTTTCCTGGAGGAAAACAAATGAAAACACTCTACCTCAGCTCTCTGAATTTGCCAGGAAGTATCTGTGCACTGCTGCATCAAGCTGTGCTTCCAAGAGAGTTTTCAGTGCTTCAGGATTAATTGTCAGTCCAAGACAGTCAAGACTGACCCAAGAGAGCATTGATATGTTGGTGTTCCTTTCAAAAAACCTTGAATTGACAAAGAAGTTCAAGAAACCATAAAAAGTTATGTCTGTATTGGAACCTGGCATCTCCACAAGGTGCCTGCACATAATAACAATGCACTTTTATTCTTATTACTATTCTTTATATTGTTATTCATAAATGTACACATCCCTCTTGGATACTGCAGTTGAAATGCTGTGTCATCATATAAGGTTGACTGTATCCACTAAAAACTATTAGAGGTTTTATTTATGTAAGATTATGTGCAAAGTAAAGCCACATTGTTTTTTGGTAAAGTGCCCTTAAAAGCACATTATTGTTTGCTTTATATACTTGAAGGCTACATGCCACTGCTGTTTGTTTTTTTTGTAATGTAAAATAGTTGATTGTTGTTTTTGTTATTATTTATTAGCTTTTTTTAGATTAAATACTTCAAAGTTTGAAACAGTTTAATAAAGTAGTGAATTTAGAAATAAATGAGTTCTGTTTTTTGATTTTTATCGTGGTATTGACTGAGTATCAAGAATCGTGGAAATTCGCTGGTATTGGTATTGACTACTGAAATTCTGGTATCATGACAAGCCTAATCTACACCAGACTGGATCACAGGACCTTACCAAACTCGCTCTACTGTCTTATGCTTCAAGTCGCATGGATTTATTCTACCTTAAGTTTTTTGCACCAAACAGTAGTGATGGCGGAATGAAGCCTCATGAATCATTTTCTTTATTTTCTGAGCCCACTAGACGGCACTTCTTGTTCAACAAAAGGTTTAAAACACACCAGATTTCCATTCTTTTAGCCTCTTTCTTTAAACCAAGAGCACCATCTAGTGGGCTCAGAAAATAACGAAAATGCTTCATGAGGCTTCATTCTGCCATCACTACCAAACACATGACACCATCTACAACACATTCTCAAGACAGACACATTCACTACCCCAGGACAGTTCAAAATGATAATCTTAAACCACTTCACCTTACTGTACAATTGTTCTTACTTATATTGTCCTCTTTTTTAAAAAAAAAATATGTTTAACTCAGTGTAATTATTCTGTATCTTGAAATCATTGCAAATAAGGGAGACCTCAATTTTGGGGGGGCTTTAATGAAGATTTGTACAATGGATGAATCGTGTTTTATGTTTTTATTGCCTTTTCAAAGGGGAAAGGGTGCAAGTGCTAGACATATCCTTTTATACTGTAAATTACAGTATGAAGTTATTCATTGCATTAACAGGTGTTACTTTACATTCATACCTTTTAGAGGGACCTCTTAAATGAGATTTTGAGAACTGTCACATTGCCTGAAACCATGAAAGTGTTCTTTATCAAACTGTGGCATAGATTGGCTTGGAAAGCACAACTACAAACAGAGAAAACACACATAAAGAGAGAACAGCCACCGATGTAAGAAGTAACAAGCTGCATTTGAAACTTTCTACATATGAGGAAAAGACAGAGGGTCGGAGAAATGGGAGAGGAAATTATAGAAGCCCTTAGGTATTTTTGCACAGCTCTGTTATTGCAGAAAATACTGAAGTCTAGAGGGCAGGCTGTGATATGAATGTGCATGTGTGTTTGATTTATCCCACTGGTGTAGTCAAGCTGAGGCCAGGTCCTGCCTGTAGTCAGAACTGAGCATGAGGGACAGTTCATATTCACACTTGTACTATGTGTGTGTGTGTGTGTGTGATCTATCAGTCACGCTCTAGCCCACAGACAGGAAGTAGAAAATTGAGAGACAGGAAATTGACCTAAAACTCATAGCGTAGCCTCAGGCATGCTCTGTGTCAGTTTCTGTTTTCTCTTCTCCTTCTCCATGTTTCATCTCTCAGTCTGCTGCTGGCTCACTGTTATTCATTCTCTATGTGTCATTCTATCTTTTGCCCTCTCTTCTCTATCAGTCTGCTTCCTTTTCTGTCCATCTCTCAGTTTAGAAAATCTATAACACACACATCGGAAAACACAAGCATGAACAAATGAGACCCGACCTACCTGGATCTTGTACAATTCTCTAAAGTGAGGAGAATTTTTCTCATCTTTTCTCTGCTAGTCAAGACAGTTGATCCTCACAACAGCAACAGTCAGATGGGCTGAACTGAGGCTTCACATTGTTAGCAAGGCTCTGAAGACTCAAACATCCTTTCAGATCAGTGCACATACCTCTGCTTCTCTCTCTTGGGCTCAGTTTTCCTCTTCAACTTACCGTTAAAAAGGGATGGATATTTTTAGGATTTTATTGGTACTCATATCAATACTCCCAGATATACAATTGTTAGGGACCAAGCAGTGAGCAACAAGGATGCAGGAGTTGTTGACAAAAACCTGGGTTTTTATCTATATTAAAAATGCATGAAAGCCTATAAAAGAGGTCAACATAACATAACTAGACTCAATGATACTAAAGAAGATGTGAACTGTACAAATGGACCTGTCAAAATGACACACGAGGGAATAGAGCCAAATTAATAATAGATGAGGAG
Source organism: Epinephelus fuscoguttatus (assembly GCF_011397635.1). Taxonomy (NCBI): domain Eukaryota; kingdom Metazoa; phylum Chordata; class Actinopteri; order Perciformes; family Serranidae; genus Epinephelus; species Epinephelus fuscoguttatus. The sequence continues at coordinate 33,261,712 of NC_064765.1, read as the reverse complement.
TAACCAAGATGGATGGCAACAACAACTAAATACAAAGCAAAACTAACTAGTCCCAAATACTCCCCATGACATGGCAGAGTCCTCAGCCCTCAGCCACGCCTTTTGCTTCACCAGGAAGAAAAGAAAATTAGACAATGTAAGGTTAGAAGCAAATAAACAGATTCTAAATCAAACCAACTGTGTGATGTTAGTTGTTTAGGTATGGTTTAGTGTACATGAAATTAACTTGTGTAGGTTGCAAAATAATGACTTTAAAGAGTGTTAATTGGGACAACACTCCATCACAACAATGCTTATTAATAGAATTTGTTTAACAAAATAAGCTGTTGGCTTTCTCAGCGAGAATCCGAGATCTCTCCTTACTGATTATTTACCCAGCTGTAAAGAACACTCTCTTAGGCAGCATTGAAGGCCTGAATGCGGAGGTTAGTGCTGGAGAGCTGTGAGAGAAGAGGAACAGCAGCTTTCTTACCCCACAGAAGACCCTGCACCCCACAGTACAGGGTCTTCTGAGGTAGGGATAGGAGTGAGACTGATGTCTCATCCATTCTCACTACTAGGTCATCAAATACAGACACTTTTTATGCCCCTCGGTGTCTGATAACGAGGCACAGAGCTCCCTGTGGTGTATCTATTTGACGCACGGCTGAAACAGATTGTAACACATGGTTACTTTTGAGAAATGTTCGCGGTGAGGTTTCGGCAACAGAACTACTTTGCCAGGAAAAAGGGTGATGTTTTGGGTGAAAATAAGTGTTTTTTAGATAATGTAACATCATGTAAATGCATACTGTGAGTGACATCAGTGTGTGGCGACCGTCCATAAATCACGTAATGTTTTGTTAGTTACATAATGTTACATTAAAACAATATATGTATATTTTTAAACACATTTTATTCAGTATCAAGATTAGGGATTGATCACATCCAAGCTTGGAAATTTGCTTGACTACAACACTCATTCAACCTTTTAGTTACCAGTCAAAATACTTAAGAGGGAAAAAAACATTATTTCAGGAAAACAGCACAAGCAAACAGGAAAGTAAAGAAAAAGAGAGAAAAACAAAAAAGGGAGGAAGTATTCTTCTGGTCAGTCACATACAGAATTATAGGTATCCATCTCCATACAAATGTGTCTTTTTTCATATGCAATTGTGCAGTCATTTTTTCCATTATTCCACGACAGTGGGGGATTGATTTTGCAACCAAGAAACAATTATTACCTTCCTTGCAATTAACCAAAGAACACTTAAGATATACAAACTACCCTCATAAAGCAGACTTGGTATAGTATAATACAGCAGCCTGGAAATCCAGACTCAAATCTACAAAGATTTTGAGTCTGGCCCTCACCGATACACCCTTCCTACCCAAGGGGCGGCACTAACTGAGGCATATTAAATGCCACCGCACGCAATTGGATAGCACGATAGCCAGTCAGAGCAAAAAACAAGCCCCATTTGTTTGCCGACCAGTGGGGCTGACTGATATATCATGCTTTTGCCGTATCCCGTCGGCAAAACTGCAAAAATGTCCTTCCTGGAAGCGAAGGCTTCTAGGGCAGTCTACTGTTCCTCTCTCAAGGAAAAAGATAAGTGTAGTTGGCTTAGCGTTTCTTCCAAAGCTAAATTGAATGGACGCGGCCCTTCGGCAGCTGCCATCTTGGCTGTTTACTTTTCGACTCCTACATGTACGGCGCAGCGGAGTCTTCATCATGTTACCCCCACCTATTGCCCGCCTCTGTCAGATAGACTGATCTGATTGGTCCGATGGCGATTCACTGGGCTCTGCTCGTCAGGGCCAGATCCCCGTGCAGGGCAAATTCGAATTTGCTAGGGGCGGGGCATCTGGATTTCCAGGTTAATAATACAGCTGATTCAAACGTAAATCAACATCTAAAATGGCTGTTATCTCACTTTAAATATTCTTCCAATGTTTCTGCAATTTTCGACAGTCACAAAAAATATGTGCATGATCCCCGGAAATTCCACAGTGTCTTTAGCATAATGATAAGGACCCTCCAACAAACCCATACACCACTTGAGGGGTCCTTAAATACCTAACCTTATCTTTCCAGTCAAACTCTCTCCACATAGGACTATTTGTGATCTCCTAATTATCAACCTGTATTATCATATTAATATTAAAACAGTATCAACTTTAGTTTTAAACAAACTGTGGTCTCCATCCAGTTCTGTCTGACCCTCCACCTGATCTCCCTCCTACCCTAGACGGACTTTGTCGTTCTTTATACTAAATCAGTTGCAGTCAGCGTCAAGTATTGCTGCGGATGGGTTTACATTGGAGTAAGTTATACGCCCGGTGTGTCTCATGAAGATGCTAAAGGGTGCCTTTGCTACCACATGTCCAGGGGTATGACAAAACTTTGGTATTTCACAACCCGGGAATGAGAATTGGCTGCTTGGTCTTTTTGTGGATGGTTGGGGATGTGCTTTGTTGGAAGACTGACGACAGTAAGAAGCTGAAATATTAAACTTAGTGTATTATTGGAGTCAGGCTTATGTTTTTTGTTAGAACACATAGCACAGGTATCACAAGAGTCTAACTCTGTCTCCTCTTTATCCTCTTCCCCATCCTAAGATTGTTGTCTCGCCTCATCATCCTTCTCTGACAGCTGAGAGACAGATCATCTTATTAATGCTGCGATACACATTATTACTTGCAAAATGAAAATATACCTTGTAATGAACAGTGCATACATTCTCAAAAAAAATAACATTTTGGTGATGACAGACTTCCCTCACCTCTGCCTCCTTTAGTCATTCCCAGCCTTTATCATTTTTCACCTTTCCCTTGAATCTAGGATCTATTATAGTGGCCTTGTTGAGAAACATCATCATATCATCGTCCTGTGAAAAGAAAATACGTTTATAAACAATAAGCAAGGGTACATCATGTCACTCATTTATTTGGGAAAAAAGATGGCTTTTTTTTTTTTTTTTTTGCATTCGTTAGATCACCCAAGACTTTTTCTTTTATGGTGCCCCCATCTCTGAGTCTTCCCCTTAAATTCTGGAGTGGTCCTCTAGGTTTTGGAGGATAGGCAGAATCTGGCCACATATAGCATGCCTGTCACTTGACACTCGCAGGATAGACATGTACAGAATGCTTGTCAGACTGATGAACTCCTCAGCCTTCCTGACACTGTCTGTGACCTTTTAAATTCTGAGATGAATTTAACTTTATAATGCATATATTGTACATGATGCTATAACATTGTTTGTTTGTTTTTAAATGACATGAACTTCATCATGCTGATACGAACTAATTTTGTAAGTCATAAATTATTATTTTTGCTATTCATTAAGATATACTAGTCCTCTATGAGTATTTGTAAAATTGAACTCAGTGGATTGCCTGTCTATTCTCATGAGCCTTTTTACTTGTAGGTCCAAAGGGTCTGCTTGCATGGCAGGATGCTGCATCACAAATCTTTCGAACATAAGAAGCAGAGAATTCTAATGAGCCCTCATATCCAGGACAATGGTATAGTCAAGGAAGGCCTGACACATATAAAGGACCCACTGAAAGTAATTGAAATCCATTTAGTCTTGCATGACTGATACTGAAACAGTGATGCATAGTTTATTACATAGGATATGCTGCTTCTCATGGAACACACTCTTCACAATGGATAATCCAACACCTTCACAGCCCCAACTTGTACAATACAGCAGCTTGGTCAGTGACCTTACACTTCAAACTATGATGCTCTCAATACCCCTTTAGTGTTAGTACTGGACTCACAGGGGTGGCGTATCAATTTCTGTTCCATACATTCATAATGTCTTTAAATCAGTAATAAAAAAAATGCCAACAACCATGTTCACAGAACATAAGTTTCATCACCAAAACTTCTCGTTATCAGGACAGCACACACTAAGTTTAAACTTAGGCTATAGCAGTTAGCCATTTATGCTGCTAGCTATAGGCAGCTGAGCATACCTAAACCAACTGGACTCTGACATTGTCGAGGAAATTATTTGGGAACATAAATTTGAAGTGCTTAAAACCAATGAGTCCTGAGTCCTGTGAGTAACGACAAATTTATTTATATAATGACAAGGTCGAGGTCCAGACAGTTGCATTTTTAGTTTGGCAAATCCCATCGGCATCAGAGCCAGGAGGCAGCGCTGAAGGCTTAATGTCAGCTGCAGCAGCCACTTTGCTAAAGCTGTTAAATGCTACACTGCTTCAGATTTATACAGTGTTGTATGTATGTCATGAGATTGCTGGTGTTTCATCTGCCCACCAACTGTCTTTTTACATATTTTACATTTATGTGCATACCAAAACCAGCGCCATTCGTCCAGGAGTTATTCATATTTCAGCACTGACCAGTCAGGAACTGGTACCAATTTAGTGCATGTTCCAGATACCCATCCCTAAAAGCAAAACAATTTTTTTTTTTAAAGAAATGAATCACATTGTTTGCGTCAAAATCCGTCGTCTCTCTCAGAGTCATAAAACAGTCAGATCTAATCACACAGACAAAAACTGCAAAACTACAATCCAGAGATTCATAACTGAAAGGTGGCGTATTTTCATCCTCTAACAGGCTGCCACAATAGCAAATGGTTTGGGATTGTGTGGGCAGTGAGGCACGCTAGTATCATTGAACCAGTGGAGCTGCTTGACTGGAATGGCGCCCATGGACATTGACCTTATGGCCTACCATACATTTTTTATTTCCGTCACAAATACAGTTTAAAGAGGCAGCGTGCAGAGAATGAATCAGCTGGCCTGTAAACTACACTTACATTAGTGTACACCCACTCACTTTTCTAACTGTTGGCTTTTAACATGCAAACTGCCACTCAAGCCATGAGGGAGACCACTTGTTTTACAAATCTGGACGCATCTTTCACATGGAAAATGAAAAGACATGGATTTTTTTAATTTAGTTGTGTACATTTTGGCAGGCTCCATTATCAGTGGTTATCAATAGATATCAGGTCCTGTTTACTGTTTTATAACAAATTTCAGAAAGGTTATTGGCAGCTGTCAATAAGTTATAATTTAGCCTTGATATACTGTTAAGGCATTGGATGGCTCTGATAGGTGATTCATACATTGTTGATTCTACCTTTAGCCCAAAGCTGATAAATAGGCTAAATAGCTGTATGGCTGCTTGAGTGAAACTTTCTGTGTCATGTTATGTTTTTGTATGCAAACCTTGAGAGACATTGTGATAAAATAAATAAATAAATAAATAAATAAAAATCCAGCAATCCATTTTCTAAGTCGGTGGTGGTGTGGTGGTTAGCACTCTCGCCTCACAGCAAGAGGGTTGCCGGTTCGATCCTGGGCGTGGGAGCCCTTCTGTGTGGAGTTTGCATGTTCTCCCCGTTAATTGATAACTCTAAATTGTCCATAGGTGTGAATGTGAGTGTGAATGGTTGTTTGTCTCTATGTGTCAGCCCTGCGATAGTCTGGCGACCTGTCCAGGGTGTACCCTGCCTCTCGCCCGATGTAGCTGGGATAGGCTCCAGCCCCCCCGCGACCCTCAAGAAGATGAAGCGGTTAGAAGATGAAGACGTAGGAGGGAGAGTGTTTGATCATTGCCAAGACATCGCTGAGACGTCAGCCTTTAATCAAAAATGACCACCACGCGACGTTCAAACGATCAGTAAAAGAAGCTGCACTCAGTGGGCGCTCCTTCTTTAACATTCATTAACTACGACCTTTATTCATGTAGGTCAGACCTTTCAGACTACAAATATTTCACCATTCAATGTGAGAAATCAATGCTAACATTCAAAAATAGCTGACTGTTACCCTATTTTGTGTGTAAGTGTGCACAATGAAGAGACAAAAGTCAATTTGACAAACTTTATTTTCAAATTTCCACAAACATTATCTGACGGCCAATCCGCTTCTTCAACAAACAAATCCTAACTTCACCACTGTATTTTTTTTTTTTTTTTTTTTTTAGCATTTCAGCTGTCTTTTAGCCAGATTGAAGGCCGTCACTCTGCTTCATTTAGTGTGGAAACTGTTAAATAACGAGATCCAGCGTTATCTCCGTTAACTGTTAACAGCAGCTCAACAATCAGTCCTTCATCTCGGAAAAACAGTGGTTTCAAAACTGCGCTATTACCTGTAGCCACCGGCTCAGTTTGCTTTGCAGAGGAGGAGACCTCAACTGATAAACTGCCCATAAAATCACATTACCAACATAAGGAAGGCATCCTTAAACTTCACTATTTCACCTCTGCGCTCCTCTCCGCTGGTCTCACCGACACTTGAGCACCTGTTCTGGGATACACAGTGTCGGCCCGCCCCACCTTACCTCCGCACTCCTCTCCGTTCCTCTCCCAGACACTTGAGCACACGTCCAGGGCCCCGGAGGTCAGGCCGGGGGGGCACAGGACCACGGGCGGCAGCTCTGGGCCCTTCCACTTTAACCCAAAAGGAGTGCTCACGATAACCAGATGAGCAGATAACGTCAACTAGGGAAAATAAAATGAAAACACCACAGTTGCAGCCTGTTAGCTAACATGCTAAACCGCTAAACTAGCTAACAGCTAATGAAACATAACGTTAGCTGGTGGGGACCTGTGCTATATACACCCAGTCGTGCCTCGCCACTCACCAGGAACTTCTTTTAATGGTCACAGAAGAAACAACATAGCTATTTTCTGCCAATTTATTCCAGTTAGCTTACCTGAAACCAACTGTGATGAGATGCTGTGTCCTGCAATGCTCAGTTCCAAACAAACATCGCGGAGATGAAATTCCGCCTCTGTGGCGACTTCTGTATGTGGGCAGACATTCTATGGCACTGGGGCGACCCAAAGCCGACGTAACAGAGACGTTGGATGAGCTAGGACAAAAGAGTATTAAATTTAAAGATATCAGCCCATGCGGCCGACGCTTGCCAGACGTTAGAAATTCAGGGCCGATGTGTCGTCCTCAGGCCGACGTCAGCCAGATGTATGTGTGCTATCTGGGTTGTGTTTATGACTTTAAAGGAACAGTGTGTCAAGGATTAGAGACTGCCACTATGCAAATTACCCACAGAGGTCTCTTTCTCTCCAAAACAAACAGACCAGGTGATTAATACTGGTAAAAACACTGAATAAAGCAGTTTCCTCTTAAAAGTCTGTGTTTCTCCAGTGCTGTTTGGCATGTTGAAGACAGAAAGCTAGCCCAGCACCTACTAATGTGCGCTCACCTTTTCTGTGATGACTTAAGATTCAGACATTGAGGTGGTTTTTACCAGGAGCAGAGTTATCCACAGAGGTCTCATTTCCAAAACAAACAGACCTGGAAATTTAACACTGAATAAAGGAGTTTTATGTTAAAGAAAAATAGTGTTTTTGCAAAGGGGCTTCTAACTATGGTAGCAAACATTCTAGATTTTATCTAGAGCCAGTGTTTGGGTTGTCCATTCCAGGCTACTGTAGAAACCTACTGTAGAAACATAGCTATGCAAGATGGCTCTTTAAGGACAGGGACCCGCTCCCTATGTAGATATAAATGGCTCATTCTATGGTAACAAAAACACAATTCTTTTTTTTTTTTTCAAATGATTAAACACTTAGGGCGGCACGGTGGTATGGTGGTTAGCACTCTCGCCTCACAGCAAGAGGGTTGCCGGTTCGATCCCGGGCGTGGGAGCCCTTCTGTGTGGAGTTTGCATGTTCTCCCTGTGTCAGCGTGGGTTCTCTCCGGGCACTCCGGCTTCCTCCCACAGTCCAAAGACATGCAGATTGGGGACTAGGTTAATTGGTGACTCTAAATTGTCCGTAGGTGTGAATGTGAGCGTGAATGGTTGTTTGTCTCTATGTGTCTGCGATAGTCTGGCGACCTGTCCAGGGTGTACCCTGCCTCTCGCCCGATGTCAGCTGGGATAGGCTCCAGCCCCCCCGCGACCCTCAAGAGGATGAAGCGGTTAGAAGATGAATGAATGAATGAATAAACACTTTAAAAAAACATGCTTCTTCTATTATCTTTCATTCCCGCCAATATCCCCTTCAGTCCTACACACAGGATGTAAGAATATGTGGGGGAGAAATGTTTTGCCAGGATAATCTTTTTGAAAAAAAAAAAAAGTTCCTTGTTTTAGCAGGATCAAGTGTGGTTATAATACACGTTTTGGCCACAAAAGGCTGAAGTGCACCAATATGTTGTTCTAAATAGGACTTAAAGCATTCATGTTTTCTTACAGGTGAGTTTTAAGTTCTCCATGCACTCTAAGTGCGAGATACATATATTGTCTGTTATGTAAAGACGTTGTCATGTCTTTCTTTTGGCTTTAAATCTAAAACAGTTTTAGGAAACTTTAGAGCTTTGAAAGAGAATATAAATAACTTTGAACAATCGTGCAATTAAACCATAATTGGGTCTTAAATTCAAAAGATGACCATACAATACCCTTCATCTATTATGTCCTGGAATTTCATGTCTCTTCTCCACTAAACTCTATAGAAACACACAGGGAGTTGCTGTGTGGGTGAGGTGCGTCTGTGTGTGTGTGTGTGTGTGTGTGTGTGTGTGTGTGTATGTTTTCCACAGAGAGAGAGAAAGTAAGCCAGAGAGTGGGTGAGAGAGAGAATTTTTTCATCTTTCATGCTTTCTTTGTACTTCAGTCAAACAATTCACACACCCAACATGAAACTTTATACTGAGAATATACCAGTGTCAAGGAATAATATTTTGATGTCAAGGCTCTGTTTCGCAGCCAAAAAAGCAACAGCAGGGAGAGATCAATCACCCCACCCCACCCTCCATCCCCCACTGAGACACCACAGGTGGATGCTGAGGTGGTGGGCGAGAGGTTCATAGGTAGGAGCAGGTGAGAGGGAGAGCTTAGAAATTCTCTTCACTTTGGCAGTACTTACAGAGCAAGAAGGAAATTCAAATTTTAACCTTTTAGTTTCAACATAATCTCCAATTTATCCATAGGTTTTATAACACTTGATACAAATTCACAGTGTCTCACACATACATTTACTCACAAGCGTTAACATTGAAGATACCAGCCTTTGTTTGCTCTTCTTGTCCTCATGACTGACTGTTGACCTCAGCTGTGAAAAATGATACATAAACCTCCAGTCACTGTTCATCTTTGACTCCTTCCTCCTTCCAAACCTCCCATCATCCCTCTCTCCTCCTCTCCCAAATCCCACCCTGGCCACCACTTCGACTCTAAAGCCTACGAATTTTGTCTTTGCCTCACAGCCAAATCCAGCCTGTCGATAATACTCTTGGCTTCAAACACACACACACACACACACACACACACCAGGACACCCGTTTCTTCAGTTATGTGACTTAAATGTGGGGGTTTTTTGCAACAAATAAACTGTACCTCCTATAACAGTATTGTTGTAAGTCTTGACCTGGCATCACCAGAGTTGTATGCTGGTCAGGTTTGTTGAGGTGGTGCTGAGAAAATACAGATTTTAGAAGAAGTGTTTTTTAAAGTAACAGATGTATGCTGTGCAAGTAGGTAGTTCAGTCTTGATTTTGTGTTTTTTCACAATATTTTCACATGTAACATTTTTGTGATAATGAATCCAATAGAGGACCACAGGAAAACAGATTATAGTGCAGCATGGGTCGCGGACTGCCCGTTGATGGGACGGTTCATAATTCTGAAGTCTAACAAATGTAGCATATTGGACCAAAAGTCCAACTGTCTGACAACCTGCACATTGCTAACTATCATGCAGAAAGACGTTATTGAACTCTGTCTCTGAATGGTTAGTACTTGTTCCCTTTAATGGTTAGTACTTGTTCCCTTTGATGGTTGGGTTGGTTAGGTGTAGGCATGAGAAGAGAGATTTGTTAGGATTATGAAACTGAACCCGACCCCAAGTAAATAGGATATGAGAGGTGGACGGTCCTTCCTTGGCTGTTGGACAAATGGCCTGAGGCTTCAGAATTGTGAACCATTGGAACAATGGCAAGGAACCTATGGGTCATGGATTGATTAATTTGCATGTAGCCCCCTGGAGAGAAATGAGCTGCTGGGCCTCCTCCTCTCCAGTCTGTTGTATAATTACACTGTTCATTCATGCTGGAAATTTTACCTTGCCCCAGATGTAGCATGTAAGAATAAGCACCTTATTCATACTGAACAAACATAATGAAGGTCTTAAAACCAGATTTTGAACCAAGGGCACTCCTCAGGACAAACTTAGGCAATTAAGCAGGACACACCTCAAAGCCTTTTTTATGCCAATGAATATTATGTATATTTGTCACAATTTTTCACACAGTAAACCTGAAGTTTATGTGGCCCCTGAGGTTCTGGGGCCCTGAGGCAGATTCCACTTCGGTAGTCCAGGCTCGCATGAGTCTCCCTACCACACACCAATAAACCCTCAACTTCTTTCTGCAATCAATGCAGTACAAATCCCTTTTAGCCAATAATTTATTCCTCTATTATTCTAAAGCTTTTATGATGTTAGATCTTAAATTTATGTAATTATTCAGTGTTATTATTCGATTTTCTAGCAACAAGTACAAGATTGGGAACAATAAGAACAACTTGTAGCATGATAATTGGTAACTTCGAGGAATTAATTTCACTCTCTGGCATATTCCTTTCATATCTTTAATAAATAAATAAAAACATATCAAAACATATCACAGTCCTCATGTAAAAGACACACTGGGACAGGTTTACTGCAGCTTATGTAGAACTAAAAACTAATTAGAAATGAAAATAGAGCAAATCAAAATATGTCAAAATAATGAATGCAACATATGCCTGTATATATATATATATATATATATATATATATACATATACAGTATGTATGTGTATATATATATATATATATATATATATGTATGTGGATATCTCTCTCTCTCTCTCTCTCTCTATATATATATATATATATACACACACACACATATACAGTGGTGGAAAAAAAGTTTTTGGACACCCTTAAAATTTTACACAATCTCAAATATTATCATGAAATATTTGTGGAAAAATCTTTTTTGTGTTTCAAAAGGTGTGGCTGCATTAGACAGATACAAACAAAAAAACTAAATTCTTGACAGTTTCAATATGTCAGTTCTCAACATTGTCGGTATCAAAGTCAACAAATAACAGAGAATGTGTTCAAAACTGAACAAAAAATAAATAAACCATCACATCATCAAATTAATATTTAGTAGTCCTGCTATTGGCACGTAGTAGAGCTCTAATCCTGGCTGGCATGTTCCCCACGAGCCTTTCACACTGTTGAGGGGTAATCTTGTCCCATTCTTCTTGAATTACTGCTTTTAATTCTTCTAAATTCTTTGGTTTATGCTTTGAAACAGACCTTTTGATAATCCACCACAGATTTTCAATGGGGCTCATGTCCGGGGATTGAGCTGGCCACTCTAAGACCTGGATACTGTGCTCCTGCAGCCAAGTTCTACTGGCCTTGCATGTGTGGCAAGGGGCATTATCTTGTTGAAACATCCAGTTTTTACCTCGACGGAACAGTGCACACGCAGAAGGGAGCATGTGGGTTTGGAGAATGGTACAATACTTGGTAGAGTTCAATGTGCCATCACAGACAGTGAGATGACCAACACCAGCAGCACTCATGCATCCCCAAACCATGATACTGCCTCCACCATGCTTGACAGTAGGTACTGTACATGCTGGAGATAATGCTTCGCCTGGCCTTCTGCGTACCCTCACATTAGTAGGGGGAAGATAAAGCTGGAAACTGGACTCATCTGACCACAAATCTCCAATTCCTGGCTGTCCAGTTCTTGTGTGCCTGGGCCCAACGACACCAGGCTAACCTCTGTCTCTCATTGATCAGGGGCTTCTTGATAGCCTTGTAAGACCTTAAGCCATGATCTAAAAGTCGGCCATGTACAGTGCGGGTGGAACACTGGACTCCAGTTTGGTTTGACCACTGCTGCTGAAGCTCCTGTGATGTCATTTGGCGGTTTTGCCTGCACATGCGGATCAGGATGTGGTCATTTCTTGCTGAAGAAACCCTTAGACGCCCAGATCTTGGTTTGTCTTCCAAGCTGTTGGTTCGTCTGTATTTCTGCAGAGTGTATCCAACTGCTGAAGGACTGCATCTGCACTTCCTGGCTATCTGGCGGCAGCTGTACCCTTTCCTGGCTGAGAATCTTTATCTTCAGGCGTGTTTCCTGCGTTAGGTTCCTTGTTTTAGCCATTTTTGTGTCTGAAGAACTTTCAAATGTGCTGGCTTTATGTAGACACGAAGCTTGGCAACAAAAATTGTGTCTTTTAATAAAAAGAACGACCTTCATCACTGGTACCAAAATGACCCAATGCTCAAAATTTCTTATGTATTTTTATGGAACCAATCAATTTTAAGTTTTTAATGGCTTTTATAGGATTTATTTAGTATTTTGGCTGTGACTGTACTAAAAGAAATTGCACTTGAAGACCTAAGAGTGATTCTTAATGCAATAATATAATATTATACAGTACAGGCCATAAGTTTGGACACACCTTCTCATTCAATGCGTTTTCTTTATTTTCATGACTATTTACATTGTAGATTCTCACTGAAGGCATCAAAACTATGAATGAACACATGTGGAGTTATGTACTTAACAAAAAAGGTGAAATAACTGAAAACATGTTTTATATTCTAGTTTCTTCAAAATAGCCACCCTTTGCTCTGATTACTGCTTTGCACACTCTTGGCATTCTCTCCATGAGCTTCAAGAGGTAGTCACCTGAAATGGTTTCCACTTCACAGGTGTGCCTTATCAGGGTTAATTAGTGGAATTTCTTGCTTTATCAATGGGGTTGGGACCATCAGTTGTGTTGTGCAGAAGTCAGGTTAATACACAGCCGACAGCCCTATTGGACAACTGTTAAAATTCATATTATGGCAAGAACCAATCAGCTAACTAAAGAAAACGAGTGGCCATCATTACTTTAAGAAATGAAGGCCAGTCAGTCCGGAAAATTGCAAAAACTTTAAATGTGTCCCCAAGTGGAGTCGCAAAACCATCAAGCGCTACAACTAAACTGGCACCACATGAGGACCGACCCAGGAAAGGAAGACCAAGAGTCACCTCTGCTTCTGAGGATAAGTTCATCCGAGTCATCAGCCTCAGAAATCGCAAGTTAACAGCAGCTCAGATCAGAGACCAGATGAATGCCACACAGAGTTCTAGCAGCAGACCCATCTCTAGAACAACTGTTAAGAGGAGACTGCGCGAATCAGGCCTTCATGGTCTTCAGGAAACCACTGCTAAGGAGAGGCAACAAGCAGAAGAGATTTGTTTGGGCCAAGAAACACAAGGAATGGACATTAGACCAGTGGAAATCTGTGCTTTGGTCTGATGAGTCCAAATTTGAGATCTTTGGTTCCAACCGCCGTGTCTTTGTGAGACGAAAAGGTGAACGGATGGATTCCACATGCCTGGTTCCCACTGTGAAGCATGGAGGATGAGGTGTGATGGTGTGGGGTGTTTTGCTGGTGACACTGTTGGGGATTTATTCAAAATTGAAGGCACACTGAACCAGCATGGCTACCACAGCATCCTGCAGCGACATGCCATCCCATCCGGTTTGCGTTTAGTTGGACGATCATTTATTTTTTCAACAGGACAATGACCCCAAACACACCTCCAGGCTGTGTAAGGGCTATTTGACCAAGAAGGAGAGTGATGGAGTGCTGCTGCAGATGACCTGGCCTCCACAGTCACCGGACCTGAACCCAATCAAGATGGTTTGGGGTGAGCTGGACCACAGAGTGAAGGCAAAGGGGCCAACAAGTGCTAAACACCTCTGGGAACTCCTTCAAGACTGTTGGAAAACCATTTCAGGTGACTACCTCTTGAAGCTCATGGAGAGAATGCCAAGAGTGTGCAAAGCAGTAATCAGAGCAAAGGGTGGCTATTTTGAAGAAACTAGAATATAAAACATGTTTTCAGTTATTTCACCTTTTTTTGTTTAGTACATAACTCCACATGTGTTCATTCATAGTTTTGATGCCTTCAGTGAGAATCTACAATGTAAATAGTCATGAAAATAAAGAAAACGCATTGAATGAGAAGGTGTGTCCAAACTTTTGGCCTGTACTGTATGTTTGTATGTATGTATGTATGTATATATGCTGTAATGTAAACAAATGTAGGCAGGGAATCACGATTTGTGTTCTTAAAATCTGAATTTGTTCTTCAATAACTTGTAAAATCACTACAAACTAGCTGCTGCCTAACCAAATTGCAGCACATGGTTATTATAGGATTTGCAGTTCCAGGTCAGGCCATAGATCTTCAGGCATGTTGGGTTGGATATAGAACTACTTGGACATTTGTGCATGTTGTGGCCTGTGCAGGACTCTGCTGCAGTAACCTCGGCATTAACATCCATATTACCACCACCTCCACCTCTACCTGCCCCATCCATTTCTCTCTATCTCTCTCCATCAGATACCATGTGTACCTTATGTATAGCTTGTGCATCTTATAGTTCATCTCCCTACCACAAACATGGTTTGTCAGATTGGGTCAAGTTTGCCTATGAATGTATTAATAATTAGATATATGGTAAAGATTTTAACATCAAAATGTATTATTATTATATATTATAATTGTTAATATACATTTTAGTAATATTAACAGTTTTTTTCTGGTGGAATTTAATATTTTGTATGTTTTATAATCAGGATCATATGTTAACATTTCTTCTCTGAGGTTAGTGATCTCATAGAAATTCCACCCCCGAACTCCACCTGTGAGCTCTCCTTCACTGGCGGAGTGCGTTTGGAGGTTCAGGACCAGGTGCTGATTGCGTTATGAGCTGACTCTATAATGAGCTGCTGCCTTAATGTGGCCACAAACTCAATGAACACCACAGTGCACATTTGCACAACAGCATTTTCTCAGTAAATCTGACCCCATGTGTCCTTTAAACAAAAACAAAACAAAAGCCTCTTATTTGTGTCATGTTGACGAATGTTTCTTGTCAATTAGAAGCATGTTGTGTGCATGAGATGCTGCTGGATTTTTATTCTATAAGTATATTTTTGTTGTATGCTAATCCTTACTTGCAGAGTGATGTAAATGGGTGATGCCTCTGAACAGCAGGAATCCAGCATCACACTACATACAAGGACTAACTGAAACCTCAGGTACCACAAAATACACAAACAGCCTTACAGACGTTAACAGGAACCAAGTGAGACCATCTGGAAAGAGTTTATGAATTATAAGGTGGACTCATGGGCCCATCTGAGACGTTGGTCCACCGTATGATCTCATGGTCTCATGGCTGCTGTCTTATTTTCCAGGAAATTTGATTTTTTTTTGTTGTTGTTGTCTTGCCTGAATAATTTATAGATTTTCCCTACATCCCAGAAGATGACACACTGTCTAAAAACAGCCTCACTCACTGTACACTGAACTGTGTCCCCACAGCTGTTCTGGCTTTAAAGCCGGTTTCAGTCTGATTCTTGAAGAAATACATGTAGTTGGTGGCAGACTGCTGTGTTATTCAGAACATAGACAAACAATCCTCCATGTGTCCTGAGCTGAATATTGGATATTTGATGACTTTAGACTCAACTTGACAAGATAAAAAAGTACCTACAACTTGACTTGGACTTTAACACCCATGACTCGTGACACAAATCAATACATTTTCTCTCATTTCCTGAATCAACTAACATTAATGCTACTGATTCCCAGCAAGTCGACACTTAATTCCTTGAATGATCCACTTTGTGTGAACCAATCCAACAGAATCCAATCACGTTTCAGTAACTATAAAGAACTAACTTTATGTTACTCTGTGCTGGCTGGAAAAATTATGCCAAAGATAATTTCGTTTGAGTACAAAAGTCATGGAGTTTCAACAAAAAATAAATTGGTGTAGAAAACGCGGATCAAAAAAAGCACAACTTCCAACTTTGACATTTGAAGTTTAACAAAAAAAAAAAAAAAGGTCAGAGAAGGCTAATGTTAACATAGTTAGCAAGCTAATGCTCAGCTAATGTCAGTTCAACAACTAAGTAACTGTGATAAATGTGATATATTATTACTCTGTTTTGAATTGCATTTGGCAAAGAGTGAAGACTTGTTTAGGACTCGAAACTCAAAGTTAAGGACTTGGGGCTTGGTTTGGGACTTATCAGTTTTGACTTCGTACTTGACTTGACTGAAGACTTGACTGTCTTGTGTCTTGTCTCATGTGAAACCCAAAGTCAACATAGTTTAAACATAATGTTCTGTAATTGACATAAAGCCATTGTGTTTTATCATAACATTTTGCAAGTTAGGTTTATTTAGTTACGTATTACGTGTTACAATTTGTTTCACCCAGGAGACAGCTGTGCGTCACATACAGACACTAAAGAGTGCCCTGTGCATTGGTATGAGACCCTGAGTAGCCGTGATTAAGTGTTGTATTTGACGACCTGGGAATAAAAACAGGCTGTATGTTTGGACCTGATTCTGGAAGCATGTTTTCATTATGGCTCTGCACTGAAACAGTTCTCTAATTACACTTGAAAAATAACAAATGGACTATTTGAGTCTCCGAAATGAACCAATTAAGATGAAATATGGCAACTCTAAGAAGCAGACAAAAAAAATTCCTCTCTTTTTAAACAACCCAACTTATTACTCCCAATAAAGCACCGAGCTGAAATTCATTCATTACTGTAAACTAACAAGCCCTGAAAATATGTTGAACGTTCGGGCTTATACAAATAGCAGCAGATATGCGTTCAGACAGCAAGCAGCTTGCTAAGATGAATCATCACAGCTACATAAATTGTAAGCTGAATGTGTGTGTGTGTGTGTGTGTGTGTGTGTGTGTGTGTGTGTGTGTGTGTGTGTGTGTGTGTAGGGTGGGGGGGGGCTCCATGATATATACAAGATTCTGTTACAGAGAAAAATAAAGAGCAACAGACAAATCTTCCTGGGAGGGATAATAAATTATTCATTTAGTTATGTAGTCACACACTCACAAACACACACACTCACAAAAACAGACACACACAGAGGCAGGGGTTCAGAGACTATGCTCAAAGACACATTTATGGTCGAGGATAAACAGCATCCCAGATGAAGTAAGCTGAGTGCAGGATAGAGCCACATGTTACACTTGTTATTTATTCTCATTTTTATACATCAGAGACACATCAAAGATGCGATAAAATGTCACTTTTACATTCTTACAGTAAGCTGTTGAGCGAGGTATCTTATACACTGTGCTGTCCATCAAAGACAGTAACTACTGGAGAGTAAGACATTTGCTACAGTTTGCCTTTTTCTCACACAGTTCCTGGTGAATTACTGTGATCACCTTTAAGATAACGCAACTGTGCTTTTTACACAAGCATTGCATTGTTCACCTTGTGCCTAACAACACTGTAAATCAAGTGACTTATTGCTTTTATAAAATGGTTACTACCTATACCTGACAATGTGACATAAAATAAATACACAGCAACAAAAAATGCAATAATTTATTGATGGCAAAAAATCATTCTTCTGCCAAGCAATATAGTTCTTTGGTGACATTATGCAGAATGGTTGCTGAGCAACACATAGACACAGCAGAAAGTGCTGGCTGATTACAAATCTGTGGCAACATGGAGTCAAAGAAGTTCACCTCAATGGGCTCTAGTAAACCTAACATAATAGGTAACTTACCATAGATGGCTGGTGTAGTTGTTTTTGGTTTTACAGTCCACAACTTTAAAAATTTTGGTTTGCTCTCAAGCCTCTTATCAACCATGTTTCCATTTTAGCAAGCAGCTGTTTTCAGCAAAAGAGTTTTTGAAAAACACACTGTACACCACCTGTCCAGCATCAAAAAGCAGACAGAGTTAGCAAGTAGTTGGTGAAGACAGAAGAGCATTTGGCAGCTAAAACAGTGCTATAAGAAGACTGAATATTAAACTTATAGTCTTTGGGTGAGCAGAAACATGACTGAAACATGCTAACATTGCTTATTGGATGTGTTGGTTGCTGTTTGCTAACATGTTCACCATAACATCTTTATACACTGATGTCAATCGTGTATTACAGCTTGTTATTTGGCCTAAAGTAAATTAAAAAAAAAAAATAGTATATTGCTTCAACTCCTGGTGACTAATAAAACACAGATCAGTAACTAGGACACTGTGTTGAGTTCAGTTCAGTTCCATATACATTAGTTATTTCTGTATTTCCATTGTCAAAAGTTGAGGATAGTGTCAACAGAACCATTCCATTCCACCCCTCTGATGGGGTACCTTGCTGATCCAAAACTAAAATGTGGAGCTAAAAACACTGCAGTCTGTTAATTAGGGAGTGGACACTCTTGCTCAACATTCAGTGCAAAAAAACAAAAACCTGCTATTTAAGCAATATTATACAACAGTTAGTTCCAGCCCTGCAATCTGATTGGTCGAGAGACAGTAAAACCGTGATGATATTGGAGTACAACATCACGGTTATTTCACTGTGTATGTATCACTCCGCCTCACAGCTGATTACAATCAACAATCAAATCAAAACTGACGGTTAGTGTTAGTTAGGTCAGCAGTTGTGTTGTAGGCTAATTAATTCATCCACTGTCAAACAGCCAAAAACACGGCTTTATTTCCTAAAATAAGTTTTGAATTGAACTATGAATGGTCATCAGAGGAAGACGAGGGAGAGGAGAAGCTGAATCCATCTGCGCACACAACCAGGTTTGTCAGTATTTCATCAGCGGAGCTCAATAACTTGGAGAAAAGCAACATACTGTCAGATCAGAAGGCAGAGTCGGCTGTGCCTGTGAAGCGACAGTCCACCATGCAGTCACCTGAGACTTATTTCGCCGGCTGCACAATTAATGGAAACGTGCAGATAAATGTGTATAAAGAGTAAGTGCTTGGCGCACCATGTCTGCGTTACATGGCAACGGTGACAGCGGAGTCCTGAGGGGAACTATTTTTGTTGGCGGAAGACAAATAAAATGCTTAAATGATCTATTTTGTCCTCATTTTTCAACATTTCTTAATCAGCCTTGCTTATTTAACTGTTGAACTGTTGTATAAAAGCAATATCACACTCGAGCTCGTGATGTTGTACTGTGATATCGTCACGGCTGTAATTGTCTTCGGCACTCGGCCTGCGGCCTCGTACCTACGACCAAATCATAGCCGTGACGATATCACAGTACAACATCACTCCCTCTCGTGTGATATTGCTTAATTACACTCAAGGCCGTGATGTTGTACAGTATATCGTCATGGCTGTGATTCGGTCATAGGTACGAGGCCGGGTGTCGAATACAATTACAGCTGTGACGATATACAGTGCATCGTCACGACCTTGAGTGTGATACTGCTTTTATACAACAGTTCAGCAACAGCTTAAACAGCAATGCTGAGTAAGGAAATGTTAACAAAAGGTAATGAAATAAATTATTTAAGTATGTTATGTAGCTCCACGAAAAAAAACAGTTCCCCCAGTCTGTTGCCAAGCAACACAGCACACACGCCAGGAACTCTCAAGCTACTTTGTATTTACATTGATCTGCAAAATGTGTAACTTCATCCAGTTTGGCTGATGAAACGTTGGCAAACCTGGATGATGGCACGGCCGGATTCAGCTTCCACTCTCCCTCATCCTCATCAGTACCTCATCAGGTGATCATTGATAATTCAGTTCAAACGATATCACAGCTTTGCTTTGCTTTTATGGCCTACAACAGCTCTACAAACGTCACTTAGCTATAATTGGCCGCAATAAATGACAACAGATTATGATTTCTTTGTTTATTTATGTGGCTCCACCAGCGCAAACTAATAGATCGGGACTTGACTGTTTCAAGTACACAAACAACAACAAACAATACAATACTTTCAATTCAGTTCAATACTTTAAACAGAGCTAATAGCTTATAATAACTAGCTTTCTTTACACGTTACAAGTCCATGACCCTCTACTCTACTACTACTACTCATGAATATTTATCTGTACGTTTCCGTTTATTGTGCATCCGGAGAAAAAGGTGTCTGTTGAGAGTCGCTTTGGTGGCATGTTTGAATCCGGCAAGTTGACAGGTTGATCTGAGAGTACGCTGCTCCATCACTTCCTGCTCTCAATGGATGGTCTCCATTAACTTTTTAGCAAGCTTTCAGACCTGCAAAATGGACATGATTTAGGCTATAATTTTTGTTCGTGACATATTATAGGCTAAATCATCATACTGTGTGTATGTGTGTGTCTGTAGGCTTAAGTACCTCACCTGTGCCCACTAACTGCCATGATCTCTCTCGCCTCAAGTCCAGCATCAGACAGCTTCTGTATGGCCGTGGATCTCAGGCTGTGGTTGGTGTAAGACGTGTGCGTCCCTGCCTCTTTACATATCCTGGGCAACATTTGGGCCAGCTGATTTATTCCCAGGGGAACGGTGGTATACCAGTAGGTGTCGGTCACAGCTACTTCCCTTCTGGGCTGCAGATAGAGGGCTTTTGAACCCAGTGGAATATTTCCCAAGTATTTTTGGAGAGATGCTATTGGGCAGAGGGGATTCCCCTGTAATTCAAACATTGCGCCCCTCCGATTTTCCCTGTCTCTCTCCAGTGGATCTTTATGATTTTTTGTTTCTTCATTGAATGTCATTGTGAAATACTTAACTTCGTACTCGTCAAGTTTTACGATGAATGAGTCAGGTTTGAGATCTCGATTCCCCTCTTTGCCCCTGTGACCAAAATGCAGCTGAATATCATATCAGACCTTATTCAGTAAACCTTTGAGGTTGTCTGGATTCAGTGCTGCGGAATATTTTATGATGCGCTGGTCATCAGGTGAAACTGGGGGGTAGTGTGTTGTTCTGTCCCTCCCTGCCCTCCTGATCTCTTTTGCCACACCTCTGAAGACATTGTTAGCTGTTGTGAATTCAGCATCCTGCATTAAATTCCACAAATGGCTAACCGGAGGCTCGTTGATTTAACGGTTTAGACCAGCGTAGAGCTCCTCCTTAGTGGTCCAGATGGATCCAAAAAACTCCCTGAACACTGTATTCAGCTCGGTCTTCTCAATGGACTTCAGATCAATATTTATTGTTTTCAGACTTAGCCAAGTCAATGTCAATATGACAACTCTGACCATTTCATTTGCTTTTATGGGCTCTCTTGCTTGACATTTGCTTTAGTGTTGATTGGATCTTCAAGTGCTTAAAAATGTTTATGAATTTCAGTGAATTATGTGTACAGCAAATATTCTAGTTTCTTACTTGGAGTAAAAAGTGGAGGAGCTCCTGTGTACTCCAGCAGCACCACACTCTTACCCTGTTCTAAACACTCAGTCTGTTCTTTTTCTTCTGAAAATGTGGAGCAACCCTGTTCTGACGATTAGTGAGGTGAAGACATTCCTCTTCATCACTGGTGACGAGCAAATACAGCAAGAGCTGGATGGTGTGCTAATGATGCTATAACCACCAGAAAATTGTCTGAGGTGGAAATGCAAAACAGATCTACAGTTTGGGAACATGTCTGAATGGGTTATATAAGCTTCTAAGGGTACAATACTGAAAGTGTTTGGTGGAAACACGGCTAATGTAAAATAAGTACTAGCACTCACTTGTGGCTGGAAATCAGGTAGGTGCTGATAGAATGCTCCAGGGATGAAACTTTTCAGAAGGCTGAGGCAAAAGTTAGCATCGACCTGGTCCCCTCATCAAAAAGTCCATGAAATTTTTGAAGAAAATATACTCTGCGGCAAACACAAGTTTATGATACTAACACGTTTTGTTCATCACTTTCCTGATTTTTGAGTTGAAAATGCTATCAGCAGAAGTAAAAAGCTAGTGTTAAGCTATAAACAAACTATACTATGCTTTCATGTCTTAATGTTGCCCCCACAGCGTGGCTGTAAAGCCATGTTAGGCATGATGATGTTCTGTAGTCTCATGTAGTCAAGACAACTGCCTTTTTAAAGACACATGAAAGCTTAAAAATTCACAAGTGGGGTATCTATTTTATGTTGTAGAAGATGTGAAAGTCTCTTAAGCTTATTAATCAGACCTTATGTCAGGCATCTACTATAACTAAAAACCTGTTCAAACAACACATTCTCACTTTAACCTCTTCTTTCAAGATACACTTCCGTTTTCACAGCAAATATAACATGTACATACAGTCTCTTTATGAATCTTTATCTTTATGAACACTACGTCGGTACGACATTGCGAATTGGCATTTGTTTTCCTTTAACAACAAAAACAAGTGGTTGGGTGGCGGAAAAAAGAACAGGGTTTGGCTTTAGTATCTCATTGAACAACCTCCTCTCAGGTGAAAGTCGGTGGTTGCTGGACCCATCCACCACCCCTTGTGCCCTCCCCACTCTGACTTTCGCCGCCTTAACTTTCACACATGTCCTGCTGCGTTTCCCCCTGATCCCGCCAGGTGCCATTAAACTTTAATGGCAACCAGCCACGTATCATGCCAACGATAAAGGATGCCTTTTTGTTGTTGGTTTCTGACACCTCAAGTAACTGCCCAAACACCAGATTTCGACAACCGGGCTCTTTAAAAAAAAAAAACAAAAAAAAAACACTGATTTTGAGACAAGGGAACCGGGAGAGGTAAAATGCTAACTCAGTGACTCATGGCTCATTTCTGGGGCACACTATTCTGATGTTGGTCAATGGGGTATATATAAATTTTAAATCAGTTACCTCAAGGTTTATATGTGGGCACCCTTCCCTGAAGTTTCATTGATCAGTCCACTTCATCTTCAGAGGGACCAATAGTGGACTCAGACGTGCCAGACTCATGGTCTTTAATTAGTTCCACTATCTTTCACTTTATTATTTTAGGTTTATAGTTCATTTGTCATAACCAGAGGCACATAACCTTACCACAGTTGCCATGTGCAAATGTTGTATATACTGA
This sequence comes from Epinephelus fuscoguttatus, assembly GCF_011397635.1. Taxonomy (NCBI): domain Eukaryota; kingdom Metazoa; phylum Chordata; class Actinopteri; order Perciformes; family Serranidae; genus Epinephelus; species Epinephelus fuscoguttatus. The sequence goes on along the minus strand of NC_064765.1, from coordinate 33,238,853 downwards.
GAATTAAAATGGCTGGCATTAAAAAACATTTTTCTCCAGAACAGACTGATATTGATGTTCTTGTCTGGCAGTCCGGCTCTCCCAGAGCTCTGTCAGCTTTATGATGAAGGCAAACTGCAGGGAGTTAATCCACAGCACCAGGTTTGGTGTCAGATTGATTACTAGGATTTCTGGTAAAATGGTGAATCTCAATGTCTCAAGTTGATGAGCATCATCCAGTCCCGGTCTCTGTTTTGTTGGCAAAATGTTGCTATGTCTGTTTTATTTCCACCATGGATACTGTGAAAAACTATTATTGTAAGCATTCTGAAATATAATGTAATTAGCCAGGGTTAAATTTGGTTAATTTGCAAGTAGGCACATATTAAATTAAGCTTATTTAGTGGTGAAATTTTCACTTGCACATGTTTATATAACCCAGTTTGCCAAAATGGCCATTCATTAGTTCATCTGCTATTTCAACAGCTGGTTTCCCAGTGGAGATCATCAAATTATCTTCTGCCGTATCTCTCCTCTTTATTGCATTTCTCCCATTCTCTCTTTACTCTCACAGTGCAGCCCCCTTTCTGTGTGAAGGTTATGTCAATGACACACGGTTTTCCCACATATAGATGGTAATCCCATGGAAATAACATGTAAATTACAGTGTTTTTTGCTGTGAGACTGGAGTATTCAAATTTGTGATCCATTAAAACTATAAATGCAAGAGAGTATATTGAAATTGGCCTCACGATGACCTTCACTAAGTAGTTCTTCACCTTGTTTTAATGGCTTTCCTTTCACAGGACCGAGCAAAGGTTAAACATAATCACAGATGTGATTACGGTAAACTTGACCTCATAAATGATTCAAAGTGATGCTGTCACTCGATTGCTGTGTGGTGGGTGATCATTAAACTGTGTCAATGTCAAACACATCCACAGCATGTGAACGGACTCTGCCTGATAGGCAAACACACGGTCTGCAGGTAGATAGGCAATGAGAGCCTTTCCAGCTTGGTGTCGGTGAGCTCTATTTAAAATTCAGTAGAAGGATTTCATGGGTTTATGGTTTGTGACGAATCCTCCGACCTCTGGGCACGTAAAACCTTTTCAAAGCCATTGGATGAACTCCAAAATGCACAGTGGTCAAGTGAAAACCAAAGCTGTTCTGCTTAGACACTAGACAGGTTTTGATTGAACAGTGATGATGTGTATGTACTGCTAAACATTGTAAAAATACTGTTAATTATTGCCAGTTATAAGTGTCAGTGCAAGACATAGTGTGCCCAAAATGGAAAGTAAGTGTTAAGTTTTGAGGAGGCCTGTCATCAGGGGGATCAAAGCTGAGGGGGGGCCCATGAAAAGATCTATGGTTGACCCTTATGCCTGGTTCACACTACACAACATTTTTGTCTGTTCCAACAGTCACTATGTCAGATTAGGCGACTGTGGAGTCATAAAATTGTGCCGTGACTTGGCAGATAGACATGACAAATTACACGATGGTCCACACCAGTTATCTTAGGTCGTCTTTCATGACGTGTGTGATGTCATCGTGTTATACTTGTTCTATATTTATGATCTTTCATGACGTGTGTGATGTCATCGTGTTATACTTGTTCTATTTTTATGATTATTATTTTTTATTTCTGTTACTGTGTCTGTCCATGTGTCAGCCGAAATGTTGTTGTAGTAATGTAAAAAAGCACCAGCAGATGGCAGGAGCTACATTTGAAGTACCATACGTAAACATGCAAGTCACTGAATCCTCCACAACAAGTTCCTGTAAATGTTTCGCAATAAAAGCCTGTTTAGAAAACCAAAGTTATAAAGGGCTTTTAATTTTATACAGATACAGGAAGTGTTGAGTTTGAAATGACGGCGCGACGCTTTAACTTTTTCAAGGCAAACCGGAGCGGATAAAAAGTAAAAATATAAAGATACAGAGGGATTAATAAATAACGGCCCATCTATAATATAGTCTGTTTCAAATGAAGCTGGGAGCCTCTGCAGTTGTGGTGAGTAAAAGCCCCGCCAATATTTTCTAATCTTATTCTTTGGTAGCTTGATGCTAATGACAGTACTCACCGGGTTGCTAACGTGCCTCTGCTGTTTCACGCCATCATTTTCCCTTTTTTATTCTGTGTGGTAACATCCTTAGAGGAAATATCAAAAAGGCTGAGGTGTTGTTGACGGCTGTGACAGGAGCAGTTGTAAACAACAAAAAGAAAATCACACATGCTAGACTTTCTGTCAGAATGTCGTGAGGCGTCCCAGACGTGGTGTCGGAGGATCTCAACTGCATTGAGGATGGATTGTGATCTGATCACCTCCAGAGGTGATCAGGAATGCACTCTGACCACATTGAACACAAGTGTAAATGCAGTTGCGTTTTCAATCCAATACAACTATGTGGCTGGAAATTTGTAATTGCGCTCAACTGTTACAAGCCAGTAAAGTAGCCGCAATAAGCCAGTTAGCGAGTTAAACTACCAGCAAGAAAGCTTATAGATTCTCTTGACACTTGTTGATGGAATTAAGACAGGACAAAATATGGTCAGATTTTATATATATATAAATGTATATATATATATACATACATACATATATATATATATATATATTATTAGGGCCGTAACAGTACATGTATTTGTGTCGAACCGTTCGGTACGCGACTTTCGGTTTGGCACGACCCTGTACCAAATTATTGGGTGCAGGATATTATTTTATTTTATTTTAATTCCATTTTTGCGAGCCGAACCATTTAAAATATCTAGTTCCCCGACAGACATAATTGAGTGACGGACCAAGTCCGACCGTAAATCTCCGCTTTCACTTTGTGCAGCGCATTCTCGCATTTTGACAACATGGCAAGTGAGCCTGACGAACCTGAAGACCCACCCGTAAACCTTAAGTCCTCCGTTCGGGAACACTTTGGTTTCAGGGTAAAATACGAAGATGGAAATAAACAAGTTGACAAGTCAAAAGCAGTGTGCCGACACTGCAGAACAGCGGTCTGGTATGTACTTGGAAACACGTCTAACATGCTAACGCATCTAAAGCGACACCACCCGAGTTTGAACGTTAACCGGCACGACTAGAAAAAGCAATCTGGTGCAAACTACTATATCATCATTGTTTAAAAAGAAAGAGCGTTTCCCTGACCATCACGCTAAAGAAATAACCAACGCCATTGGAGTTGAGTAAAATTGTTTAAGCTGCACTTTAGATATAAGCATGTTTTGTTTACTGCACTTTAACAAAGTGGGAAAGCTCAGTAAGTTCCTAGTAAAACTGAATCTGAGCAGGCTTTAAAGCTGACCAGCTGCACTATACTTTTTATTTTAATTGAGTAGAACTGTTTAAGCAGAAATTTATATTTATATTTTTCATTCAAAAAATGTGTTAAAAAAACAGCAGGATTTTATTTATATTTGTTTCATTCAACCCCTAACCCTAACCACATATATATATATATGTATCTAGAGTGGGGGACACTTTATGTCAACTTCACTCTAACTACATTGCACTAATACAATTTTGGCTGTATTCGGCGTCTGACTTCCGGCAGACGGCGATACAGCCTCTGGGGGCAGACCCCCGATTTTTTGGCATTCCGCTTTGATTTGGGCGGAGGAGGCGAATTTAAGTAAATATGCTGAAACATTGCGATGGATTCAGAGTTTGCAGTGACGCCCATTATGTTCTGCCTCGTTAATTCACCACACGGACCGTTTAACCTGGCAATAACTGCAGCCGGCTCCAACGTGATTGGTCAATATCACGTGGACTACAAACAGCCTACAACCAGAAACCAGGGCTCTTCCACTCTTCTTCCAGAGGCAAGATCTCCAGGGTTTGCCTACATTCTCTACATTCACTGAATGTAGAGTCTGTATATAGAGAATATAAGAAGCCTAACTAGAAAGAGCAGCACTGGAGTTTGACTGATTTGTAACATAAAACTGCATCATTTGGTGTTTCTAGCAGTTTGAATCACCTGGTCCATTTGTTTTGGAGAAGAAGAGACCTCCGTGCATAATTTGGCTCCCAGTAAAAAACCCCTGAACAATAAACACTAAACAAATATTAGCTGGAAAAACGTCTAGTCGGTTACAATCTGCAATTCACCCAAAGACCCAACCACTTCTCTTTTAATTTAACAACTACGCTAAGACCCCTTTACAATTAAAATGTCAAAATGTCAGTAATAAAATTAGGACTACTTCTGATCTATTTAAAAGGCATTGTTAGATGTGTTACAGGTTAATTTGACTGAGGAATGGATTCAGAATAATTGAAGGCCATTGCACACCAAGTCCATATTTCTCGTACAGAACTGTTGCATGCGGATTTTCTTTTTTTTGTTGTTGTTGTTTTTTGCATAAGTCAAAGGCCTTAAGAGAGCCGTTTGCCCAAGAAGCAGTGAATGAAATGTGGCAGAAACTGCGGGACACATACATCTGCAACAAGAGGAACAAACAGGGTACACAGTATTATTTCAAAGCATCTTCCTATTTTGTCTTGTATTGCAAATGTTTGCAATAAATAGAACAATACTATGGGGTGCCGTTTGTAAAGTGTCTCACGCTGAAAATAACATCAACATTTTGCCACATTTAGCTTCAAACAATGTTTAAAAAAGTATTGTGATTTTTTTAACGTCACCTTTTACCACATTTACAGCAATATTTGTTAACTTAGAAATATATTAAATAGTTAAATCTAAATATTAAATGTGGCACCTAAATGTTAAATGTTAAATCTAAATGCTAAATCTAAATATTAAATCTAAATCTAAATGTTAAATCTAAATGCTAAATATAAATATAAATATAAATATAAATGTTAAATCTAAATATTAATATAAATGTTAAATCTAAATGTTTTGGGTGAAACTAAATATTTAGCTAATATGCAAATTCACACTGCCGGTCACCGGAAGTACCAAAATAAAAGCTCGAGATGGTCAGACTGTTTATAGAATCAAATAACGAATTAAAACCAACTTATCGGGGGAAATGGACACTTACATACATACACTTACAAACATACATTAGCGTGATAATAACTACCTAAAATAACAAGAAACGTGTTTGGAGAAATTTTATTTGACGTGTACTTTGAGTTGTTAGTGTCCCTTCGGAGGGATTAACAACCTAAGCTAAGCTAACAACCGTCAGTTCTTAGCCCGTTAGCAGTGTCTGTAATGACTCATTAACTCTTAAAGCGGTCCGTGAAAAAATATTTTTTCCAGCGGATGTCTTAGTTACAACATGATTGAGCTAGGAAAGCAGTTTTGTGTTGCGATGTGTGGTATTTATTCAGTTTTGGGAAATCACGATGTCTAGAAAGCACCAGTGGCGCAGCAGCAAAGCTATCAGGGCGTCATCTGTTAAATGTCTCCGTTGTCGGATCGACATTAAACTACTCCAGTTAGCCCAATCATGTTGTAACTAAGACATCCGCTGGAAAATATATTTTCTTCACGGACCGTTTAGAGTTAGTGAGTCATTACAGACACCGCTAACGGGGCTAACAGCTAACAGTTAGCCCCGCTAATCTACGATAACCATGTTATTAATTTCAGAACGTGATAGTAATGTTTCTTAAGTCATAGTGTTTATAGGCTTTACAAACACCAGATTAGTCTAAACGGTGATACAGTGACGTGAAAAACGTGAGATGTGCATATATATATGTTGCTAAACTCCGCTGGTTTTCTACCCGGAAGTATTTGTAAACAACAAGGTGATTCCCTCAGAAGGGACACTAACAGCTCAAAGTACACATCAAATAAAATTTCTCCAAACACGTTTCTTGTTATTTTAGGTAGTTATTATCACGCTAATGTATGTTCAAGTGTCCATTTCCCCCGATAAGTTGGTTTTAATTCGTTATTTGATTCTATAAACAGTCTGACCATCTCGAGCTTTTATTTTGGTACTTCCGGTGACCGGCAGTGTGAATTTGCATGTTGGCTAAATATTTAGTTTCACCCAAAACATTTAGATTTAACATTTATATTTATATTTAGATTTAATATTTAGATTTAACATTTAGATTTAGATTTAGATTTAGCATTTAGATTTAACATTTAGATTTAGATTTAGATTTAATATTTAGATTTAGATTTAGCATTTAGATTTAGATTTAATATTTAGATTTAACATTTAGATTTAGATTTAGCATTTAGATTTAACATTTAACATTTAGGTGCCACATTTAATATTTAGATTTAGATTTAGCATTTAGATTTAACATTTAACATTTAACATTTAGGTGCCACATTTAATATTTAGATTTAACTATTTAATATATTTCTAAGTTAACAAATATTGCTGTAAATGTGGTAAAAGGTGACGTTAAAAAAATCACAATACTTTTTTAAACATTGTTTGAAGCTAAATGTGGCAAAATGTTGATGTTATTTTCAGCGTGAGACACTTTACAAACGGCACCCCATACAATACAACGCATCAGAGTTGGTGTGCAAGGATTCTGTGCATAATGTTTTTTTGGATGAGGATTGAAAAAACACATACAAAAAACCTGACTTGGTTGCAAAGGCTTTAACTCTAACTGGGCTACAGTACAGGTAATGTCACTACCTCACCAATAATGTAATTCAGCTCCAATTAATGGCCTTTCTGGTCTTTTCAGTGATGCATATGAAATAGCCTTAACCTTGCCACTGGAAGAAAATAGGCACTCCCCCACAACATTAAGCTACCTACAGCTTTCTTAAAGTGCCATAAATCATGTCATTTTGTAGTAATTCTACTGCATTTGGGAAGAGGCCATTTCAAAGGTGTGAATCACTTCCTTTCCACTAAAGGAAGTGATTTACATGGGGGTGTTCTTCATGTCATAAGGGCTTCACAAAGGGTACATTTAGAGAGAATTCACTAAATAGCAAAAAAAAACAAAAAAACTGTACAGGTGTTCTTCTTTTTGTTAATGCCTCCAGCAGGACCTATCCATGTACATTGTGCAACTGTGGCATGATTCTTCAGCAGGGGGCATTATTACAGCTGAATATTGAGCTCTGACATCAGCAAAAAAGGAGAGAAAACCAGGCTACTCTTTTACATGCAAAAGTTAAAGAGGCCTTTGTCACTGTGGTTGCCTCTCATGATGTAGCAAATCTGCCTGATGAAGCTGCCAACGCTGCTTCATCAGGTCTACCTCAGGATGTGCGCGCCCTCATGTACTTCTCACATATATTTTTAGGTTATTAGAACGGTAATTAATTCAGACCAGTAGACAGGAGGAAGGATTATGCAGAGAAGGTGACAGAGAGGGGGGAAGGCATGATAATTACACTGAGATTTTAGTGTGTGTGTGTGTGTGTGTGTGTGTGTGAGTGTAAGAAAGAGAGAGCAGATTGGATATGAATTAAAACACACAGTACAACCTTGGGTCCCGCTCCTCTCATATTTTAGTGGAGGTTATCCACAGGTGCAATTACTCTACAGACTTATGTAACTGTATCTTTGTCAAAATCCGGCGCTGACATTAACACTGAATTAAAATGGACCCTTACAGGCAGAGCCAGTGTACCATATGAAATAATAACATAATTCACTACATGTAAGCCTCATCATTTTCTGTTTTAATAGATTTGCTGAATATTTTGAAAGGGGCAGATTAGTTTAAACAGCAGACACTTCAAATAACAATATTCTAGGATTTCTAAAACTGACTTATGCAGCAGCTTGTGAGGGCATCATCTTGAGGCAAAAGATTAACATACTGCTCTATGTATGCAAAACATGTATGCAACTTGGCTCTTGGTGAGGGTTTGGTGACTGTCAAGTCTATCTGTATTTTTTTTCTTGGCTCTCTGTGACAATTTAAAAGAGATTATGTAATTCCAGTGATATATCCTCATGTGTCCAAAACTTTTGGTTGGTATGCATTTTTAATTGCTCCTAGCTATTTGGGATTAGTGAGACCTGCTAAGAATAAAAAAATAAACATTGTCAACAATAATTAAGTCCCAATGACCTCAAACAGGACAACAATAAAGTCCCAATGTCTTCAAACGAGTACTTCCTAATTAACAGCGTTTTAGCTTGTTACTGGTGCTAAAATCGGTCAACTTTGTTGCCATATCAAACGACAATAATCATAAGTAAACAAGTTTCAACTATAAAATGTGATCAGATTTTGAACCTTGTCCACTTTTGTGTCAGGATCAGCTCAAGACTGTACTTCCGGCAATGACTTCGGTGGGGTAGGATGTGCCACGAGTTGCTCTCCAGTTTGATACTACTTAATACATACAAAACCGTATTTAAGAGCCTAAAACCACACTCATTACTACTATTAAGAGTAGCACTACTGTATATATGACACCATGCCGAGGGGTAAAAAAGGCACCGGCGAGCAGCAACAACAATTTGAGGACGGAGAAGACAACGCCGTCGCTGCATGCCAACAAGATGCCGATGTTCCAGTCCAGCTAAATGAAGGAGAAAGCTCTACTCCTCCATGGGCTCGGAAATTGATCCTGGATGTAACTTCAGTTCAAAAGTTTATCAAGGACCATTTGCCAGTTATACAAGCTACAACTACCAGAACTGAGTTGGAACTAGCTTCCCTCGCTACTTGTATCAACAACGCTGAGCAGCGCATATCAGATGCGGAGGACAAATTAGCTCCGTTGTTGGCACAACAGAAAACACTCGAGACTTTGATAATGGAGCTGACCCAGAGGATCGAATTCATGGATAATTACTCGAGGAGAAATAGTCTTCAATTTGCACTTATTCCCAAAAAATCTGAGGGATCTAACATAAAAGCCTTCATGTCCAACCTGATTAAGGAGATCCTCCCTGCCGACCAGCCTGCTGTGGAACTGGAATGCGTCCATCGTCTGGGTTCACAGCGTGAAAACGCCAAGAAACCACACGATTCTGGTCAAGTTTCTCCGGTATGAAGATAAAGAAAGGATCCTCAGAGTTTTGCAGCAGAGGAAAGAGCTGTCTTTCAAATCTTCAAAGTTCCTGATATTCCCAGACTACTCTGTGGACGTGTCACGGAAAAGGATGGAATTCAATGCCATAAAAGCCGCGCCGCATCGTCTGAATGTTCCCTTCAAGTTGCTGTTCCCAGCCCGACTTGTTGTCAATACAGGAGCCAAAACGCACAGCTACGACAACCCGGTTAAGGCCAGGGCTGACCTCCTACGACTGCTGCCTGACATTCGCTTCTGATGAGACTCTTCGACCAGTGAGTTTTATCCACGGTCTGTATTTAGTAGAGGGTTTTTTTTCTCTTTCCCGGTATAAGGATCCTATTTTTCTGTTTTGGTACATAAGCAAATAGAGAGGGAGATATTCACACTACTCCCGATAAAACTGTTATTGTACTGGACTACGGTGTTTATTTATTTATTATCCTAAAGTTATTGTTCTTAAGTTTGTGGGGGTACGCACTTTCACGCGCTGTGGTGTGCGCGCATATACAATGGTCCTTTTTGGAGTGTGAATAAGTTTTTGCCTTGTTTTTTTTTTGGGCATGCACATGCCCGCACACAAATATAATATACTTACTATGCTCTGTGGAAATGCACTCTATCTGTAAATAAGGGTTTTGCAAAACAATCTCAGTGCTGTTTGGTTTCTTTTTCTCTCCTTTTTTACATAGTGGAGATGCTCTCAGGTAGCCTGGTTACACAGTAGCATTGGCAGTTTATGTTTTATTTTAATCACTTTTTTATGGAGCCCCTTGGCCCCATCGGACACAGCCTTTTGCTATGTGTCAGTTTTTGTTTTGTTTTGTTTTTGTTTTCTTCCATTTTTGTTTAGTTTTATTATTTTTGTTTATGGGACAGAGGCTTTACAGCCTATCTTAGAAATGGTTGGAGAACTGGTTACCAGGTACATGGACCATTTATTATTATTATTATTATTATTATTATTATTTATTTATTTTTTTTGGCCCTTTTTTTGAAACAAAATGGGAACTCAGAGGAATAGCCAGATAATGAATAGTGTAATAGTATGTAGCTGGAATGTGGCTGGACTGAATAGTCCTGTGAAGCGTACTAGAATTTTTAGCCACTTAGCTAAACTTAAATCACAAATAGCTCTGCTGCAAGAAGCGCATCTTACTCAGTCTGAGGCCCTCAAACTAAAGCAAAAATGGGTGGGACAGGTCTTCCATTCAGGTTTTAACAGCAAGAGCAGGGGAGTAACTATTCTGGTTCATAAAAAGATACCTTTTGTTCTTCGTGATTCCTTAGCGGATCCTGAGGGTAGATATATTATAATTGAAGGTCTATTGTACAATGAACCTATCGTACTCATTAATGTATATGGCCCACATACTCATTCTGTCCCCTTTTTCAATGGGTTCAATACAATTCTATCACAGTATGCTGGCAAACCTATAATAATGGTGGATGATTACAATGCTGTTCCCAATCCAACTCTAGATAGGAGTAGTAAACCCTTGCCTTCTGATCAAACAGTTTCAGCCTCTCTTACTAATTTATGTAAGAATGCAGGCCTATTTGATGTATGGAGATTGCTAAATCCTGATTCTAGAGACTATACTTTTTACTCAAACCCTCATAAATCATATTCGAGGATAGATGCTTTTTGGGTTACACAAGATGTTCTTTCAAATGTCTGGAATGCTGATATTAAAATATGATTTATAGTGATCATTGCCCTTTGACACTGACTTTTCCCCCCTCCACATATTATATTAGGCCCTCTATGTGGAAACTTAATAACTCCTTGCTCCTAAACGAAAGTTTGGTGGAATTAATTAAGACAGAAACACAATTCTTTGACACTAATAATGAATCTGTAGAGTCCTTTGCTACAGTTTGGGAGGCATACAAAGCTACGTGTAGGGGATGGCTTATAAATTTTGCATCTAACCAAAAGAAATTAAATACAAAAAAATTAACTGATTCCACTAAAAAATTATCAGATTTGGAAGTATCACATAAGGCAAACCTGAAGGATGAAAAGCTGTATACAGAGCTACAAAAGGACAGATTTTAAGTTAAAAATTTAATGAACAAGAAAACCAAATTTGATCTGTACCGTTTGAAATAAAAATATTTTGAAAATGGGGACAAGGCGGGGAAATTATTGGCTTATTGACTTCAGAAGGCCAGGTCCTCACGTCTTATTCCTGCTATTAAATCAGACAAGGGTGAAATATTAAAAATTCCTCTAGATATTAATAAAAGATTTAGGGAATACTATGAAACTCTTTACTCCTCAGAGGTCAATCCCTCCCCAGAAGACCTGGATAGGTTCTTTAGCAAAATAGAGATGGACCTTGAAAGACCAATATCTCAAACTGAAATAATAAATGCCATTAACAATATGGCCAGTGGCCGTGCCCCAGGTGAAGATGGCTATAGTATTAATTTCTTTATAATGTTCTCTCCAATACTAGTTGATAAATTGCAAAAGGTCTTTAATGAAGCAAAAGGAAAAGGTTACTTACCAGGCTCCTCGTAAGTTTCCCTTATTACAGTCTTGCCTAAGCCTAATAAGGATCCTCTACAGTGGGCAGGATATTGCCCTATTTCTCTCCTTAACTCTGAGAGAAAGATTTATGCAAAAATTTTGGCAAGAAGAATAGAGGGAATTATACCTAAACTTATTCATATTGACCAAATTGGGTTTGTAAAATCAAGGCAAATTGCGGACAATATGTGTAAGCTATTTCATATAATGCATTATGCCAATTCCTCGGGCGTTCCAGCTATAGCGGTGTCTCTGGACGCCGAAAAAGCTTTTGACCGTATTGAATGGCCGTATCTTTTCAAAACACTCAATAAATTTGGATTTGGTCCTAATTTCATAAAGTACATTTCTTTGATTTATTCACAACCAAAAGCCAAAATTATTACTAATAGCATAGTTTCCAATTTATTTCAGCTTAAACGTGGGACCCCTCAAGGCTGTAATTTGAGCCCCTTGCTCTTCATTTTATCACTAGTAGATACAGATATAGAACCTCTGGCTATTTCAATCAGGAACAATCACAATATTAAAGGTATTGCAGCCCCTATAACAGAGATGAAATTGTCTTTTTGTGAATGATATATCTGACAGTATCTGACCCATCCACTTCCCTTAAATACATTTTGGAGACGGTGGAAGAGTTTGGTGCCATCTCAGGCTATAAGGTCAGTTGGGATAAATCCGAGGCATTACCTTTAAATGCCCACTGTTTTAAATCACATATTTCTGGTTTGCCGTTTAAGTGGTCTCCTGAGGGAATGCGTTATCTCAGTGTAACTCTGAAATCTAACCTGCAAGACATTGCTCCGTTTAATCTGAAAAACCTGATTTATAACATCAAGGTGGATACTGAGAGGTGGAAATCGCTCCCGTTGACCATCTGGAGTCGAATAGATACTATTAAAATGAACGTCCTACCGAGGATAAGTTTCCTCATGGCCGCTATCCCATTTCCTTTAGATAGTAAGTTTTTCAAAGAAATAGAAGTTATATTTAGAAACTTCATTTGGAACAACAAACCCCCTCAAGTCAGTGTTAAAAATTTATATGTGGACAGGGGAAAGGGGGGCCTTGGCCTCCCAAATATATATAAATATTACATAGCATTTAATGCTAGATATCCCTTGAAATGGGGTTACGGGGCTGATTCTAGAGACACTGGATGGGAAAGCATTGAACAGGAGGCTTTAGATATGCAAAAAGATAAGCTTTCATTACAAGGGATGTGTTACGCTCCAGTAAGTAGGTGAAAAAATTTCAAGATATGATCAATTTTAAAGTTAACAACTCTCCCAATGTTCCCTTATGTAACAACTACAGGTTTACATTGAATGGAAAACCTCTTCAAAATAAGGCTTGGGAAACCAAAGGTATAAGAATTATTGGGGATTTGATAAACCTTAGAGACAGAAAACTGAAATCTTTTGCCCAACTTTTAGATTCACATAAAATTGACAGTAAGGATTATCTAATATACATGCAAATAAGATCACACCTGACTAAATATTTTGGTGAAGTGGTTAATATACCCACAATGACAGAGACAGAAATCATGCTGGAATCAATGGTCAAACAGAAATATAAGATTGTTCATCTTCATTTCATCAGGAAATAACTGGAATGTAGTTCAAAGAAACTGCGAGACTGATTTAGGGAGAACATTAGAAATGGAAAGATGGAGTCAAATCTGGAAACACTACATAAAATATCAAAATCAGTAAAGAATAAAATGATAAATTATAATATTCTACATAGAACATATTTTACCCCTGTTCGACTACACAGTATGAATGCTTCTGTCTCTGATTGTTGTTGGCATTATCAACAAGACAAAGGTACATTTTATCATATGGTTTGGGCTTGCCCAAAAGTAAAATCTTTTTGGGAAAATGTAACACAATCCCTTGGTGAAATTATTGGCTTCCCTGTTGGTTGCGACCCGGTAATATGTCTGTTAAATTACATGGATAAGTGGTCATGGCCTAAACATAACAAACAAATAATAGCAACTGGTTGTATGACAGCTAAAAGATTGATTGCAACTAACTGGAAGGATGCAGATCAGCTGGGAAAAGGACTATGGCTTCAAACATTTTTAGAGACAATTTCCATGGAGGGAGCCGCCTCTTGCCTCACAGAACTGTATAATGAGGATCAGTCCTTATGGAATGAAATAATGGACAGGATTCGAATGATACCCATTTTCCCCAGGATCTGAAAATACTCTTTTCCCATCTATAGAAGGTTTACCTATTGTGCTGAAATGAATTACCTGTACTGGTTGTACCTGTTTTTCCGGTGTATCCCACCTTCCCCTGTATTATTGAGATAATACTGTCTCTGTAAGTCCTCCACTTTTTTTTTTTTTTTTTAATTATTATTATTATTTTCCCTCTCTTTCCTTTTCCTTTCTTTTTCTTTTTATAAAAATGGAAAAACTGTATTGGTATCCATATTATCAACTTTGAAATATTATGTATTGTTATATTATATGTTAAAATTTTGGCTGCCAATAAAAGTCTAAATGAAAAAAAAAAAAAGGATCAGCTCTAGACTGACTTGGCAGAGATGGCTGCCATTTTGTTTTCACATGGATTGGTGTATTGTGCTCTTATACCCAACAAATACATTTTTTCTAAATATGGTTTCTGTCATGTTAGGTATAATTCTCATCACGTTGTTGTATGTGAAAGTGTTCTTTTTTCTGATAACTGTGGTTTTAATTAGGTATTTGATGCTATAAAAATGGAGATTGTTGTAACGTTTAAGCAATATCACACGAGAGGGAGTGATGTTGTACTGTATATCGTCACGGCTGTGATTCGGTCGTAGGCACAAGGCCGCAGGCCAGGTTGTTGTGGAGATAGTTCAACAACAGCTTAAACAACAATGCTGAGTAAGGAACTGTTAACAAAAGGTGATGAAATAAATTATTTAAGTATGTTATGTAGCTCCGTGAAAAAAAAACAGTTCCCCCAGTCTGTTGCCAGGCAACACAGCACACACGTCAGGAACTCAATTCCTGACTGTGTTCGCTTCATTTTTGCTCCTCTCCAGTTTGTCGAGGTCGGCTGATGTTACACAAACACACCTGGAGGTCTGCACAGAAGAGTCCTGGCTTTCCTTTTCCTCGTCCTCTCCTGACAACCACTCATAATTTAATTCAAATGTAATTTTGGGGAAAATATCCATCTTCTTGGTGTAACGCTATAGTGTCACTTTGCGTCAATGTAGCGAGTGTGACAGTTGGTTAATTAACGGTTGTATTTATATTTATAACACCTGTGAGCAGAGTGATTTTACTGTTACAAGTCCCAGTGATGTTATACTCTATATCAGCACTCACGGAATGCCTCTCGTCCAATTAAATTACTCGGTCGGAACTAACTGTTGTGTAATTGACAACTAAGTAGTCCAACTGGTGTACTCATCAGCAATGACACTGCTTGTGATCTGTCAAACCGGTGTCGCAGGAACCTGATACTGCAGTGATCACTACTGTGCAGACTTCGGCTCTAAACGATGCAAGATGACATGGGCCACATCCAGGATATTTTGGAAGTAAAGAGGTGTTGTCCATCTTTACATACAGTCTATGGTTAAAACAGCATTTACCTTTGGTCTCACACGGGACACAAACTGTGATTTCTTGGATGAAAGCCCAGTTTCATTTGACCCATCCACCTCCCAGTGTGGACTTTCTTGCTTTCTATACTACATCAGTACATCAGAGTTAGCTGAAAGCTAGACATCATGTGCCAAGGGGTATTTGACGCCCTGGGAATAAGAACCTGCTGGTAGTGACATCTGACGTCATATATGTCCTGTTAAGCTGCATTTCAGAGGCATGCGTTCATAAAGTTTTATAACTGCAGAATAGAGTCACAGACAAATCATTAATAAATGATCATACAAAATACATAACAAGTATTAGTATTAACATAATAGCATTAATATCAGATATAAATGCTGAATGTAGTTTGGGGATTTGAATTGATTACAATACAGGCTGAACTAAGACTTTATATTTTTTCACTACCATTGCAAAGTTTTAACAAAGGAATAACAATTTCACTGCTGTATTATGTATCGTACCTTGATTTAATAGATAAATATTATTATAGGCAGCCTTAGTGACAAGTAGGGAGAAAAAAATGCAGAAAATTGACCTACATTTGAATGACTGTTATTGCTAATATGTTAAAATCTCAAACTTTAAAAGCAGTGCATGATATGTCATGTTACTAAAAGTTGGCAGCGTGTAGTCTGTTTTATTGAAGACTGAACTCAGGAAAGTTGAGATGATTCTGGAAATCTTTCATTTGTGTTTGATGTGCGACAGTTTTACCGCGTCTCCTCTCTGTGGATTCAACTACTGAGAAACTCCCATTCTGTCAGGGTGGATATATCAAACACATCACACCAGATCTGAAAGGGAAGTTGACTCAACAAAAAACAGTTTGACTCGGTATGTGGTTTTGTATTTCTTTACACAGAATGAATACATTTCCTCCCAAGTAGCGCAGGTAGGGCATGATGAAATAAGAATGATTTGCCGCTTCAGTCTCTCTATCTCCTGAGATTGATTCTTTTCTTTACACACATTTTATACAAGTGCATGTGTATATGCATCACACACCCAGAGAGCACGACTTAAAAGGACAAAAAAGAGCCACTTCTCTGTGGTGGTATAAACAGTAGAGTTACACAGCACCACAACTTATCATCAGGGCTGCGCTGGCCCTCCAATTTGAAGGGCCCTCCAGAATCTATACAACAAAGGAGATTTGTCATTTTGCCATGTATAACTTTAGACTGGTTTGCTAACAGAATTCAAACAAGACTGAGAGTCTACAGCCATGCCATGAGGGGATAGCATAGACTGCATACAAGTGGTGGTGCTAAATGAAAAGACGGAGGATCACCAAGTAAATTACAGTTCATCTTAGTGGGAACATGGATGTCTTTGCCAAATTTTATGACAATTCCCAATATACAACATATACACAGCAAACATGCCAGCACAGAACCAAAACCACCACTGTATTGAATACAGACAAACAATATTTCATCACCTTAAAAGAGCTGCTAATTCTTAGTACATATACTGCCTTTGAGGTTCACTGTGTGTCTTGATAATCTTTCTTTGTACAAACCCACAGTGTTTTTCTTAAACAACACATAGCTCTTAGATGCATTTGTATTGGGGAAAAGAAATCCAAAGTATCACTTTATTTTGTTTTTTTTTTTTTCCTTTTGCAGTTTTTAAAAAAGTTTTTTAAATGACTATAGTGATATGATTTAAATTCAATTTCTCCATTTTAAGCTACAGTATATGGAGAGAGTGAGAGAAGTTACAGTTTTTATTGTTGTGATTCACGATTAACATGGCATTATATCCTTTTCAAGAAAAACAAAGCTGACGCAAGAAAGCAGAAAATGTTGGGCGATTTGAGGACAAAGAACTTTCATTCTGTAGCAACTTGAATTCATCCTGTGTGAGTACCATCCCAGACCACCCAGACTCACTGAATCAGCAAACTTTCTGTTGCTGCTGTTACACAGGTTAGACCCAGCCCACTGTGACCTGGTGCTGGGGTTGGCACTGGCTAAACTGCAGTTGCTGCAACCTAATAACTGAGGGACCATCTCTAGAGCTGCCGTCCGCTCTCCATTCTGCTTTCCTAGCCTTGGAAGATGAGGTGGACAGGCCACGCGGTGTGCTAGCTAGCTAATTTTTGCCTCAGTTGTGGTTGATAAACACAGACAGAGAAAGAGAGGAACAACAGTATATTAGGAAATCAATGTGGCGGCTGCCATAAATAAAGTGTATGGGAAACACTGCACTAGCTTGATGAGCAGGGACAACTAAATGTAGGGGTTTAAGATTACTTTAAAAAATATATATTTTTTGTACGGAAGTATTCCAATTTTAAAGAATCATTCTACAAAATATATTAAACAAAATGGGAGAAAGAATTGGACATAAAAATAACAGAGGATGACTGGACAGAGAAATGTGAAACACAGGCAACTACTTGCAAACTAAAGGTCCAAGAGGGACTAACAGCATTGCAAACAAGCTTACAGAGTTGGGGCTTTTGTTGGAGATAATAATTATCATGTTTTCTGGGCATGCCCAAAAATACAATCATATTGGCAAGAGATTGTAACTGAGATTCTTAAGATAATTGAAATGGAGTTAGACTACTCATTTACTACATTATACCTAGGAAAAATACCTGAAACTGGTCTGGTGTTATAAAATTAAGCAAAAATCACAAACAAATTCACAATATTGAATTACAATACTTGTTAAATAGCAATACTAAAAAAAATGTATTTGGCTAAATTTTCCAGATTTAGTGAGTCTTTTCAGTTGCTTGTATTTGTCACTGACAAATGTTGATTAAAAAAGTTGTTCACAATTAGAGCTGTTATAGCTGTGGTGTGACTGTTGATGAACGCTACTGGATGTGGAGGTATATTAACACAGGCAGTGTTAAATGAACTATCAATATTAAATGAATAGTGACAGTGTTGCTACTGGGATTAAATGAACTCAAACATCATTATATTTTAATATGCAATCACCATAAATCAGTGCCTATACCGTCCATATGTCTGTGAATGTGTATCTGTGTGGATCCAATTGCAGCTCATTATACTTTCTACATGAAACAACTAGTGGATATAAAACCTCCTTTTTTGGTTGCTGTATTTAATTGACACTAAAAGACATTAAACAGATGCTCATTAAGAAACTCTCTGTCGACACTTCTATTAAGTTGGCAGTGCTTGAATTAATAAAACAGGATACACATCTGAGTCTCGTTTAAGTAACTTGTTAATGATAATGATGCAAGGAGGCCTATAATAAAGAACAAGCTAAATGTCTCTTTGGGTGGCAAACAGCCATGTACAGTCAGGTGACAGTTACAGGTGATGAGTCACATGCTGTTCACTCGCCTAGTTGCATTCAGCTACCTGACCGACTCTATCAACTATGTTTCGGTAGCATCCAGCTGACTGTCTGCTTCAGTTTACAGGCTGCTGCTCATCTCTTATCTGCTGTTGCATTCATTTAGTGTGGCTCGATCTGGACAGCACTGCACTTTGACATCTGGCTCTCTGCCTCGTTTGGTTCTGGGCTGGTTGCCAGCTTCTTAAGGTGTCCTTTAAGGAGCCTGTTGCAGTCCTTATGTACTGGCTGAAATTGGCCAGTTCATATCTGAATGTCACAAAATTTCTAGTGCTGAATGTGCTTGTTGTGGTGGTGTAGTGGGAGGAGGAAAGTCTTTCAAGGATATTGACTGAAAAAAAAAAATCAAGAAACATGACGTTAATTTATTCAACTCATTCTAGTCCACTACTTAGATTATTTTTAGAGCTGCATAACAAGAATTTTTGTTATTGATTTATCTGTTGATTATTTCATTTTCATTTTCATTATTTTCATGCTCACCAACTTGAGTTACATGTAACATTAACACCATGTGGTGCAAACTAGTTTGCAAGAGAGCTGAGAAGTCTTAAATGGATAGCTATACGTAATGGAGAAACTGCTCAAACATCTAGCTTTTTCCACTCCAACTTGTGACAGTATGAATACAAACTTGACTTAACCTACAAGAAAAAAGAGGCCAAATAACAATGTCCATTCTTATATAATAACAGTTTTAAAGGGACAGTTAACCCATTCATCAAAAACATCCTTATTATGTTTTGGGGTTGTTCGCCTTTGGACCATTCTCGTGAATGCAATATCTCAAGAACTCTTTGAGGGAATTTCCTCAAGTTTGGCACAAATGTCCATTTGGTTTCAACCATGAACTGATTAGACTTTGGTGGTCGAAGGTCAAAGGTCAAGGTCACTGTTACCTCACAAACACGACCATAACTCAAGAAATATATCCTAATTATGACAAAATGTCAAACAAATGTCTGATGGGATGAAATGATGAAGTGATGACATTTTTTTATCCAGACAGTCAAAGGTCAACTTCACTGTGACTACATAAAGTTCTGTAAAAAAACACTCCTCTGGCCATTATTCTACATCATAACTCAGGACCAGAAGGGAAGATATTTGATCCTTGTGCTGATTGCATTGATTTTCTGTGCTGCTGGGGAGAGCATGTGTGTGACGCACCCATTTTTTCACAGACATGGATGTAAACCGTGAGTGCAACTTCACTGGTTTGCAGAGGCAAACAACCATGGAATGGTAACTGTAGTTATCACATTGTTTTATGAGTGGTTTCATGTAAGAACTATTTTTTTTCTACTGAATTACACGCAAACCGCATCACCCTGCAAAATGGGTGGGAGGCCAATGACTCCTCCTCAACTGGGCTGTAACATTAGCAACCTCAGAGGTGCTAGGTAAACTAGCGGTAGATGCACACTTCCTTCTGCACAGTGATAACGATTGGTGGATGGTTTTAGGTAGAAAAAAAAATAGTTCCTTCATGAAACTGCTCACAACATGGTCTGTTGATTATCTTGAGTAACTGGGTCATGATTTCTGGAAAGAGACATTGCTGTTGAGCTTTTTTCAAATGTATTTTTCTGGTGCTTTGATCACCACAAGCTGAGAGCCATCTAGTTCAAGAGAAGGCAGACATCTCTACAGTCGATATCTTCAGCACTCTGCAACTCACACCAAAACTATCTACACTGACAAATAGCACTACAGGTAAGAGGAGAACTATGTAATTTTCATTTGAGGGTGAACTTTCCCTTCCAGTCACACCAGCTTTAAAATCCAGTCCAATCAACACATTAAGAACATGATAAATATCAACTTGAACTCATCTGACAGGGCTACGGGGATATTTCAGATAATAGCTGGGAAGTTGCCTTGTACTGCCAGGTCAACTGGAATCGATCACCAGTTTCTGCACAGGCATGGCTTCCAGTACTGCATCCACAGTGCTGTACCATCTGAATGTTTCCATCTGTGTTGTTCTGTTTTCATGGTTTGTGTGTGTGAATGCTGGACTGTTAAATTAAATCTTCTATGCAATAACAAAGTTGGCCCCTATTAATAACAATCCTTCATAAACAGACAAACGTCTAAGTAAGTGGCTCGGGGTAGAGATTTAGAAAGCAGTGCCAAAGGGTATATTTTATTCAGGAAGTAAACGTAACAAATCAGTTGTATTGGCCTGGTCATGGTGATAAATTCACTAATGACAAATCCACTGATGAGATTTGTGCTATGAAATAGCTTCCAGATGTTTATAGCAGTAGCTTTAGATCCACAAACCTTCCACTGTCTCCTTTCATTTCCCGACAAATACAGAGATTGATGATAACCCTCTGTGAAATAAATAGTATAGTGATAATTTAAGCTTCAAATGTAATGCTTTATGTCTTGCCTCTTCTGTGTTGTAAATTGCTGGCATGTCTCTTGGACAGTAGGGTTGGGTTGGTATGAGAAAAAAAAAGGGTCCGGTTTTTGTGAAAAACTGCATAAAGTCGGTAATACCGGATTTTCACCACTTGGGGGCGCAATTGACTCATTTGAAATAAAAAACAGCCATAGTACAACAGAGTGACAATAACACCTCCGCGGAGTCCACTCCGCATATGTTCCGCCTGAGTATGTTTGGGCCTACAGGCTGTAAAATGACGTATGCAGTCCGGTCGGTCTCAAAAAAAAAAAAAAAAAGCAAGACCAAGCAAGACGGAGTACCGAACCGAACTGGTATTACCAATATTTCTCTATAAGAAATATGACATATTAATAATTCCTTACGTGTCTGCAAAAACACATAACTCTAGGAACACAAGAGAAAAGGCCTCATATGTCGACAGTGCTCTTGTCAATTCGGCATTAACATAATTCATGAAGATAAACTGTATTTGCATAAAAACTTTACATTTTGGATTTTGTCACCTCAGCTCACTACCAGCCTCTGTTGGTAAGCTGCACTATTTTAATTGGAGGAGAAAATTAAGATTTCTCACAAAAAAAGTGCTGGTTGGTGGATCAGATAAATACCAGATTAATCATGCACTATGGTTCATTTCAAAACTCTGTCATGTCCCTTTTTACCACAGTACAAGAGAACAAAAATTATTCACATTTGTGCACCTTCCCAGAGTCCCCTCCATGTTTACTGTCTACCCAGTTTTCTGCTTCCTGTTTCATGTTGGAGAGAATGCAGCTATTGGTTATTGACAATGATCACGTCATTGAACTTTAATATTTGTGTGTAAACAAAAATGTTTTCAGTGACATATTGTAGTGCACTGTTTAGCTGTATCAGGAGAGTTTTTGAACAGGAAGTGGACGCCATAATGTTTCCTGTATTTGTACAAACGGAAACTGAAAATTGAAAACTTTCGATTATTAAAAATTAAATCATGTTTGATTTTGTCTAAATGTAAATACGAGAAAAAGACTGACTTCAGACAGCTCGAACTGAGTTGAGTATGACCAACTCACACAAAAGGATCGGGATAATGAGAACATGCATCAACTGATGCAAAAACCCTCATGTTTTTACTCTGCCATTGGAGCTTTGTCATAGCGACCATAGTCAGTGAAATTGCTTGAAAAGTAGTTTGGTGTAAGGCAGCATCAGTTGCTATGAAGATGCTGGAAGATGCTTTCCTGATAATACAGTGTATTGCTGGAGGCATTACCCATGTCTCTTTGAACACTATTTTTGCGTTATCCAAAAATCCTGGATTGCCTGAATGATGAATGTATAAACCGTGTGACCTAAATCTGAAAAAAAGAGCTAAGTGCTTAGTGTAAAGAGAGGCTCAGGGGCTGCCTATGTGTGTGTGGAACATGCTGCAGTAGTGCTCTGTATATATCCTTGTGCATCACTATATGCCACTGATAGGAAAAGGTGACTCTGTGCTGAGGAAAGCAGTCTGCGGGGAGTTTATGCCATATTATTCACGCTCCTGTAAACGTCTGTATGTGAGGCCTTCCTTGTAGGTGTTGTGATGGTTAAGCAGATGTAATCCCCTGTCTTCCTGTTAAGCCAATTGGTCCCAGAAGGAATTCTTTATTCTTTGTAGCGAAGTTTGAACTCTGGGTCATGTTGTTATATGATCGAGTTAATTATAGGAGGAATACTGGAAGTCACGCCCCCCAAGCCTGAATCTGTCATGCTGAGCTGATGTAAAGTATATCCTGTGATTTCCTGCTTGCTGCTTTTTTTTATCCTCCCTGTGGTGAACCTATAGACTTCAGAGAGCAACTCAGGCCAAAGATGCTGAAGAGGTTGACAGGTAGAATGATCTTTGTGCATTGAGACATCTTGCTTTGTCTTGCTTTTGTTTAGTTAATTATTTCACATTTGACTCCAACCCCCAAATTCCACCAGATGCACGTGGGTTGTGTCTCCGCTCCGGCACGGCAGCGGAGCCGATAGGATTCAATTCTAGTCAATATGTGTGTTTCCACCGGCTGCGGCTGTGCTGCGTTCTGGCTCCGCCTCAGCTTCGGCGCTCCGGAGCCCTCCACAACAGATACGCAGGACTTCTATTTTTCTGGACGCCGGAGCACAACGCAGCAATTCAGCACAGAGCAGATCGTGCGGGGCAGGAAGTCGTGCACAGAAACAAAATAAAACATCAAGTTAATTATCAAAATAAAATACACAGTGTTCACGGCGGATCATATTTCCCTGCGCTGCACCTTGAAAACTACATAATGGGCAGAGGCAGGCCTGAAGTCAACAGGTCAGAGGTTTTCAGACGTCATTTCACCCCGTTGAGACCATGGACGAGGAGATCATGGAGGTGCACCCAGATGTCTTCCTGCTACTCCTCTGGTTTTGTGGTTCTGTTTATAGAAACTACATCTTGTTATATTGCATGATTATGCGAGAATTCGCTTGATCTTGTGGGTCCTCGGGACTCACGCTGTCCGGTGGAGCTGCACCGCTCCGCACAGCAAACGCAGCCAGTGGGTGTTGACAGACAGCGGAGCACGCAGTGGATAACCAGTGCAGCTGTTCCGCAACGGACATGCATCCAGAGGAATTCTGGCATAAAGCCATGTCCTAACAGCAAGTGAGCGTCTGACTATTGCGCTGCATCATGCTACATTGGATCCTCTCTGTCCACACTGAGTCTTTAAATATGTAACTCTATTGCGCCATATAAACATATACTATTTCAGGGGCGCAACATTATGATATACCAAATAAACAACACTGTTGAACTCTGTCAAACTATGAACTTGCTCACTACTCTCTGCTACTGTACAGCTGTTACAAACTTAAAGCAAACAATGTAGCAATGAACCTTGATATCAATTGTCAATTTTAGCACACTAGAGAACACAACTGCCTTCTCTTTATTTTTCATATTCACAACAATATATAGGGATATACATGTCATTGTTTTAGCTACCATACTACATCATACCCAACCTGGTCTCACTCGGAAGTCCTCGAAAACTGGCGCTTGGTCATTGACTTCCAGTGGTGGTCAACATGAAAACAATGATGACCCTATCTAGAGCTAGTGTTTGGTTTGTCTGTTCTGGGCTACTGTCAAATCATGGCCGTGCAACATGGCAGTCTCTGTAGATGAGGACCCACTATCTATGTAAATATAAATGGCTCATTCTCAGGTAATGAAAAACACATCAATTCTTATTTTCAGGTGATTATACACTAAAGAAATCATACTTATTGTATTACATCTCTGCCAATATATCCCCCTAAGCCCTACACACTGGACCTTTAACAAGGGTAATAAACAAATATGCACATCTCATTGTAAGTACTGACAAAAGGAAGAAAGAGGGAGGAAAGCAAAAAGGAAGAACAAATAATGAAGCGTGATAGGATTCCAAATTAATGCTTCAGCAATGTCAGTTTTCACAGTGCATCTCGGAAAGCATTTATCTAGTTTATTATTGGCCTCCCGCAACAAGACCTCCTGTGACCCCATCACACCACAGTATTCTCCTCATATGGGAATAACTGTCAAAACAATGTGACAGTTAAAAGCATTCAAACTCTTTCTAAGTTGTCAAGAGAACAATGTTGTCTTTTGACTACCAATGAGGTTATTCCCACATAGCTCTCATACATTTAATCAGCGATACATTTTAATGATGTTTTACAGCGAGGTGGTTTGGTTCAATTAGTTGTATACAGTCACTGACCACAGGTGTTTTCTTACCAGTGCATGAGTGTCCATCCCTCAGGGCAGAGCTCTCAAAAATTATTTCACCTCCCTCAAGCTGACTTGCACTTAAATAAATAGAAAGCTTCCATCTACTGTATGTCCACATGCATTTAACTAAAAGCTCCTCTGAAATGAAGTTCATCTGAGGGAGTATGGTTATCTTCAAAAGCCACAGTCCCCATAGAAACTAGAAGGGCAACTGGAGATACCTTTGCCAAGGCCAACAGTTCAGTCTTCTAAGTAAATCTGCTAACCCAACCATCATATCTGTCTGGATATATTTGCTTAATATCTCTGCAGTGTTTCTGCTACATTGCCGCCGATGCTGCTCCTTCAAAACATTTATTTTGTAAATGTACCACCACCTCTTTGAGACATCTGTGCACTTGCACAGCGCAGCAGCCAGTGTAGTGAGGACAGCAGCGGTGAAGGGAGGGGGGAGGGAGAGTGGGGGAAGGCTCATATTTAGGGATGCACCGAGTATATTCGCCCAAATATTGCAAAAAAACGCACATTCGGTATCCGGTGGAATAAGTGAAAAGCAAGGCCGAATAATAGTGGCGTGTTTTGATAATGCAATCAAACAGCGTGTGGTGATGGACGGAGTAAAATGTCGGAAGTCCGGCTCCAATAATGTCCTCTTCTTGGCGTCATGACTGCCCAAAAATACCTGAACAGCCGAGCCATGGTGGCACATAGGTATGTGATGTGTCAGAGGAGAAACAAGCCGTTCACATTTATCTCTTTGTGGCAGGTAATGGCCCACAACCCTCACCGCACTTTAGGGACTGTTCTTTACTTATGAAGGGACTTGTCAGGGGAGGAGGGTGGGTGGTTGATTCTTATTTTATTTATTTATTTTATTTTGATCCCCCCTATGTTAATCACTTATTGATGCTGTTTTTGAAGTATGAATAAGTCAATAAGTAATTTATTCCATTGAAATATCATTGATGTATCATAGAAAAGTGATTTATCTTTTTCTAAATGACAAAGGCACATCTGCCTCATTTTTGCTGTGGTATCGTGATACTACTCAGAACCATGATACTTTCACTGGTATCGTACCGTGGGTCCCAATTTTGGTACCGTGACAACACTAATCTGGAGGGGGTTCATCTGCAAAAACTAAAAAACGGCATTCGGTATTCGGTACTCGGTATTCGGCCAAGCGTTTAATATTATTCGGCTTCAGCCACAAATTTTCATTTCGGTGCATCCTTACTCCTATTGGAATTAACGTTATTCGCGGGATCTTGAAAGTGACATCATCACCGGAGCACCAGGTCAGAGTCTGTCGTGTTGAAGACTAGGGCAGCGAACCAGAGAAAAGAAAAGGGTAGATTTTATTAGCTGAAGATAACTTATAATATCAATATCAACGTTTCAGAGAGAGAGAGACAGAAAGAGAAAAAGAGAGACAGAGACAGTCCGACACAGAAACAATATTCAAACACTTTTCATATTTCACACCCATGACTGCTTTCTGTATACAGTTGGAGCAATGAGTAGGCTCTCCCAGAGCATTACTGGTACCTACGAATATGGATCGTAATAGAGTGCGATTGTATTTCTACAATTAGCTTTGTTTTGTCACTATTGAACTTTATAACCTGCCACTGGATTTTAAAGATATACTATGCAGGATTTGTATGTAAGAAACAAACCAAAAACAAAACCTTTTGGGGGAAGGTATTGAGCTTCAGATGTGCAGTATGGGAACAAGGACACAGCTGTATGTTTTAGCTGACAGCATTTAGTTGCCTTCATAAAATAATTCTTTGTTTAAGCTTGGCAACCTGTTCTGCTTGTCTGTCTGTCTGTCTGTCGGTCTACTTTGTCCCTGCCACTTGGTTTACTGTGACAGCTATGAATAGTTGGATTCTGCTATTTGACAACCTCCTGGTCAAAAAGTATGTTTAACCATTTTTATGCACCTGCTGAGAACACTGCTTTAGTGGGTCTGTAATGAATATGACATCGATAAACAAACAAATGGAAGGAAGGAAATCAATTTGCCAAAATAAAACACATTTCAGTCCCCAGCAAAAAAATAGCTTATACACTTGAAATGCCACTGATTAGCTGTGTTGCTTTGGCAGTGCATTTACTCATTTTTTGGTGCCATTTGTGTGATACTCATTGAGCATACAGATAGACAGTAGAGAAATCATGTTTGTGGTTTGGGATCATTGTGGACATTTTGTTTTTGCTACAGCAGAAACAAAACAGTATAATGGGGCTGGGAAATAAAAACAATGAGCTCAAAGATACTAAAATGCTCCATAGAGCTGAAAACTGCAGAGTGAGGTGTTGTTTCTCTGTGGATTTGTCAATATGAGCAGTACTTATCATATTGCAAATACGTATTTGATACTTTGTTGGAATAAAAAGCCTGGTTGATTTGCAGACAATCATGGTCACTGTTGTTTAATAACACAAAAAGTCCTCGTTGAGCTGCAACTTTGTCAGAAAAAAGTCAGAAGACAAACTGGTGTATCTGTTTACAGTGCAGCCAAACAATAAAGAAGTCAGTAAGAATTATTTACAACCGCAATCTCATTTAATGCTGCACATGCAGGTCTGAAATGATTTTCCATTTTCTTGGTCTGCAAATCAGAATTTTTTTCTGCCACTTTTGAAATCTATGCGCAAAATGAAGGAATAACATTAAGATCAACGAGACATTGTTTAATGTAAAAAATTCAATGTTCGATTTATTCACACAATACATGTAGGAGAAATTCCAGCATTCAAATTACATTGTAGCTTGCAGGGAGCCCCTTTTTTTGGAGATAGAGGGGATACTGTTTAAACTCATTCACATAATAAAAGTGCATGCCTGCGTTCAGTGTTGTAACGTTTTTTTTAATTACTCTCCATGGTCAGAAGGCACACAAGAGATTTTGTTTTGCCCTCCAACTTTCAAATGTGTAGATCTCTTCAGTCATACGCTATACCATACTAAATATGTCTGTCCCTGTCTGCCAAAGTGGCAGGTTGCCTGCTGATTTTACCCACCACTGCCAACAATAACCCCACATTTGGCAGGTGCTAATTTCAGACCCTGTGCACATGGCACAAGTTTAATTCAGTTCAGTTCAATTCAGTTTTATTTTATAAAGCCTGCCATCACAAATTACAGCTTGCCTCTGAGGGCTTCCGTAGACCCTTAAAGGCACTATGTGTAACAGTTTCAGTTGTTCTTTGAGACAAACAAATTTTGCAGTCAAAAGTGTGTCCTAGCACATGTGTACTTACCTCCATCAATGTATCTAAGTATGTCCGTAAGCTCCGAAATTCTCATTTACATATACATTGCGACCGGTGTCTCATCATGCACATGCGCCATCTTGAAAATACAGGTACATACAGGTACATGCTTGACAAATACGGAATAGCCTTTCACGTTTTCACTTGTCGGTTTCCGGTTTCTGCCTGCAGGTAGAGCGACAAAAAGCAGCAGCAAGCAGGCTAGTCACAAGTGCCGGTGCATTTGAAAAAAGGCAAAAAGGCAAACGTGACCGGTGATTTAAAAAAATGAGGATCTTCAAAAAAGTGGTAAAATCTCTGCACACCCAAACAACGGCAGGTGCGTAGGAGGAAGGCGCCACCCCAAATATATAAATTAAAGAAGGCTCCTGCACACTTAATTTATAAAAAATGAGGATCAACATTGGGGTAGCCTTTCCCAGGTGGAGAGAGCTGCTGAAAGAGAATCACAGCTAACTGTGGCTAACAGCGGTTAGCGACGAGCGCTGCTAACAGCGCCAGGTGTTAGCGACGCAGTGCTGCGAGGAGAGGGATAAGGTGTGTGAGGTTGAGCCACTTCTTAGCTGTCAAAAGACAAGACGTGACTGGTTTGTTTCGATTTACACCCGCCCCAACAGTCCTACACTGTAAACACAACCAGCATGGTGAGGAGGGGGGTTTGTGAACTCGCGTCGTGTGTGTCTGTGTAGGAGCCTGAATGAATACTCCATGAAGTATGGGATGACATAGCTTTTTGGTACACAGCAGCTACTGTTGTGGCAATACGCGTTTGAAACAGTGAGGCGCTAGAGTGCTCTATCTGTTTGAATGCATTATACGAGCTCAACACTAGATGGGAGAAATTCCTACACAGTGCCTGTTTAAAGCAGATAATACAGGACTATGAGATACTAAGATATGACACAGCCTGACCATTTGGAGCTTCGTAAGCAAGGACAGGAGTTTGCCACACATCTGCAGTGCATGGTAGAAAGAGTTACCTTGCTGAGCAGTTGGAGGTGTGCAGCCTGTTATCTGCAATTCTTCATCTAACAGCTCAGAGCTCTGTGGCTGCTCCTGTCTGTTTCATTACTCCTGCCAATATCCAAAACTGAGTAGCTGACAGGAAAAAAAATCAAAAGAAGCAATTTGTCTTAAAGATGACTATGTTTTCTGTGAATCACAATAAAAGCCACCCCATGTTTCAATGATGCTTTTAATGTGATTCAGTATAAAGGGTTGGGCAGACTTTTGCGTTTGCCTCCACAGCCCCAAGTTACCATCCAAGAGCTGTCTGGCTTAATAAGCTACACTGCATCACAGACAGCAGGACGGTGGCAGCTTAAGTCCCCTTCTCTAGGGGCTTGTTCGTGCCAAAAGAGGCAGCTAACTCGCCTGGTACCTAAAGTAACTGCAACATCTACATACCTACATTTATTAGTACTTTAAGTGGAGGTTTGCAGTAATGGTACGCAGGGGAGTAAAAAAGCGACAGGGTCAGTATTTTGTACTGGTAAGTACCTGGCCTGTTGAAAAAGTGCATCTCATGGGGTGAAATTAAATCACCCTGCTGTTTTGGTTGTTGTTGTGTGTGTGTACATATACAGGTAGGGTGCATAATTTAGTGAGGTGTTTACTCCATTGAATAACTAAAAAGGTGTGAATTAGGGTGGGAAAAAATCCTTTGACAGAAATAGAGACAGTAAGAAAGCCACAACAAGACAGCATATGGTAAGGAAAGAGAACTATAGGAGATACTGCGCAAGACAGCACAGGAGGCTGAAGTGGCAGGCCATATCCTGTATGGCAAAGGTCTGTGAGAGCCAGAGCAGGGAGGCTTGAACTCATGTGGGCGTTTGTTGTTTTTCAAGGACCTGTGGCAATCCATCAGCGTAGTACACTTTGTCCCTTTCATTGTCTCAATCTTTCATGACATTCATTAGCCAACTCTGTCCCTGTTTGTGCCGGCTTGTGACAGTGTGGGTGGATATTATACTGTAAGATATTCTATGAGAACATTGGCTCTACAGTCAGTCAGAACCACCGAAGCCCCAAACAGACGTGGTAGGAAAACAAAGTGGGAGGAAAAGCACAGTCAGTGTTATTTGTGCATGAGTGTCAAAATACTAAAATCCAGAGTTTGTCAATCTCATTTTGTGTCAATAAAATCAACAAGACTGACAAGATTTTTACAGTATGGCTGAATTATTGGATATAGGTCACAACACTGTCTTAAACAGATGCCACAAAAGATTTACACTCACTGCCAACTTTATTAGGTACACCTGTTAAACTGCTCGTTAACGTTAATAACTAATAAGCCAATCACGTGGCAGCAACACAATGCACTTAGACATGTAGACATGGTCAAAACAACCTGCTTAAGTTCAAACTGAGCATCAGAATGGATGAGAGAGTACTGAGTATTTCAGAAACTGCTGATCTACTGGGATTTTCACACACAACCATCTCTAGGGTTTACAGAGGATGGTCTGAAAAAGAGAAAATATCCAGTGAGCAGCAGCTCTCTGGGCGAAAATGCCTTGTTGATGCCAGAGGTCAGAGGAGAATGGCCAGACTGGTTCAAGATGATAGAAAGGCAACAGTAACTCAAATAACCACTCTTTACGACCAAGGTCTGCAGAAGACTATCTCTGAACCAACAACACGTCCAACCTTGAAGCAGATGGGCTACAGCAGCAGAAGACCACACCAGGTGCCACTCCTGTCAGCTAAGAACAGGAAACTGAGGCTATACTTCGCACAAGCTCACCAAAATAGGACAACAGAAGATTGGAAAAATGTTGTCTGGTCTGATGAGTCTCGATTTCTGCTGCATGCAGATGGTAGGGTCAGAATTTGGTGTAAACAACATGAAAGCATGGATCCATCCTGCCTTGTATCAACGGTTCAGGCTGCTGGTGGTGGTGTAATGGTGTGGGGGGGTATTTTCTTGGCACACTTTGGGCCCCTTAGTACCAACTGAGCGTTTAGACGCCACAGCCTACCTGAGTTTTGTTGCTGACTGTGTCCATCCCTTTATGACCACAGTGTACCCATCTTTTGATGGCTACTACCAGCAGGATAACGCACCATGTCACAAAGCTCAAATCATCTCAAACTGGTCACTGGTCACTCCACAGTCACTAGATCTCAATCCAATAGAGCACCTTTGGGATGTGGTGGAACAGGAGCGACTGTGTGATGCTATCATGTCAATATGGACCAAAATCTCTGAGGAATGTTTCCAGCACCTTGTTGAATCTATGTCACCAAGAATTCTTCTTCTAGGCAAAATGGGGTCCAACCTGGTACTAGCAAGGTGTACCTAATAAAGTGGCAGAGTCTCAATACATCTCTGACAGTGTCACTTAATTTTTGCTCTTCATTACAGTAAAAAAAAAAAAAAAGTCAGTGGGCCAGGTCAGAATTTGGTACCACCTAAGGTGGCAAAATTTCTTGGTACTGTACCAGGTTGTTTGTTGTGTCCATACAAGTACTTTAAAACATATCTGTTTCAAATGAGCAGCAGTTTTGCCATTATTGCGCTATGGTACCAGCACAGTAGGCTTGTATGCAGTCTATTGTAAATAGTCAGTACACAATTGATTTGAACAAAAATGAATAATTAAATTTGAATAACATTCAAACCCCTGAAGAGGGGCTCAGAAAAATGGTGTTCTGATAACACATCCATGGTTTCTTACATCTGTGGTATTTAACAAGCCTTCTGGATAGTTTTCAGTCTTTGCTTTTGGACCAGATTGGCACACAGTTTTGACAACTGGCAGACCGAAGGAGGCCCCACTTGAAAAAAAAAGAAGAAATCTTTCCCCTGCTAGACTCCTCATGCCATCTTAAAAATCCAAATCTGGAATCACTAACATCATAACTTTCAGCATGAACAAATGAGTCAGAGAATGGAAGGAGAATAATTAAAAATGGAAATCTGTCTTTTTTTTTCACCTATGTTAACTCCAGTTCTCTCCTTTCTCTGGTGCCATGACTAGATTTCCCTCTCCTGTTCTGTTTCAGAGCTGCCTGCTATTTGTCATGTAGGCTGAAAGACAGGAAGGAAAATAAAGCGTAGAGGAGGATGACAGGAAGGAGGGAGAAAATAAGGCAAACCCACTGAAACAATTCGTCTGATCTAATTTTACACAGCTGACTGGAGAAAGCACACTAACTCAGCTTTGTTCCATCTTGTTTCTCTCACATGTGATTTTCTGACATGTGAACGTGTCCCTCCCCTCCTCCCATCTGTGGTGGCGATGCCTTCAATGACAAAAAGACTTTGAGCTGAATTACATGTCATCCACACAAACATGCGGAGACGTATAACGCTGCATGTAACATTACCCTGAACATCGTATAGAATATATTATTCATAACAACACTGTGAGATTACTTCATTTTAAGTGTGCATCAAGAACAAGAGCAGACAGAGCTTGTGTCATTAATAAGTACTTGATTGTGTACCATTTTCCTCACAGCACTTTAATAAAAATGAAATGTATTAAATTAAAAAAAAATAAATCTGGGTTTTGGGATTGCACAGCAGGGTTTTTTCTGTCTCAGATGCATATTTCATTACGTTTACTTGCAGATTATTTGTAATGAAAATGATGATATACATATATATAATCTCAAGAGACACGCTTATCTCTTTTCCAAAGTTTTATTCATTTATAGCCTCATTTAGCTTTTAGGTTTGCAAAAGCACAGATGTACCCTGTTGAGTGACCAGAATAAGTAAACCATGCTGTTTAAATATATTCCAAAACCACTGCAATTAAATCACTCTGAAAGCAGCTGTCAAGCCACAGAGTTGTAGCCACAGTAAGCAGAAGGGACTGAATGCAGTACTGACAGTTAAACTAAAGTCAAAATACTAGATTGAAACTAAGAGAACATCTTTAGCAACCCTGGACGCTACCCTGGGTGCTACCCTCCATGAGCCAAAAAAGTAATAATGAGGATACTAATAAATGTATTATTATCATCAACCTTTTTTTTTCAGGCTGTTCTCATGCACTAGTAATTTCCCTATAAAACTTAATGCACCAAAATTCATACATCCCACATAATGATGTGCCAGTAGTTTGTGCATAACCCACATATTTTAGATGGCTGAAATCGTGTGAATGCATTGAAGAGGGAGGCAGTCCCAAGTGGTCCATTTAGAAAGCTATGGTGGAGGATGGGTCACAAAACACAGGACTTTCCCCTGGAACTCTCCCCAGGGGGACGTGGTACGGAACCATGTGAACTTTGAGTCATTTTAGAGTACGTCCTGCTGACACATACCTTCAAAACAGGTTCTCTCTTAACTTGGTATTCATTATCAGTCGGCTGTTACGAAGCTCAGCGCAAGTTCCCTATGGGACTATGGATTCATTATCCTCCTTTAATCATACCATCTCTTCGGGGTCTAATCACCAAACACTTTCCACATTTTTCATTCTTATGTGTACATGTTTATAAATTTTCTTTTTACTATAAAAAACAAGTCTCTCCTGATTGAAATACTTTTCTGAGAGAGCCTCACACCTTTTTGCAGTGGCTGTAGCTCAGAGGCAGAACGGGTTGTCCAACAGTTGGAAGATCGGCGGCTCGATCCCCGACTTCTCTAGTCAAAGCATCCTTGGGCATGACACAGAACCCCAAATTGCTCCTGATGGCTGTTCCACTGGTGTGTGGATAGGTGTGAATGGGTGAATGTGACATGTAGTATAAAAAGCTTTTTGAGTAGTCAGACCACTAGGAAAGCGCTATACAAGAGCAGTTCCTTAATTAATCCTAGCCACAGTAACTTTACTTGCCTAGACCTAACCTCTGTAACTTTACATTAATTACATTACTTTATGTGAAGGACATCATTCATTCTAATGCGTGGATATCATACAAACTGCTGTGTGTGCATTTTTTAGGATATCATAGATACACAAATCATTGTATGAGGATACTTTTTAAAAATGTTTATAATTTGTTACCTTATACAGATTTTTACAACAGTTTGTACTGCCACTGAATAGCATAGTTTAATCAGCTGCAGTGTCAAGCCATGTTCCCTGGAGTACTGATCCTTTTGGGTGCCCAACGGATGGTCCCATTTATTGAGTTGGGAAGTTCTGATTAGTGCTGCACGATTTGATAAAAATGTGTGATTGCGATTTGAGTGGACAATATTGCAATTGCAATTACAATATAATCCATAAATGGTATCATTAGTCTTCTCGCTTGATTTAGTGTTTCCCCTACATTATATTAGGGGGGCACTGACCTGACATAGTTATTGTTATGGACAGTGTAAATAACCATCAACAGACTGAGCACAGTCAAACACGCTGCTCACACAGCAGCGTAGCACGGCGGGAGCCCTTCTGTGCGGAGTTTGCATGTTCTCCCCGTGTCAGCGTGGGTTCTCTCCGGGCACTCCGGCTTCCTCCCACAGTCCAAAGACATGCAGATTGGGGACTAGGTTAATTGATAACTCTAAATTGTCCGTAGGTGTGAATGTGAGCGTGAATGGTTGTTTGTCTCTATGTGTCAGCCCTGCGATAGTCTGGCGACCTGTCCAGGGTGTACCCTGCCTCTCGCCCGATGTAGCTGGGATAGGCTCCAGCCCCCCCGCGACCCTCAAGAGGATGAAGCGGTTAGAAGATGAATGAGCATGCCATAGCACAACACAGCAGCATGTCAAGTGGGCTGAAACTGAGCAAAATTGCTCAATTTTTCATTTGTTATGGAGTCCATGATTTCCCCGTGACACTTACAAATGTTTGCTCAACTGTGCTTGGATGTTGTTTATGAGGCTCTGGCGGCTTTCAGTTGTCTCTTTGTCTTTAACGTTACACAGCTCGGCTTTCTCTCGCATGCACTCTTCCTACTTTTCCCTGTGCTGTGCTGTCTCAAATGTTGATATAGACTGGTTGTGTTGCCGCGGGATGTGGCAACTTTAACTTTTAAACTTCTACACAGCACGTTTTTCTGTTCAACGTTGCCATACCTGAATCCAAAGTATCACCATGTAATAGATGTTGAGGTTTTTCCCCACCAACAGCCTGTTCGTGGTCGTGCTCATGCTCTTCCTCAGCGTATATGTTGGTCACTGCTGCACGCCGGCTGGTCACCTGACCATACATGCTGCACCCACCAGGATAGCTTGTGGATAGTAATAATAAGAATATTGCCATAACTATAAAATTAACAATAACAGAACTGCAGATGCAATTCCACTGTTGCAAATATGTTAGAATCTACAGTCTGTGCAGTTATAACTTTAAATCTAAACTACATACATTGCAAATTAAGAACAGCAGATCTCTCTGGGCTGATCTGCAATAGATGTAAAAGCAAGAGTGCAGTTCAGGGTGTAATGTTTGAGAAAGTAGTATGTCCCAATTATGTGCATACTGAAAACAGCATTACTTACTTTTTAAGGGCACATGCAGTACCTACTAAAAGTGAAAAGAAAGTATGCAATTTGGAACGCACCCCTAGTGTGAGGGATTTAGTGACATCTACTGGTGAGGTTGCAAATTGCAACACACTGAAATTTCTCCTGTGTACAAAGTGTGTTGGAGAAAATATAGTCGCCAATTCAAAAATGTTGGCCTATCTAGAACCAGTGTTTATTTGTCCATTCTGGGCTTCTGTAGAATCAAGGTGGCAGACTCCGTGGAGGAGGACCTGCTCGTATGTATACAGCTCATTCGTTTCAGGATTATACAATAACAACAACAGTTATCATTACTTTATTCCATTTCTGCCAATATATCCCCCTAAACCCTATACACTGGAACTCAACCTCTCTAAAGCCTCTTTCACACAGAGCGCGATTTTTGCTGCGCCCACCACAGTGTAGGCGCAGAGCAAGCGGAGAGCAAGGCACGCAAGCGAGCAGCGTGCACATATTTGGCGCAAGTTGCTAAGCGACCGACAAGTATTCCGGTTCCGGTCTGGCGCCCTTTTCGTCCGACGCCCCTGATTTCACCATGTATCTGTCCCTGCTTCAGCGAAAAGCCCTGGCTTTAGTTCTTCAGCCGTGCTCCGGAAGCTGTGTAAATCCGTGACAGACCCACCTTAAAGAAACAATAATAAACACACAGGCTATTAATGAGGGCAGAAGAGGGGTTAGGCATAATACATAGGGCTACATTATTAGAATTGTACAGACCTCTTCACTGATTTTTTTTAGCATGTCTCCCAGGTAGTGGACACCCATCGGCTCCCTGGAGTACCACACATCAGATGCCACGGTGATGGAGCGCTTTGGGTGCAGATAAAAAGATTTTGCATCTGGGGGACATTTAGAGATGTACTTCTTGAAACTTTTTACTGGGCACAGGGGATCATTCATTTTATACACTGGGCCTTCAAAGTGCTCTCTGAAACTACACCTGGCATGGCTTGTGTCCAAAAAATGAAAATATCTAAACTTTGTCGTAGAGCTAAACCAAATACATCATTGGAAAGGTCTCAACCTGGAGAGTAACATATGTCAGTATGAAGATTCTACGTGGCTCCTGCTTTCAGCCATTGACCTTTGAACCTTGACCTCAGTGCATGTTTGAGGGCTTATAACTCAGCAACGAAAGGGGGTACAGACATGGGACCAACTGTTATAGAGAGCTCTTGACCTCAGCTATCATGTGAGTGTAGTGAACAACTGAGGGTGCTGTCAGATATGGATGAAATATGGATAAAATTAGTTTTCACCCATTTAGAAATTAGATATTTAAAATCTGATTTCACAAATGTGTTTACCATCCCCTTAAAGTCCACAGTGTACTCTCAATTCAGTATTTACAACTTCCAAATCTGGAAAAAACACTTAGATTTTTAAAAAACTACAATTCCCTGGGACTGCGCCATGCAGTTTGATACATATCAGCAGCATAGTTGTAGTTCTTGTGATTTGCAAAGTAGGGCTCTAAATAGGCTTGTAAAAAGATATATCTACTGAATATATCTAATATCAAGTAAAGCCCAACTAGTTATTACACTCCACCTAGATGAACTATGGTAAGAAAAAGTAAAGATGTCGGCTAATTTTCGATATTTTAGCTAATACACTAGAAACAGCGTTTTTGGGACAGTAGGTTCATTTGCGGCTTGTAAAATAGGGTTGTAAAAAGATAGATCTACTGAATAAATCTAATATCTAGTAAAGCCGAAGTAGTTATTACACTGCACCTAGATGAACTATGTTAAGAAAAAAAGCAAGGATGTTGGCTAATCGTAGTTATTTTAGGTAGTACTCTAAAAACGGCGTTTTTGGGACGGTCGGTTTTTTGTGGCTTGTTGTAAAACAGGGTCGTAAAAAGATACATCTACTGAATATATCAAATGTCTAGTAAAGCTGAACTAGTAATGACACTGCACCTAGATGGAATATGTTAAGAAAAAGTAGGCATGATGGTTCATTTCAGATATTTCAGCAAGTTCTCTAGAAACAGCGTTTTTGTGATTGAATATTTGAATAGGCTATAACAAATATCTAGAACAGCCGAACTATCACGTTATTATCATTATTATTATTATTGGTGGGAAATTATAACAGAGGAATGTATTTGCCGTTTTAATATCAAGAACACTTCCGCGTTTTTGTGTGTATACAGGAATGTTAAAGATATCATTGAGGAAAACGAGGTTGACGTGACGTGATTGAATCAGGGAATCCGTGTGTCCACCACGGGAGAGGACCCTAATTGACTTTACATTGGCATTGTTTTCGTGGTGGCAGCACGTAATTTCAACACATTACGGAATGCGGTGTTAAGAGGTTGTGGTCATTTCATGTATTTCTGTGAGATCAGGTTGAACAAGTCATGTACTGAAAGAAAAAACTTAATTCCCTAAAATCCAGTATTACTCGAGATAAAGATAATGATGTGCCCCGTCATTTTTGTCATTTCATTTGATTTAAACAACTGTAAAATAGCGGTCACTGTAAGCATCAGACCTATGCGAATGGCTGAGACGTGGGTGGTAGGGTCCAGTGTCTGCAAATAGGCTAACACCTGAATTTTTTAACACATAGAGTCTATGTTATACCTTTAACGAAGCAGTGACCTAATCGATGTGGTGGACAGTGATAGAAGATGACAGAGGGTTGATCACCAGCTTTTCAGGTTGCAAGGAAGATAATATTTATTCCTTGTGCATGTATTCAGTAATACTTACAACACATACAAGATCAAAGTCACAGCATATGTAAATCTGATTTTTAATGGACTCCTGAGCATAAATGTATTCCCCATAACTTGTCAGTGCATACACCTATGTGATTGATGTGTGAAAGTCCTGTCAAATATCTGTCTCATTTATTTGTTTGACTTGTTAAAGATAAAATATAAAACTGTCACAAATTTTTCCGAAGCTGCTTATTGCTCTGTCACTGCTCTGTGACATCAAATACATTGTCATGTCACATAAAAGCAATAGATAGTTTTGACACATAAAAGCAGGCTTTGTTCAAGATAAAATGTTTCAGTAGGTGCTCAGTGTTTCCATTTGGAAGGAAAATGGAATAAAATGGAAAACACCACAACTCTTTATTTATGTCTTGTGTGAAGCCAAATAAGCAATAGCTAAACAAATTCATTATTAAAAAAACAAAACTTCTGTAATAGGGCTTCAAAGTGTTTCCCTTTTCTCTTTATAGGCCTGATAGGCTTCTTGTTCATTGGATTTCTGTTAGAAAACCTGTGACACATAATATTAAAGATCATAGTCATGTTTATGAACAAAATTAACTGAGCTTTCTTCCTTTTTTCATTCTTGTTTTAAAGCAAAAATATACAAAGACATTATAAGCCTGATTACAATATGTATTTTTAACTAGTCTAAGCTAGTCTTAGTTAACAGTTTTGACTATCTTGTTTTATGGTCATTATGCTTTCAACTTCAACTTGATTTTGTCCCTAGAGGGCAATTAGTTGCACAGCAAGTAAAAACATCATCTTCACCATCATCACTAGCACATGATCATAAAAAGAATAATAACCAGCCCAAAGAGAAGCCTCAGCACAAAGTTTGACTCTTCCACTGCCCTGCATTCAAGTTCAAATAAACACAAGAAATTTGTGCTCTAGATAAAGGATCGGCGCTCAGTGAATAACCTCCTAAGCCCTATGATAAGCTATTATGGCAAGGCTCAACTATACAGACCAATGAGCAGGGATAACTAACACGTCTTTGGGGTCATCAGGTGGGAACCTCCTTTCACCAGTGTTTCGTCTAGTTGGTCCCACGACACCTCCAGGAGGCTAGACAGTGATCTCTGGCGTCCCAGAGACACTCCCCTAATGCCAGCTCTCCCAACAACATCCATTACCTTACATTAAACATGGCTTTCTCAGCCCAAACAGCACTGCCACCTTCAACAAACCCAGGCTTCGTTTATGCGAGCTCCAGATAGTGACCGTGCCAATACTGCCTTTCCTAACACATTCACCATACCCTATTTGACACGCTACATAGCATAACTCCAATATAACCTAAAGTGAAGGGAGACAGAAAAGATTAACTCACAGAATCAGCGAACACACTCACCTTGCAGCATGGTCTCAAACAAAAGGGATTCAAATAGGCCATTCCCACACTCAAATAACCTTCCTCTTCCTGGATTTTCTCCTGAGAGGACTGATTGGTGGATCTCTCCACCTGATCTCAAGGAGTTATGTACCCTGCTTAGTAGTTCCCCCTGCTGGCCCCCAACTGACATTATTCCTCCTCATCCAAATCCACTGACTAGCTCTGGTTGCTTCATCTGACATTTCCTTCACTGTCTTCCTCAAACTCTGTCTCCACACTCCGAGTTCCCCCAGGAGCGAGACAGCTGATCTTGCTATGAATCCCCTACACCCATGCATCAAAATAAAAATTGCAGTAGGAATGAAGGAGTGTTTGTATGTGTTACTCTTAAAGGCACTCTTGTAAGAACTCATATAACGAGTGGCTAATTTAACCTGGACTAAGCTGCTGAGTATTAAGTATTGGTGGTGCATGAGTGGCACTGTACTTGTACTGAGGCCTGGTAAGATTGAACTTGTCCACCATGGCATGCAAGTGCCCGAAAGTGGTTCCTTTTGTTGGTTGCATGTTTAAATGTACACAACTTTGGGTGGAAAACTAGCAGATCATGTTCTTAAAGAAGCACCATTCCATGTCATGGATATATAAAGAGAACTGAATGCAGTGTTGGAGGCAGGCCCCCGTTTATTCTATGAAAACTGCTCAGTGGCACATGAAACCAAAAGGCTGGATTTCTGCAGTATGTGATTCCGCTTGGGTGGCACGGTGGTGTGGTGGTTAGCACTCTCGCCTCACAGCAAGAGGGTTGCCGGTTTGATCCCGGGCGTGGGAGCCCTTCTGTGTGGAGTTTGCATGTTCTCCCCGTGTCAGCGTGGGTTCTCTCCGGGCACTCCGGCTTCCTCCCACAGTCCAAAGACATGCAGATTGGGGACTAGGTTAATTGGTGACTCTAAATTGTCCATAGGTGTGAATGTGAGTGTGAATGGTTGTCTGTCTCTATGTGTCAGCCCTGCGATAGTCTGGCAACCTGTCCAGGGTGTACCCTGCCTCTCGCCCAATGTCAGCTGGGATAGGCTCCAGCCCCCCCGCAACCCTCAAGAGGATGAAGCGGTTAGAAGATGAATGAATGAATGAATGATTCCGCATTGTGGGGCCATAGAGCAAGTGCACTTGAGAGCGCACTTCCGCCATCTAAGCAGTGAACTTCCATTTTAGCCCTCTGCTCACTAGAATAGGGATGATTTAACTATGTAGCACATCTAGACCTGAAAATGTAGTCTGGCCAAATGGATCAAATCCATTAATGAGACGGGTCATTTAATTTTGACGGGTTGTAACACTCAAAAACATGTACCCACTGATTTTGATTGTCTCCTGTGACAGACTCGGAAGTTGGAATTCCATGTTTGGCAGCTATGTAAAATTAGTCCCAAAGCCTGGCACTGTTCCTGAGGACTTGCTCCATCTCTATTAGAGGAAACACATGGTGGTCTACAATCTTCACAGGCCTGCAACAGTTAGCAGTGACAGGGGACTAGAAAGGAATTTCCATCAGTTACCCTCAATATTTTCTATTTTTTTCTTGAGGTGACCTGACCACACACCTGTCTGCACAGCCATTCTATGGGTATTTAAAAGAGCTGTATGTGTCATTCAGAGCATATCTATGATTCAGAGTCTGGGGCTAAATTGTCTCAGCATGATCTCATTCCTACTCATTATATTTTGATGCCTGGGTAATGTTTTGCACCGTGTCTTGATGCAGGGGGTCTGAGGTTATGTTTAGGCAATAAAACTACTTGGTTAAGGTTAGGAAAAGATTCTGGTTGATGTTAGTCTTGTCAGTCATCTCAAATGACTAAAGATTAATGTGAATAACTGGTGATGTGACAAAATAACTCAATGTTGACCTTTAGTTTCACACAGGACACAAACACCTGCAGGTCTCCAGGGTCAAAGTCCTCTGCTTGATGGACTCATCCATCTCCACTCCCACCAACCCTAAGCACACCTTCACAGTCTTTATACTACACACTTTACATTAGAGTGGGTAGAAAGCCTGGTGTGTCTCATACAGACGATAAAGGGTGCATTGTGCCTCCGTATTTAACACTGAGGACCACTGACCAAGCTAAGTTTTTTGACACCCTGGGAGTAAGAACAGGCCGTAAAGACAAGCTCAGAATACAACACACAGAGGGAACATTATTTTATTATTGGCTCAGGACACCATTACTCCACAATATCTTTACATAGAAAATAGTGGTTTGCTGTAATATTAAGGTTCTGAATGTCACATACAGCTGTTCAAGAACTGAACATCACCGTAAACTATTTCTTTTAATTACAAAGACTTATGGGGGAGATGACTTCTTTCAAAATACATTAAATATATGTCATTATAACATAATAAATCTGAACCAATAATTTATTATTTTTAAAAAAAAAATCATTTGATTAGAATTTGGCTAGGTAACTGTTTCCTACAATACAAGTTCTAAAACCTGGAAATGAGTTAGCATTTTTGCACTCCAAGTTCCATCATCTCAAAGTCAATGGATTCTTTGAATGGGTTTTTGTTTAGATGGCTTGATAAGGTCTGTGGTCAACACAAGCTTAAGAGACTTTCACGATTTGTTCTTGGATATAAAAAATGTAAACAGTAAATCTAACAGTAAATACCCCACTTGTGAGTATTGAAGCTTTTATGTGCCTTTGAAAGGGCAAACAAATGACAAATGAGGCAACAGAACGCCATTATGCCAAATACGGCTTTACAGCCTTGTTGTGGTGGCAATGATAAATCATGCGTCTATGGTGTAATTTGTTTATAGCCCAACGTTAGCCTTTTACCTCTAGCAACTGAATTTATGCTTCAAAAGTCATAAAAGTGGTGTTAATTTGTGAAGATCATTTTGCTGAACAAAATGTGTAAGCACCATAAACCTTTGTTTGCCACATAACTTATTTTCATCAATAACCCCAAATCCACTGGCCTACAGAAAAACATCATCCATGAAGCACTCTATGTTGAGAAATAAGAAATTTGTATTGGATTTGTACTGTACTAGCAAAAACACACACTTAAACACAAACTCACACATGTGCACAAACTAAACACCCCATAATGCTCAACCACCCCCACACACATAC
The DNA here is from genome assembly GCF_011397635.1 of Epinephelus fuscoguttatus. Lineage (NCBI taxonomy): Eukaryota > Metazoa > Chordata > Actinopteri > Perciformes > Serranidae > Epinephelus > Epinephelus fuscoguttatus. The sequence continues at coordinate 33,196,255 of NC_064765.1, read as the reverse complement.
ACAGTCTCACATCCTCATCACTGTCTTGTGATGAATACAAAATGACATTTCAATTTAGCTTTTCCCTGTTGTGATGTTGTGGCACTTGCATACCAAATCAGCTCTTTCGTTCATTTCCCATCTCTGTCTCTCTCTTGATCTCTTACAAAATGAAGATATGCAAATAAGGGAGAAAATACAGGGAAGTAAATGCTAAATGTTATATAGAGATGGAGGTTTGGAGGGCAGAATATATCTACTACTCATCTGTGCATAGTGGATATGCATGTATATGTGTTTGAACTAGATGTATCATTTGTCATGTCTTTGGGTGTGTGTGTATATTTATGCAGATGTTTGAATTAATTCAAACAAGAAACTGACAGATTTTTAATGTAGTTGTCTGACAATGTGGAAAGTCTTTTGTACCATTTCTATTTTCATCCACTGCAACACTGTCTTTCTCCCAAAGTTGGAAAAACTTCCGTTTTTACCTCTGTGTGTGTGCATTATGTATTGGCTTTAAGAACTTTGTGTATGTGTGTTCATTCATTCATGGCCTGCTGGAAATCAGTCCAGGTCCAGTATCAGCTACCTCACCAATCAGTGCCTGTTGTTCAAAGTAAAATGTCAAACCAGTCAGAGCCCCCATTTAGAATAAAATGACAGCCAATCACAGGCTGCATTTCGCATAAAATGGCAGCCACATGGCTCAGTTGGACCAGAACCTTCTGAATGGGAAATCATAGAAAGGCACTCTGTTTTGTCCACTCTGAAACCACATGCTCTTTTTTTCTTTCCTTTTTTAACCAGGCGTGGTTCAATCAGTGAACCAGTCATACTAGCCATTATTCAGTCGAGTCTGACTACAGTATGTACCATGAATAATTCATTGAAGTTTCAAAGTTTCTGCTAACTACCTGCAAGTTTTCTCATTAACCTGAGGACATTAGAGAAACATTTAGTGTATTAATAGCATATATAAATACAACCTACTGTGGAATTCCAGATAAAGATTAAAGGAAATTTTATCTTTCTCGATAGAAAATAACTTGCAAATATCTCTTACAAATAAGGCAGGGTGCACTTAAGGGTGTTGTGTTTTTTAATTTTAATGAAGTTTTTCCTCAGACTTTAAGGAAAATCTTATGTTTTTTTGTGCAACCAACCTTGGATATTTTACAGCTCGTCTATTCCAAACATTTCGTTAGCAGGTGTTTGTCAGTCCAACTTGAACTGAAACAAAAACGTGTCTCCCTAAAAGGTCCAGTATGCAGGATTTAGTGGCACTTAGTGGTGAGGTTGCAATATTGCAACCAACTGAAACTTCTCCCTTGTGGCAAGTGTGAAGGAGAACTATGCTAACTGAAATGAAAAGAATATGTCCCATCTAGAGCCAGTGTTGGGTGTGTCCATTCTTGGCTACTGTTGAACAACATGGCCAATTAAAGACAATCTACTACGTATGTAGCTATGAACATCTTATTCTGAGGAAACGAAAACACAACAATTCTTTCAGATGATTATACATTAAAGAAAACATAGTTAAGAATACTATATTCTATTTCTGCCAATATATGGCCCTAAATTCTACACACTGGACCTTTTACAGGGCTTGACGCTAACTTTTTTCCCAAGGAGCACGTGCTCAAAGAACTTTAGGGGCACAATGTAAATTGATCAAATAATGTGTTTTCCGTAATAAACGTGATGCAAATAGACATTTACAAGCAAAATTATTTAATGAATTTGTATACAAAATGTACAGAAAGGTAACATCATCAAGTTTTGAAAAAGTATTGCAATTTAATTTTGTCTTTAATGTTATTATCTTATATATGATCTTTGCAATATGATTATCTTATATAATGTTATTACTATCCTAAAACATTCTCCAGGTCCTTTGTAACTCTGCAGGACTTATTTCCACCCTGCCCAGCAGCGGTACCATGGCGAACGGTGCCTAACTACGGGGAGAACAGAGCAGGCTTCCCCGGAGGTCCGCCGCTTTTCCCGCTCCCTCTTCTCCGCCACACTTTGACTTATTCCCACCCAGCTGACAGCCTGGCCGTGGAGAACAGTCCCTAACTGCGGGGAGAATGGAGCAGGCTTCCCCCGAGGTCCGCCGCTTTTCCTGGTCCCTTGTCTCCGCCACACTTTGACTTATTCCCACCCAGCCGACAGCCTGGCCGTGGAGAATGGTCCCTAACTGCGGGGAGAACGGAGTAGGCTTCCCCGGAGGTACGCCGCTTAACCCAGTCCGTCTCCTCCACACTTTGACTTATTTCCACGCTGCCCAGCAGCGATAGCTTGGAGAATGGCCCCTCACTGCAGGGAGAGGGGAGAGGGCTTCTCTGGAGGTCTGCCGCTTAACCCGGTCCGTCTCCTCTGCCACACTCTGACTTATTTCCACCCTGCCGACAGTGGGACTTATATTCATTGTGTCGACAGTGGCTTGGAAAACCGCCCATAACTGTGACACACGGGCAAGAGGGAAGAGGGAAGGCGGCTGGAGTTCCTCCAACATTTGCAGTTAGTGAAGAGGCAAAAATCGGTGCCTGGAAGTGGGCCTAGAGGCTCCCGACCTTGTCCTCAGCGTTGCTTCTCAGTTGTCCTCTGATGTCGATTTAGTACCTTGGATTCAGCTAATTAATACTCAAAGAAACACTGGAGACAGGCAGAGTCCGATGCAATCGAGTTTAATGTGTTCACAAGCTTCAACACATACAACTCATGAGTCAAGCCCCGGAGCCGGACTGAAAACTCGCTCTCCGCTTTTATGCTGGTGGAGACTGGGTAGAGTCTCCACCTCTTTTTGTTAATCCTTCCCACTCAGATCCAAATCTATTGGTGGCAACCTTTTTCTCTTTGTCCAATCATGAACAGACCCGTTTTTAATGGTGTAATCACTTTCACTTTGAGCCTGGAATTTCCCAAATCTTCCACCCTTGGCTTTGGATTTGCTTTCACTTTATTTTTAAAAAACATGTGAATCTTAGGGACTTTCTTTATGCAGCCCCTTGTGCTCTTATGCAATGTGACCCTTTAAATGTGCATCAGGTAATACAAACATTTGAATGTGTGTGTGTGTTATCATTATACAGAACATGATTGGTTATATGTGTGTTCTTCAGTGTGTGGATACAGTGTGAACTCATAACTTTGTATTGTGAATACTTTGACATGTATAACAGTGCTTTAACACATACAGATGCATCTCAATCAATTTTATAAGAACTTATACATAAAACATGGTTATATGATGGTTATGTGGTTTTTGTTTCTTAATCAACTTATGCAGTATAACACTTTTACTTGATTAGGAATTAACTCTTACACTACATTAGATTATCATATTTTTTTATGCACACATGTGCCTCTAAATATTTTTTACAGTTCACACACACCTATTTTTAGTCGCAAATGCGAGTGAAACACTCGCACTGTTGAGCGCTGTTTTAGGAGCTCTGCATTATATTTGGAGGATTAATATATGAGCAAACAACTATTTGCTATTGTAGAAGAAAATATATTACCTCATATTAGTGTATTATTGCTATTCCTGTTCACTGATTAAATTCCAGCTGTTCTGTATGACATTTGGCCTGCGTTGAGACAAACTATTTAACATTGATTAACAGATCCCTGTGTGTAATTCTTGAACTTCTTATCCAGGAAGACAGCCTTTGAGGTGTTGAAAGGATTAGGGCAGACTGAATGAGAATGTATTGTAAATTAGCCTTTCCTGGGTGTCCTGAGTTCTATTCACCTTCGTTGTCACTTAGACTTCTTGATTAGCCAAGCCCACGACCCACTGTTTTAGGATGACCTTGATTTAACAGTATGAAGCCTTGTTCTGAATGTTGAGCTTCGGAGAGAATTATACACCTACACTTGTGAACTTCTCTCCACTGTGAATAAAAGTCATCTGAACCAGCCACACAATTTTGTCCTGTATTGTGCCCACTGTTACTGCTTCCTCTGCAAGCCGGTTTGGAACCCGTGTCCACCCCAGCTCTGGCTTTTATGTTGTGTCTGACTTATCAATGTCATTTCTGTTTGTTATTGTTCCTCTGTTTCTTTCCATATAGGTGCATGAAAGGGCAGGGAGGCTTCCTCTCTCTGCCTCAGGCTTTCCTTGTCGGCACATTGAAGGGCAGAGAGGTGTGCTCTCTCTGCTTTAACGCCTTCCACATAGGCGCGTGGAAGGACAGCGAGGTTTGTTCCGTCTGCCTCAGACTTTCCTCATGTAGGAGAGCGGAGAGGTGTGCTATCTCTACCTTGGGCTTTTGGCAAGGGAGACGCCCCAGAACAGAGCCATGCCACCAAGTATAACACCGCAAATAGAAATAAAGTTTCCTTGCCTAAAGTGGTCCTGACTGAATTTTTGGTTTTAATGTCATCACTCAAAATCCTTTTTAACTATTTGGTTACATTATTTTATGTAAGTAACTTGTACTCGTGGTCTACTTGTCATCAGTTGTTTTTACAAGCACTCACATTTACTTATTTAGTGTGGGAAAAACAAATAAAAGTGGACGCTGATGATGCCTTTGATTGCTAAATATCTTATGGCAGCACAAAATAAAAGTTATGCACTTCAGCACAGCTCCTGAAAGAAACCATAGGTGAAAGATCAAGAAACTTCTAGGCTGACAGACAGCAGAAGAACTCTGTATAGGGCCACCTCTCAGACTCTGCAGTTGGAACCACATGCTCACCTTTTGCTCCTGCTCTTTTTAATGTCCACCAACAGATGCTGGAGCTCTCAGGAGGTAAGCTGTTTGGGCAAATTTTCTGATGATGCTTCCTTGCTGTCCCTTCTCCAAGGTTCAGAATCAATTTCTTGGTGTAATAACAACTTATTGGACTTAAATGTGTCTAAAACCATGAAACTTATTATTAATTTTTGATGTTATAGAGATGCAGCCAGAGAGTACATCATACACAACAAAAGTGTGTAAATTGTCATACCATACAAATATTTGGTTACTAGTTTTGATGACCATCTTAAACACAATGTGATCACTGATGCTATTGTGAAGCAGGAGCAACAGAGAATTTTGCTTCTCTGCAAAACAGATTCCTTTCCTGTCAGGCCCATCATACTCTGTTGTTGTTTTTTTAATCTTATTTGACAGTCCTCCTTTTACTTGTAGCCATAACCCTGAACAGCATTGTTAAAATAAGTTCTATTTCATTGCTTTGAAACAAAGAGACCTGAATTCTTTCTGCAACCAACAAATCCTCCAGACATAAGCTCCTTGGTGTATTTGTTTGTTCATATGTTGTTGTATGTTACTGTGTTTCAAGGTGCTCAAAGCTAATTGACTCTAGTGGGACTAATAACGTTGTTTTGAATTTGCAAATGAGTGTAATATCTCTCCTTAAAAACCTGTATACCTGTAAAAATAAATTGATATAGCTCACTGTGTGGGTGAAACTGAGCCTGTGCTCCATCATTAATAATGAATGTAAATGACACTGGAAATGTTGAGTTTTATAATGACATTTACAGAGAAACTGTATTCAAAGCGGATAGGTCATTTCTCCATCGGCTTAATAAGGTCAGTATCTGCGTCAATACTGACCTGATGGACTGGATTGGTGCATCCCTTATTACAGCCTTTATATCATTTTGTTCCAGATTGCATATGATACTAAAGATACTCAAATACATTGTATTCAAATTGTGCAAAGGTATATGTATAAAAATGGATAATAATAAAACAAGATATAATATAAATCTGACAAAAATCGCACGATGTACTCAGAACTATATGTAAATCTACATCTGGGGTCAGTGATGTTTTCAGGGTTCCTAACTTTGATGAATCAATTTTTGCAGCCCTGCTTATGGGCAAGCAGCACTATAGCAAAAGTTGCCCTTTATTTATGAAGGTTCAGTGAATAATAGATTAAGCTTTCCTCAATTACAACATAGGCAACTACAGGGATAGTGACAGATCTCAATACAAGGACTTTTTGAGGTCAGGTCTGAACTTACAACACATTCTCACCCTCAGCTCATGGTACCTTTGGAACCAAAAGTAACCCTTCAGACATGGTACCTAGACCCTAGCGTATCCACTGCAAACCGTCCTTTTAAATGTGGGCGAGGTTGTTGTCATTCACTGCACTGTCCAGCACTCACTGTTTTCCCTCATTACCGGTGACACAGAGGGAAGTCTGCACCTGGTTTATCATCCACAGAACGAGTTTGCATGCCGACATTTTCAGAACAAAATAAAACAGGCTGCAGTGAGAGTAAGTCTCCACGGGATATTTAAAAATAGTGAGTTTGTGCATTTAGTCCTTCTAAGGCAAGCTCAGGGGTTTAGTGTTGCCATAGCCCACAGGAACGAAGCACTGCAATGCTATTTTTTTTGTCTCAGAGTGAGAATTGGGATATATGCAGTTCACATAACCTGGTCTAAATTAATGTATATACAAACGCTTGAAGATCCACTCATTAATGAAAGTGTATGTCATATAGAAACTAAAGTAATGGTCAAAGTTGTCACAGCGACATTTAAGGTGTGTTGACTGAATAAGGTCATCACCTCATACATTAATGTTACAAGTTAACTTTCCATCTTAAAAGTCGTCGGCAGTCAGCCCACTGAATGAAGGTATTTTTTTTCTGATTAAAGCTGCTACAAGAGACAATAAAACATCCTTTCATTTTATAGATACAATCTACTAAAAAAACTCGTGACTCATGAGCCTAAAAACCAGCCACAACTCAGCCCTGAGCAGAGTGACTGTCTGCTGTTGACCAATCAACGGACTGCAGTTCACAGCTCCACCTTTTAGTACCAGATCTATGTGCTAGGTACGCCAACAGGAGGGGTACCAAAAATGGGGACGGTACAGAACAGTTCCATTGGTACCATCCACAACTTTTCACAGTGGAAACGGGGAAAAAAAAGCATACTGAACTGAACTGTAACATACTGCTTGGTGGAAACGGTGCTTATGATGCTCCAGGTTCCCCTCTAGCATCAGTTTTTGATGTGTCGGTTTCTGTGTCAGTTTTGTTACATGCTACAGTGTCTTTCAAAATGAACCTCCCACCTTACAGGAAATCTAAATTTCATACCAAAACTACTTAAGGTTTAGGCAATAAAAAACTACTTGGTCTACTAGGTTTAGAGAAGCGATCATGGTTTAGGTTAAAATTACGTTTTTTTAAAATGATTTTTTAAAAATAAAATTCAGTAAATAAATGTTGGGTTGTCACTTGATGACTATGTCCTCTTACGTATGTCGGTAGCTACATTGTAAAAAACACTCATAATGGCTTTCAATTTCATACAAGACACAAACACCAATCTCCTAGGTTAAAGTCCCATGTGTGTTTCCTGTCTATTTAGACCTTCTTGCTCTTTCTACTGTGTTATTGCCACAGATAGGAAGACAGTGAAGTTAGCTGAAGAGCTGGTGTGTCTCATACAGATGCTAGCTAACAGAAGCCGAGGGCCTCTGACGAGGTTGCCAGATTTGACACCCTCACAATGAAAATGCTTTGTAACCTAAAACTGGCCACCTGGCAATAAGCATGTTTTATCAACATGTATGTAAATGACTAAAGAACCCTACATTGTCAAAGTCTTGAATTGAAAAACAAAACACACACACACACACACACACACATCTATATATATATATATATATATATATATATATATATATATATTTTTTTTTTTTTCTCCCCAGTGTCCTATCCAGTCTGTCAGTCTCACCACCATCCAGTTGTGTTTGAATCGTTTAGCTAGTCAGTCACTCACAAACTGAGCTACTCAATTAGTGGACCAGTCAGCTGCTAAGCCAATCACTCAGGCAAACAGTCTTGCCTTTGATCGTCAACCGACCAAGCAATCAGTCAATTACACACAGAAGCACAGGGTCACCGTGTGTAAGTATATGTGTGTGTAGTGATGCTTTAGATGCCTTGTTTAATTAAGCATGCCTGATGAACTCCATGCTTGACCAACTGCAAAGCCTTGCTAGGAATATACAGTGAATATATATATTCATATATTCTATATATGCACACTTTTCAAAGGTCACTCATTAAGTTACATAACATTCACAAATATCTATATGCGTTACATTAATACACATATTTTTGGACTGTCTAGGTACATTACATATTTATTTAATTCTTGATACTGTTAAGCTTTACACATCTCCTAAAATATATCTTTGCACAGTCCTGCCTAGCTCTTTCATTTCAAATTGTTTTATTATATATTGTACTTTTGTCTATTCTATATTTATGTTTCTTGTTTATGCACCAAAACACCAAAGCAATTACCTTGTATGTGAAAACTGGATTTCGCATCTGATGCGTTGTATTTTCTGTGAGATAAAAGAGAGACATACAAGAATGCACCAGTCACCTTTAAAATGAACTGACCAGGTGATGCTTTTGAATGTCCATTAGAGTTGTACCGATACCGATACCAGTATCGGAAATGCCTCAGATACCGTCTAAAATGTGGTATCAAGTATCGGCGAGTACAGCCTATGATCAATCCGATGCCACGTAATACCTCACGTCATTACGCATACACATGCTACAGGCAAACAAAATGGAAACGGAGCAGAGTTTAAAAAGCATTCTACTGTAGCCTTTAAAATGTCTTTTTTTACCAAATTGTGTGGCTGCACCTTAACCTGTGTCTTGATCTGTGTCAACATTGGATAATAATAATAATGAAAAAGTTTTATGGCATTCATTCTACTATTATGTATGTATTTCTTAATATTTTACATAGAGTTATAGGAGTCGAGACATACAACAATTCATATCCCATCCATTTTCATTTTACGCGCTGGTATCAGATCGGTACTTGGTATTGGCAGATACCAAAGGTTCAGGGATCGGAAACGGTATCGGGAAGGAAAAAGTGGTATCGGTACATCTCTAATGTCCATGCAGTCTCCTTTCTGCACACACACACACACACACACACACACACACACACACACAGAATACAGGGTGCATCAAATTGCAATTATACCATGAGTTGTGGCTTTGAGGCTATCCAGCATGTAGCAGTTCAGGATGTCCACTCAGGCAAAATCACGGCTAATTACATTCACCTGGTGTGCCAGGTGTACATCACTCCCTGATTAAATTGCTAGAATGAAAACCAGCAGGGCTGTAAGTCCAGAAGAACAGGATTAAAGACCAGCGAGTTCACATTAGTTGAGGCAAGCCAATATATGAGGTTCAAATTGGACTTTTATTAAAAACGGATTACGGTCCAGTCAGTATCATTCCCCTCTGTTGTGATGGGAACTGTACAGTTTGTGTCACTATAGTCAATGTGGCAGTGGCAGTCTGTGGCAAGCCTGAACTGAATATAAAGCAACAGATGCTCGGTCACAAACCGCAAGACTTTCCCCAAGTGTTTTGAGCTGTGTGAAACCAAGTAAACTTTGAGTCATTGTAAGGTACTTTTTGTTAAGTATGCAATGTCATTTGTGAGGTGCTAATTCTGTAGACATACAAACCATTGTATGAGAATATGTTGCACTATCAGGTGTTTCCTTGCCTGGAAGGAGAAATGGGACTAATTCTAAAATGCCTTAATAACTTGAGAATTTTAGTGTTGTGTTGTTTGCTGAAGCCTGATTGATGCTGACACAAGATACCATTTGTGCAAAACATAGGAAGAGGGACACACATTGTCGACAGGGTTAAGGTTAAGGGTATCAGCCTCAATCACATCATCCTGCTCTCTGCTTTGTATTCCCTGCCACTCTACCCTCTGTGCCATCTACTCAAGCAGAAACACTTTAAAGATAACCAAAAAAAATGAAAGTTGCCCTTTATTTCAGACATCTGAACTGAGGAGGTAAACTGTGCTGCGACAGGGCCAAGGTGTTTGAGATGGAGAGAGAGAGATATGGTACAAAGTGGAAAGAGGGCCACTTTAAAATGTTGTTATACCAGAAATCTGTGACCTACAAGCTGACATTCAACCAGACTGTACACACACACCCACACTGAGCTGAAAAGAGCAATGTGAAACAGAAAGGTGGGCCAGTAATTGTTTGACCTTTATGTTGGCAGTCGGGTTGAAACGGTGGACAAAGACAAGCTTACCCTGACTGGGGAAAAGTTAAGCCTGACACTACATGCAGGCTTAGTGGCAACAACCCAAAGTCCCCTGTGTGCATTTCTGACTCTGAGTGGTTGCCTGGCTCAAAGTGCCACAAGAGCTGCAGTGTTTCAAATGCTTAGCTGTTTCCTTTACATATCAAGTGTACTCATGCAGAAGTGAGTTTTTCCAGCTTTTCAGGGCTGAAATGAATATCTAGATTTATTCTTCATGTATTATGTTGTAGGCTGTGTCAGTGAAAGTAGTTTTGTGTCAGGGGCCCACTTGGCCTTCACCTGCAAAATGTCACTAAAATTACCATGTACTGACCTGGAAGAGACATAAAAGATCACAAAAAGACACAAAAAAAACACAAAGAGATTCAAATGAACTGCAAAGAGACACAAATAACCACAACAATGAGCAAAACAATCACAAAGACACTCAAAAATATTACAAGTAGGGAAAAAAAGACAAAGAAACTTAGAAAAACCAGAAAAGACACAAAATTATCTCTAAAATTACCCTGAAGAGAAACAAAATGGCTTCAAAGAGAAACATAATTACTACAAAAGGGAAACAAAACAACAGCAAGGCGACAGAAAATGACTACAAAGTAACACTTTTTTATTTTTTTAAAAAAGACACTAAATTACCCCAAAGAGACACAGAATGACCTTAGTAACTCACAAAATACACTAACCACAAAACGACTAATAAGACACAAAACCACTACAAAAGACACAAAACAACCACGAGGAGAGACAAAATAACAAAGAGATACAAAATGACCAAAATAAACATAACATGACCTCAAAAGACACAAAATAATTGCAAATAGAAACAAAATTGCTATATGAGTGTGAACATAATGATTTTCCATGTGTCACTTTTATACCACGTATTGCACACTATTTTTACAAAGGGCATGGAGACTAGGGGTGTGCGATACGGACAAAAAATAGTATCTCAATATTTTGGGGGATTTTGACGACAACGATAATTTGACGATAAGCTTTTAATTATGTGTTTTTAACAGCCTGAGTTATAGCTCATTAATTGTTTCTCATGGATGATATTAATGGACACAATGTTTTAAAGGAAAAATGTTCTTAACATTTGTTGCTGCTTTTTTACCTGCTCGCTCTGTTTGACTCTGGTGACGGCATTTTGAAGCGTCAATTCCGGGTCCATTTGCAACTGTTCAGATAGGTGTTTGTCCCGCAGACTCACCACAGGCCTGTCCCTCACCATCTCATCATGTAGAGCCCCGTAACTGCAGTGCTCCGCCAGGCAGTGCAGCGCCGTAATGAAACTGTCAACCGTCTCGCCCGTTTCTTGATGCGCTGATTAAACTTTGCTCTCTCAAAGATCACATTCCTGCGATTCTTTTCTGCTTGGGTCTCCAATCTAGAAGCAGTGCAGAATCTGTCGAAGCGTTTAATCCATTTAGGCCAGTCTTCAGCCTTGAAGGTGAACTTTTCCGGCAGGGAGACTTGAAACTGTGCCACGTTGACGCTTCATTCAGTTAACTGTGGCTAGGCTAGGTAGCTCCGTAGATGGTCTTCCAGTACTGCGAACTTTCCCGACCTAACATTAGACACTTTTGCGTGTCGCTATATGCAGACTAAGGGCTCTAGTTTCACAGACCGGGCGAGGCAGGAGCCAACTGGGTGTGGCCAGGTGGATTTTGCTAGTTTGGCACACCATGCGCCTGGTGTAGCTACTCCTTTTTCCCACCTCCATCCCTCCTACCTTCGCAAGTCGGAAAGAGGGAGGAGAGAAGGCGTGGAGTGGGTTTTACACACATCACACCAATCAAATGAGCCCCTCTCCTCACCCTTAAATGCGCCGCATGAAGGCGTAATGAGAGTTTACTCAACTTGCCATGGCAGAAGAGAGCAGCAGCGTCAGACATCCAAACTTCTTCCAGGAGGAAACTGATATTTTGGTCCGGGAGGTCCAAGCTCGCAGTGTCCAAAATAAATCAATGTTGCGTTTCTCTCGCGCACACGTGCACTCTCTCTTTCTCTTTCGCAGTCTCACTTTGTTTCCTTTTTTTTTGACTTTTCTAAGATGACAGATGCTGAATATATACTCCCTATCTGATGCTATGGCTGTTTGTGGTTGGCTGAGAGAGATGTGAACTCATTAGTTTGCAGCTGTGTTAATCAAATCAGGTTGGGTTTCCATTACGCGTGCCAACATCACATCAGATGTGACAGGACAGTCGATATAGAGATACATTTATGTGCTGATTGCAGATAGTTGCATTGAATAGTGTTTTTTTGGGTATTTATTGCATTGTTAATGTGCCTGATATTCTGGAAACCTGCCTGTGAGGTTTTGATGACGTGTGCGCACTGTCCGCCGGTCAGTCAAACTTCGGCTTACACCGGCTGCGCTCCGCCTGCGCTGACAGTAGACCTGGTTTCGGCTGGCGAGCTTTTATCGCACCTTCGGTGAAGCCTTTTGGCACAAAACTGTCACTGTGCCAAGCTGGATCTGTCGACACCTCCCCCTGCTGCGCCGCCACACCCATCTCAGCGCACCTCGGTCTGCCAAACTACCAAACTGAACGCACCTCGGGTTGCGCTGCTCGAAACTAGCTCTGCGTGGGGTTCGCCACCCTGTGCCACCCTGCGCTGCGCCGGGAAACTAGAGCCCTAAGTCACTAGTACTGTCGCTTGATTCTAGCTTTTCTTCTGACACCATGTTTAGTTATTTATTGGTATAACTGCAACCACTCATGAACCATGCAGGCTTCAGGTACTTGAGCAACCCTTTAATTGTTCCCCTGCAACACAATACAGCATGACCTTAGTTCCCACCTGACAGGCTGGGACCTATCACTACAGTTGACCCACCTCTTCCGAAGCTGCTGGAGCATTCGTGAGCGGTGTTGCCATGTTGTCTCGCTAATGTTTGTTAAGCAGCAGGCTAACCTGCCGGGAAGGTGCCAGTGAGAGATCATGTGACCACCTAGGCGTACTGCGGCGTGCTGCTGCATGCAAGTTACGTAACTCTTGTTCAGTGAATGTGTGGGGTTTCAACCTGGTTTCAACGTGTGTTTTCAGTTGTTTTTGTGAAGTCATTTGCATACTCGATAACGTAAATTTGCACATCGTTGCACATCGTGACTTTGCATTCCCCTAATAAAGTCATGTGAGCCAGTCTTAGAACTCACTGGCTATCATGACACTGAAGCCTTTTGGGGCAAGGGCAAATATTTCTGGCTGATCTAGCCAGTGGATATCCAGGCCAAAAAAGACTAACTCCACTGTGTGCTCGTCATTTCGGTAAAGAGATTACATGTGAGCAGTCACTTCTGTTTAGACAGATGGAGGCTGTTCAGTGTGAGGTTCACATTTTGTAATATTTGAGACAGTAAAACTCAACTTTTAAACAATTATAGAAAAGACAAAATAGAAAATTGATCATCTCCAATTTATACTGTCTGTTCTCTGAATTGTTTCCTTACATGAATATGAGCTTTTTCAACTTAAACAAAATTGTCACACAATTTGAATACTTTGGAGGGGTTCCAGTAGATGAACATTTGGTAAAGAATTGCAATATCAAATTTATTCTGAGGTAAGGAATAAAACCTTGAAGCTCCACATATCTTGACTTCTAACACATTTATATATAGTTTAAGTCCACCTGATAATGACTGCATATTAACAGTTACTGAATATTTTAATGTATTGTATTAATTTGTTAATTTCCACAAGCTTATATCATTAAATATGATCACAGCTTCATTAAATAACTATACATCTGCTAGGGATTATGCAAGACATTATAGTTGTTGACAAATATATACATGCTCCCAACTACATAGTGTCATAAACCATTCATTATTTTTCTTACACAGTGCTTATAAATGTCATATAGCTGGGATAAACTATCAAGAAACTACCTTGAATTGATTTTATATGTAAATAAGGTTAAAGCAAAGTGTGGTTGAAAAAGTGCACATGGTATCCACAGATTGTGCTTTGAATTCATGTGTGAGTCTTTGATGCATCAGGTTAAGAAAGTGCTCATATCTGAACAACACAATAGGCTGTTGGATTCTTTGTTGTAACAATAAAAGCATTGGTGTGTTTAATAGCATTAACATGCCTCTATTTAATTTAAGTGCCCCAGTGAGCCATGCAACATAGCCCTGCACTGTGTTTTTACTGCTTTGACAATTCAAAATGTCTGCCATGAAAAATGCAGCACGTTGAGGAAAAGGCTGCATACTGTGTTTGGTGATTATTGTTCTTGAATACAGCTGCCTAGCACTGGGATGTTGGTTGGATGCAAATGAAGTAAGATGGGTTCAAACAGTGAACTTCAGTTAATTACTTTACTCCATTAACCATGTTTATCACCATCAGCTTCATCATCAGCAGCACCGTTACTGCCACAGTCGATCACTGTCACCATCACCAGAGACTGAATTATCGGTGCTAGCTGGGCAGCTTAACAGCCCACTGAAAACATGTGTGGGTGTGGAGGAGTGTGTGGGCAGGAACAGAGCTGATATTGATTTGGGGGTCAAGCAGCGCTCAGATTCCCTTAGACCAGTGTTTCCCCTAACTATAGGAGGGGGCTGACTGCCAGGAAATTATTGATTTCATTCATTTCATTTAAGAAATAAACTTGACACTTAAGGTTAAAATAATGTCCTTTAATTATGTATAGTTCAAGAGTTATTTCCATGAAAATAAAACTTTAAATTGTTTATCTTTTCATAGTTGTTTATCTTTCAAAGACCCTACATTCATATTATGACTTCAGATGTAGCATTTAAAGATGTCTTGTACTTAAGGTCTTTGAAAAAGGTGAACATCTTCCACTTGACAGCCAGGGCAATGCAAACATGTCAGATGGACCCACCCAGAAGCACAGGAGCTGACTGTGTAAAATATTCTGACCAAGCCAGCTGTCACTTGCATATCCATGGTCAAGCTAGCTGACATTAAAATTAGAGTGCACTCGTATTTTGACCTTTACGGTGAATGCACTGAAACGGCTAGGACACACAAGTGACTGCATCCGCTTTTCAAAATAAGGTGTTAACACACAGTATATACAAAATACTGGAATGGAAATAAAATTGTTTGGATTATATTCACAGGAAATATTAAACATGTTACCTTCAGTCCTTACTTGTTTTTGTTTACAGCTTTCAGAAAGTTCAAGATCTAAGACTGACTTTATGCACAGAAAAGACAATTCTCACAAATTTTTGGTGCAAATTTGTTGAGTATTAGTGAGCTCTTCCCCTTTCCCAAGATAATTGGTCCACCTGACAGGTGTGGCATATGAAGATGCCAATTAAAAGTATCATTACTAGATAGGTGTGCCTTGGGATGGTCACAGTAAAAGGCCACAGATGTCCCAAACTTGAATGAAAAGTTGTTTCCATTTGGCAGAATTTGGCAGTACATCCAACCGTCCTCATAACAGCAGACCTCGTGTAACCACACCAGCCCAGGACCTCCACATCTTCGTCTTCGTTGTCAAGATCGTCTGAGAGCAACCACTGGAACAGCTGTTGGTTTTCACAAGTGAATAACTTGCACGCAAACCATGAGAACCTCATCTGCATGCGCATCGTCCTGACCTGACAGCTGTTCGTAACCGACTTGAGTGGGCAACTGCTCACCTTTGGCAAAGTGATGTGAAATCTATAGTTCAGAATGCCTAATGAATTTTGTTCATAAAGCCAGGGCTTGATGCTAACTTTTTTCCCAAGGAGCACATGTGCTCCTAAGTTGAAAAAGTAAGGAGCGCACAGAACTTTAGGGGCACAATGTAAATTGATCAAATGATCCGTAATAAACGTGATGCAAATAGACATTTACAAGCAAAATTATTTAATGAATTTGTATGCAAAATGTACAGAAAGGTAAAATCATCAAGTTTTGAAGAAGTATTGCAATTTAATTTTGTCTTTAATGTTATTATCTTATATATATTATCTTTGCAATATGATTATGTTATATAATGTTATTACTATCCTAGAACACTCTCCAGGTCCTCTGAAACTCTGCAGGACTTATTTCCACCCAGCCGACAGCCTGGCCGTGGAGAATGGTCCCTAACTGCGGGGAGAACGGAGCAGGTCCGCCGCTTAACCCAGTCCATCTCCTCCACACTTTGACTTATTTCCACGCTGCCGACAGTGGGGCTTATATTCATTGTGCCGACAGTGGCTTGGAAAACCGTCCATAACCGTGTCACACAGGGAAGAGGGAAGAGGGAAGAGGGAAGGCGGCTGGAGTTCCTCCAACATTTGCGGTTAGATTATCATATTTTTTTATTGACAAAAATATAGGCTGCTTCGCCTGATTTTTTTATGCACATATGTGCCCCTAAACATTTTTTACAGAATGCACACACCTATTTTTAGTCACAAATGCAAGTGAAATGCTCGCACTGTCAAGTGCTGAAAGCTAAACCTGCACATTTTCGAGTTACCTTTTATTGTGACCAGCCCAAGGGAGTCTTCCCAAGGGATTAATAAAGTTCTATCTAATCTAATCTAATGGACACCTGTATAGTAAACATACTATTTAATCAGCATATTGATATGTTGATCACTAACACTGATTTTTTTTTTACATATTTGTGAACAAAATTTGAAAGAAAGTATTTTGAGAAGTATTTTGTATGCATAAGAACATCTTAGATTTTAAATTTACCCTTTTAAGTCCCACATTTGTACCTTGAAATAGATATATAAAACTTGGTGTTGTTGACATTGGTAAGATTAGCTATGTTCCCAGTTAACACCAGCATAATTCATTTTACCTGGCAAAGACTTAAGTAAATATCTTAATGTTTATCTTACTCATTAGCCATTATTTAATTAATTTAATTAAAATGTGTACCATGCAGGCCCCATCCAGTCGTGCCACATCGCAAACAACCCCCACACCTCCGAGGTGGTTGAGCTTGGGGAAACACTGCTTAGACCCATGCACACATAGCAATAAGGAATGAAAGACATTTCAGATATGAAAGTGTTACAGTGACAATAAACCCAAGGATATCTTTATAGTTGTGAGCCTTTTATACACAACAGTGCTGTAATGTGTTATTAACACTCTGGGAGTGTGGAAGAAAAATACTAAATAGGCAAAACAAAAAATGGCAAACACAAACGAGGTCCCTTGGGTCTAACAAAACTGACAATAGCACTTCCACAACAGTTCTGCCAACTGCTATAAAGCCCCATATCTCCCAAACGCTAGCTTTACTGGAACAAAAAAGCTGAACATTATGCATTTTTCTATAAATGTATCCAATTTAAAGCAGTTTATTCTGTACCCAGGGGCTGTGGGCTGACCTAAACCATGTGGTTTCATTCCTAAATTAAATGAAAATAACCAAAAATGTAGAAAAGTACAAACTGCACTTGTCTTTCAGGAGCTGGTCAAATTCCTGCAGACAATTACACCAAAAATAGAAGTTGACCTTGTAATCCACAACACAGGCAGACACAGACGATTTTATCAGAACTGTGAGATGTCGTATCTACAAATAATCAACAAAACAAACACCATATTTGACTGCAGTTAGTGCTTTGGTGTTTGACTTGAGGAAGATGAAGTTGAACATTAGATAGGCTTCCATGTGTATTAGCACAACACAGTCGCTTCCTCCGTCTCTATGTCTCTCATCTAAAAAGCCTGTTCTCTCTTTCTGTATTTCTCTGCAACCCCATCTCTCCCTTTCTCTGTTTGTCATGAAGCCTGGGGGAGACAGTGTCAACATGTTAATAGGAATGTAATCCATTTGGTAGCAGTGCTATTAGTAATGCTAAGCACACCAGCCACAGGCAGCCAGGCAAACAAGGTATCAAACAAGGGAAATCATGCAACGGAAGAGAGAGAGAGAACTCTCAAAGCTAATTCTACATTAGACCCCCCTGGTAGTCCCATCTTTGGTTGTCATTAGCTCTCTGCATCTTGATAATCCACATCTGCTTGTAAGATAAACTTCACTACCAAGAGTGGCGCCATAACCATCCAGACATCAAGACTTATCTTTAACCATGCAAGCAGCATGGCTCTGGTGGTCCAATACTTTGGTCTGAAATATCTCAACAGCCATTGGATTGCCTTGGTGATCCCTTCACTTTATATCCAGCACCATCATCAAGTGAAAAGTTAGATTGTCAATACTTTGGTCAAACACT
This sequence comes from Epinephelus fuscoguttatus, assembly GCF_011397635.1. Classification (NCBI taxonomy): domain Eukaryota; kingdom Metazoa; phylum Chordata; class Actinopteri; order Perciformes; family Serranidae; genus Epinephelus; species Epinephelus fuscoguttatus. The sequence goes on along the minus strand of NC_064765.1, from coordinate 33,177,961 downwards.
TTGGTTTATGAAATGCATATAGAACTAGCGGCATTCCCATCAGCTCTACCTGAGACTGCCAATGGCATATGAGAGTGTGTGTGTGTATGCACATGGGTGGATGGAAGGGGGATTATAAAGTTCCTTGGACAAAAGCACCATGTGTATGCAGCTCATTTGCAATTCATTACAAGCATGTTAGCATGTTGACGTTCACATAGCTAAATGTACTGCTGTGCCTAAGTACGGTCTCACAGAGCCACCAGCATGGCTGTGGATTCTTAGTCTTGTTAACATTCTACACTTAGAATAATGCAACTCAATAATCCATTTCCATTAGACCTCCTGTCTTTCAAACAACACACGCCAATTGTGATGTGGGCTTTACATTAAACATGACAAGTCTGCAAGTTCAAGCCACCAGAGACACAGAAGACATTATTCAACTGGTTCACTAGGGATGGGTATCATTAAGATTTGAACGGTACTACTACTCTTATCGATACTGCTTATCGATCTGGTATTTTAACTGTACTCTTATCGATACTTTTTGAGGAAGAAAAAAACAAATTAAGAACATAAATTGCGTTATTTTCTCAATTCGCATTATGCAACAAAATAGTTTTTTAACAAAACATTTTACTTTTTACAACTTGAAATGTAAAATACATAAAATAATAGTGTTGTCATGGTACCAAAACTGGGACCCACGGTACGATACCAGTGAAAGTATCATGGTTCTGAGTAGTATCACGATACAACAGCAAAAATGAGGCAGATGTGCCTTTTGTCATTTATGAAAAGATAAATCACTTTTGTATAATACATCAATGATATTTCAATGGAATAAATTACTTATTGACTTATTCATACTTCAAAAACAGCATCAATAAGTGATTAACATAGGGGGGATCAAAATAAAATAAAAAAATAAAATAAAAATCAACCAGCCACCCTCCTCCCCTGACAAGTAAACAACACTCCCTAAAGTGCGCTGAGGTTTGTGGACCGTTACCTGCCACAAAGAGTAATGTGAACGGCTTGTTTCCCCTGTCACATACCTGTGTGCCGCCACGGCTGGGCTGTTCAGGTACTTTTGGACAGTCATGACGCCAACATCAAAATAGCTAATGGTTATTAACTCCACGTGTTGGCTGCTAGCATAATGTTACAAACCTGGACTGGACGTAAATGAACTAGCTGTGCTAGGGCAGTCAAACCCTTTACGTCTGAATATGATGCACTTTCGCAAAGTGTTTTGACAAATTACTAGTGTTGCCGCCCTTACACGCAAAACATTTGTCACACTTGTGACAACACGCCGCGTCTGCATCAACTCTTGTAATATAAAGCCACACTTTTGACCGTTTAGCTCTCTCCGCCATCATTATCTATCTAAAGGTAGGCTACGAGCTTGAGTTGGTGTATGTGCTGTCTTGTGTGTGTGTGTGTGTGTGTGTGTGTCACTGGAACAACAGCCCCGCCCCCTGCTCTCCACTCACACACAGCAGGCAGCCAGGGTGAGCGAGACAGATCTCTCGTCTTCAGGGAGAATAGCGAAAATTATGATACAATGATGGATAACTGATGGAGTTGGTGAGATAAATGTGCAAGATAACATTTGTCTTGTTAAAAAAAAAAAAAAATGCGACTGCTCCAGTACCGATAGCAGAACTGTTAAGGTCAGAGCTTATCAATACTGCGGTCTTGAAGAATGTAGCCCCAGGGCTCGTTCTATACCGGGGTTCGGTACCCATCCCTATGGTTCACAGGTGTTAAACTGGTGGAATCATGCTTTAATAAATGTCTTCCTGTAATAAACTGTATTCCTTTTATTATTTGCTTTTTACACAAGTTCATTATTGAAGATGTCTGCAAACCAGCTTCCAAATGTTCATGTTTAAATTGAAGTTGTGCATAATGTATGTCTTATTAGTCCAGGTTCTTGTGCCTCCAGAGGCAGTGGAGATAAGGAAGCGGGCCCGCAGGACGATGAACGGGGATGGGGGAAGCATACACGTTGTCACATACCTGGAGCGCCGTCTTCAAGGAGCAACCTGACAGCAGGAAGCGTGGTTGCCCTCTTAAATTTGACAGGGCAACTACGCCTCCGTAACATCAGCTGATAAAAGGCACGTTACCAATGAAATCTGGTGACGCTTTTGAAGAAGACGGAAGACATCCATCGAAACACGTCAAGGTAAAACAAACCTTATCTTGTCTGAGATAAAAGAAAAGAAAAACAATAATTTAACACTTAGACAGTATGAACTTCTATGGTTTATATTTGAGTCATATTATCAAGATAACAGTGACTATAGCAGGGTCCGACATTAACGGTTGCCCGAATGCCCAGGGCAAGTAAAAATAGCCAGGGGGCCAGCAGATCCTGCGCAGACATGCCCGATCGGGCAAGCAGCACCGACTCGGACACACACACATACCGGACAGCCTCTCATAATGTGCTTCTAGTGACTGTGAAATCACCAGCGAAAGATGTTTTAGATGTGGACACGGAGAACAGCTGCCTGCTCTCATGGGACAGAGATCCTCTGAGAAGAAAGACGGTTCACTCTGCTCTGTAGGATTTTTTTAAAGGCAAATTAAATATTGCGGATTTATGTAAAAATATCCATAGAGACATATAAATAATAACATAATTAAAGATATGTAGGCTATGTTAGGTGAATACTCCTGTCAGTGACCCTGACCACTGGCATTGGCAAAAGAACTGGAGTTGGTCCCCGGACACTGCACTGTGGCTGCCCAGTGCTCCCAGTGTATACAGTAGGATGGGTCAAATGCAGAGGTCAAATGTATGTAATCTGCTGAGAAAGGACAATAAACAATAACTAGGAGATAACAAAAGAATAAAGAGATTTCAAAGACTTAAAAAATAAGGGACATGAATCAAAACAACAAGAAACGAGATATATCCCCAGTCATGCACACCCAGTTTTAATAAACTCAGTACTGTTTTTCAGCACATATATTGTTTTGTCTTCATTCAATGTAGTTAGCACACATTGTTATTGCGCCATTGGTTTTGGCCTTGGTGCCCCACATTTTGGCCGTGATGCCCCAATAAATTTATATTTATCAAAGGCCAAAGTGGCTTTGCCCTAAAAATATCTTAACTCCAGACCTGTAATCGTGTATTTCCTCTCCTGTTTCTGTTCTCGAAGGGGCCAGTTTCTGTGTGCTGCTTTTTTATGTGCTGCTGCCTCCATTGGCTGAGCGTCTCTGCTGATGTAAGATATAAGTCATGAGCGAAAATATGCACCACACAGCCAGAAAAAGAACCTCTTAGGCAGGGCAAGTAAGAATTTAGATGGGGCAAGTAGATTTGAGAAGTACTTGCACGGCAGGGCAAGTAGGAAAAAACCTTAACGTCGGACCCTGTATAGCCACTGGAGAGAGGCTAAAGAGCTGCATTAGGCTCCAAAGCCACAGGTTGCCTACCCCTGTCCTGATGGGAAACTCAGCTCATATACATGTAATCTCAACTATGTTACTTTAGAAATGTTGATATGATACGTATGAAATGTACAAATGTAACATATCCATGGTTTGCAGAAAGGTATGATGCCAGCATTGTATTCTGGTCACTGTGCTGTTTCATGATCTTATTATTGTCAGATAAAAAGATGCAGCGAATGGCTGTCAATATTTGAACCCACTTGAATGTTCATTATTGTGTAGTGTATATAAAAATATTTCATACTGCAATCAAGTCCAGTCTTACCGTCATCATCACTATCTGGCATGCTGCTGCCACTGCCAAGGAAAAGGGCAGACTGCAGCATTTCATTTGCTCCACTGAGAAGGTGACTGGCTGCAATCCTCCATCCCTCCAGGACCTACACATTTCTGGGACCTTGAGGTGGGTAGGACAGATTGCGGCCGCACCAACCCTGGTCACATATTCTTTAAAACACTTCCCTTGGGTAGAAGGCTGCAGTCCATCAGATTCAGAAACCTCCCACCATAAGAGTAGTTTCTTCCTGACTGCAGCTGGCCTCCTCAAAAAGGCCCAGGACCCCCACTGACACTAAAGATGGATAGTGAGTCAGCTCTACACAGAGCCTACACCGTAGCCTTCACACGTGGCTTACGCTGTTGTGAGCGTTAATACTTGTGTAGTGTTGTGTCTGTGTCACTCTGCAGTTAAGCTTCCAAAACACTAGTTGGTGGCAGGGTTTCTGTGAAGTGCTGTAAAGTTTAGTTGATTGGCTATATCCCGACAATTTCAAACACAAGTACACAAATTGGCTTCATTATAATTCACAGCATTCACAGACAAAGCATTGGTCTTTTGCTGGGTACATTTTCCCCACTAATACAACATGCTAATGTTTTTAGCACAAGCCTATAGCATTTTACATTGTATAAATTAGCCGCTGTCACTTGTCGCTGTGATGTGTAGTTACATTTCTGCGGAGGTGCATGTTCAGGGTATATGCAAGAATCCTGATGTTAATTTCAATACCTTTTTAAGACCTTTTTAAGACCTTCCACAAAAAACTTAAGACCTCATCGTCACTTCAAGCTGTCGTTAGCAGCAACGCATCTTTAACTTACTAAACAGTTGTAGTTTGCAATTAAATCTATGGAGCACAAACATACAACAGAACTCAGATAAGATGAGAAGGAATAAAGCTTGAAAGAATAATTAAACCAAAGGCAGGTTTAATAAAATACACCTTAGGTCATAACCAATAACACAGCTCTAAAGCTCAATATCAGCTCTTCAAGGCCAACTTGCCGAAAACAACAATAACTTGGTGAAATTACAATTACACCAATATCAAAACTCAGGACATGTGCCTCAGTTTGTGTGTTTTGCCTTCCATCAGCATTTCCGAGTCCATCAGTTCTCTGAGTTTTTCTTTCTGCCTTCATCGCAACGTGTTGGATTTTGTGACGAGTTGGGCCATTAAAAGCCCAGATTTTCCCTCTGCCTGCTCGGCAAGTTGATCTGCATCTTTCTGTAGTGTGCTGCACACTTCTTACAGGATTTTTGTCTTCTTTTTCAGATCTTCTAGTTCTGCTTCAGCTGCTTTTCTCTTGAGGGTTTGTGTGGCATTCTCTTTTTTCTGACATTGTTTGTTCAAAGTAAATCCTGTACTTTGACCTGGCGGAAGCTACAGAAGCCAGGAGCTCCTTGGTCAGACGTACCTTTAGAACACCCCCACAAACACTGACCTTGTTGCATCGACTCTTCAAGTATACTGCAGGTTTCAACCTGCTTGTTGACTGAGAATCCTCTCTCTACTGTGGCTTGACCATAGGACAGGAACAGAAGGGTTTGACAGAACTTTGACACTTTAGGGTAAGACTTGAGTGCTGAGTGCAGGAACACATCAACCTGCTTCTGCAGTGGCTGAAAGGAGAGGAAATGCTCATCTCTAGCCTCAACAGTGAGAAAGCTCTCAAACTGTTGGACGATCACGTCACCTGCGACAGGGGAATTAAATACGTAATTACTAATGTGTTCAGTTTTATTGCAGACATTTAGTTCATCATTCACTTGACAAATACATGGCTCACAGCATCTGCACACATCAAAGCATAAGCTATGTAATGTATCTTTCAGAAGTGTTTAATCTTCTAGAAGCATTTTGGAGCTTAGACAATTCCACACAAATACAAAAATGCACAAAAATGAAACTGTCTTGCAGAATTTCATCAGATGGAAGTAGCTACATAAAATAAAGAGCAGATATCAGAGGCCATACAGTGACCTATGCACTTCTACTCTCATTATACTGTACTTTATTTTTCCTACCAGCTGAGACACCTCCTGTCAACTGACTGTCCTGTAGGAATTTCTGGACTGTAGTCTTCATCATTCTGAGGCACCACTCTGGATCCCTGTGCATGTTCGTGGGATCCAAACATGCTATGGCCCTGACCACTGGAAATTTCAAGGGGCTTTTCTCCTGCAGTTTCTTAACCATGGTAACCAGGCCCTTTCCTGAAGATGAGCACAGAAAGCTCCCCTACTCTGCTTCATGGCTTGCTCTGAAGTGCCTGACAAACAAAACATAAACTGCAAACATATGCTGTAAATGGTACAGAAAGTCAAGATTTATAGTTTTTAAAACAGGTTACTGCCCTGTCAGTGAACCTGAGAAAAAGAGTTTCAATATATCTATTTGAAACTACATACAGTAACTGCTATTATCATTACTAGCAGTACAATAAAATGCTAAAATGTTCAACTATTAACATTTACACTATCTGGTTGGAGAGGCATACAGCGCAAAAATTCATGCATTCATTCCTACAAAGACAATATATCAAAATTACCTTGATGGCAGATTCAGCACCCAGGCCTATATCAGCATTCATAACAGGGACCCAGTTTGCCTCATCAGCCACATCTACTTTGGTCAGCTGCAGGGGAGTGAGGTCCTGCAGGAGCTCCCTCTTCACAAACCGCCTCAGTAGACTCTGAAGATATAGTAAGCAATCGGTGTAAGAACTCTTCATATAGATTAATCATATTCAGTTGATGTAGGCTTTATTGTAATTATTACCTTTAGCAGCTCACTCAGATCTTTGGCCAAGAAGGGCAAAACTGGCTCATCAGTCTGATATTTCGTCAGGAAGGGGTTGAAGGTCCTGGATATTGCCATGAAGAACTGGAGTTTGGCACTGTAGAGGGGATCAGCTTATGCCGCCTCAATGGTGTCGTAAGAGGCAGTGCCCAGATGAGGGAGCGTCTTTTTCTTGACAGTATCCGCGTACCGCATAGTCAAATTAAATTTTATTGACATAGTTAGCAACTCAAAACACTTCATATGGGGTTTCCCAGGGGGAAGCAAAAAAGCCAATTAAGGAGAACTGTAAAAATTCTTCCCTGACCTCTCTCAATAAGAGTATCATGCAAGCTCCTGAAAAAATATTCAAATTTATTTGCTGCATAACTAAACAAAACATAAGATAACAAAAAACGTGTGCATAGGAAAACAGTACTTTATAAGAAATTTTGTGCTGGCAAAAATTGAGGGAAACAGTAAATAAACATATACCTTCATAATCATTGGCCAAACTTGAACTGCCCTCTCTGCCACAGGGAGATTTTCAACCCATCTGTGGCCACAGAATGGTAGCGGAAAGCTGGTGGACCCAGTCAAGGCAGTCAAGTCCTCCCTCCTAGCTGGAACATTGTGGAAGAGGAAGTGGAGAGCCCGGAGGAGCTTTTCCAGCTTCCACATAGTAAAGCCTGCCTTTACCGCATTGTGGAGGGTGTGAAGCCCACAGCTTCCAACCTTGACCAGTTGAGCTCCATACAGCTCTCCATGCTCCTTCTGGAGAAGGTCTCCCAACTTCAAGTTGACATTGGGACCATCCATACTGATTGAGACAAGCTGCCTCAGATTCAGTTTTGCAACACATTCCTGTAAATTCACACGGCAATCAGTTAAAATCATCACTCTCTCTCTCTCTCTCTCTCTCTCTCTCTCTCTCTCTCTCTCACTCACACACACACACACACACACACACACACACACACACACACACACACACACAAATAAAGGGAAAATGAAATGCTAGCAGACTAGTAGGCATACACAGTACACTTACTTTAATATGATGCAACAGGTCCTCAGCTGTTCCATGTCCCAGGAATTAACTGCCCAGATACCTGGCCTGGACACAGTCATCCTCCCAAAAACGAACGTGGACGTCCAGCTGCTTATTTTAGTTGACTGGTTCAGGGACTCGTCGAACATCAGGACAAACGGACTAGCTTTGTTGATGCTCTCTACAAGCTGTTGCTTAGCCAGCCCGAATCTCATCATGTATCCCGTTTTGTCTTTGCCACATGTGAACATCTTAGTAATGTCCGAATCTGGAAACATTGACTTACAGATGTCAGAGATTCCCTCATTGGAGTTCAACGAGTGGTGACTAACAGCTGTGTGGAGACACCAGATAACCTCGCCACACACCGTTGGTCCGCTGCCCGGAGCCACCCTTACGCTAGGGCCACACCGCCCGCGGAAGCGCCGCGAATAGCCTCGAAGCGCAGAGAAGAGAAGGCAGTTTCCTTTCGGCGCCCATGTTAACCGACTGTGTCGTCCACACTGGCCGCGCCGTGCCGGGAAGATCCACGGCAGACGTCGCTGTCGCAGTCGCAGATGTGTTTGCTGGCTCAGCTGTCACGTTACCTGGTTGTGGCGCTGGAGGACTGCAGAAATTTGAAATGGAGAGCTGCTGGTCTCTGTAGCTAACGGCAGCTTTGTGGCTAGTCCCTTGCATGTATGATTTTACTACATTTATTCCCATCGAGGCTACGCTAATCTTCTTTCTGCAGTATTTGCAATAGGCCTCCCGGTTGTTACCCTCTACTGTCTTTATCCAGTCTTTAAACTCCGGCATCTCCACCCAGGAGTCGGCGAACTTGCATTTCCCCATTGTCTTTTGCTCCTCTGTTTGGCGCCTGGACGTGCGCCGTCGCATGATGTCGCACGGGTACACGCACGGCCCCGAGTGGCAGTCCGAGCGTGCCTACCTACACATTGTTGTTTGTAACAGTCATGAAGAGGAAAATAAATTATTCATTCATGGATACTTTTTGTCAAAGCTTGAATGCCAAGCAAATTTAATACTTCATAAAATCGCGATTAAAAATACTTTTTAAGGGCCTTAATTTTCCGACATCTGATTTATCAACTTTTAATACTTTTTAAGACCCCGCGGACACCCTGATGTTAGGCTACTGCTTAGGTCACAGCATAGGGAGAAGTATTTTCTTGCTTAATCCTGTGGGCCCAGATGCAAAGTGTGTTCAAATTCACACCTGTTCTTCTCTATCGATTTTCTCTCGCAACCGTTCATCATAGCGAGAAGCCACTCATATCATGTGAAACAACGGAACCGTAGCTTTCCAAGAAGCACTTGTTGGTAGTCCAATGTTTTCACAAGGAAAAAAATTATAATGTTACACTAAAATTATGTATAACAGAGCTTTCATACAGCTTTGCACACATATTACTCTTGGATGGATTACTCGCGATTGCAGGGTCGCATCACATGAAAGCACAGGACCGGAACTTCCCCGATGATACCACACATCACTGTGCTGTCATCCTATCACGCTATAAATCCAGATCAGTTGTCGACAAAATAAAAACCTGACGAATTTCTTTACAATCCATGATACAGATCTTGTTATCAGTCACTTCACATAGTGAGGAATAATATTATTACTATTTTTCTATGATCTTAGATGTAAATACTGCATGTTTCTCTCAAATAAAACACATTTTTGACTTGTGAATGAGTCAATGGATTATTGATTTAAAAATTAATATAAAATACAGGCACATAGAAGGACATGGAATGATGGCAAATCTGGTTAGCCCAGATTGTCCTGAAAAAAAAGAAAAAAAAAAGAAGAAAAAAAAAGCATGTGTATGTAGCCTTTATAATGACTGTGATATGAGCTTAAAGGTAAAGGCAGTAAAAAATACCCCAAAAAAAGGCCTAGGGCCCAAAGGGTTAATTATTCCAAATGTTTATTATGACTTTATTCTATCCTATATTTATGCCTCTTGATCTCTGCAATACTTGCTTATATTTTTATTTTTTCTGACCACATTTGTCATTCACCAATACACCAAAGCAAATTCCTTATGTGAAAATTTAATTAGCACTAAACCAGACGCTTATACTGATTCTGTATGCTACTCAGCAGCTCAGCCAAACCATAAACAAAAAAGCAAACAGCAAGATTATATCTCCATATTCAAAAAACAGGAAGCTGACACAAAATAGAGGATAACAGACACCCTGCATGAACTTTATCTGTTTCATCTGTTTCTAGCCAACCCAAAGCTTAAAAGGAGTTACTGCTGCCAAACATTTTCTTCTGTATTTTTTCTCCTGACTGAGCTTCTCACTGATGTCACAGAGCTGCTATCAGCTACTTGTATTTATTACTCTAGTCTCCAAAGATGTTCACAAAACAAGTCAAATTAAAGTGAGACTGGGAGCCTTTTTATGAGAAACTTTATTTATTTTTCGACAGCTGTATTTGTACATATTTTGCAAGAAAGGCTTTGAATATCTTAACAGCGTGTATATATGCATCATACAGCAATTTATTTTCTCCATTACCAACAATTAATTACCTGTTTTCTCCAAGGTACCTCTAAGCAGATGTGTTTTTTTCAGTAACAATGGCAGATTACATACATATAATCAGTGCACAGCTAACAAATGTATCATCACATTGCTTCTGGGTTGATACATAATGAGTTTATCATGACTGCCTAATAGGAAAGCCGATTAGTGTAATTCATGTAATTCACAATTTAATTCCAGATTAATGGAGGTTATGCAAGGAGACTGGCTATGATTGCAAGGAGTCCAGTGGATGAAGACCCATGGGGCGGTGAGGATGGTTTAATCAGACACTATTGTTGTCCTGCCACACTCATACTCTCACCGTACACATGTACACAGCAATTTAAACTACTGGGCGTAATTAGTCCGGCTCTGAAGCCACAGGACCACTCAACTGATTTTCTTTAGAAGTTTCTCAGCTAAACTCGTGGCTTTCTTTCTTAGTCTTTATTCTTGTTTTTGTATTCTTTGAAGCATTTTGTCACACCATGACTCTTCTTTACCCCTCGTCTTAAGGCTAATGAGATAATTTTAAGTAATGAGTTTTTAAAATTCACTCGAGTGTGGCCAAGAGCGGTGGGTACATCATTCTCCCTAATTAAAATACTCTCAATTTACATCATTGTAGATGCTTAAATGAGTTTTGTGATGCAGCATTGTTACACCCGCAAACATAATAACAGCCCACAAACGTAATACAAATCTGCAGCTTTGAACGTAATAATCCCGCAAATGTAATAAATTTCCCACAAACATAATAGCAGCTGCCTACTACAAATGTAACACACAATTTTCCGCAAATGTAGTAACTATTACATTTGCAGGAAATTATTACATATGTGGGAAGGTGAAAATCTAAACTGTAATAACTTTCCACAAATGTAATATGAGACCAAATAATGGGATGGGATGGCAGCAAATATGTTGTTCAATTGGATTTATTTTATTTTTTTCTGCCTCTTGTTAATACGGATTTCTCTGCAGCATCTGGCCTACAGTACCTGTTCAGCACCTCGGACAGCGGCACTGCGGGATGGGTTGGCTCTCATAGGGGGTCAGGTGCAGGTTGTAAGGTTTTAAAAACCATGGTTTACAATAACTTAATCCTCCTGCACTCAAAAATGTTTTCTTCTTGTTCCTACAGATGAATGTTTGAGCCTCACTGTGCAGAATGATGTATGTGCAGAGCTTGACACTCGAAGGCTGTTTTCACATTTATCTGCTGAAAATGCTCATATGATTTTAAGGGCTAGGGCTACGAGCCTATGTTGGTGGCTTATGTAGCCTATGTTTGAACCATTAAAATATGTCTGCATATCAAAAGCCAAAAACTTGAATATGTCGTTCATTCTTTGGAAGGGCTACAAGCATGATTTGTGACATCACAAATATTTTAGAAGCCAGTCATGGTCCAATGTTCAACTTACACAAGTGTGATGTGGAAACTTGAAGCCTCCAGTGCACATACACTGAGAATGGACTTAACAGTGAAACCTTTGGCATATTGATAGATTCTAGCATTTTTAATGAGGGAGAAGGTGTAGATGTCATTTTAAGGATTTTAACAAGATAACTGATTTTTTTTGTGGAAAAACTATATCATACATTATTATTTAAAGAGAAACATTTATATATGTTAAAACATGTCTTGAAGGAATCTTTAATGATTAAATTATCATTTATTTTCATCAAAAAAAGATACTAAAAAAAGATATTAAAATAATTGTAATTATTATCACAATTATTTTAATCATTATTATTACTATTATTATTATTTTTCTTTTAATTATTTCTTCCCCATATACACACATATACAAAATCACACATACAATAATATAACTCGAACACACATGTACGCCCACAAACAGAGCAAGTTTTAACAGTACTATGCTACTCTTTTCTTGTTTTGATTCATGAAATTCATTAAGTTTTGTTGAACTGATTCTTGATGCTTTGGCAATATTATTGTTGTGATATTTACACCAATAAAGCAAATTTGAATCTAATTGAATGAATAAACCACAAATACTAAAAATCTGCAGCTTATACAAGTTGCTAACTAAATGTCTTCAACAGGCAATGACATTTTCTTCCCACATATTCTTGTCCTTTAGATTCTTGCCTATTTAGACTTATCAAGTGTTGTGTATACAAATGAGCAATAAATTCAATTCCTGATTTTTTTAAAAAAAACTTTTACTGTAAAGACAAGTGCAAAAAACACAGATTGAGCAAAAACATTGTCATGATGATAACAAGATTATCTCAGAGACTAGTCAATTGCAGGAGCTGGTTAAAAAAAGTCAAGGAGAACCAGACAGGCTGAGCAAGACCATGTAGAACCACAAGAAGTCCAAATGGTTGAAACTCTTGTCCCAGAGGAGGCTGAAACTCCACTTGCTGCTGAACCAGTGAAAATAAATTAATGCTGAAAGTGTCCATGGGTGCAAAATCCAGGCGAGGAGGGCAAAAAGCAAAACAAGACACTCAGTGAAGCCCCTGAAATCCACTGAGACCCAAAGGGTACCTGTTGTTAGCACTATAGACAATGTAACGTAATGTAATAGTAATGTAACATAATGATAATAATCATTTTGTCTGGGAAATTTTCAGTTATCTACATGGCAATTCTCACTTTCCTGCATTCACATTGCACATTGCTACATTAATTTAAGTTCACCAGTCATTAATTATTTGCAAGCCTTTAATTGTCAGTGTTCAGACAGTCTTGGTCCATGTTACTATCAAAAAGTACACGGACCAGTCTTAAATCTTGAAAAATGTTTTCATTACTTCAAAGAATGAATGACATATTCAAGTTTTTGGCTTTTGATATGCAGCCATATTTTAATTAAATGGTTCAAACATAGGCTACATAAGCCACCAACATAGGCTCGTAGCCCTAGCCCTTAAAATCATATGAGCATTTTCAGCAGATAAATGTGAAAATGTCTGCACATACATCATTCTGCACAGTGAGGCTCAAACATTCATCTGTAAGAACAAGAAGAAAACACAGTTTTGAGTGGGGGAGGATTAAGTTATTGTAAACCGTTGTTTTTAAAACCTTACAACCTGCACCTGACCCCCTATGAGAGCCAACCCATCCCGCAGTGCCGCTGTCCGAGGTGCTGAACAGGTACTGTAGGCCAGATGCTGCAGAGAAATCCGTATTAACAAGAGGCAGAAAAAAATAAAAAAAAAAACCAATTAAATAAGTAAACAAACAAACAAACAACAACCACAAAGATCATTATTCAGTCTCATATTACATTTGTGGAAAGTTATTACAGTTTAGATTTTCACCTTCCCACATATGTAATAATTTCCTGCAAATGTAATAGTTACTACATTTGCGGAAAATTGCGTGTTACATTTGTAGTAGGCAGCTGCTATAATGTTTGTGGGAAATTTATTACATTTGTGGGATTATTACATTCAAAGCTGCAGATTTGTATTACGTTTGTGGTTTATTATGTTTGTGGGCTGTTATTACGTTTGCGGGTGTAACAAGCATTGCTACTGAAAAATCTGTTCACTGTACAGGAGGAGAACTTTATTTTTAACTTTATCTGATTTTCATAATTTCTTTTACTGACTTAAGATTTTGTTTCTGGTTTGACTGTGCTATTTTTCCTGTATTTAGCTGTTTCAGGAACATCCAGAACATTGATACTAAATGCACTGATTGAAATGAAGCCAATGTGCTCTTCAAAGCCAGACTCCACTGTGACTCCATCAGTGATTTAATATTGCTGAATACTAAGGCTGTAGTCAACTAAAGAAAATCTTGGTCGACTAAAGTCGAACATAATCTTCAACTCATCGATTAGTCGTGGGAAAAAAAAAATCTCCACGTTTTCACTTCTGTGGTGGTGTGTCTGTGTCACTCTGCAGATACACCTCCAAAACACTAGTCGGCAGTGGAGGGCTGTGTTAAGTGCTGTAAAGTATAGTTGATTCAAAACGCACATTAAATATGCCTTAATGGGAAATTTCGGTTTATTTCAACCTGTCTCCTATCGTCCTAAATTTGTTTCAAGTGACATAGTGACATAAACATAATAGTTAGCATGTTAGCCGTTAGCCTAGATACAGCTGGGGTGCATGGTAGCGTCACACCTGTTAAAACGTAAGTGAACGGGCATTCAAGTGCAAAGTTTTCTATATGTTCTCTGACATTTATCCTAACGATATGAGGTGGTCTTTGTGGAAAAAAAGCTTGTTTAGTGGACTAACTTTGCACTTGAAGGGATGCCCGTTCTTTTACTTTTTAACAGGTCTGACGCTTCAGCTGTATCTAGGCTAATGGCTAACTTGCTAACTATTATCTGTATGTCACTAGTCACTTGAAACAAATTTAGGACGATAGGAGACGGGTTGAAATAAACCGAAATTTCCCTTTTAATAGAGACAATTTCAAACACAACAGCGCTCAACAGTGCGAGCGTTTCACTCGCATTTGCGACAAAAAATAGGTGTGTGCAAACTGTAAAAAATATTTAGGAGCACATGTGCGCATGAAAAAAAATCAGCCGAAGCAGCCTATATTTTTGTCAATAAAAAAATATGATAATCTAACCGCAAATGTTGGAGGAACTCCAGCAGCCTTCCCTCTTCCCCGTGTGACACAGTTATGGACGGTTTTCCAAGCCACTGTCGGCACAATGAATATAAGTCCCACTGTCGGCAGCGTGGAAATAAGTCAAAGTGTGGTGGAGATGAGGGACCAGGAAAAGCAGCAGACCTCCGGGGAACCCTGCTCCGTTCTCCCTGCAGTTAGGGACCGTTCTCCATGGCCAGGCTGTCAGCTGGGTGGGAATAAGTCAAAGTGTGGCGGAGAAGAGGGAGCGGGAAAAGCAGCGGACCTCTGGGGAAGCCTGCTCTGTTCTCCCCGCAGTTAGGCACCGTTCGCCACGGTACTGCTGCTGGGCAGGGTGGAAATAAGTCCTGCAGAGTTTCAGAGGACCTGGAGAATGTTTTAGGATAGTAATAACATTATATAAGATAATCATATTGCAAAGATCATACATATAAGATAATAACATTAAAGATAAAATTAAATTGCAATACTTTTTCAAAACTTGATGATTTTACCTTTCTGTACATTTTGTATACAAATTCATTAAATAATTTTGCTTGTAAATGTCTATTTGCATCACGTTTATTACGGAAAACACATTATTTGATCAATTTACATTGTGCCCCTAAAGTTCTTTGTGTGCTCCTTACTTTTTCAACTTAGGAGCACATGTGCTCCTTGGGAAAAAGGTTAGCATCAAGCCCTGCACAAGTACACAAATTGGCTTCACTATAAATCACAGAACTGACAGACAAACACTTGTCTTTATCTGGACACATTTCCCCCACAAATACATCATGCTAACGTTATTAGCACAAGTCTATGGCGTTTTACATTGTATAAATTAGTCGAGCGTCTAGCAATCTTTTCCTCTTCTCTTATACGTAAAACCAGAGACAACAGCAACATGCAACATTGTACATATTTTGCAAGAAAAGCTTTGAATATCTTAACAGCGTGTATATGCATCACACAGCAGTTTATTTTCTCCATTACCAACATTGGCTCCATTACAGCTCACAACATTCACCGACAAAACTACTGTCTTATACTAAACACGTTTTCTAAGCAAATACAACATGCTATCGTTATTAGCGCCAGTCTATGGCATTTTACATGGTATACATTAGCCTAGCGACAAGCGGAGATTTCCTCTGTTCATATGAAGCCAGGATAAATCCCAAAGTATAAATCCCTGAAGGATAGATCACACACAAGACTTAAAATGCTATTTTAGTGGAGGCTTAAAGGGATAGTGCACCCAAAAATGAAAATTCAGCCATTATCTACTCACCCATATGCCGACGGAGGCCCTAGTGAAGTTTTAGAGTCCTCATATCCCTTGCGGAGATCGGTGGGTGGAGCGGCTAGCGCACCTAATGGCTGTCAGCGCCCCAGACTAACGTCCAAGAACACAAAATTGAAACCCCAAAATATCTCCAAGATGCTCATCCGTAGTGATCCAAGTGTCCTGAAGCCCCAACATAAAAAGTTGTTTCGAAAAACGTCATATGAACTCTGTTTTCATGAGCTCATGAGCTGCGGCGGCTGCTTCGTCCAATAGCCTGAGTTCCGTGTCCGTATACTCGGACACAAACAAATACAGCTCAACAAAGAAATGCTGTTCCTCCTCAATTTCAAAGTCTTCAGACATGTTGGGCTGTCCTTTGCTAAAAGACCGTAGTGCAAATTATCTTTTAGCTCTGTGGTTACTGTTGTCTCTCCCTGTGGTGCACGGGTCACGTGATGTAAACACCGGTGAGCAAAGCTCATGCTTTCGCTGGTCTCGCGCAAGTGTGCGCACATGACCGCGGAGCATAGAGAAGCAGTCAGAGCTACAGGCTACAATGAGGCTAAAAACTGAGTTCAAATGAGGTATGACAAAGCCTGAGTATATGGACGCTGAACTCAGACTACTGGACGAAGCAGCCACCACAGCTCATGAGCCTCAGCCAGCCGCAGAATACCGGAGTCGAGCACTGGAAACCTGGTGGTGTAGTTGTTTCAAATGCAAAGCAATGCCAACGGATGAGGAAAGTCTTTGCTGCTCAGACTGGGAATTGGCGATACCTGCACTTGAGAATCTGGACATCAGTACTGACGAGACTGCTGCTCTTCAGAGACCGTGCATCACCGATCACCCTGAGCGCGCACACGTGAGCGCGGAGCACAGAAGCAGTCAGAGCTACAGGCTACAGTGAGGCTAAAAACAGAGTTCAAATGACGTTTTTCGAAACAACTTTTTATGTCGGGGCTTCAGGACACTTGGATCACCACAGATGAGCATGTTGGAGATAATTTGGGGTTTCAATTTTGTGTTCTTGGACGTTAGTTTGGGGCGCCGTCAGCCATTAGGTGTGCTAGCCGCTCCCCCCGCCGATCTCCGCAAGGGATGTGAGGACTCTAAAAATTCACCAGGCCCTCCGGGCGAGTTCAACCTTCTGTCAACAACAGGGGTGTTTTGAAAAGTTCCCCGACAGACATAATTGAGTGACGGACCGAGTCCGACCGTAAATCTCCACTTTCACTTTGTGCAGCGCATTCTTGCATTTTGACAACATGGCAAGTGAGCTTGACGAACCTGAAGACCCACCCGCAAACCTTAAGTCCTCCATTTGGGAACACTTTGGTTTCAGGGTAAAATAAGAGGATGGAAATAAACAAGTTGACAAGACAAAAGCAGTGTGCTGACACTGCAGAACGGCGGTCGGGTATGTACTTGGAAACACGTCTAACATGATAACACAGCTAAAGCGACCGAGTTTGAACGTTAACCGGCATGACTAGAAAAAGTAATCTGGTGCAAACTACGATATCGTTGTCATTTAAAAAGAAAGAGCGTTTCCCTGACCATTGCACTAAAGAAATAACCAACGCCATTGGAGTTGAGTAAAATTGTTTAAGCTGCACTTTAGATATAAGCATGTTTTGTTTACTGCACTTTAACAAAGTGGGAAAGCTAAGTAAGTTCCTAGTAAAACTGAATCTGCGCAGGCTTTAAAGCTGACCAGCTGCGCTATACTTTTTATTTTAATTGAGTAAAAGGATTTTATTTTTCACTTTTATATTTCTATTTTCAGTCAAACAACGTGAAAAAGCAGGATTATATATATATTTGTTTCAATCAAAAATTGTGTAAAAAGAGTTAACTGCTATGGTGGTATGTTTTAATAAGGTTACCAATAAGTAAAAGATATTTAATAGTTGTCTATTTTTTTCATTACTGTACCGAAAAAAAAAAACGAACCGTGACTTGTGTACCAAGGTACGTACCGAACCGTGATTTTTGTGTACCGTTACACCCCTGCAGCAAAGTGATTTATCTTTTTATAAATGACAAAAGGCACATCTGTCTCATTTTCGCTGTGGTATTGTGATACTACTCAGAACCATAATATTTTCATTGGTATCGTACAGTGGGTCCTAATTTTGGTACAACACTAATCTGGAGGGGGTTCATCTGCAAAAACTAATGAAAAACTAAACATCGATATTCGGTATTCGGCCAAGCGTTTAATATTATTCCGCTTCGGCCACAAATTTTCATTTCGGTGCATCCCTACAGAAAACTCTGCTGCATATGAAATCAAGTGCTCTTGAAACTAACAGCTAGCTCCCACTTCCAAAAAAGGTGTCAGGCAGCTACACCCACTCTCTGCGGCGGCAGCTGTAAATTAAAAGCAACAATAGATGTAAAAACACACAGACACAATGCATCTGTCTGTGTATTTATTTGAAAACAAAACCATTCATACGGTCAATAAAAAAACATTTTGTTAATAATAAAAAACGAATGTAATCTCAACAGTGACCGTACCAGCTGGCGTGACTGCGGCGCTTGGAGGGGCGCTGTAATCCTGGCGGTCCTAGTGTAAAGCACCACGGACAGCACCAATGCATCTATGGCTGTAGCTCAGAGGCTCTGATGCCTGAGTCAGAGCATGTGAGTGGAGCTGGAGCTGCCTCAACCATAGCTTATTGGTAGGAAGAAAAATGGCTGCTGAAAAAACTGTCACTGTCAACTGCCTCCAAGTGCCGCAACGATCTGCCAGACCATCATATGTAACTGTTTATGCTGCCCGTGTACTCAGAAGCACACAATGAATGCCTTTTTGAGTAATTTCCGAGAAGTTATGATAAAATAAAAAAGTATTGCAGACTATAGAATAGTACTGACAACCTCTCCAATGTCTCATGTCAATTAATTAACACTATTTGTCGGCTTTTTATAATGCCTTTTTTTTTGCTGCTGTGCTGCTGCTGGACTGTGTCTCCAGTTGAAAGTGGCGATTTGCTAAATACACTCTTTGGTCTTTGGTCTAACTTTTGGTCTATAATATCGTTGGCTATATTACGCATTTTAATTAAAAATGCTTAAGAACTAAAAGAAATAATAATAATAATAATAATAATAATAATAATAATAATAATAATTTTTTTTATTGATACTCCACCTCATACTAACAACATACACACACACACACATACACACTGAACACGCGACTGAATGAATAAATGAACATTGGAAGTGGTTCAGCCACAGTCCTGCCGGCTGGTGCGGTCACTGTTGAGATTACATTTGTTTTTTATTATTAACAAAATGGTTTTTATTGACCGTATGAATGGTTTCGTTTTCAAATAAATATTTGGAAACGAAAATGTATGCTTTGGTGTACTTTTACAGAGTTTTGCAATATGTATAGCCACCTGTATGTACCTCTTGAAGCTCATGGAGAGAATGCCAAGAGTGTGCAAAGCAGTAATCAGAGCAAAGGGTGGCTATTTTGAAGAAACTAGAATATAAAACATGTTTTCAGTTATTTCACCTTTTTTTGTTAAGTACATAACTCCACATGTGTTCATTCATAGTTTTGATGCCTTCAGTGAGAATCTACAATGTAAATAGTCATGAAAATAAAGAAAATGCATTGAATGAGAAGGTGTGTCCAAACTTTTGGCCTGTACTGTATTTTCACTTGATTATTTTTTACATCAAATTATGTATAGTAGTATCGATAAGAGTATCGATAAGTATTGATATCGATAAGCAGTACCGATATCGGTATCGATAAATTCCTAACGATATACATCCCTACTAACGGATCATGGACCTTTTCTTAATTGTTTGTGTTTTTCTTTTTCTGTATATAGTGTAGCAACACATGTTCAACAAAGAGGAGCGGAGCAGATTGTGTCAAAGTAAACCATTCACTGGTTTTCAGGCTTCATCGGGTACAAGGCTGCAGGGGTTTCAAGGCAAGTCTTTGTGTAGGAACAGATACTTGATATTTGTGAAGTTATGAGAGCCTGCAAAAAAAACATTCATGTTCTGTTTCTTATCAGTGAAACTATGTCATGTGGCGCCTGCTCATAACCCTGACTATCAGCGACCAAAACAATACAGCTGTGGTTGCTATGGATACTCAAAACTGTAACTGCATTGCTTTT
Source organism: Epinephelus fuscoguttatus (assembly GCF_011397635.1). Classification (NCBI taxonomy): domain Eukaryota; kingdom Metazoa; phylum Chordata; class Actinopteri; order Perciformes; family Serranidae; genus Epinephelus; species Epinephelus fuscoguttatus. The sequence goes on along the minus strand of NC_064765.1, from coordinate 33,157,812 downwards.
CATTGGCTGCAGAGCTGGTTGGATAGAAGAGATTGTGCATGGATTTTGTTTTTATTCTTTTAGAGGTCGATAAAAAGTTTGCCTCCGATCAATGATAAGCTGGAATATCTGTTGAGCCTCTCAAACATTTACACCTCATGACCACAGACTGACTCACCCAAGCATCAGAGAATATCCAAAGGGAGAAATAAGCTTTAGTACCACGGACAGAGGTGTTGTCAGTCCCTATTGACCTCGGTGGAAAACACTGTAAAGTCAAGATAAATTGGAAAGGACAAATCAAAAGAAGTGAAAACTGTGTACTTTTCTGTGTTTCAGAGAAATTCACAGGATGTAAAATCATGTCCATGTTTGCCAGAAGTATTTTTTTCACGTTTTTTAATGCTAATAAAGTACATACTAAAGTATATCCTTAGCATTTCAGAAAATTCATTTAGCTCTTATTGTGGTTGTCATTTAACTAGTATCAGGTAGTATCAGGTGCATCAGAGGAAGCTGTTTTAATTTCTGCATACACATGCTGAATCATGACAGTAAAGGTCTTTCTATTCTATTCTATTCTATTCTATTTGAAACGTACCTGCCACTGATAGTGTAATGCTTCTTTCACAGTAAGATTAGGGTAACAGCATAACCAACATGTTCTCACTCCCAACTCGTCAAATATCGCCATTTAGTCTGTGGACTTTCACATCTACTCATGATGCGCTACGTATTCTGGGTGCGTCTGTTGTTGACATCACGGGACGTGTCAATATGGCTGTTACATGGTTGTGTCTAGAGTGTAGTCAAGTTTAGAAAAAAACAGTTATTTGGCTCAACATTCATTTCTTGCTACTAGGGCTGGACGATTAATCTAATTTTAATCATGATTTCGATTTTGGCTTCTCACGATCATAAAAACATTATAATCGAAAAAAAAACGATTAATGCGCCGCATAACGATATGAGGCGGTCTTTGTGGAAAAAAGCTTGTTTAGTGGACTAACTTTGCACTTGAAGGTTGCCCATTCACTTATGTTTTAACAGGTCTGACGCTACTATGCGCCCCGGCTGTATCTAGGCTAACGGCTAACATGCTAACTATTATTTTTATGTCACTAGTCACTTGAAACAAATTTAGGACGATAAGAGACAGGTTGAAATAAACCGAAATTTCCCTTTAACACTACATAGCCTGACTTCCTCCTGTGCTCCCATCATATGAGGGGGGGCAGCCTGCATTGTGGTGCATAACTTTAATAGGTATGAGTATGAAGAATAAATGACAGTAATCTAAACATATACATGCTATACTGTATATGTACACATATATATATATACATGTGTGTGTGTGTGTGTGTGTGTATATATCACGTCTTATTTACAATTAAGGAGGACTAAATTTGGCGTGTTAATGTGTATCATTAATAGCTTGCTAGTAATTAAAAAATAAGTTTTCCAGCTAATGAGGGGGCAAGAAACAAGCTGGCTGGTAGTTGATCAATGACCAAGTAGTTTAAGAACACACGCGCACACACACAACCAAAAAAACCCACAATGAATGTGAAAAAGTTCACATCCCTGTTTCCAACAATGACTACTTGTTAGTTAATTCATCTCATTTTCCCCTCAGGATTTACAAATTATGGTAATTATGTATCATGACTATAATGTATGATGATTATGAGGAATGATGGAATGTTTGTTTGCTAACCAATTTAACATAACAAAGTAACAAAAAATTTAGCTTGGGCGCATGAGAAATTATATGAATCAGTCTGTGAAATACTGACTTTGACATCTTTCTTTTATCACTTTGAAAGTCCTCAAATACCTTGTAGGCCATTTATTTTCATGATGAATATATAACTGTGAAGCTTGGCCACTTCTTGCATATCACACTTTGCATAATTGTTGCTTGACGTAGCTTCTTAATGTGTTAACATGTGTTACTGCTTTGACATGTAATCTTTCAGATTGATTTCCAAAATGAATCTCTCCACCCGAGTCCTCTGAGTGCCTTTCTAAGATTCATGAATGCACTTGGTAGCTGTGCTGTCTTTGTAGATGTGCTTACTGGTGTGTTTGTCTGTGTGTGTGTATGTGTGTTTTTAAATCTCCCAGCAGCCAGAGATGGAGTTATCTCAAAACCCAGACTCCCCTGTTACCGTGGGCTGCCGGGCATAGTGATGTTTTTCCCCCTAAAAGTTTTTTGTGAATCAGTGGAGCATTTGAACAACACACTCAAGCACACAAAACTTCACCACCATTCCTTCTTCCAGGCATTGCAACACTACATTTAAGGTAAACTCTAATTAAGGCTACAGTTACACTGCAGGCAGATTGTTTGAAAGTATTATCCTTTTTTATTTTCTGCCTGTTTACATCTACTTCGAAAATGAGGTTACAGATGAATGATGTGCCTAAACATAACATTGTCCCGTGCTGTTTTTTAATCTCTACCACTGTGTAAAATCAGTAATCTGAATTTCTACTGTTTTATTTATCAATTTATATTTAACCTTAAATTAAACAGGAAGTCGAGTTGCAGTATACACTCAGCAGCCACTTTATTAGGTACACCTGTTCAACTGCTCATTAATGCAGATAGCGAATCAGCAAATCACATGGCAACAACTCAATACATTTAGGTATGTAGACATGGTCAAGACGACCTGCTGAAGTTCAAACTGAGCATCAGAATGAGAAAGAAAAGTGCTAAAAATGACTTTGAACACGGCATGGTTGTCTGAATATTTCAGACACTGCTGATCTGCTGGGATTTTCATGCACAACCATCTCTAGGGTGTTTTAAAAACACCCCCATTTTCACAGGTAACTTAGCCTGTCCCCCCCTGCCACAGGAAATAATTAATCCTGGAAAGCTGTTGATGTAGCACTTTTTTCCACCAATGAGAATTTGGTTGGACGAGAGCATATCGACCAAATAAACGGCTAGTCGACCAGGAGACTACAGCCCTACTCCTGTCAGCTAGAAACAGGAAACTGATGCTACAATACGCATGGGCTCACCAAAATAGGACAACAGCAACCTGCTGATGTTGCTGTCGTGCTCTTGTCTCTCTGTCTGAGTAAAAAAAAGGTCACACGCACCCTTACCTCCCTCTCTCATTTAAGTCACTAGGGGGTGCTATTTGATCATGATAAGGGGAGTATTTTCTAATACTGTCACCTGTATGATGACTTTGTTTTCATAATGTCTGTTCAGAGTACCAGGCTACATTCAGCTGACAAATGCTATCATGTCAGCATGGACCAAAATCTCTGAGGAATGTTTCCAGCACCATGTTGAATCTATGTCACCAAGTATTAAGGCAGTTCTTAAGGCAAAAGAGTATCCAACCTGGTGCTAGCAAGGTGTACCTTATAAAGTGGCTGGCGACTGTATGCCTTTTACAAGACAGCATTATTTGAAATCTTAGATATAGATATATATATATAATAAATACACATATATTCACATATCTAATAATGCGTGTGACATTAGACATCATAATGACACAAAGCATTGAAAATGAATCCCCCACGGGAACTGGTTAAGGGACAGTTAACCCCCAAATCAAAAATGCATTATTTTTGCTTTTGCCTGTTATTTCAGTCTAGATGGTGTGAGTTGCAGAGTGCTGGAGATATTGGCTGTCGAGATGTCTGCCTCCATTATGATGGAACTAGATGGCATAGATTGGCTTGTCGTGCCCAAAGCACCAAAAAATAAATTTTAAAAACACAACAGCAATGTGTCTTTCTCTATTTCTCTCTTTCTTTTCTCTTTCTCTTTTTCTATCCATATGCAGAGGGAAGCATTACTCTTCTGCTAGCTGACCTAGCACCACTGAGCTAGCTAACATTACAGCTCAGCCGTGAAGGGCAACATCAGTGTTAAAATCTCGTGCTTTCACAAGCTCGAGCCTCTCCTCCATGAGAAGATGCATGCTTAAGAGAACCGTTCCTACATGAAACTTCTCAGAGCAAGGTCTGTGGATTATTTTAAGTAACCAGGTGATAAATAGACATTGCTGGATTTTCTCGGTGCTCTGAGCACCACAAGCTGAGTGCAATCTAGTTCCATTATATTCAAGAAAGTACAGATATCTCTGCGTCCGATATCTCCAACATTCTGCAACTCATAGCAAAATAATTTAGACTGATAAATAGCACTAGGTAAGAGCACAAAATCATAGACTTTATAAATAATGGATGTTGCCACCTTGACTTTACCCATGGTTAACAATAGTGCTAGCTGCTAGCTTTGTTAGCATGGTGCAGTTATAGCTATTCTTAACTGTCAAAATGCTATTGCTAATTATTAGCAGCAAAAAAAAATGGCTTAAAGCAATTGAAAGAAAATGTAATTACCAGACAAATTGAACATCCAACCTCTTAGAGGGTCTTTAGGTCTGACCAAACACTTAACAAGACATTTTTAGGTGACCAAGATGTTACAATTAACTTTCATTAACTGAAAAGACATTAAAGAAGCAACAGCTACAGCTGCACCTTAACTCTGGTGTCTGGGGTTATGCCATGGCTATGTTACCTACCTAACATTGTCACCATGGTAGCACCATCATGAAGTGTTGACGTCAAAAACGGGGAATTTAGCTATAGAGACCAACACTGTTTTATACCAGGCTGTAAATGTATTTGTTACTGCTGGAAAGTCGGGTATTTTAACTTGGGGGTCTTTTGTGAATTGACTCACTTTGGGAGGCAGCCTCAAGTAGACATTCAATGAGCTGTTTTTGGTACTTCTGAGTTGGCTATCTTTCAGCCCTGGAGGTTGCCACTTGAGAAAATATGTATTTTTGATGTGGGGGAGAACTGACCCTTTATTTATGCACAGGCACATCACATTTGACCATCGCTTCAGTTTGATTTCTTTCATTTGTGAGTTCTAACCTAATTAGCAGCATTGTATTCCCACTTCTGCAGTTTGTATGTCCACCTGAGGTTTAGAGCCTTCTTCTTTGTCTCTCTGTTAGTTGCTAATTTGTCTGCTTGTCGCTGGATTGCAGGGAGTGGAAAGTGTACAATATTCCGCACAATTTTTTTAGACATAAAACACTTTTGTTTTCTTAATTTCCAGAAAAAAACTTTCCCAAAAAAACCCAAATTGAATCATTTATCAAATATGTTATTTTTCTCATGTGGTATCATTATAATCAGTACTAAAGGTAGAGTTAAACCTTTCCCTTTAAATAAATCCCATAATGGACACATTATTAAGTTTGCAACAAAGTCATGCAGATTAGATACATTTCTAGGCCTTTTGCTTTTCATTTAGGGCCTAACTTGGGTCATATAGCACAGACATTACCCCACTGCTACACCAGATGCATGGACTAGACCAAATCTCCTCTGTATACAAGACTGGCATGTTTTAATATACATTATATTAGTGTCAATATATCAACCATAAAACTAAGCAGATAATGTGGCTCAGCAGACAGTGCTCATAAAAGTATCATCAGCCTGTCATTTCAAGATAATTTGACATTTGTATAGCATTGGTTTATGCTGGCTTGTTTGTTCTATATATGAACAATAGATCATATCATCAGGCTGTGACAGGTTTATGGCTTAACCTGTCTCTCTTTTGCTATCTCAAATAATAGATCAAATTAGTAAATATCCCTTCCTGCATTACAATGTCATATATTTCATATAGGGGCCTTTGGCAGCTACCATGTACAACACATAAATAACCAAGAAAAAAGAGTCTATTTATTAGAAATAGTTTCTTTTCATTATTATGTGTGTAGTTTCCCATTGCTAAATGATATAGATAACAGTCTGGCTGCACCAGATGCCACAAATGAGGATACTGTGAGTTTACTATAAATAATGCATTATGTCTGTATTTCTCTGCATTAGTCCCGTAACATGGCACCAGCTCTGTGTGCTCAAAGGTTTGTCACATAACTACATTCTGTCCTTGCAAACATGTGACATCTATAAATGAGTGTATTCATAAGTTCTGTTTTATTGTCTCTGTACTTCTCTCTGGAACTGTTTTCTGAGAGGAAATGAGAAAAGATTTAACTGTATTTTCTTATAACTCTCTTTATTTAGAAATCTCACTCTGAAACTATCCAAAACATAGCACGAAGGAAAGAAGTGGTGAGTCTCTTTTGCAACTCATATTTTTATTGCAAGAATTTGAATAATCTAGTTCAAGTCCTTTTGGCTGAAACTGAGAGTGGTCGCTGCCAGTATTTGGACACAACACACATTTTACTTTGTTTTGGCTCCATGCTGTTTAGTCTGGATGCAAAATGATGAGATGAAACTGAAGTTCAAATGAAAACTAACGGCTTAGATCACTCTCAGCCAAATGAAAGGCCTTATTTATATGCACAAAGCTAATGACACCTAGGTATCCCACTTCCCAGGCAAGAACCTTAATCTAAAAGTCCTAATAGATAATGCAACACATTCTAATACAGTGGTTCATAAGATCGCTCATGAAAATGCTCATGCATCCATCACTATGATATTTAACAAATCAGCTCTCCATTAATGCTGTCATTCATTACCTACTTTATGTAAAGGTACTTTGTTTAGGTTTAGAAAAGTAAAGTTACATATGTTAGATTAGATGATTCATGGTTGGGCATTGTCATGTTGCATATTTAAAGTAAGGTTATGTAGGTTAGGTTTAGTAAAAGAAACATGGCTGAGCATCATCACATTACATACTTAAGGTAAAGTTATGTACTTAACGTAAACTTACATAGGTTAGGTTTATGAAAAACATCGTTGGGCATTGTCACATTACTTACTGAACCTAAAGCTATGTGCTTAACATAAACTTATGTAGGTTAAGTTTCAGAAAAGAAACATGGTTGGGCGTCATCACATTACAAAAGTTATGTATTTAACGTAAGCTTACATAGGTTAGGTTTATGAAAAGAAACATGGTCAGACGTTGTCACCTTACTTACTAAACCTAATGTTATGTGCTTAACATAAACTTACATAGGTTAAGTTTCAGAAAAAAAACGTGGTTGGGCGTCATCACATTACATATTTAACGTAAAGTTATGTACCTAATGTAAACTTAATAAGTAGGTCAGGTTAAGAAAAAGAAACCTGGTTGGGCTTCATGACATTACTTACTTGACATAAAGTTATGTACTTACTGTAAACTTATGTAGGGTAGGTTCAGGAAAAGACACTTGGTTGGGTGTCGTCACATTACTTACTAGGGTTGAGTGACAGTACACGGGAAGCCAGAAGAGAATGTAGGAGGGCTGAGCGTCAGTGGAAAAAGGACAGGCTACAGGTGTCTTTTGATATTCTGAGGGACAGCTGACGTAGTTACCAGCAAATTGTCAAGGCTGAAGAGACGAAACACTTTTCTGATATCATTTTAACCAACTCAGGTTAACCTCAGGTCCTTTTTTAAAACTATTAATGATATTCTTGACGCCCCCCAGTCTGTCTGTCTGGATGCCTCCTCTGAAACGTGAGCTCTTTCTACAATTTTTTATTGACAAAGTAGCCAATATTAGAGCTAGCATTACTACCCCGACACATGACCCCTCTACTACGGCCGCCTGCCCCGCCACTTTCAGCCATTTTGAGCCTGTGTCTCTTTCCCAGCTAGAGGAAATAATTTCCCACATGAAACCCTCTGGCTCCCCCTTAGACGTCCTTCTCCCTCGCCTTGTTAAAGAGACCAGCAGGGCTATAGGGCCAAATGTCCAAAGAATCATGAATAAAAGCCTGGCAGGAGATGTACCAGGAAATTTTAAACATGCTGTGGTGCAACCGCTGATTAAGAAGCCTAGCCTCGATGCCTCTGTCCTTTCCAATTTTAGGCCTATCTCCAAGCTCCCGTTTCTTTCCAAAGTTTTGGAAAAAATTGTGCTTGTCCAACTGATGTCATTTTTGAACACTCATGGCATTTTGGAAGTGTTCCAGTCCGGTTACAAAACACCGCAGTACCGAGACTGCACTCCTAAGAATTTTCAATGACATATTTTTGGCCACGGACTCTGGTGACTCTCTCATTCTTGTGCTGTTAGACCTCACTGCAGCTTTTGACACTGTAGATCACATTATTTTGCTTTCCCGTCTGGAGCACTGGGTTGGCATTAAAGGTTCAGCCTTGGAATATTTCAGGTCATACCTGTCTAGGAGAAGCTTCTGTGTCAGCCTAGGAGACGTTACATCCTCCACAGCATCTCTCCACTGCGGAGTGCCACAGGGCTCAATCCTTGGGTCGATTTTGTTTATGCTGTATCTGCTCCCCCTAGGATCCATTTTTAGAAAACATGGTGTCTCCTTCCACTGTTACGCGGATGACAGTCAAATCTACCTGCCTCTAAAGCGAAACCATCCTGACTCCTTAAAACCCTTGTTTACATGCCTGGAGGATGTCAAAGCATGGCTGGCTTTAAACTTTTTAATTTTAACGACAGCAAAACTGAAGTTATGGTTTTCTTGGGGTAAAAATCGACTCCGACCTAAAGATGGACAAACAGATAAATGATGTGGTGCGAAAGAGCTTCTTCCAGTGCAGGAGGCTGTTCAAGGTTAAATCTTTTCTATCATGTTTTGTTTTTGAAACTGTAATGCATGCTTTTATGACATCTCGCCTTGACTACTGTAATGCCTTGTATGTTGGTGTTAGCCAGGCCTCCATCTCTCGCTTACAGATAGCCCAGAACGCCGCAAGAGCACATTAGTCCTGTACTTGCCTCCCTCCATTGGCTTCCTGCACGCTACAGGATGCATTTCAAAATTCTGCTGTTTGCTTTCAAGTGCCTTAACAGCCTGGCACCCATCTACCTCTCCAACCTGCTGGAACCCTATGTCCCTCCAAGGTCCCTCAGGTCCTCTGATCAGCTTCTCCTAGCTGTCCCTAAATCCAGGCTGAAGCTCAGGGGAAATCGGGCTTTCGCAGTGGCAGCTCCAAAACTTTAGAACAAGCTGCCTCTGCATGTTAGGCAAGCCCCCACTCTGCAGGTGTTTAAATCACGCCTCAAGACACATTTTTATTCTTTGGCTTTTTCAAGCACAGCCTGAGTGATTGGTGTTCTTCATGTGACGCTGTGTATGTTTCTTATTTATGAGTTGTGATTGTGCGTTGTTACCTGTTTTTTCTTTTACTTGTAAAGCACTTTGGTCTCAGCTCTGTTGTTTTAAATGTGCTATATAAATAAATTGGTATGGTATGGTATGGTATAGGGCTGTCAGAACGAACTTCGCTATTCAAAAACTATTTAAATTATTGTAAAAATAAGCATATTCGAAGTTGGAAACTAAGGTTTGAATATTTTAGGGGGGAAAAAAAATGGTGCTCTACCATGCATTAAGAGATGTTTTTGGGGAAATACATGACTGTCAGAGAAGCCCCGTTTACAAACACACTACAATCCATCTCCTCTCCTCTCCTCTCCTCTCCTCTCCTCTCCTCTCAGCAGAGAGTGCCCTGTCAGCCCTGCACTGACAGTGACAGGGCGCATCTCTTTGATCCGAAGTGACACAGCCCGTTTGCTCATGCTTCGGCGTTGTTCAATAGAGTAATTGCAAATAAATATTGTTTTAATGTGTAACTATTGAAATGTTCACAAGGGCTTTCATAAATTCCTACAATGTTGCGCCACTGCCGCCTTTGCAGGTTAAAAGTTAATGACAGCAACTTGAAGTGAGGAGGAGCAACACGTCTCCAGCTGTACAGCTGTGTCAGTACCGACACCGCTGCACTGACAAGCCGGAGACGCTCACTTTAGCATGTGACGCAAAATATTAAAATAACGTCATTATAGTCTCGCTCACCAGACCTTTCTCAAGAAAAGAAAGGTCTGGCTGGGCCGACTCTCACTTAAGATTGGAGAAAAAAACACCCCGGCTGCTTGTATTTCTTTCAACCAATCACAATCATTCTGGGTGGTGCCACAGCAATGGTGCGCTTGCAAAAATATTGCCGGGGGAAACAGGTTTTGGTGTAACGCGCCCACAAAAATATCACCTACAGGATGCGAACCGTGGCAGAAAAATGGCTACATCTCCGCAAGATCAAACACCACAAAAGTTAGTAAAGGACGTGTTGAATACGGTTGAAAACTGCTACACAACCGGAAGTGGTAGGGCGGGACTTCAGCGGGTGGCTCGTTCCACCCAGTGAGAGGCTGATCTATGCAGCGAACTTCCGCCCACTCAGACTAATGTTATTATAACACAAAAAAATATAAAAATGCATTGGTAGGCCTAGGCTATAGCCTATACCTTTTTTTAAGGAAAAATTAGAATATTATTCGAATTTTTAACATAAAAACATTCAAAATTCGAATGTGATTTTGGGGGAAGATTGACAGCCCTATTACTTACGTAACATGAACTTATGTACTTAATGTAAACTTACATAGGTCAGGTTTAGGAAAAGAAACATGGTTGGTCGTTGTCACATTATTACTTAAAGTGATATTTCAGGTTTTTGGACATGAAGTTGTGTGAAACGCTGACCATCTATAGCTCTGTTGATGCTCAACTATGTTTCCTTTCCTAAACCTAACCTATGTAAGTTTACGTTTAGTACATAACTTAATGTTAAGTAAGTAATGTGACGATGCCCAACGATGTTTTCCTGAACCTAACCTATGTAAGTTTACGTTTAGTACATAACTTAATGTTAAGTAAGTAATGTGACGATGCCCAACGATGTTTTCCTGAACCTAACCTATGTAAGTTTACGTTTAGTACATAAATTTACGTTAAAGTGATAGTTCAGGTTTTTGGACATGAAGTTGTGTGAAACGCTGACCATCTGTAGCTCTGATGTGACGGTGTGACTACTCTCAACGAGCCTCCTGCTCTGACAAATCACCTGTAGCTTACCGGAGAAAAAGTAGTTCTGAAGATGTACGGGGGACACGTAACCAAAAGGTTTTAAGCTACAAAAAAGTATGCATGTGTTTTGTTAGACTATTTCAATAATTTTAAAACATCCCCGCATTACGTCAGACCTTGCTATCAATTGGGACTATTTTCTGGCCAGTATCACTCTGCCGTGCAGGCCCGCAAGACAGCACGGCAACAGAAATCAATAAGACAGTTCATCACCACGCCGTGCAGGTGCGCAGGATAGCAACGGCTAACGAAAACTTCATCGACTGTTTCCAACCTACAGCAACTGATGAGGGTGTGCCTGAGCCGGTGTTTGCGCTGTAGTAGTAGGTAGAGCTAGTACATCTTTTTCCTCACTAATAATAGCCTACTGGTTCTCTACTTTCTTCACTTCCATCAGCACATTGGTCATGTGATTATGGCCTGCCTGATTACATGGGTCATATAATAATTCTGGTGCTGTATTTTTTGTATGTACATTATACGTATGAACAGAGCATGAGAACCACCTGGATAATGTCTGCATGCTCAAACTCTGACTCTGAAACAGTTTGTCTCTCCCTCCATATTACTCTGCTTTTTAATATGCATATACTTCATATTCAGTCTTTAGCAATGTCCACTAAAGCTATGAATGAGCCAATAATGAGGGTGCATCAATGAGTTATGGAAGACATTTTGGCATTTGTAGAAAAAATGTGATTGGAAGACTGAGGAGGAAGTTTTCGTTTGAAATCCCTAAAGTTTGTATATGAGGCATCAGGTGGTACAACTAATTAGCTTTGCAATAAAAAAAAAGAACAATTATTCTTCCACCACATCCACCACATTTTTTTAATCTTTTCAGTTAACACACTATTGTCTATTACTTCGGCTAATCCCCATGTAACAATCATGATAACAGAAAAAGGCCAGAAAAAGTTAATTGCAGCCAACTCTAAATGGACCAACATAAATTTAATTGTGTTATCAGGATTATTAAACTGTTAGCTTTGGCTGTAATTGCATATATGCTTTATCACAATACATTAACAGCAGCACCAGGAAGAGGAAAATGCAGGCAGTATAGGGTCTGTAAATATCCTTGAAATAATACTGGTACTGTGATTTGAGTCCACTGTGAGATCTGGAATTTATACATTTAGAAATGTTGAAGGTGGAAAAGCTGCCCAATAGACAACAATGCAATGCAGCCAAGAATGTTGCATTGTTTAGTTTGTTTTGTTTACAGCAAAGCTCTGATAAACCCACTGTACAGTACCTGTAAACAGTATAAAAACAAGTAAGCGACCATCTGTTGAACATGGTGGAGCATTCAACAGCCAAAGGTCCAGATATTTCCCTCAGGAATTGGTAGAGACCAAAACAGAGCTAAGACCTCATGTCCACCAAAGTGTTTTTTTTTTTCCTCAGCTGAAAGTACAAGCCTTCCTCAGGGAATGTCCAGCTGGACGTGCTTGAGAGTGCTTTGGAGGTGCAGCATTTTTTTTTTTTTTTTATCTCAGATGCTTTGATGCATCTGGTTGCTATGATGGGGAGTATCTGTGGAAGTGAAAATGTTGGAGGAGGAATACTTGCTCCAGACGAAGGGAAGGATGAAGCACATAGGGAGAGAGGATGGACTCACTAGTCTGTGATAGTTTCAGGGAACATAGCCTATATTAATGTGTGTGTGTGTATATATATATATATATATATATATATATAGATATGTGTAGTATATTAACATGTATCTCCCGTATTGTTGTTGTTGAGTACTTGTACATGTAAGATGTGATGGTTGGTCTTCGTGGTATTTGTCCCCCCTCCACTGTTAATGCTCAAAAAAAGAAGACACTCAGCTCCTTGTCACATTGCTGGGGTTTGTAGCATATATATGCGGCGCTCCCATTGCAAAGAATTTAAAGAATACGCTGGCCTCAGGAAAAATCACTCTGCAAACATTTCATCAACCCGGGGGTTGATGCCAGCTCTATGGCACAACCTCTCGCATGAAATGGGTTGAAATTACTTGCAAGTTGCACCTAAACCAAACAACCAGACTTACAGAAAAGAAAACATTATTGAGTATAAATTTACACCCTCTGTGTTATAGAGTATTTCTATTTGCAACCAGTAAGTTATTTCAATTTCAATTAAGCAATATCACAGGGGGAGTGATGTTATACTCGTATATCGTCACGGCTGTGATTTGGTCATAGGCACGAGGCCGCACGAGTATACGAGTATATCACTCCCTCTCGTGTGATATTGCTTTTATACAACAGTTCAACAGTTAAATAAGCAAGGCTGATTAAGAAATGTTGAAAAATGAGGACAAAATAGATAATTTAAGCATTTTATTTGTCTTCCGCCAACAAAAACAAAAATAGTTCCCCTCAGGACTCCGCTGTCACCGTTGCTATGTAATGCGAACATGGTGCGCCAAGCACTTACTCTTTATACAAATTTATCTGCACATTTCCGTTAATTGTGCAGCCGGTGAAATAAGTCTGTGGTGACTGCATGGTGGACTGTCACTTCACAGGCACAGCCGACTCTGCCTTCTGATCTGACAGTATGTTGCTCCATTGTTTTCTGCTCTCCATGGATGGCTTCCAGTAGCTTTTTAACAAGCTCTCAGACCGGCAAGACAAAAGGTATATTTAGGGCCCGACTCCTAATTAGAAGACTAACTTTACACGTAGGCTGCGTTAAAACAACATCATACCTGTGCCCACGCACTGTCATGATCTCCCTCGCTTCAAGACCCGCATCTGACAGCTTCTGTATGGCAGTCGCCCTGAGACTGTGATTGGTGTAGATAGCAGTTGTCCCCGCCTCTTTACACATCTATGGCAGCATCTGTGCGAGTGAGTTTATTCCCAGCGGAGCTTTAGTGTACCAGATATTGTCTGTGTGAGCTGCTGTCATCCTGGGCTTCAGATAAAGGGCATTTGCATCTGGTGGAAGTTTGTTTAAATACTTTTCCAGGGATGCAACGCAACTGCTGACCTAACTGACACTAACCGTCAGTTTTGATTTGATTGTTGATTGCAATCAGCTGTGAGGTGGAGTGATACATACACAGTGAAATAACCGTGATGTTGTACTCCAATATCGTCATGATTTTACTGTCTCTTGAACTAACTGTTGTATAATTTCATTAATAAAGCCCAATATCACAAATAACAATTTGCCTCAGAGGGCTTTACAGCATATGACATTCCTCTGTCCTTTGGACCCTCACAGTGGACAAGGAAAAACTCCCCCCCTCAAAAAACCTTTAACAGGGAAAAAAAAAAAGTGTTGCTGGTATGTTAGCAAAATAAACCTTACAAAGTTACATAGAAGTACTATGAAGGTATTTATTTTAACCTACTGCAGATGTGTTGCATCCCTTGGAGAAAACTCATTCACAGAAAGCTCCATTATAGGCCTTCTATGCCAATGATGTCGACATATTGCTCTCTGTTATTGACATAATTACTGAGCCACTTCAAGACATGGCCAAGAAATCCATATTTATAGAATTTTGCAAGCAAAAGGTTATGATCAACGGCATCAAGCACTTTAGAGACATCAAGAAACATACCATATGCAAACTCTTTCTTTTCAAAGGCAGTATGAATCTTGTTCACAAGATGTAAAAGAGCAGAATGATTTTTGTGGACTTCACACTGTTATTCTTACTGCATTTTATACATGCTCACATGTTTTAAGAATGCATTTTCATACTAGAATATATAACAAATATATAAAATAGAACAACAGAACATTTTGGAAAAGCATGGAAGAACTGAAATTGCACTTTAAGTAGTAAAAGCTCTTGGATGACCTGATGTATAACGTAGAGTAACCTTTGCAAGTCTGAGATCAGAAGGAACAATACCAGTTTCCATGGACACCGCAAAAATATGTGGTAATGGCTTCATTGTTGAGCTTGTTACCACCCCCAACAACAGATGCACTGATTCCATCATGACCTGGAGCGGAAATTTTTGGCTCCATCATAATATCATTTATCTCTTTGTTGTCAGCAGGATCAAAATAGCAAATGAATGGAAGGCAACCTCTTATATAATCTGTTCAACTGCCATTGGTATTACCATTCTTTTTAGAAATGGAAACTCCCACACTCTCAAAAACTCATTAAACTTTCATAAACAAACAAATCAAAGGGATGTGTGATGGATGTTTTCCAAGCCGAAAAACTAGGTGGAAATTTTGTGGATGTTTTTTTTTGTTTTCTTTTGAAGTGATTTAACAATATTCAGTGTAGATTAATATTACTTGCAGAGTTCTTAAATCATCACTGAAAAACTTTTTTTTTTTTTTTTGCTCTAAGGAGATTCTTATATTTACTTTATACATCTTGACATTTGCAAGATTAAGGGTGTAGGACATAGAATATATCTTTTATAAAGTTTGTTTTTTTATATTAGGAGAAATCTGCAAGCAAGCAGTAAACCTTCATTTTGTTACAATTTAAATAAAATGGGAAAAACACCATGAGTGGGCTGTGATAACAACAGCATCACTGCAATGCCGCAGTCATGTGACACTACCATGATGATGAGGTCATCACTGTCATCAGCGCAGGTTATTTTGAACAAATATAATAAATTAAAAATGCATTACTTTGGCTCTCACTGGAAGTGAGTCATGAGTAATCAAAGCCGTGCCGATGTGAAAATATCAAAGGGGGATTTATACTTGTGCAGCAGAGCCTACACCATAGCCTAGGCACGTGGGCTACGCTGTTGTGTTTTTTTTTTTAAGATTATTTTTTGGGGCTTTTTTGCCTTTAATGGACAGGACAGAGTGAAGATTTTGAAGTGGGGAGAGAGAGAGAGAGAGAGAGAGAGAGAGAGTGGGGGGACGACATGCAGAAAAAGGGTTGCAAGCCGGAGTTGAACTCACAACTGCTGCAGCGAAGAATCACTTCTATACGACACTATCCACTAAACTACCAATGCCCCATCACTCTGCAGTTTCAACTACAAAACACTAGTCGGCATGTGTAGTTTCTGTGAAGTGCTGTAAAGTTTAGTTGATTCAAAACACACATTAAACATGGCTTAAAAGAGACAATTTCAAACACAAGTACACAAATCAGCTTCACTATAACTCACAGCATTCACAGACAAAGCACTTGTCTTTTGCTTTTACACTGTATAAATTAGCCTAGCTTCTGGTGGGATAATAGCTCTCTAAGATATGACGGAGCCTGACCATTTAGAGCGTTTTAAGTTAGGAGAAGGATTTTGAATTCAGTTCTGGATTTTACAGGGAGCCAGCGCAGAGAAGCTAAAACAGGAGAAATGTCATCTTGTTTCTTAGTTCCTGTCAGTACACGTGCTGCTGCGTTCCGGATTGGACTCATCCACCACGCCCCCTTACATTACATGTTTCCCCCTGTTATACAATAATGGTGACTAGCTGGGTATCATGCCAACGTGAAAGGATGGTTTTTTTCTTTCTTTTCTTTTTTGGTCTGATGCTGGAGGTCACTGCCCAAGTGCTGGTATTCAATGATTTCAGAATGAGACTGGGTTGTCCACCCATTCACCTGTTCAACCACTGACCAGTGCCATCGATCGCATGCACAACGACTGGCACAGAAAAACACTTGAACATAAATCAGCATGACAAGAACTACCTTAAATGACAGGAACCTTCTTTGGAAAAAAAAAGTAATCTGATGTGCACTTAAATTTTTTAGTTTGGCCCATCCCCCATTCACTATGTGAAAGGAATGGGGTTTGCAGCCAGTCACCAGGGGGCCATCGAGATGTTTTGGCTTCGCTTTTGGAGAGCTGTCATGCTGTTCATTATGCTATGGTTTTAATCTCTAAAACTACCCACAGGAGTATTTCATCATTACAGGTAAGTTGACAGAATAGCTTGAATATTACCATTAACAGCTACAGTTTTAAACAAGTCAGTAATGCTGTGAAATGGTTGCAGTTGCACCAAAACTCCTGTTTAGGTTAAGAAAAAAGATCATGGTTTGACCTAAAATAAGAACATTTGGTAAACTGCCAAACCACAGGAATAAGTTGCATTTTCACTAGTGAGAACTAATCTATGTGGTCACAGCTCTACAACATATTAACTATATGCCTTTAATCATAACTGTCCGACAGGTAGGAGGAAAAATCATCAACAGCTCTCATGAGCTCCTGCATCCTGACGGGAACAACGTGCCCTAAATAAAATGTCCACAGTTAAGCTTTGCACAACTCACTTGCTCAGGTGGAGCACATATTGAGCTGCAAATTTTTCTTCAGGAAAAAGTGCTATGGATTTCTTAATACACAGCACAAACATACAAAGCAGACTCCCTCTCTAGCTTTTTTCATTCTAATAAAGTATCTCTTTTATTAAGTGTCTGGCAGTTTGAGCTAATATGGAAAAATGATTTCTAACAGCTGAGAGAATTAGCTGTGTGCATGTGTGTTTATATCCTCCACAGTGTTTATAGTCAACAGAGGCCTCCCTAAATCAGTCTAACGAGATTTTCTCCCATTGGATATTCTCCTGTCTGATTAGAGTCGGGGATAATTGTCACTGCCACAGAGGAGAGATGACGAGAATACAAATTGTCGCTGGAAGAGAGGGGGGAGTGAGAATTGATTGCTATCGCTAAAAGAGAGAAAATTACCAACTTAAGCAGAACTGATTGGTGTCCTGCTGAACGGAAGGCTTCACTTCAATAATCAAATCACATTCATACATTAGAGCCAGTGGAATCACATTAACAGAGTCTGTAATGTCCTTACTATATGAAAATAACTCGGCACCAACAAACCCACAGAAATTAGGGGTTCTGGTAAGAGTCTCCATGAAATTAGATGGTACAGTTCTTCTTTTCTCCAAGGACCCTTGACTGAAAAGGCTCCAGATGATTTCCCTGGAAGAATATTCTGCCTTTCAGGCGACTGTGATATGCACTTTGGCTGTGATTCCCAGTTGGCCGAGTTAGGTTATGCTGAGATAGGATGGGGAGAACTATTCATATTCACACATGGACTGCAAGTCTACTTTACTCAGACTTTCAACAAAATGTTGAAATCAGTGTACTGCAGCACAAACCCCCAGGATTCTACTTTTTATTTGAATGTTTTTCAGTGGTTTTCCCCACATAAAGTCCCATATCATCACTTTAAAAACATGCTAATGTTACACCCCTGAATGGGGGAAGATATAACTTGAGTTAAAAACACAAGCGACTGTTCAGCTCTCAAGTCAGTATTTTTAATGACTGAGAGTCAGTCCAATAGCGCCCCCTACAGGTTCTATACCGGAAATGACTTCACTAACTAAATTCTTCTGTCTGTCAAAATAAGACCACAGAATAGGAAGTAATATGAAAAACACAGTTTACAGAACATACAAATTAAGAGCATGTTACTTTATACTTTATGTAGCAACCACTACACTAAGGATCAAGTATTGTTAGGTTGTATCATTGTACTATGAGTACTGATGTCATAAAGAGATAAGTCACAGCTGGAAAGATGTTTTTTCACAAAACTGCGCTGTCTATAAAGTAGGAAGACAGAAATACTTTTGTAATTGGTGGTACAACAGAAGAAAAGGGCTGTGGCATTCGCTTTTGCTGAAGAGGTAGAAAACCTACAATTACCAGAATGCACTTGCGTCCTTCCTGACCAATAAATGTTCCTAGTGGGTGATGTAATGTGACTTATCTGAAAACAATATGGTGGCTGTCTGGTAACAAACAGTCTCATATTACAGTTTAACGGTGAGCTAAAATGTTTCTGAAAATATTTGTGGTAAGAAATGGGGAACACAGTGGGAGCATCTTGGTTTATATTTGATCAGAGCTGCTTAGTTTTGCTGTTTGAAGTTTCTTCTGCCTCTGGGTGTTTCTCAAAGTCAAGGAAGGATCCTCAAATGGCCGAATTTCAAGGATGCTACGTCATCGACCCCGCTGAAGGACTGTTCCAACGTCAAGGATCCTTCCGGATTTCCCTAAAAGTCACGTGACTTTGAAAATACTGCTGTATTTGTTAAAATAGTACAACAACATTAGAGAGTGCCAACATTATCATAGAACCCTGAAACCCTCTCAGTCTGCTGAGGGTTGACGTACAACCGGGGACACTCTTTAGTCTGTTCCAGTGTGTGTTCACTCTTGCCTCTGTAGGATCCTTCCTTGAGAGGACCCATCCTCCCAGGGAAGGATTCCTGACTTTGAGAAACACCCTCTGTTTTTACAATACAGGATATGGTGCCCTCTTCCTGTTGACAGTGCTCATATTACAGCCAAAAAAATGCACTGAAATATGTTTCTGAAGACATTTTAGGTTAAATATAGGCAACACTAACAGAATCATGGTTTATATTGGTTTAGCACTGCCTAACTTTACTGTTTGTCAGTGTTTCATCTCATTTCTTCATTTCGATTCTCTTTGTGTTCATGTGGCAGTCATAAACAAATGCAAAAGTGCAACCTGTAGTTTGAGCACGTACTGCCCACGTTGTTATGAGACAAAGCTTGTAATGGATAATAATTCATGTTTTAACCAAAAAAAAACAAATCGTGGCAAAGTGACTTTGGATCAGATTCAGAAATATAAACTTACTTTAAGGAATGAACTACTGTGTCACACCAAAATAATGTGCTTTTCTTCGAAAAAAACGAACAAACAAAAAGAAACTATCTATTGGTGCTCAAGTAAGAGCTGGTTCATTCATGCTGAAACAGGTCAATAATTAAAGGAAAAAGGCAAATATATGATAAAAAGGTAGTTTGTTGTATGAGATATTTTGTGATCTTTTTAAAATGGAATAAAAAAAGATACCAGTGAGCAGATGAAAGTAAATGACTCACAGTGACTCACATGGGTGTTTGAATAAGAGACTTACAAAGAGGCTAATTATTTTGTGAAAGCGTGGGAACAGTGCATGTATCACTCAAAATAAGCAGGCTATTAATGTTGTTATCTACTATTATCACTTGTTTTGGCATGATAATCTGGACTGATTCATGACCAGCACATGGAAGCTGTTTCTGGTTTGACACTTTTGAAAAAACCTTCAGTTTGTTCATTCATTAACACAGATACTGATTACCAATTACATATATTATGCAACAAATAAGAGCTTAATTTATAGGTGTAAAATAGAAACATCTCAGGAACTATGTGCAGCTGCCAAAATGTATTAAATACCAAAATGAAATCTGTCTGATATGCAGAGCACAGGCGTAATCCCCTCTGTGTAATTGTGATTTAAATCATTAGTCATTTTCAGTCAGGATTAAGTTTTTGTAAAGGTTACATCCAAATTGCAATTTATTTTTGTGAGGGGTTAAGCATCTTTAACAGACAGGGAAAGTTTAACAATTACAATACTGAATTTATCTAGAAATAAGAGCTTCGCTATCCTCTGTAAGCCACACTAGCAGCATGTCTCCCATGTCATGGACTGAAATATCTCAACTACTATTGCTTAGATTTGCCATGAAATTGGGGATGAACATGCAGCGTGCCCAGATGTGTCCTGATGACTTTGATGCTTCTGTGAAAGTTTGTCTTGTCCCACTGGCAGGTCAAAGCTTTTCATGATCTAGTACAGGGTGGTTGGTGTCATGGTCAGCATTGCCGCCTCACAGCAAGTGGGTTCCTGGTTCAAACCCAAGGTAGAGGCTTCAAAACCGGGGTTCTGTGTGTAGTGTGCACAGAAGGGTCGGCATGGGTAAATTCTCCGGGTACTTCCTCCCACAATCCAAAGACATGGAATTTAGTTTAATTGGTGACACAATTGCCCATAGGTGTGAATGTGAGCGTGAATAGTTGTCTGTCTGTTTGGCAACCTGTCCATGGTGTAACCTGCCTCACGCCCAATGTCCACTGGGATAGGCTCCAGCACCCCTGCAACCCCCAACAGGATAAGTTGTTATGAAAAATAAATGAACAGAATTTCATAGTGAGTGGACAGATTTCTTTGCTTTCATTACTATCGCTGCAAAGTTGAAGTACGTAATACTCATAAATAGCCCACTGCAGAGTAGCTGCTTTGTGTAAAACGTATTAATGAATGCTCATTTAGACCTGTAAGGAATGTTTACAGGCTAATTTAGATTAAACAGGCTGTGTTGCCGTCACTATAAGGCACAAATATGTATTGGGGCAGGGCTCCAGACAGATTTAAAAGAAAAAATGATTTTGTCAAAAATGGCTTTTTTTGATAGTAAAGGTTGCAGACCAGTTAATGACCAGCCCGGTGGCCTAGCAGTAGAGTGTCCGCCCTGAGACTGGGAGGTCATGGCACTCGGCATCAGCATCATCACACACACACACACACACACACACACACACACACATCTATATTTGTGTCAACCTCGTTTTAATGTCCTGCCCCATCCACACTTTAATTGCTCAGTAAATGTAAAGTGACATTATAGAGCACATCGATTTTATGAAAAGTTGAACACATTTCCACAAAAAGCATCTAATATAGCTAAAAAGCCAGCTAGCCAGGCTCAAACCTTGCTTATTTTATCACTACTGTCCTCTGTCTTACCCCTCAGCTGCACAACACCAAACACCTCTCATAGTGACACAGGGGGTATCCTTTAGTGTCTCTATGCGGCACAGCTGAAACACAATGTAATACGTAATTAATGTTGTGGAACAGTCGCAGTTAGGTTTAGGCAATAAAACTGCTTTGTTAGGTTTAGAAAGGAGATTGTTTTTTGGGTTAAAATAAGTACGTTTGTTACGTAACATAACACGAATAGTCACTGCATGACAAGTACATAAATTGCGTAGTTAAACATAACAATCCTGACTTTGGGTTTAACATGAGACATGAACTGTGCACTCCTGGGTGAAAGTCTGGTTTTGTTTAACCCACTCACATGGACCCATCATGCTGTTTACAGTAAGTCTGTTGCTCTCAGAGTAAAGCATTGCTGCAGATAGTTTTACATTGGAGTTAGTTGAAAGCCCACTGCCTTTGGCATTGATATTACACCCTGGGCGTGACAAAGTGTTAGTATTTGATGCCCCTTGGACTAACAGTTGAACTGGTATTGCTAGGGTCAACAGGCCATGCTCCCTGCTTATCCTCTCTGCTGCCAGTGCCTTCAGGCTCATTCGGCTGTCGGGATTTACTGGCTATGGCGCCAAATGAAAAATTTGTAATTTGAAAACATATTGGTGCATCAGCCTCAAGGGATGGTTTGGTCTCTTATCTCTTTTCAGCACCACCTTTACATTTTGTTTTTCCTTTCTTTTTTGTCCATCTTGCTCCACTTCACCATTTCTCCAAATGTCACCTCCTAAGAGAGATGTCCAAAAGGACTGGACCAAAAGTAATTGTCTGGGAGAGAGATGCTGACAGATGTAATACCCAACCGCAGTGGGCCAGCAGCCCACTCGCCCAGGCCAGTCAACCACACAGCACTTGGTTATTTTATATGTATATTTTGCATTGCATCGGCCCATTTGTCATGCAGTCCACCGGGAAAACTCCCAGTGCTCCAGATGGTGAGTCCATCCCTGACTATAACAACTATGTGCAATGAAATTTGCTGTAGACATTCATGTCCCCCAGAAGAGTTCATTGTAATAACTTTGGTAACTTTTTAGTGGCATATGTACTTAGTAAGTTTTTACACAGTCAACACTGTAGCATGCACTCAAGTTGTTATTGTGAACATGTCAGCATGCTGACATTAGCATTCAAAGCAACAGTGCCTCAGTCCAGCCTCGGCCCCAGCCTTTATAACTTTGTATGCTAGCTACAGTGCCTAAAGAACACCCAACAGGCTGAGCAGCATAAGGGGGAACAGATGCTGATTACCTGTAGCACAGTGTCATGACAAACCACTTGGTCCTCCATCAAAAAGGAAGAATTCAGTTGCATTTTTGCAGCCTTGGAAAACAGTTAGGAATACAGCTGAATGCAATATAGTGCAAAGATGATAAAAAAAATATGGGAAATTAAAGAATGCAGCCCATCTTACAGTGTGCAAGGATGTGATCTGTTGTCATGAACTGTTAACGACCTTCAAGCATTCTCAAAAGTCTGTGGGAAAAATGTCATTGTGCTCGATGATGACATAATGCGACATGTCAGTCTACGACGTCAGTGACTGCCCCATTACCGTCATGCTCCCCCTCTCTTGGATACAACGGGCTCAGTAGCTTTATGGATGATGATGAATCCAGAAAAAAGAAAAAAAAAAGGGCCCCTCCGGGAACAGAGATGTAGCTACGAATTTGTGTTCCAACACAAGCCATCACCATGCAGGGCCTGTCAGAGCCCGGGACCTGTCTGAATATTTATGCCTGGCATAGAGCCTCCCCGAGGGGCTAACCGGCCTGGAAGAGGGGGCCCACTGGAGGTCATCTGTGCGTCATCTGCTTGTGTGTAGGTGTGTGTGTGTGTGAGGAAGGGATGGCCCTAAAAGTCATGCCACATGTTAGCTGTTAATATTGATAAAGCAGTGTAAAAGAATGAAATGTGCGCTGCATGCCGAAACACACACACACACACACACACACACACACACACACACTTGTATGGATACAGATCTTTTCTAGCAGCGTGCTCACACTCTTTGCTGCACTTTTGAGAGGACATTCAATTTATCTGCATATATGTCCTCACCTTAACATAAGCCTAACCCTGAATTAGCCTTGCAAAGGATACAAACTTGCACATAAACACAGACAGTAACACGAACACACACACACACAGGTCCATGCGTGGGAGCAGAGAACAAGCCTAAGGATAGCCATGTATCACCGACCCACTGCTCAGTGTGACAGAATGATAATATACACATGCACACACACAGACATGCTGGTCCACTACTCAGCATAATGTAGTGCACAGACAGACAGACACAGGTACAAATATAGCTTTGTGCATGTGGAGTTGAAAGGAGATGAGAGGAGATTGGGAGCAAGGCCTGGCGTCCAGACAGAGAGGATATTAGCTCAAATTTAGAAACATTTGAGTGTGTTTTGTACCGAGCTTCTTAGTCCACCGACCCGCCATAAGCACAGAATGGTGCAATGTGTGTGTGTGTGTGTGTGTGTGAGTGTGTGTCGTCCAGTTAGTCTGTCTCTAGCCTCCTATTCTCCCAGTCTCTGCCTCATTGCCTTCACAACTGCTATTGATTTATGGCTGCACATTGTTTCCTACAGCGTGAATGGATGCTTAAACTACATCCCTGTGTGTGAATGTGTGTGTTTATAATGCTTTTTTTCATATGATTTGTGCTGTAGTCTGATCATAGATATTGATTTTTTATTTTTTTTTTGCGGAGAGGAAGGTGCAGATAAACACAGGCAGGACTAAAGAGAAAAACACGGTAAATGTAATGGGAGGGAGATGAGAGCAGAGGCACAGAGAGAGATAAATAGAGAGATGAACACAAGGAGAAAGATGCAATCATAACACTGTCCTGCCTCGTGGTGCATGAAGTAACCAATTCTATAGTTTGTCGTCATTTTGTTGGTAAAGTGCTAGGTTTTAAGCATCTCAAACAACAGTTAAGGTGATATTATGTTATTTTTTTATAGAAATGAATGCTGATGTGCCTCTTTCCATCAGCAGTTGCTTTAATGTGATATCGATTCCTGATATTCTGTTTATAAGAGCTTTCACAATTCAAAATTTACAACTTTTTTTCCGAGCAATTGCATCTGTTTATGCCATTTCATCTCTTTTATTTTTCTATCACAAAAGAATCATATAATTTTATCCATAGAGATGCCCAGATAGATTTATTAAAGTTTAAACGTAGCAAAATTAAGTGTTAGGAAAGATTTATATCAAAGTGCAGTTGTTGATTTTTCTTAAGCAACCCAAAGCTAAATTAAGATTTGTTTTTTAAGGTGCCTTGATCAATGATTTTATAATAGCAATGGCTCAGATCACAGGTGTAATATGTAAAGTGTCACTTGCAGTGATAAACCAACACATTCTCACTCTGACCTCGTCACACATTGACAAAGTCTGGGTGGGCTGGCTGTTGACGTTCTGGGATGCTATGTCAATATCAGCCAGTTACATGCATTGTCTGATTTCAAATAACACTTAAAGAGGCAACAGATAGGAATTGCTTTTTTTTTAGCTTGGCGCCACCTAGCATCAGTGGTGTTGCGACCGTGGGGATCAGAGATAATCAATAAAATGTAGGCTGTAAAGCCACCAGTATACCTCTATGTATATGTAGAATGAGAAGGTGTGTGGACACTCTACTAAATAAATGAGTAAAGAGACTGAGCAACAATTATCAGATTTATCTGAGGAAAAAAACAGTAATGCAAATAATTATACCAGAATGCACAGTACCAGCACAAACAACTCACAGTAAATTATACCAGAATGCACAGTACCAGCACAAACAACTCACAGTAAATTATACCAGAATGTACAGTATCAGTACAAACAACAGTAGACACAGTGGGATTATACCAATATGCACATGTAAACAGTCCTGAGTCTGGAATAAACGGTACTGTATGGAAACGATGCGGCCGGTTGGAGCTCACATTGAATGGGAAACAAAGTTTAGTGTTCACTTAGCTGGGCGTAATTTAGCTGGGCGATGTCCGTCGATAGCTGCCTCCTTGAGAAGAGAACAGAAGGAAGGGAGGGGGGTATCACTGTCCGAGGGCTGCCGTAGAATGGCAACAAGGATGTCAGCCGACCAACACTCGCTACCCGCTCCCTGGTTGCGGTGATTTGCGATGCTGGCCAGCTAGGAATGAACTAGCAGCCAGCACAGTACAGTCCTCTCTCGTCTAGCTAACATTTAGCCGTGTTACTTACTGATCCATTAGAAAGAAAGCTAACTGGACATCGGTTTTGAAGCCTCTTTGGTCACGGAGCTCCCTCCATCTCTTGAACGCCTGCCTGAGGTTTACTCTTGTTTTTCCTCCTCTTTTATCACTCTCCTTTTTGCTCTTCTTTGCCTCCTCAGACAGAGGAGCTCGTTTTCTTTTGCTAGGCTGTTTATCACTTGTCTCCAAACTTTGTCTGTCTGCCATTGTGCTCGTGACTCAACTATCTTATGCCCAACTCCTCATAAGGACCAGCTCCAGTCCCTGATTGGCTAGTCTGAGTGGGTGGAAGTTCGCTGCATAGATCAGCCTCTCACTGGGTGGAACGAGCCACCCGCTGAAGTCCTGCCCTACCACCTCCGGTTGTGTAGCAGTTTTCAACCGTATTCAACACATCCTTTACTAACTTTTGCGGTATTTGATCTTGCGGGGATGTAGCCATTTTTCTGCCATGGTTCGCGTCCTGTAGGTGATATTTTTGTGGGCGTGTTACACCAAAACCTGTTTCCCCCGGCAATATTTTTGCAAGCGCACCGTTGCTGTGGCACTGCCCAGAACGATTGTGATTGGTTGAAAGAAGTACAAGCAGCCGGGGCGTTTTTTTCTCCAATCTTAAGTAAGAGTCGGCCCAGCCAGACCTTTCTTTTCTTGAGAAAGGTCTGGTGAGCGAGACTACTGATTGGCTGACCGACCAGTTTCGCAATACATGGTGCATTGCCTGCGGTAAAGCAGATTTTTTCCGCAAAATTTCGGCACCGGTGGCAGAAGCTTATTACAAAGATTGCAAAGCCACTAAGTAACCTATGTAAACGCTGATGGTCTGATTTTACTGTGGCCACTACCCTGTGCAACCCACATCATTTTCATAATGATATATTTAGGAAAAGATGCTATCTGTTGCCTGTTGCAGTTTGAAACAGTCTCTTTTAAAATGAACACACTTTGACTGTACAACCCCACAAACTTTTGCTTCAACAACAAACACACATGGTTGGATTTAGGACAGTATAAACAAGAAAAAGCCAGCAACACTCTGTGTCCTTCCTTACCAACTTTTAATACCTCACTGGTACAGGTGATCAAACACACAGACCGGTTTCGACAAGTGTCTTCCTCAGTGTGTGAAAAGACAGAAAGGCAGGCTGAGACATGCAAAAATAACCTCCATTCCCAGTCACACAGCTGCATGGCATTAGGCAATCACCAGAGCACCAAGCAGAATCCTGGTAGTTATAGAAAAACATCTCATAGAAGAGAAAAAAGTACAAAACATGTATCAATAGGTATTAAATAGACCAATATCAAGAAAACACATCTATAATATAAAGCACCTAAGAGTAATAAATACTTACTGAGTACACCCAAAAAAATAAATAAATATATACAAAATACTGCTTAGCAGCAAACGGTACAGTAAAAAATATATAAAGTGCCACAGGTCAAAGCAGTAGAACATCATAATAAAAGGAGCTAAAGTCACTCAGCACAGTAAAAGGACATAAAGTGCTGATATCACGGTAACCCCTCCTATATATAACAAGGCATACATTCTAGTACGGCACACAAACATGGCAGAATAAGGCATAGAGTAGATAAAATGTAAATATGTCTTAATACATCTTAAACCCTATCAGGCATATTGACAGGGCAAACGGTATGAAAAACAGTGATAAACAACACTATAATTTATTTTTTTTTTTTTTACAAAAAAAATTCATACCCTTCGGGTGTTCAGGGTTTAGGACAAAAGACCAGGATTTGGCTTTACTATCAAACAGGAAACGAACACCAGCCTCCCGGGTGAAGGTCATCCACCACCCCTCCCATGGGCCCAACTTGGATGTCCTGCCGCATTTCCCCCTGACACTGCCGGGCCACGTTAAACAGTAAGGGCGACCAGCGGTGTATCGTGCCATCGTGAAAGGAATGCTTTTTTCATCTGAGTCTGATGCCAGACGTCACTGACCAAGCACTGTTTTTTGATGACTTCAGAGTGAGACCGGATTGAATAAACCCACAGAAAATCATTACCCAACTCTGCAGCTGCTCTAAATCTATAGACAACTGTAGTGTCTTTTGGCCCCTTGTTTTGGTTTTATGGCCTGCAACTTCACTGTTTTGGTTAACTCTGACCACTCATCAGTTTAAAGCCACAGCAGGCACCTGTTTGCATCCAAAGTCATATAAAGTCACTGTAAACAACCTGCTCAGCACCAAATGTAAAACAGTCACCTGACCCTGCAGTTCCCCTCAGCTCTTTGGGGCGTTTTAGCATCTTTCAGCTCATTGTTTTGTTTTGTTTTTTACGGCCTGTAGCTTTACTGTTTCGGTTCATCACAGTGTCATCAGCTGTACCAGACAGTTGTTTTCAGCAAATAAGCTCTGATAAACCCAGTGTCCTACACTATGTGACCAGCACCAAGCAGCAGACAGACAACCTTAGAAACTAGCTGGTGAACATAGTGGAGGATTTAACAGTTAACAAGATAGATATTTCACTCAAATGTTGATTTAGAACAAAATAGAGCTAAAAGCAGACTCAATCTTGGGCTTAGTTTAGTCAAATTGCTTGAAACACATCACTAAATGAAAGCTAATGTTGCAGAGAAATGAATGAAGAAATTCATCAAATTAATTTTATGGAGAAGTTCTGTTTTCCCTTTTGCATTCTTTTAGAAAGCCAATCTCACTTCTGTGCATTTACTACAAAGCTGGAGCATAGACTGTTTAAATGACATGGACGTAGCCACCGTGACATCACTCATTGGTTTGTGGACTCCTGTTTTTGAAGCCTTGAGTTTGGCATTTTGGCCGTTGCCATCTTGGGTGGATCTGACTGAGAACCTGTGGGCATCACCTTGGTAGTGACTTGTCAATCACAAGTAGTGATGGCAGAATGAAGCCTCATGAAGCATTTTCTTTATTTTCTGAGCCCACTGGATGGTGCTCTTGGTTTAAAGAGAGAGGCTAAAAGAATGGAAATCTGAAATGTTTTAAACCTTTTGTTGAACAAAAAGCACCATCTAGTGGGCTCAGAAAATAAAGAAAATGATTCATGAGGTTTCATTTGGCCATCACATCAAGCATACCCTTCTTTATCATTTATTTTACTCTAAAAGGGAACATAATTTACAAAATGAACACCATGTTGTATATTGAGGAAGACTTGAAGCTTGCAATTGAAACCATAAATCCATTAGGAAAATGTTATTGACAAATCAAGTGAGGAGTAGGGTCATTTTCTCTTAGACCTTTATACATAGAATCAGATTTCTTTTCTTCTTTGCAACCAGTGGAGTCACCCCCTGCTGGCCATTAGAAATAATGCAGGTTCAAGGCACTTCCACATTGGCTTCACTCTTCAGACCCTGAATAACCCTTTGAGCTAGAGCCAGGACGTGATTAGCTTAGCTTAGCATAAAGCAGGGGGAAACAGCTAGTCTCTTGACTTCAGAGGAGCTGCCAGACCTTTCAGACAAAGCCAAACTAGCCATTTCCCCTTGCTTCCAGTCTTTGTGCTCAGCGTAGATGATGGGCCTTCTGTCAGTTTCGGGATACTTGTATTGATGATACCACTCGTCACATTATCATGACTTACTAAGACACATCTAAACAATGGAACTATTATTGAAATTATTACTAGCACTTAAGCTTTTCCTGGGATAAAATTGTGCTATGACAAAGCTCTCTTGCCTTCTGTCTCTAGCTCCATAGTTTAACATGCAGAGTGAGAGTGGAATGGACCTCTATTTTCCAGCATGTCAAGCTATTCCTTTAACTCCTCCATCTTAGCTCAATCCACCAGTAAACAGCAGCTTTGAAGCTCTTTTTATCACCTGCATAATGTGGCTAGAAGGCTGGCCCAGTCACGGATTGTGTAATGAGCTGCTTCCACAGTAAATCACACACTAATTACAGTACATACAGTTGGAGTCCAAACTGAGTGAAAGGTGCAGATGTGGTGTCTGGAAGGTCTTCCCTGGAGAAAACACTGTGACATGCACTGAGAAAAGATGTGATTTGCACTCACAAATGGTGTAAATAAAATTACCAGAATTTCTTTGACAAGTTAATCTAACAAAATACACAGTCCTTAAGAATAAAATGTGTTTTACGCAAAAGGGCAGTTAGAACTGAAGGTCAGCACTAACATACTGTGGTGACCACAGTGTGTAGTGCAGAGATTTTGACTCAAATTAGCCTCAGATGCTGCACTAATGGACAGGTACATAAATATGTCAAAGCAGTACTGTATAGTTAAGATTATACTTCAAAACATGATGTAATATAGGCACAAAATGAAGTGTATATTTAGAAATAGAAGAATTATCCAAGCTGTCAGTCATCTGCTTGGTTAGTCTGAAACAGGATCTTACAAGCTCTATTCTACCGATCAGCCCTCCTGTTCTCTGCCAATTCGGAGCTTTGAGTAGCCTTTTAAGGAGTCAGTTAAGCCCTACTGGCTCCATCTCTTTATGAAAGCAGACAGAGTTCATTAAAAGTCTAGTTAAGAGTTAATTGAAAATCGCACAGTGCTGGCAGTCAAATATTGTAGCTTGAGAGGTGCTGCAGAGTGTACGTGTGTGTTAACCTATGTGTGTAAAGGCATAGAAGAGAAACTCTGATAGCGTGATTGAATAAGTGAGACTGACAATGTGCGAGGAAGGGTAAAAAAATATGAATAACTGTGTGTGTGTGTTCCTTCAGTATAGGCTATTAAAAGGTGTTTTCTTTTTTTATGTTGACATGAGTCTGTTTTTTAATCTTTGCACCAGTTTCTCCCCTTTCTCTCCAGAACAACTGCCCATTTCTCATGTTTTCATTTTTTGTAGGCTACTGACCTCTTTATGGGGCAAGTAACAAAATAAACAAATTAATAAATAAAATGTTGATCCCTGAAGAGTTCATTCTGATATCAGAAAAAATGATTAAACGGGGCTTCAGACCTTTCTGAATACTGTCTCCAGTGTTATTTTATTTTCAACAGCTGACATCAGCACACATTCCTTTATGTGGTCATCTGCTCCAGGCATGCTGCTGCCAGTGTTTACATTATGTAGCCTACACTGCTACATGTAGCTACATGCTAATGTCAGGGAAACCTGTAGTTGTTGTGGCCAATATTGTTCATTTCTCCTCTTTTTTGGATCATATTTGTGCTGGAGCATGTCAGGTTGTATTTAGGAGCTGTTCTTGTTGATTTTAGATGGGAGAAAGTGCCTCTACACAGTCATTCCCCCGGCTGCTGTACTGTGCTACATGTAGCTACATGCTAACTTAAGGGAAACATGTAATCTTGGTTAATGATGGTGTTAAATACTCCATGATTCTGGATCATACTCCTGCTGGAACATCCAATTGGGTTTAGAAGCTGTTATTGGTGATTCTGTATGACATCTATTGCACGTGTGTCCTTTCCTGGAAGAGGGATCCCTCCTCAGTTGCTCTTCCTGAGGTTTCTACCGTTTTTTTTTCCCCGTTAAAGGGGTTTTTTTTGGGGGGGGGGGGGTCTTTATCCGCTGTGAGGGTCCAAAGGACAGAGGGATGTCGTATGCTGTAAAGCCCTGTGAGGCAAATTGTGATTTGTGATATTGGGCTTTATAAATAAAATTGATTGATTGATTGATTGACTTTCCAGGTGAAAAATGCTACTATTCTGATGAGAGCGCAGATGCGGAAGACTCGCAAATGCTGACCAGTCAGAGCTAATTGGGCTTTTTTTTTTTTTTTTTTCCAAAATGACTGGGAAAACCCCCCAAAATAACAATCTCAGTTGACAGAGGAGCCTGAATCTCTGACTTTCAAGGGGCAGCCCAACTTTCCCATACTGAGTGCACAAGGATGCTGCACAGGTTATTTCTTCTCCAACTGTGAAGCACAACACAAAGGGTCATATTATTAAATAAGATAAAGTTTAGTGGGCACAATATACTGTGGTGTGTTTGTGTGTGTGTCTGTGTGTGTTTGCTAGCTGCTAGGTTGCTCAGTTGGCAGCTGCTGCTCTGCCGTTACTTCCTTCCATGCTTTGTCCTTCTTTACGTGATCATGGTCAGAGCTGGAGGACACATCATGCAGGCAAGGCTTCTGCTGCCACAACTCCACAAGGTTTTCCTCTTTGCTGGAATCCCACGCATCTCTCTTTAGCGCATTTTGCCTCCAAGGCGAGCTGCTATCTGTTTGTTTGGGTTTGGCGCCAGTGTGTCATTTCATGCTGCATTTCTATTTATATTGGTTGCTAGAAGACATAGGTCACAACAGCAGTCACACAGTGAGATGGTCATCCCGAATTTCCAACACTGTCAGAATTTTATCCCCGGCTGTCTTTGATCGCTAGATCGTGACAACAGGACCATTGTTTTAGAGCCGTGACCAAAGATATCACCACGTTTCTTATATGTTGGTCATCTTCATCATCTGGGACAACCCAAAATCCCACAGCGTATATAAAAGGAGCCTTAAGATTTATCTGATGGCCACAACAAGGTGCATCCAAAGAGGTTTAAGAGGTAGATGAACATGAGTCCCTTCATCCCACCTGCTACAACGATCAGCTGCTCACTTTACTTTTTACTTGACTATATGTTTTTAGAGCAAAGATGTCCATGACTGAAGTAAACTTTGAATTTTCTTCTCTCACTCTTTGTCTGTTCTCCTCCATGCTGCTTTTGTTGGTTGATTTCCCCTTCCCCTAGCTCACAGGTGATTTATCTCCTCTCTCTCTTCACCTTCGCCTCCTGTCTGGGTTGTAAAGGGCTGTTCTGCTGTTTTTCCTTTCATTTTCCCCTTTCTGCCACACTTGAAACTGTGCTGGTTGTAAAGATCTTCTGTGCTGCCTGGTTGAAGATGTATGAGGAGTATTCATTTTTTTAAGGAACATTCATAACCTATTTGAAGCTCTGTCAACTGCCATGGTTACATATGAGTGTGGACAGACATGAAAGTAAACTGTTACTGCAACTTGATCACGTAGGCATGCATACTTGTCATGTCCTTCACATTCCATCAAGTAAACTGATTAATTGTTCATTGAAAAAGAAGATTACTGCATCTTTAAATGTGACTTGCAGAGGAGTGTTGTACAGGGGTCCATGTCATTGGTTCGACATTGTCCGCGGTGCTGAACGGCTTGTGGTGGGCGTATGGTGCGCCGCGACTGGCTTGAGGCGGAGCAGGCTCACGGCTTATGTGTTTGTCACTTTCTTTTTCATTTTAACCCTAACCATGATCTTTTCCTGACCCTAACCAAGTGGTTTTTGTGCCTAAACCTAACCAGACCTTAACCACAGGGCATCATGATGATTACGGAACGGACTTCGGAACAATGAGTTTAATATGGTAGTAACAATGGGATGTCAAACCAATGGGCTGTCGAACCAATGGGCAGTTCCCGTTGTACAGTATGATGTCACACACTGCACCAATAAACAAAACTTCTTCACCTTCACTCCCTTTGTCAGGAGTGAGTAACAAAACTGTAAGTTGCCTCTAAAGTCATTTTTTGTCTCTCCTTTTCCCTTAAGTACCATTTTTTGTTCCACAGAAACTCATCTTTCTTCCCTGGCTGGTCCCCTTGGGCAATGTCAGTATCATCCTCTACATGCAGCTTTGACTCAAATCTCCTGATGCAGTCAAATCCTTTGCAGCAGCCTCCCTTTTCTTTTGGGAGCATGTGGAATTTTACAACATAATTTCTTCTTCCCCTTGACATTCTGAATGAAACTGTGGGTCTGAAACACTTGTGTCATTGAAACGTCTCAAGTGAGAGTATTGGTATATATAGCGGAGAAATAAAAAGAAAAGTTGGAAAAAGTTTTTATTCATGATAGAATACAAACTGAACATGAAAGACGCCGAACATTTTAGGTGTTGTTTATAGTGAAAATTCACAGGCTCAGCTGTCTGTTTGTTGCTAAGAGCTCGGAGCTGTGGTGTTTTTGCACTGCATGATGATGAAGTTTGAGTTTCTGTTATACATGGCACTCTTCTTTGTCTTCTCAGTCACGGTGGCAACGTGCTCACTACCATCTTTTCTTCTGTTCATTTAAGTCAAACTGCTCATTTACTTCTTACAGTTTTAACTTGAGTCAGATTCCCATCTCCAATCAGCAGTAAAACATCAGATCTTGCCACGAAAAGACAGATTTTTGCATCAGTAGTCACCTCTTGCATAACAGCCTGGAGGAATGTCATACCATCCACTGTGATAACTTGATATTTATGAAGTCTGTTACAGGAAAAAGAAAAGGCACTTTGCAAGTGAGCTGACAAAGAAATGAGGAGGAGGAGTAAAGTTTGAGTTTCTTTAAATCATTGTTTTTTCATCAAATAGTGAACAAGTAAAACAGTGCAAAGGGACTGAGTTGCTTATCCCTGTGCACTTTATAATGGCTGCATGGGTGGATTATGATACAGTGGGCCCCTGGACACAAAAATGCAAAAGGCCCCACCACCTCTCCAACACAGAAGCAAGACAAGCAGTCTTTCTTTATGTGTCTTGTTGTGGTTTTGTGTCTCTTTGCAGCAATTCTGTGTCTATCTAAAGCATTTTTGTGTATTCTTGGTTGAATTGTGACTTGTTAGTCATTTTGTGTCTCTTTAAAGTCATTTTATGTTTCTTTGAGGTCATTTTATGTCTTACTGAAGTTATTTTGTGTCGCAAGGTAATTTTGTGTTGTACTTAAGTAATTCGGCATCACTTTACATAATTATCACTTTACATAATTTGTGTCTCTCTCAAGTCATTGTGTGTCTTACTGAGATAATTTTTAAGCCCTTGTAGTCATTTTGTGTCTCTTTGAGGTTGTTGTATGTGTCTTGTTGGGTTTTTTGTGTCAATGTGAGGCAATTTTTGGGTCTCTGAGGGAATTGTGTGTCTTTTTGGTCATTTTGTGTTTCCTTGTGGTTGTTTTGTGTCTCTTTGACATCATTTTGTGTCTCTCTGAGATAATTTTGTATCTCTTCGAGGTCATTTTGTGTCTCTTTCAGCTCATTTTGCATCTTTTTGGTTGTTTTGTGACTCTTAATCGTCTTTTATTGTCTCCTTGTTGTTGTTATCAGTCTCTTTGTGTCTCTGCACTACATAATGGGCAAAACAATGCCCATTATGTATTTTTATATATATATATATATATATATATATATATATATATATATATATATATGGTTCCTTGCGGTTCCTTTGCACCTTTTTGGAGCGGGACCCAGCTGCAGACATGATGGCGGACATGGGCGCTGCCATATATCCAATCCATACCGGAAGTTGGTCTGTGTGTGTATTATTCGGCGAAGAAGAAGAAGACAATGGAGAAGACGAAGAGAAGAATGCAAACAATAACTTACACGCACAACTAAGGGAAAGAGCGGTAAGGCAATGAGTCTTTTAATTATTAGAATTAGACAACTTTATTGTCATTGTACATTGTACAACGAACTTCTGTTTGGCACTTAGCACTAGCAGTACTAGCTAGTAGCTAGCACTAGAGTACCAAGCCGCTGCGTTTATACGCGCTGTCATCTTCATTATCTTTTAACACGTGTGTTATGTTCTCTAAGATGCAATTCTCGGCATGCACTAATTACTACCACCGGATGGGTTTAGCTACATTTGTTGTGTAAAAACGAGGGCATGATTGGTATTAACTTAACGTTAGCTGCTCAAGGTCTGTTGTGCTCTCTTTCATCAATGTCTGTGTGTAAACAGTGTTAATGTTGGCCAGAGACTATTACTGCGCTCGCTTGATGTGCTGGTTAATTTAGATGTGCAGTGGGATTCATATGTGATCTGCATATCTGCTTTTTGGCATGCTGTGGTGTAAAACATCTTTGCACACACTCACTAAACACAAGCCATTTTTCCCCCAATTTTTGGTTTGCCTGCTCTCCTTGTGTATTAATGCTTGTATAACCTCAACCCTGCACTGCTCAATCAAGTTATATGCATTTTTTCCCCCCCGGAGATATTCTAAAAATAGTAACGAGAGTCGTCTCATGTGGTATAAGACATGAGCAACCCCCGACGGTTAACCGGGTCAGATAAATAACGTATACATAGCCCCGGGTGTCTGCAAAAAATACATGTGTATTATATTTTAGTAATGCAGAGCACTAATACACATACACATGTGGAAATGAAAGTGCTCACCTTATTTAATCTTTGTTAAAAATTAATCCAACTAAAATTCATGTGTTTGCTGATTCTCTGCAATTTTTGTAGGTTTAACTTGTTGAGGTCAATGTTATTCCAAACAAAACATGATTGTATTTAAAATAATTGTTGAAATAATTGTATTATTATTATTAATAATATATATATATATATATATATATATATATATATACATACATATATATTTAATTGTTGGTTGCTTCAAAGTTTGTAAATGTATTGCTAAAATAAATAATATAAAAAAGACAGACTTAAAAACCGACTTCTGGGGAAAAAAACTAGGGGTGCACTGAATATTCGGTAACCGAATATATTCGGCTGAATATTGCAAAAAAACACACATTTGGTATTCGGTGGAATAAGTGAAAAGCAAGGCCAAATAATAGCGGTGTGTTTTGATAACGCAGTCAAACAGCGTGCGGTGACGGACGGAGTAAAATGTAGGCAGTGTGGCGATCCGTCCATCATGGCACTCACGTTTGCAACTAAAAATAGTTTTGTTCGGGCAAAATAAATCATTCAGCACGCTGTGTGAGTACAGACTTCAACCAGCAACAGAAACGAAACAGCAAATCCCGCCGGTCGTGGGTTGAATGGGGGTCACAGACACAGACAGGAATATGTATTCCTGTCAAATACGGTGGCGCATGATAACGGCTTACTGGCTCCAGGTGAATAACTTCTTGTCATGACTGCCCAGAGGTACCTGAACAGCCGAGCCATGGCGGCACACAGTATGTGGCGTATCAGTGGAGAAACGAGCTGTTCACATTTCTCTCTTTTAGTCTTTCAGTGGCAGGTAACAATCCACAAACCTCACCATACTTTAGGGACTGTTCATTACTTATGAAGGGACTGTCAGGGGAGGAGGGTGGCTGGTTGATTTTAATTTTTTCTATGTTAATCACTTATTGATGCTGTTTTTGAAGTATGAATAAGTCAATAAGTAATTTATTCCATTGAAATATCAGTGATGTATTATAGAAAAGTGATTTATCTTTTTATAAATGACAAAAGGCACATCTGCCTCATGCTGTGGTATTGTGATACTACTCAGAACCGTGATACTTTCACTGGTATCGTACCATGGGTCCTAATTTTGGTACCGTGACAACACTAATCTGGAGGGGGTTCATCTGCAAAAACTAATGAAAACTAATAAAAAACGGCATTCGGTATTCGGTACTCAGTATTCAGCCAAACGTTTAATATTATTCGGTTTCGGCTTCAGCCACAAATTTTCATTTCGGTGCATCCCTAAAAAAAACTGACTTCTGGTATGGACTTCCAGTATTGCAGACACGAAAAAGATTGACTTCCGGTATGGACTTCTGGTATGGATTGGATATATGGCGGTGCCCTTGTCCGCCATCTTGTCTGCAGCTGGGTACTCTTGTGTGCCTTTTTGTGGTCTTCTAGGGTCTCTTGGTGGTCTTTTTGAGTCTTATCCTGGTTGGAACATGCTAATTTGAGTGACATTTTGCAGGTGAAGGCCAGGTGGACCGGGTAGGTACATTAAGTAATCCATTCATGACTGACTGTGGTGAGGTCTGGCATATTGTGTGGTTTAATACAGACAAGTGTTACCTATTGATTTCCTGCCTCTCTTTGCCAGCTTCTGATTGGAGTGCTTCACGCTCATCAGTAGCTCTGATGGCATTAAGATTCAGCGAGCAACTGTAAAACACAGTGTGTGTGGAGGAATGTGTGTGTCTTAATTTATATGCTGTAGAGTGTATTCCTATGTGACTGTGTGTGTGTGTGTGTGTGTGTGTGTGTGTGTGTGTGTCAGTTTGTGCAAATACGCCTGTGTGTGTCCGTGCTGTCTTCTTAGTACCTGTTTGAGCTGACGCAGGTGGAAATGCTTGTGTGAGTGTGTGTCTGTAACCCTCCTAGAGCTAGCAGATAAAATACAGCAGCTTCCTATTGTTTAGCCTCAAGACACATGGCCGCGTAACCATTGTCACAAGTCATGAACCTGCAGTACAAGAGAGAAAATGTCAGGGAGAGAGGGAGGAGGCAAAAGGATGGTTTGCTGGAGAGACTCAAATTGCTACAGTTTGAAATTGGTCACTAGAGGGGGGTACTTCCACATTTCATCGAACAATTAACTACACACTGAAGGCACCTTTTTCGGAAATTATTGCCAAATGTCATATGGGGCGAAGGTTACATAAACAGTTGAAAGCTGTGAAAGAAAACAAAAAAGAATTCAGGCATGCATGTGCAAATGTTTGAGCATTCAGTGTCCACTCAGTTTGTCCTCATGTTTTTGCAACAGTGCAGTCACTCAAGGTTCAGTCTTTTCATGGCAGCCCTGATTAGGTGAAGTTAAGTTCAGGGTTACACTTTTCCTTTGACAGATTATGAACAAAAGTGAATCAGGGAGATGGTGATATTGCCACGGCAACAGTGTAATTGCCGGTAATATTGCCGGTTATTGCTGGTTGTGACCAGAGTTGGGTAAGGGTTACTTTAAAAGTAATCAAAGGACTTTACTGCTTTACTTTTTTGAAAAGTAGCCAGTTACTTTACTGCGTTACTCCCTGAGAAAAGTAACTCAAGCACTTTTAAAGTACTTTTGAGTATTCTACATTTCCTATTAGGCAATGGACCACAGGGCGCTAAGCCTACATTTTCTTGTCTCCAAAATTAAAGTTATGGACCACTTGCCCTTCACTGAGATCCAATTCTCCCATCACAGCCGTCACTCTGACCAGTAGAAATACAGAACGATCTGCTGCCGTAGACAACTGTATGACAACAACACCCCAGCGTTTTTAATATTTCCTCTAGGGATGTTACCACACAGAGTAAAAGGGGAAAATGTGAAACAGCAGAGGCACTTTGTCAACCCACTTAGTTAACGTTACTGTCATTAGCATCAAGCTAGCAAACAATGGTACATCCTCACGGTCGGACATAAAGTAATAACGTTAACAAATAGCGGCGGGGCTTTTACTCACCACAACTGCAGAGGCTCCCAGCTTCATTTGAAACAGACTACATTATAGACGGTCCGTTATTTATTAATCCCTCTGTGTTTTTACTTTTTATCTGCTCCTGTTGTCTTTATAAAGTTAGTAACCATAAAGTTTATGACTCCACAATCATGTAATGTGACATAGTGACTTTCATAAAGGGCAGAAAAGTCGTGTAGTGTGTACCAGGCATAATGCAGTCCTGAGTCTGACCTGTCTGTCAGCGAGTCCTACTCCATCTATTGAGTCGTGGGGATTTTACTGACAATCCTGAATGTTTTAGACTCCACCGTAGACAACGGCAGCATTTCTCTGACCACGTAGCGAGCCACAAGCTTCATGGCTTCTTTCAGACTGATAGGTTTAACGTTATCTCCGTTATTAGAACCAAACGTCAGCCGTTGCTGTTTCGGAGCTGAAGGACCAGCGTTCTAAAAGTAACTTAAGTATTTGATTACTCAAACAGCAAACTAACGCGTTGGGTTACTCCTTACTGCATTAAGTAATCAAAGTACTCTAACTCACCCAACTCTGGTTGTGACTTTGTATTTAATATTACCGGACCGATTGGCACTTTTTGATATTGCTGGACTCTGTATATTACCAGTTGTGACTGTTAAATTTGACCGGCTGTAACATTGTTTGCTAAACAAAAGGTTTAAAACACACCAGATTTCCATTCTTTTAGTCTCTCTCTTTAAACCAAGAGCACCATCTAGTGGGCTCAGAAAAAAAGAAAATGCTTCATGAGGCTTCATTCTGCCATCACTACCAGTAACTACTGTTATTTCCATGTATTTATCCTAGATATTTACCATTACAGTACTTTCGACACATCTTAGAAAATGGTAAATAATAAAACTGATAGATTTTTTTCATCCAATATATAATGAAATAACATTAAATGCATGCTATTAACAACAGAGAATATTCATCATTTTTTAATTTCATTATCGTTGTGTTGGCATCACTACCTTTACTATAAAAGGACAGCTCAACAACTTGGTACATACCTTTAGACAGTAGAAAAATAAAAAATAAAAAATAAAAATAAATACATCATACTTAGGAAGTTATTCCAGCATATATTTTAACAGGTGTGACTGAACCCAAATGCAGCACGCAGTGACAGTTGGTAATGACCTTTATTGCTCACACAAATACACAACAGTTCTTGGGTCTTTGGGTGTAGTTTGCTTGTAGTTTCAGCGGAGTGAGTAAAATGAGAGCAGGCAGTCAACACTTAAGAGCTTGGAATCTGAGGCACTCAGAGGGACATTTATAAAAAGCCTTTATTAAATGGGCTTACAAAGTCATTTAAAAACGCCTACGTGTTTCAGCCATGCAGGCCTTCATCAGGGCATTTACAAAATGGCTGTCAGGCTACTTCCTTTATAGGTTCAGTCACATGACCACAAAGATCAAAGGGAGAACACAAGTCACTATCTCTATACAAGGAACCCACATAAGTACAATACAATCAAAAAACAAAAACATCTGATTACCAATACAAGCAATAATCCTAAAAACAGTACATTCAGAGAAAAGGAGTAAAATCCAACTCTCCATTTAGACCTGGGTATTGTGTCGCTCTCAGAGTTTTAAACTGTCCCCTCCCCTGATTGATCTGGCAATGCCTATGATTTTTGAAGAATAGCTACTGCCATGCTGAGCTTCTTTGTAGTGCAGGGCCAACACTTAAGAGCTGTCTGAGAGCTGGAGCTGAGCAGACTTGAACCAGGAAGGGAGCAGGCAGGACTTGGAGACAGAAGGCTTAAGTGATTACCAGGGCAGAAACAATCACACAGTAGTGATGTTACGCTCGAGCCAGGTTGCTCGACTCAGTGTTGCTCTTTTGAAGTGGAAGTGTTCCGAGACAGTGTTTCGAACCCTGCTTCGGCATGCACACAATAATCTGACTACTGAGAGCAAGGCCTCATTACAGGCAGTCCTGGGGCTTTTTCAGGTCTTCCACTTAGATGCAGTGCTGACACACAGCCAGCAGATGTCACTCTTCTGACTGTATGAAACAGTAGCTATGTCCCAATTCAGGGGCTGCATTCTGGGACGTGGCTAACACAGCCTCTGAAGGCTAGTCCCTCAGAGGCACCTCCGAAGGACTCGTCAACCATTGTGAAATGGGACAGTCTAGCCTACGGAGGATTTCCTGGTTGTGTCACCACTCATGATTTCCCCCAAGCCCGGGACAAACACAACAGATGGCAGCGAAAAACGGACAACAAACGACAAGGGACAAACAACAAGCGACAAACGGACAAACCAGCGACAAAATGGAGCCAGAATTTGTCCTTTTGGTTTTTTTTTAATTTACTTTTTGTTAGAGGACGAGGAGAGGCGGCTCCTTTGGGATGATGAA
The DNA here is from genome assembly GCF_011397635.1 of Epinephelus fuscoguttatus. Lineage (NCBI taxonomy): Eukaryota > Metazoa > Chordata > Actinopteri > Perciformes > Serranidae > Epinephelus > Epinephelus fuscoguttatus. The sequence goes on along the minus strand of NC_064765.1, from coordinate 33,116,616 downwards.
GACAAGGTTCAAGGGCATCTTCCTCCAAGCGCTGGAGGTGCTGCCACAGGTATGTCATTATGCAACAGAATTGTTGTTAAATGGTGAATACGAGTAAATTAATCTTTTTTTTTTCAGGTTATAACAGCATGTGCCGTCCTGCACAACATCTGCCTGGGTGCTGGTGACATCATGGCCCCAGAGGATGAAATGCAGGACGACATGCCTGAGGATGAGGGGAAAAACTGTTTGGAGGCAGTCAGTGGTGCTCCGTGGCAGGACCAGCTGTCTGCCGAGGTGTCTGCCCTGGGGGAGGGTCTCCTTGACCATGATTACCTTTTAGAGGGCAAGTAAAATAATTTTAAAGCTATTCCTATTTAAAGTGTTCTGCAAATATTTTTGTTTGTTGAAGTAGCTTATGGTGGGATATTTATAAGGTTGTGCAGTAGTATTTTGTTTGCAATGTATTTTATTCTTGCCTCTCTTACATTTTTTAGTGACATGGCAGCCGTTGATTGCGTCAGCCAGCCCTGCAAACCCCACTGATGGGGTGAACAGTGGAGACATGCATCCCCCCAGATGATGTCCCACTCACAGACAGAAGACTCCAGGGTCTTTATTGAGGCATCCCATCCAGTCCAGCAGCACCACCAGGGACTCCTGCTCAGCCAATAAATAAACTGTAAATAATGTAGTTCTTTTTAGTTAATATTTGTTATTAATGTTTTACAAGTTTTACATAATTTTATAATTGTTCTCTGTAAATAGTAATTTCTGCTGATCTTTTGTATATAGTTGTAGCTTCATGTTAAGAATTCCCACTTGTAAATAGAAATGTTCAGATTGTATCTTTGTAAATACTTGGTTATCAAAGAAAAAAATAAATTGTGTTGTCACTGAAAAGTAGTTCAAAAGTTTACTCTAACTGTAAATAAGAAATGGAACCGATAATGTAAGATTTTAATTTAGCTATATACAACATTTGGAACAGATAATGGAACAAGTTTGCAACATTTTAATTCAGAACTATATACATTTTTTAATTTCACTTATAACTATACACAATATTTTTAATTAACATTTGAAGTCAGAAATAGCAATACATAAAACTTATTGAACAGGGAAAAAAAATAGCCAAAAAAACCCCCACTGCCTATCTACCATTCTTTCCAATAAAGTAAAAAGTCTGTCCATTCTCTCCCTGCTCTCTTTCCCTCCTCTGCAACCTCATGTCCTCTCTTATCAGCTCCAACAATCCATCCTCTCTTTCCCTTCTTCTCTTTCTTGTCCCTCCTGTTGCCGGTCCTGGCTGCCTCTCCTCATCCTCCTCCTCCTCCTCCTCGTCCTCCTCCTCATGCTGCTCACCCACTGCAGCACCTGGCCTTGGTGTGTCCTCAGAGATGGAGGAAATTAAGACAGGAGGGGCAATGGAAGGTCTCTGTCCTAAAACCTCATCCACGAGGACAAACCAGGGCCAGGTGGCAGCAGTGGGCTTCCCGCCGATCCCCTGCCATGTCCCTGGATCTTTGCATTCCTAAGGCAGAGGAAATCAATCACAATAGCAGCAATTTTCTGCAAAGTATTTATTAAAAAAGTCTTGAAAAAGGAGTGCATCATGGACTCAAAAAGAGGTATGTTTGAGGTGCTCTTTGGAATGGGATTCATATAGTGATAAAGAAATGAAGAAAAAACTCCAAGGCACTCTCCCAAAATGCCTTTATTCTTATGGCATGGTCCATATAAACCTTAAAAACACAGTCCTTCAACACGTTTCAGCATCAAGCCTTCACCAGGAAGTTAAACAGCTATTCCAGCATTCCCAACAACTGCCTACACTTCAAAGCAACTCAAAAAACATCACTGACAAAGATGGACTTAAAAAAAAAGTAATCTAACAGGAAGTTGGCAATAGAGAAAACGAAATGCATGTCAGTATCGACATAATGTTTCAGTGGTTGAGAAAAAATGTTGCTGATAGTTGAGCCTTCTGGTAACCTGAGACCAAGGCTCACATGTCCATGATGATGTAATGTTGGTTAGCTAAAGCTGTTGGTTAGCTGAATCATAGTATATCATCTGCCTCACTCCCCACAGACCACCTCACCGCTGACAGGAGCTCCAGAGAGGGATCCCCCGTCAGTGGCTGCACCAGCCTGAATCCAGCTAGTGCTAACCCCAACGTGGGGGAACTGAACAGGCCCAACTCCCCACCAGATTAGCAGACTTTCTGTTGCTGCCATTACACAGTTTAGACTTGGCACTGATGTTGGCCACAAGCCCGCTGTGACACTCGATACTGGGGGGTTTGCACTGGCTCAATTTGAGTCGCTGCAGCCACCGACTTTATAGGTTTATCTCTGAGCTGCTGATCACTCACCTTGCAACACTGAGTGTGCAGTGGAGGGGAATAAGGCGAAGTTACAGTGGAATGTTTGCTAGCTTATTCTTGTCTCATTTGTGGTATGATAAACAAAGAGAGAAAGCAGAACAAGAAGGGTCTGAGTTTGTGTGCTACATGCAACTCTACAATTAATAAGATTAAATGAAACACTGTATGGGAAACAGTGGGTTACTTTATGAAGCATGTGCATATGCCCGTGGTTGTCTGGTGGGAGGAGCTTAAGACAGAGAGAGAAGAGATGAAGGAGGAGGGTGTATTTTCAAATTCTGCTGTTTTATTTTTATTTATTTATTGCCATTTTCAGATTTCTGCCTACCCCAGCTTTAAAGAATTGATTAGAGAAGCTTTTACTGTACTTTGTTGACAGTTTTTCTTGTTTTTTGGCCATCCTGCATTCTGTGTGGAGACTTGGCAATATTCTAATGCATCAGTTACTCTCTTTAGGGGAGTTTTTTGTTGACAGAAATGTCGGACCATCAAAGGATAAAATTTTAAAGTCCAAAATCAATTTTACACTCCAGGTTGATGGGATTGAACCATTCGTCTGTGTAATCATGCTTTTATGTTTTCCAGAATGCCTTCTTTAGCTATTTATCACACAATTGCCTTATTGACAACACTTTTCCACTGTACACAGTCTGTGCACTTTACAAACTTTGTGGACGATTAAGGACTTTTTTTATGTACCATTTCCATTCAGCCTCTCTAATTCAAGACAGATCCTAAAGTACTTAGATGTAAAGCAAGCTCGTGTTACCCATCTCTACTATCCACTGTAAAGTGTTAGCCAGCAGTCTTTGAACTGGAGAATGATGCGAGAACAGACACGTGCTGTGAAAGCAGCAGACTCTGCATCTCTGTCCATCTCTAATCTGTTTGTTCTCTTCTTTCTTTGTCTGTGTGTCTAAACGTGTACCCTTTGTAGTTGAAGAACAATGCAAAGGCAAATACACTATGCTTTCTGTGTCATCTCCAGCTCTCTTATTAAACTGTTTATACTGCTGTTCTTTGTGTACGGTAGTCTTTGACAGGGTCGAGCCTTTGTAGTCAGATAATGCCAGCTCCTGTAACGCCTTGGCCTTCCGACAACATAAAAGCGTTAAGTTGCTCTGTACAGAAAAAGCTTTCCATGTTCCTCAGTTTGGAACAGCCTTTATTAATAATCACACCCAGAGATTACACATTCTCACTGCTGGGAGATGAAAAAAAAATCTACTTCACAGGGAGGGAGAGAAATGGACTTGTTTTCCCTACTGACCCTTTGATTTGCTTTTGTGTTTGCACATCAGCTTTTGAAAAGAATGTTAGGGGCCTGGGACCCTTAAGATGCACAGCGTATTAAAAATCATGAGTTTAAATAAGACTCAAACAAACTGACAAATTGTGGGTATGAATTTTAGATGTGTCAAAGCCTTATTGAATCCTGGCTGCCCTTAACCAAGTGATTATGTTCTGACTTACAGACAGGGAGTGAAGCTGAGGAGCAGAAGCTGTGGAAAAGAAATCTTCAGAAGATGATTGCTAGAATAAGAGCTTTAAATGTTGAAACTTAAATACTCATTTTTATGTGGAATACGGATAAAAATACAAAATACAAAAATAATTTCTATAATTTAAGACAAGATTAAAATCCAACAAAATATTCCTTTACCTTTATTTAACTGAGGAGGAGAAGGAACAAAATATGCCTTTATAATAGATCTTTAAAATATGATTGTTTGAAGGAGATCTGTGATAACTTTGATCATCACTGATGTTGTTAGTTGTTACATTATTTAATTTCCCCATGGACTTTGTAACCTTGCCCTGTAGCAGGAGTGTCTAACTGATTTTAGTTCATGGCCCAACTTGATCTCAAGTGGGCTGGACCAGTAAAACCACTGCATAATAACCTATAAATGACAAAACCATCTGATGTCTCTGTTTCTTTAGTGTAAAGAAGTACATTTTGAAGAATTTCATCCAATTACAAAACAGATGACTAACAGCTTGAGATGAATAGAGCAAATTCAAACATATGCCTCAGTTTTTTCACGTGTAGTCAATCTGCTACTCACTGTCATTACATGTGCATTTTTTGATATATTCCCACTCCTATGTAGTGATGCTGGCATCAGCACACCAAACTAAAGTGGAAGTTATTGCCAAAGCAGGTTAAATTATCACCTGCCTCATAGACCATTTACAAATCTAAAGTTTTGGCAGTGCCTTAGCAGCACATTTCAACCAATACTGTGTGGACAGTCTGATACAGGCTTTTTTGTACAGAAGCTGTTGACTCACAATATTTTACTAGATGTTCAATATCTTTTAATGTCACTAAAATAAGTATTCAATGCTTTTTTAGAGAGAGGTATTCTGGTCAGGGTGAAAGGTCTCTGAAGCAGCACTTTATTGCTCCTGAAACCTGGCACCTCTCAGTCTTCATAAGTGCATCAATATTAGGTGTGCAAAGTCATCCAGTGGGCGGGATTGGACTCTCTGGCAGCCTGGTGCTGGCCCCGGGGCCATATGCATGACATCCCTGTCCCATAGAGAGGAGAGTGTGAAATAATGATGGGTTCAGCCTAGGGCTGGGTGATATAGCCTTAAAATAATATCACAATATTTTTAGGCTGCATCGCAATACATAAATAAATAAAGTATTGTTATGATAAACTTGAAAAAAGTATTGTTATAATTAAATAAATCAAAGTGGAACCACTCCTTTCATTTAGAAGCACCCCACACGTTTGGGCAGGAAGTGTTTTTGTTTTTGCTGTGAACTTGAAGCTTCCTATCAACAGTTGATGTTAGCAGTTAGCAGAAAGTTAAACTGTTGCCACTTTGCCTTTAAACCTGAGGATTACTCACTGTGAGCTGGAAACACACACTAAGAGCTCAATAGTATTTGCAAGACCCACTGGTAGTGATGGCGGGATGAAGCCTCATGAAACATTTCTGAGCCCACTAGATGGTGCTCTTGGTTTAAAGAGAGAGGTTAAAAGAATGGAAATCTGGTGTGTTTTAAACCTTTTGTTGAATAAAAAGCGCCATCTAGTGGGCTCAGAAAATAAAGAAAATAATTCATGAGGCTTCATTGGGCCATCCCTACCCACTGGTGCTCCATGGTCACAAAATGTGACTAAACAGTTATGGTCGTGAACCCTACAGGAACAAAGAAACATGCTTTCTCTGCTCATGCTTCCGTTAATCTCATTAACCTACACTGTCACTGCAGTGCTGTTAAATGTGATGATTTTTTCACTACAAGCTAACACCTCTCCAGTCCATGGATTAATACTAATTGTCACGGTGGTGCTCCATGGTTGCAAAATGTGACTAGATAGCATTCCGGAGCCCTACAGATTAGAAACAAACCTTGCGTGCCATCACTCAGGAGAGTGAACTGGATGGGCAGAGGAGTATGTGTTGTGATGTATCATGTTTGCAAGCCTTTCTTTATATGTGTGTGTCTGTGAGAGGGAGAGAGCCACAGGGGACAGGGAGAGAGTCTCATGCCAGTGGCTTAAAACAATGTGACCATTTATACTCGATGTTGTAGATGTAGTCATTTGATGCATCGCACATGAAACAAGCCATAATATATTGAGTACATTAGATATATGCCCCATCCCTAGTTCAGCCCATAGACTGTATAAAATAATGAACGTAGCCACTGTGATGTCATCCATTGGTTGTGGACTTCCATTTTGAAGCCTTGAGTTTGGCATTTTGACTGTCGCCATCTTAGATTTTTTTGTTTGGACAAGAGGGTGGAGACACTAGCTGGCTAGCTCTTAGCTTGGTAAGTACGGTTCATTTACAGCTGTGGTTAGTGTGTTAATACTAATTGCAATGGAACTTGTACAAAATATGCTCATTTCAACGTAAATACTTTCAGCTCTTTGCCCCAATTTGCAGAACAAAACAGATGTTTGTTGACAAAAACCAAGTCTTTGATTGACTATGTTTGAGGCAGGTTTGAGACAGAGGCTGGCAAAGTTGGTATTAAATATGAATGTATGTCTCTGCGGTGACTTTGACACCACAGCATCACTTTTATCAACCCTCTCTGCATTTTAATACAGTGTTTGACAGGCTTGCATCATCAAAAAATGCATTTCATACATATAAATTTGCACCATTACATCAGCCAGTAGTACCGATATACGGTCTCTAATGAGATTCCCGTCACATCTCTGGTGAGGCGCAGCGCTGAGTGTATGAATGTGTGATGTGATGCCCACATGTCAGCTGTCAGTCATCAGCCTGTACAGTATGTGCAGGTACATGTAGAGGGACACCAGCCTTGCCTTTGTTATGGGGATACTTCGATGGACTTGACAGATGGGTGACAAGGGCAGAAGACTGTGTTGGCAATATACAAACAACTTTCAAAGAAGTTAGGAGTATGAGTTATTACTGGTGAGAAGACAGAAGACATACGTCACAGGAAAGACAGCTAGTCACTGAAAATACATCATTAGGTTATTCATATATACACACAGTACACTATCTATGTGTGTACACAACGCGTATAAATACTCAATAAATGCACAGCATATTATCGACAATGGATTGATATATTTTAATTATGTGGGCTCATATAACAGTGTTTTTATATACAAACATATGTAATTATTTGACATGGGGATTTCAAAAATTACTTGAGTTGCTAAGCTTGTTCCATGGAGAGTTCCATACAGTCCAAAATGAAAAGGACGACTTGAGGGAGAGAGAAATCCCATTTACATTGTGGTAACCCCATTAACCTCCACTAATAACATGAACCACAGAGATTCATTACGTTAATATCATTCGCTGTATTATCAACCAGTAGATAAAGCTTCACACTGTTAATGGTATCAGCAATCTTATTTAAGAATAAAAGAGCATGACCAAATATGTAATAGGATAATCTGAATATTCATAATTTCACAAGCTTTCATATATGCCTTTTTAAGTGTTGCATGATCAATTGTTTTTGCCCGCTGCATTTTGTAACCATATTTAGCTAATGGTAGCTGATATGTATGAAGACATTATCATTACATTTACAGCATTTAAATGATGCTTTTATCCACAGCCACTTACCCTGAGTGCAACAGTAGATTAAGCTGCATTTCTAGATCATCAACATTACAAACAACTAAATAGACAGGGTTTTTACAGTGCTGTGCAATAATCATACAGGAACAAAGTGTTAGTAAAAAAAAGGGATTTATTCCTAGGTTATGGAAAAAGACAGAATGTGATTATAAGATAAATCAGTGACACCATTTAACATACATTTACAACTCCTAACATTAAATTGACTGTAAGATCCCAGCAAACAGGCCCATGTGGGCCAGGGCCTACCCCCACCAAACCTAAACAGGCCCAGTGTGGGCTGGCCCAGGTGAGGCCCACAGCAGAACTTTTCCTTGGGCTCCCTGTGGGCTTTCACTGGGCAGCCCACACGAACAAACTGCCCACAGAAAACTCACACATGCCCACTGTACGTCAGCCTTTTCAGGCCCACAGCAACTTTTCCAACTGGGTTGTCAGCCCATACTCCTTCCTAATGAGGTTGTGATCATCTTACCCTTTTTTGTCCAGCCTAAATTTTATTATTTGCTGGGTAGCCTAGAGATATCCTATCCATAGACAGTTTTTTATATTTTTTTTCTTCATCTGGCCTCAGTTTGTAACTTGTCAGAGAAGAATAAATAGCAGCAAACAGGCAAACGTGTTTGCCTGGGAAAATCAGAGATTATGGCAGCACGTTTACAGGGGCATATTGTGACAAGAAAATGAATTAATGAATTAGATGAGGCACTTAAGTGAATAGCTAAAAGGCTCCTGTACAAGATGGACTGACTTCAAACAAGTTTTAGGGGGGAGGATTTAGAGAGGTTTTCTGGACCGTATAGATGAGATTTTAAGGAACAAGACACTAACAGCTACAGTGAAGCAGGGATCTACGTATAATTCTTAGACTTAAACAGTGTAAAGACATAGCCTTTCTTTGTCCCATTAGTTTATTGAATTCTGACCATAAGTTCTTTACACATATAATTGCTAGGAGGTTAAGGGATGGTTTGACACAGATTATAAGTGACACTCAGTCTGGTTTCCTTAGAGACATAATTTAAGATTGGTATTAAATTTATTCGATTACAGATATTTGATTGATGATGCTGGAGTCTTTTTTTTTTGGACTGGAATATTTTGTTTTTTATATCTGAATAATATAAAATGTTCTTTGAACAATTATACCCAGTTGAGCCTTAATTTTGTCAAAATTAGTTTTTAATCAATTATATGAAATTCCAAGTACAAGAAAAATGCTTGTCCCCATGCTGATGTGTGGAAGTTTAAGGGCATGTTTTAAGTTTAAAAAGATAATTATCTCCAATCTTAAATGCAACAATGTTTACACCAATATCACATTTATGAAGTGGATAACATAACAAAATAAAATACCACCTAATATTATAAATAATATAATGGAAATTACTGTCTACTGTCTAAATTTTATTATTTATCTCAAAATTTCATGCGAGGCTTTTAGTTGGCGTCACTGGTATGACTTATTTTATGACAAGGGAAATGTAAAAAATGATATATAACTGGATTAAATTACATATTTTAGTGAGTTTAGCATGATTAGCAACATGTGGTTTGAGGTACTGTAGCAGCCATTTTGTAAAATACAGATTTCATGAAAACTGTCACTGGTATTACCGTCACTGGTGTTACCATGAGGAGCAGTAACACCAGTGACGGTAACACCAGTGACTATCTTGTGTACATACACTTTAGTAAAGGTTTATAAAGAAGTTGTTATCCATAAAATAGCTCATTAGTACCCATTTCTTGTTAATAATTTCCTATTATCTTCATTGTTATTGTTCCTTTTTGTCATGGCCAAATTAAGTGCAGCAGAAAAGCAGAAACGTTACAGAGAGCGTAGGGATGCAGATCCTGAGAGGATAGCAGAGTACCTACAGAAAAGGAAACAGGGCTATGCCAAAGACATTGAGATGAAGAAGAGAGAGAGAAAATTAATCAGCTAAGTGAAAGGGAGAAAAGAGCAGAGTGGAAGGCATGGCGGATCCAGCAGCAAAGACACAGGGAAAGGGGAAACATCTTCAATATCTGATGGCAATACAATGCCTACAGAAATCTCAAAGAGAACCTGACAGCCAAGGACTGCCTCATCCATGTTGATTTTAGTGAAAATTACACATGTAAATATTCTAATGAGATCCAGTCAGTCCACTTTGGGGGGTCACACCAACAGGTGATCCTCCACACTGGAGTCCTGCATCTGAAGGACCTGCCCATCATACCCTTCTGCACTATCTCCTCTAGCAGAAGGCATGACCCACCAGCCATGTGGGCTCATCTGGACCCCATTCTGGAAATGCTTACAAATCATCAACCTGATGTCCAGCACCTTCATGTCTTTAGTGATGGCCCTGCCACACAGTACAAAAACTGTACCAACTTCTACATGATTACCACTGCACCACACCAGAAAGGGTTCTCAAAGATCACATGGAACTTCTTTGAGGCAAGTCATGGGAAGGGTGCACCAGGTGGGGTGGGGGGTGCACTGAAGAGAACAGCTGACACCTTGGTTCACCAGGTACGGACATACCTGATGCAAAGAACTTCTTTCAGCAGCTGAAGGAATCAAGCAAGGTGAAGCTCTTTTATGTGAGTAAGGAGGAAGCTGAGAAGAAGGATGAAAGTCTGCTCCAAGTGCCTCTCTTCACAGTAAAAGCCACCATGAAGATGCATCAGGTCCTTAGCATCTCCCTGGTATCCTGAAATACAGGGACATTAGCTGCTTCTGCCAGTTTGCTGAGGGGGTGTTTGATTGCTCATGCCACAGTCTACAGGAGGTTGCCCTAGTGGCAGCAGAGCAAGCAGAGAACGCTCAACCTGTCCGACCAGATGTCATGGAACAGCACCGCAGTGGGCAGTGGTGTGCTGTGCGCTATGATGATGATCCCTACCCAGGCATAATCCTGGAGCACAATGTTAAAGTTAAGTGGATGCACAGGAATGGCATCAATAAATTCTTCTGGCCAAGCCTCAGAGAGGATGTGAACTGGTATGAGGATGACCAGATCATGTGCCTAATCCCAGAGCCATTGCCAGTAAGCAAGCAATCAGTTGAGATTGACCAGGGATTCTGGGAGTTCATCATTGGGCAGCTGGATAACTATTGAGCCCGAGGCATGCTGACCTGCCCTCCCCTGCCACACCCCCCCTTACATTGGTAGTGATGATGTGTGCTATGTCTAGGTACAAACATAAAGAGGACAGTTCTAAGTTAAAAGTTTCTCCCTAGTTCAGCAAGTAGTTTGACAATTAATTTTAAATGGTAGTGGTATTAGTAACACATGAGTTTGACAACATAGCCTACTTTTAATAGTAGTATAAGCAGCACATGAGTTTGACAATGTACTTTAATGAACAATGTGCCAGTTATCATCTTTGGTTTTGTACAAATACAAATATTCTAATCTTAAATAAATAATTAATATTGAATGAATCAATTGTTGGTGCTCTTGTGTCACTGGTGTTTTATTGTGTCACTGTGTGTATTTTCAGTCATGTGAAATCAAAAGTGGTCAAATTTGATACACGATTTTATATAAATTGACTTTTGCTTCATTCAAGAGTTAGGATTTTAAGTAATAGTAATAGTAGTTATAGTCGGGTTTCCATCCACCTATTTTTATTTGCATTTTCAACAATTGCGAAAAAAAACTTGAATGGAAACGCCAGAAATTCGAAAAAAGGCCGAAATATCGCAATAAAGTTTTTACGCTTGGAGGGGGTGGAAAAGTCAGCATATCGATATTAGGAAAATGCGACTTCTGGCAATGGAAACAGATTTAGTGAATAAACAATGACGTAGGCTACCGAATCCTACTTCTACTTCACACACACACCTGTGTGAACTTAGAGAGAGGTAATTACTCCAGTGTCAGGTGAGTTTATCTCACAACTTACCTGAATAGACTGGACGTGTTGAATACGGCTGCATCATGTGCGCTGCCTGGTGTACCAACACAGACATCACAGCATTATGTAGGCTACGCTGACAACGCTGATATGAGTGTGATGAGAGCTCTCACAATAGCCAAAAAGTTCCCAAGGAATCTCTCCAACTCGTCAGATGTGCCGTTAATTGTTTACATCAGTTGTGGACATGAGACGCTCTCAATGACGTCATCTCACAGTGCCCTCTTCTATGGGTGTTCTTTTGCATTTTTATTTTTCATGAGAAGCGCCACCTTCTGCTCAACCTGTTGACTCCCAATACTCGCAAAACAATAATGAATGGAAACGTGCATAAATTCACATTTTCTTTTGTGCATTTTCACAAAATTCGCTTAAAATTTGTGATACATTTGGATGGAAACCCAGTTACTGTTACTATCATTACATTTTTGTGATTGTCCTTCAGATATTGTTGTTATTTAAGAAAAGATGGCGTTAATGAGCAAATGTCACAGAATCACACTTTTCACAAACCTGATTAAAATAAATAAATGCTAAATCTCACTTTGTTTGGCATTATCATTATCCTACTGTGCCTCTGAATATATGTGCAGAATAATTAGAGAAATTATATTTCTAAAAATCCTTAAATAAATAAGTTATGAGGTAACACCAGTGACAAAAAGATGGCACATGCATTTTTAAAAGTAAATGTACAATAAAAATAAAAATTGATTAACTTCTCATTTATATGGATTCATAAAGCCAAAGGGTTAGCCAATATTGTAACTTAAGTTACCAAGCTGGAGAGATTAGTGGCAAATCTCTCTTGATCAAGCTCAGTGGAGATCACACTGTCTGATGACATTGTGTTACCCCTCCAAAGCTACCAGGATATGGATCTCTTGGAGCAAAAAACTGAAGACCATCAATGTCAGAAAGATTCGGTACATGGATAAATGTATTTATATTATATTGGGGATGATATGTGAACATGGAGCAAGGGGTTCATTGTTCTTCTACTCATGTGGGACAAACTGGCACTGCACAGGTCTAAATGAATTGGAAGATGATCATTCTCAGATAATTCTTAATGTAGGGGGTTGTAGTAGGCAGCCTGAAAAACAGCAGAGGAGTGGGTGTGATGGTAAAGGTGGGGTGGGGTTAAAACAGAGCAGCAGATAATGATTGCTGACTGCATACACCTGCGACGTGTGTGAGGAAGACAAAGCCAGTGTGGAGGAGAGTGGCATGAGCAGTTTTTGAGCCACACAAAAGTATTTTCTGCACACAAGTCATTCTCTTTTTGAGTGATCATTACAAGCTCCTTGAGTGGAGCTGAGGATTCAGGAGCTGGAAACTGCCGAGTTGTACTCCAGTGCAGAAAATCATCAAGAGCGGGTTTGATTACTTTTTTTTTTTTAACCTTTTTTGCTCATCTGATGTCTGACCCTGGATCACTCAATGCTGAATAATGTGGTAACTCTGGATGCTAGTCAAAGGCTATCTTCACATCTGTCTTCACTCATTCAACTCCACACTCAGACAATAAACTCTGGTACTCCATCCCCATTCCTCGCTCCACTCATTGCATAAACTGGATTTCCCCCCCTCAACCCCTCTGAGACTGACTGAAACCCCCCTACACACCCAACACAGACACCCACATTTTTATGATGGACAAGGAGAAAACAAACTCCTATTGAGACTTTTTTGTGGACATTGACTTGTTTTTGTTTCATTATGTTTTCCTAAAGTTTGTTGTGTTTAACTTGCGCTACAGGGTTTAGAAATACATTTATGTCCTGAACCTAAAATTTTCAATGAGGAATCTCATTTTTTAACATAAATCCCTCTTTTTTGATTTATTTCTTTTTCTGTTTATTTACCTTTCTTTTAGATCGCATATCTAGGGACCATTGGTGGGTGTAATAACCAAGTTGCAACAAGGAGAATACTGACAACATTGATTGACCATACTCTAGCCACTTAATTAAATTGGAACTGCACAAACCATAAGAGACCTTTTCAGAGCATGAAGCTAAGGAAGGTTGTAACAGGTTAGTCTTGAAAAATTGGCCAAAGATTTAAAATTAAAGAAAATTTTTCATGACAGAAAATTTCAGACTGACTGTGCTGGAAAATGTTATTATCCCATGGTAATTAATGACTACAATAGGAATCTCATAGTTTTAATACTAATATATAATTATATATTGTATAACATAATTGCACTTTTTCTCTACGCTATTTTTGGTTGACAGGTCTAATGAGCTGTGGAGCAGGCACAAATTCAAACTGACTGAAGGTTGTTTCTGTATCAATTTAGGTCTCACTGTCAAAGAGGAAACAAAGCTCATGCATGTGTGCCCAGCTCTGCAGTGACTGAGATATGTAAAACAGAATCAAGCTCACGTGAGGCTTTCAGTCATGATGATTTAGATGTCAAAATGTTACAGTAACACTTCCTATGAAGACCACATCGCTAAAGCATTATGAGGGCATTCATAGTGAACTATAATGCATTTAATGCTCTATGACTACACTCATAAACGCACGTAGTGCTTACTGATGCACTATATCAGTCATAAATCATAGAGGTGACTTAAAATGAATTATATGGATGGTCTTGATTAGTTATAAACTAGAGATTGACTGATGGGGCATATTGTGCATTATGAATACTTGCCTAAACACACCTCAAAAGTCAACTGTAAAAGGAACTCAGAAGGTTATTCATAGGTTACACGTGATGTAACAGCATGTACGCAGCGCCATCTTTAGGACGTGGTTTAGGATGAGCGCAGATTACATTGTCGCCATCATTAGCGACAGACATCGTCAACATGCCTTCTGTTTGCTGTGCGGTGGGCTGCAATAGCAATAAATCACAAAAGACTGGATTGACCTTTTATAATATCCCCAAAAACATTGAGTGTCGCAAGAAGTGGATTGCCGCCATAAAGAGGGATCACTGGACTCCTACTGACCAGTGAGCACTTAATTTCGGGTAAGTAGCTAGCTAACATTAGCTGGCTAGCTAGCCTAGCTAGCAATGTGGACTGCTAACCTGTGATCAAAACCTTCCATACAAAGTAAAATAGATGGTGGTTTTTCTTCACTGATATTGCTTCAGTCTATTACTTAGTTGTAGGTTAGCTAACATTATCCATACTGTTTAAATATGTAAGGCTATGTTAGCTTTAGCTAATGTGTTCCTTTGTGTCTCATTTTCGTCGTCGTCGTCGTCCTCCACTTATCTGGGTCCGGGTCAGCAGCCTCAGCAAAGAAGCCCAGACAGTCCTCTCCCCAGCCACTTCTGTCAGCTCTTCCGCGGGAACCCCGAGGCATTCCGAGGCCAGCCGGGTGATGTAGTCCCTCCAGCATGTCCTGGGGCGGCCCCGAGGTCTCCTCCTGGTTGGACATGCCTGAAACACCTCCCAAGGGAGGCGTCCAGAAGGCATTCTTACCAGATGCCCGAACCACCTCAACTGGCTCCTCTCGATGTGGAGGAGCAGCGGCTCTACTCCGAGTCCCTCCCGGATGTCCGAGCTCCTCACCCTATCCCTAAGGCTGAGCCCAGCCACCCTGCGGAAGAAGGGTTGGTCTTCAGTGCCACTGCCCCATCCTCTCCTATACCTAAACAGAAAGACGGATCCTTGCAGCTTTCAGTGAGGGAGCAGTCCCTGGTCTTGAAGGGGCATTTTATCTCCAACACACCATCACCATGGCAAGTGCATGTTACCATGCCATTAGGTGATGCTCCAATCCAGGGTTGTTCTGGGGTTGATGATGAACCCCAATGCTGCAACCTGGAAGTCTTCATGGTGGTCTTTCATCATAGCTATGTAGCTAGCTCTTGCTCTTTCCTCATTCACTTGACCCCATCCGACAAAAAATCAAATACAAACTATGTATTACAAAGTGACCATGTCTGAGTGATGTTGACTGCCTATAAATAACTAACCTGGCTCCGCCCGCCCCATATAAAGCCACTGCTGAATATGGGTCTGGAGCTACTCCCTGTATTTTCTGTTACCAACGCAACTGAATAGACCTACAACCAATCAGAGCAATGACATGTTTTCAAACCTGCCCAAAATGGCTGCGACTGGTCCGGTAGATTTCATACCTAGAGTAGAAGCTCGGAAAGGGAGTAACTCTAGACCCATATTAAGTGATGGGTTAAATAGCCTGACCTTCTCAAGTGATGCACTGTAGGCCTCTGCATAGATCTCATATTAAAATGGTTCTATAACCTATGCAGTCTGGCTGCACTCAGACCCAAATTCGCATGTGAATATGCGTCTGGAAAGACTCATTGCATTTTCCATTTCCAAGGGACGTTAGCAACAGTGGCAGACCAAAATGGCTCTGGACGCAATTGGATAAACCTACAACTAATCAAAGCAATTTGGGTCAGTCATCATATCAAACCTGTCCCATATTAGATAAATGGTTGTGACTGGCCTGGTAGATTGCATTCATACTGAAGGACTTTGGTTTGAATGGGAACCTTTCCAGACCTATATTGGCAAGCTTGGGCAAATCCTTTTGATCAAAGATGCTGGTCTGTCTGCTCTGGCTGCCTCAAAGAATACTGACACTGTGACCCTTCCTGCCCTCTGATCGAACCACAACCTGCTTTTACTTTGCTCCCTGGTCTCTTCCTCAACTGTCGAACACTGTAAAATAATTTAGAGGGACATTTTTTTGCATTTTTACTGTCACTGTCATCAGAGATTAACCTAACAATAAACTGGATTTATAGACTGAGATCGTTTAGGGTAAAAAGAAATATCCATTCCTACTACTTTCAAAATGGAATAGCTTTTCACGAATTCCAACTAAATAGATGGACATATCGAGAGTTGTGCCTTTACACTGTTTACACTGTTGTGGATCATTATAACTATATGACTCCAATACTACAACAGGCCTATTTCTAACTGAAACAAGCCTGTTTCTATTGTTTACCCGTTGCTGTGTTAGATGTAGGCAGTCAAAGATCTTGTTGCACTCAACAAACAGAGAGGGCAAGTCCATATTCAGTGCTTGAGTACAAGGTTGAAAGAGGAGTGGGCAAGTCCAGCTTCATTGCCTTTGGTGTGTACCTGTCGGAGTGTTAAAAGTAGACAAAAGCATGAACATCCAACACTAGGTGCTGGACATAAGAACAAGTGAGTGGAATCCACACACTTGTTTTAAGTAGCTCACAGGTAGATTTACCACTGATGTAACGTTTTGGGTCCAAGACCTTCTTCAGACATGACACCTGTTACCTCAGACATGATAACCTGGTACTTCAACATTGGTTATGCTCTTGGATACTTGTTTAATATAAGATGTACTTACGTTTTCTGATGACTAGCAGTTCTGCCTACAAATGCTCAATGTAGTGATTGTAAGTCACTTTGGACAAAAGCGTCAGCTAAATGACTAGTGTAATGAAATGTTACATTGGTGGTAATACATTTTCATGGAAGCATCTTACACCTAGTGTGCAAACTCTTTTTGCCTGTTTACCTGTGGGAGTGGCCTTCAATGACAGAAAGGATGGCACTTTTCTTCGGCTTGGACTCCTTTGTTTCACATTCTTCATCTGATGGTGTAATATCAGGAAATGACTGAAATTGATGTTGCGGATCTCGGCATATGGGACACCTCGAACAGTCTGCATGCTTGGCTAGAGCTAGAGCTGCTGCATGAGAGCACACCACTCCTAAGCCTGCTTTACAGGTGCAATGGGCCATCAGGACCGTCCCATCCTCCTGCACTTTGATCCAGGGGTGTGTTGGGTTCATACTGAGGCTCTGCGAATGCTGCACCAAACACCAGTAGCGAATTATAGGTTAGCTAGCAAGTGGAAGCTGATTAATACAAATAGATTAGCTAAATAGGCACACTTTTTAGCTTGGCAGCTAGCTAACAAATATGAGCTGGTTGACAGTCAGTGCTTTTATGTGGCGTCGGGTTTATCGGATATACGAGCTTCCCACAAGTAGGTAGAATCAGGAATCAACAATCAAAACAATTTAAGCAAGTGCAAGAGAAAACTACCGACCATCGATCGATCCAACATGCACATGAAAACAGGGTAACACAAGCTAGTTAACACAACTTGGTTAGCCAACCGGTTAAAATAAGTCACGTGACTGAAACCTATGAATAATAGTCCATGCAGCATCAGAAGTTATCATTGTATGTGTAAAGTAAAATGAAGTACATATTGATAATGCATACTTCATCATAAGGTTTCATTGTTGGTGCTAAGTGTAATGCATTTTCACGTATTTAAAAGAATCCATGCTGCACTGTAAGTGATTAATGTCTATCATGCACTAGAGTACTTTGACAAAGACTTTGAAAGTACTCAAGTCTGACACCCTCTCACATCTAATGTATCATAGATTTGAAGACAGAATAAGATTTTACAAAATGTTGCAGGGTCACTATTTGCAAAACTGTTAGCTTCAGAAAGGAAAAAGAGGGCAGAAACTTTTGCAGCCTTTAAAATCACCACTGAGTATGCCATATGCCATAGTTAGCTAGCTAGATAACCACAGTCCCCATCCCAAACAGGGTTTTTGTAAGCCAACATTAGTAGAATGTTTGCTATTAGCCTACAAGCAAACCATACATCTCAGCAGAATATTTTTTAGCTTCACCCATATATGATGGGATTTTTAAGCTAGCAATCTTTAGTTGAACCTTATGGTTAGTTTGTAGGCTAATAGCATACATTAACGTTAGCTTCCAAATAGTCCCTACAGTGGTTAGCTAGCTAGCCATAGCATATGGCATTCTTACAGGGGACCTCGAGGGCTGCAGCAAATTCTGTGCACTTTTTCCTTCTCTTCAATATTATGGCACAAATGTAACTTCATGTCATGACACGTGCTCAAATCATCTCAAACCGTGCACTTCCATTAGTACACTTCCATGTAGTATACTATGTGTACTATGTACTCACTGGCGTAGTGTGCGAATTTCGACAGGGTAGTGTTGTCTCAAACCAAACGCTGCTGTTGTGCACTACCGGAAATGACAACCGCAAATTTCGACCTCTTCTTATTCTTTTAATGCCTAATTGTAACCGGCCAGTGGAGTATTACCGCCATCATTTGCCCGCGAAATTTTCGTTTTCCATCGGCTGTATTGTATTGTACTCCAAAATGAACGTGTTTTCACAAGTTTTACGCTGCAATCTACTCTAATGTGCTGTAGTTATACTGATCATAACATAAAAGCATACCGCCATAATGTATGTATAGGCATCTATGCAGTGGTGTATTCAGATCCTTTGAAAAGTACCAATACAGCAATGTAAAAATACCCCCATTACAAGTAAAAGTCCTATTACAGTAAAAATACATAGGTATTATGAGGTTGATGTAGTTAAAGTATTACAGATATGTTTTCCTTTTTCTTTCTTTCTCCAGCCTCCAAACCCCAGTCAGTAGTGCCAGCTGCTGGCACTGTATTTTGATGGAGAAAGTGACCTGCGAGCAGACTTCCATCTCTCCAGGGCTTCCTTCAATAGTCTGATGGCTGTCCTCGGCACAACATTTGACCATGGCTGGGGACCCATCATTGAGGCCCTGGTCTTTCTATTTTGGTTGGCCAGCAGCACCTCCTGTCGTGTTGTGGGCAGAGCATTTGATATGCCCCAGGCCACTCTGCACCGTGCAGTCCACAAAATGAACAGGAAGGTCCTCTCGCTCCTCCCACAGGTGGTCAGTCTTCCATCAGTGGAGGATTTGCCTCACCTGGGTGCAGGTTTTGCCAGGTTGGCTGGGTCAGCAGCCTTCAACAAGGTTGTTGGCAGCACTGATGGCTGCCATGTGAGGGTGAAGCCACCAACAGAGGATGCAGCCTGTTACCTGAACAGAAAACTGTTCTGTTCAGTTTCAATCTAATGTAAATAATTCAATGTAAACTAAAACTAATCTAATGTAAATAATTCAGTGTAAACTAAAACTAATCTAATGTAAATAATTCAATGTGGACCAACACTAATCTCATGTAAGTAATTCAATGTATGTAGACCAAAACTAATCTCATGTGAATAATTCAACATATATATAAAACAGAACTTTTTACCTTCAGGTTTGGTCTGTAAAGCTAAAGTTACATTTTAGTTTTAGACACCCCCAATTAATATGTATATTACTCTTATTATTGTATTTATTTTTTTTATAGATATGGCAAAATTAAGTGCTGCTGAAAAGCAAAGACTGTACAGACAGTGCAGAGATGCAGACCCAGAACGCAGAGCAGCCTACCGAAAACCCCCCCAGCAAACTTATTTAAATGTGCACGCAAACGCACACGTGCGCACACACACACACACACACACCACTATACCATTAACATTTTTTATAATGCTTGTGTTATGAAGCACATTTTTAGCTGTCAACTTCTGGTCGAAATCTTTGATCAATAACCGTCATTTTATTGTTCACCTTGAATTAACTTGAACTCGTCATATCAAAGGAACTTGTGTTGATATTTCAAGTTTGAGGACTGAGTGACAAGCATTTATAAAGTTATGTTAAAAAAAAATATATTATTCACCTTTCCTGTCTTTGATTATATGTGCAAATTAAATAGTCAAATTACATTGTTTAAAGCCTGAATTATCATCTAAAATATAGGTAACACCAGTGATAAAAAAAAGAACAAGCATTTCTTAATGTAATGTAGTAAAAATATAAAAGCCAAGATTTCCTCTTGTTCTTTCTCATTCTCTTTTTCCTCGTCCCAAGGGACATGGCTACAGCTAGAGATGATGAGGAAGGTATGAAAATGGACACAGCATCTGAATTATCAGATGAAGAGGACCCAGACTACTGTCCAGATGGGAAACCAATAGTCCCACCTGACACAGACACAGAAAGTTCCTCTGCTGAGACCTCTGATGAGGAAAGTTAAGTCCAAATGTGCTACACATTGTTGTGAGAGAAACATGATTACCTCTGTCATCTCTGACAAGGTAAAATGAATGTATAGATAGTGAATACAATAGGCCCTCTGTCTGTCAGGAATATCATTATGACGTCAGCACTGTTTCACCTTCAGTCTCTCTGTTTGTCTTCATATCTGCCTTTATACTGTATGTCTTTAGCAGTTTCTTTTCCCTTGTGTAGACAGGAGCTGTTACATAAACACATTTTCTTTTAATCACATTACTTTGATCCCACTGTATGTAATTTGTTACCTTCCATTCACGGTCGCTCAGTGTTTTACTCCTCGGAAGAATTGCAATTGCTGTGTGTGTGTGTGTGTGTGTGTGTGTCTATCCCTTTGTAAATGCCAGCAGCATCATTCAGGCTGAAGGCCAGACTTTTACACTGACCTTTAGACCCCTCATCAACCTCTCTGTCTAACTACACACACACTCTGTCTGTCTCTCTCACACACATACACACAGCCTGCCTGTGTGACAGCTGGAAAGCCTTTGTTAAACAGAACTGTTTTCACCTCCACTTAACCTGGAGGGAAATATCTCACAGTCCACTTACAATGCTCCTTTGTCCTTATACATACACACGCACACACACACACACACACACACACGTACATATATATATATATATACAATATCTATCTATATAGATAGATAGATAGATAGATAGAGGAACAACTCAACTACAATTTGGAAGACAGTTTATTCATTCATTCATCTTCTAACCGCTTCATCCTCTTGAGGGTCACGGGGGGGCTGGAGCCTATCCCAGCTGACATCGGGCGAGAGGCGGAGTACACCCTGGACAGGTCGCCAGACTATCGCAGGGCTGACACATAGAGACAGACAGACGCTCACATTCACACCTACGAACAATTTAGAGTTATCAGTTAACCTAGTCCCCAATCTGCATGTCTTTGGACTGTGGGAGGAAGCCGGAGTGCCCGCAGAAAACCCAAGCTGACACGGGGAGAACATGCAAACTCCGCACAGAAGGGCTCCCACACCCGGGATCGAATTGGGAACCCTCTTGTCTAGAATAGGAGATTTGCATAAATGCCTACATTCTTTACCCTCGGGACCGATTTGGTCCCATTGACTCCCATTATAACCACATATTTTTGAAATCCTGACATATTATAATGCTTTTCCCCTGAATACCTAACAAAGCTAAGCCTCTACCTTCAAAATACAGGGGAAAAAGGTTTTAGATGAAATGACCCTCTTAAACCACCAGGGGCAGCAGAGCTTCATCATATAAAGTTTCAATGGTGGGAGGCCTGGTTCTTACCTTGCAAAATGCATGGCATTAAAAAAGCCAAACACCACAAAAATGGTCTTGGTGTGTTGGGATTGATATAAAAGAGTGGTGTGAATGTGGTTGAGAATATATATATATATGGGTGATTCTCTGAATCCGGTGCCCTTTAAGTCCCCCAGACTTACTCAAACATTTTCAATCAAAGGAACCCACAAAAAAGACATTTTAAGCCACCAATTAATAAAACAAGGTGTTTTTGTACTATGATGCAAAACAAAATATAAATATTTTTTATTTTATTATTAAGTAATGGGCTGTCTAATAGTAGATGACAAACATATATGCATGTCCCCACTGACAATCTTTACATTTTCATTGAATTAAAAACAAATAAATAATACGATGTAAACCAAAATTTTGATGCTAATATAGTAATTTGTTTGTCTACTTTAACTAAACATATATTTTTTCTGAAAAAATACATGAATTACCCATGATTCTGCAATATTTATACACGTCTCTCAGTTTGTTTTCAACCCCGTCACACTATGCCATTTACCCCCTATAAAAATAATGGATCATTCCAAGTGACATCAACATTCAGGAAGTGACATCACGCAAGTCTTTTGGAGAAGATGCTGCAAAGAAAGGCAAGTGTCTGTGTCTTTTTTCATCAATATTTCATTGTTTTTATTGTCACATTGAGATTGTTGGGCTCAACAGTTCAACTCTGTTATGAGACTTGATGGTAGTACACAGGTTTTTATGAAAAAAATAACAGTTGTGTTGCAAAATATTACTATTTTTGATGTCCTAAATGCCATGTGGTGCTAATGTTTTAGCTAAATATGGAGCTATGGCTAATATTAGCCAAAAACTTCAACCCGTTACATTCAACCCGTCACACATTTTTGATTGTAACGGGTTGAATTATTGTGACAGGGTTGAATGTCTGATGTGACACATCTATGTAGATGACACAGTTTTATACTTTTATCCAAAATAATTGTTTATGCTATCTTATGTTCCAATATTTTCAGACATCACTATGGCAAAAACAGCAGCAGAGAGGCAAAGAGAGTACAGGGCAAGGAGGGATGCAGACCCAGCAAAAAGGGAAAAATATCTCAGGAGTGAGCGTGAGAGATGGAAAAGGGACACTGAAGCAGGGAAAAAGAAAAGTATCAATAATTTAAGTGAAAGAGCTAAACGGCATAAGCGCAAGATGTGGAGGAATGCGAAAAAAAGACAGAAGAAAAGGGAAGCTTTGTTGAGCAATATCAACACCCCCCCCCAGAAAGTCCTGATGCGGAGCAACCCAGATCTGGGTCCTCAAGGTCAGTTCTTAGGGGTTGTTAGGCTATTTCATGAGTGAGTGAGTGAGTGAGTGAGTGTGTGTGTGTGTTTCCGGTGTGTGTGTGTGTTTCCGGTGTGTGTGTGTGTGTTTCCGTTTCCGACTTAGCCTACTTCTGGACAAAAGCAGATTTTTGGTTGCAGATATGGGTAGGGTAAGGGTCAGAATTAGGCCAGTAGTGGTAAGGGTTAGGATAACTCTCTTGGAAAAGAATGTCAGTCTGGCATTAGGGGTTAGGGTTAGGATCAACCCCAAATGACCTATGTCAACACGCATGTGTGAGTGAGTGTGTGAGTCTACATATACTGTCTATATAGGTGTGTATATGTGTTTGTCCATGAGAAATTTTTATGTTGTCTGCAGTTTAGTAATTATTTGTTGTGTGTTTTTGTTTTAGGCAGCATTTGGAGGGCAAGAAACGAGCCAGACGAGCAAGATACAAACTGTACAAAGAAATAGAGGAACTTAAACATGCTCTCAAAAGGGAGAAAACACTTAAAGAAAAGTACAAAAAGCGGTGTCAGCGATCAAAGCATAATGAATCTCCCAGATCCAAAGTCCGTGAACTGGTCCAGAACTGTACTGTGAACAGTAGAGTCAGAAAAACTTTACTGCTGCATGAAGCCCTGACTGCAAATATCAAGAGAAAATACCAGAATGCCAGAACCGAAAGAGAAAAGCAAATTATATCTAAGGTTGCTGTGGGAAAAATAATAAAAAAATATAGGCTACAGAGATGGTCAGAACAGGCATTAGGGTTCTCAAAGAAACGCAGGAACCTTTTGAAGAGTGAATGCCTGAGCAGTTTTAACAGAAAGACTGTCAATAGGTATGCCACTACATCTGTTGAGAACATCGTGAATGCCTTCTTTACAAGAGATGATGTCAGCAGGATGACCACAGGAAGGAAACAAACTATTACAAGAAACAAAGTGAAGATGCAAAAAAGGTTCCTTGTAGACACAATGAGAAACCTACATAGGAAACTTCTTGCAGAGAACAATATCACAATTTCATATCCTGCATTTTGCCGCCTACGTCCTTTTTGGGTTGTGCACCCATCCCTCTCTGACCGTGACACATGCATGTGCAAGCTGCATGAAAATCTCAGCTTTCTGGCAGAAAAGCTGAGTCAGCTGAGGCTAATTCAGACATCAGATCTTGAAAGACTTGTCAAACTTGTGTGCTGTGATATCACAAGGAAAGATTGTATGTATGGAGACTGTGAAACATGCAAAGACAAAAGAGTTCCTCTGAGTACATATGACGGTGCAGAAAAGGTAACGTATACTCAGTGGGGACAGAAGAAAAGCAAAAATGAAGGATCAGGATGGACCAACAGTAAAGATATCTATCAAACAAAATGTTGAGAGCACCCAGGAGCAACTTGCTGAACTTTTTCACACACACCTGACCAAGTTCAAGAAGCACTTCTTCAATATTAGACAACAGTTTGCTTACTATCGTGAGCTAAGAGAGAGCTTGGGCACTGATGAATGCTTAATTCACATTGATTTTTCAGAGAACTTCACCTGCAAGTATAGTTCTGAAATCCAATCAGTGCACTTCGGATCATCTCATCAGCAGGTGACACTACATACAGGAGTTTTTTATGTAGGTGGTAGCCAAGAACCAACCTGCTTCAGCACAATATCCCCATCAAAGCACAAAGCCCAGCAGCAATATGGGAGCATCTGAACCCTGTATTGGATTATGTGCAGGCAACATACCCAGAGATTTCAGTGATCCACTTTTTCAGTGATGGCCCTTGTACCCAATACAAGCAGAAGGGCAATTTTTTCCTTTTTAGCACTGAGCTGGAGAAAAGAGGCATCAAGGCAGGAACTTGGAATTTTTTTGAGGCCAGTCATGGTAAGGGAGCACCAGATGGTGTTGGAGCAGCCTTGAAGAGGACTGCCGACATGCTAATAAGCCATGGCCAGGACATCCGAGATGCACATGAGCTCTTCAAGGCCCTTTTGGAGACCAACACATCTATCAAGTTGTTCTTTGTTGATGGTGAAACTGTTGAGCGGGCACTTGAGAAGATACCATCAAACCTACCAGCAGTCCCATCAACAATGAAAATACATCAAGTGGTAACTCTTGCTCCAGGAGAGATAATTTCTCGGGATGTCAGTTGTATGTGCTCAACCAAGAAGCAGTTTGCCTGTGTGTGTTGGAATACACAGCATTTCAGCTTCATCAAGAAGGTGCCAGCTGGTGTGTTACAGAGGCAGACACAAATCCATTGGGATGACCCGGAAGTGTTGGGGCAGTGGTGTGTGCTAACATACGACAAAGATCTGTATCCAGGAATTATTCTCGCTGTGGATGAAACACATGTGCAAGTTAAATGCATGCACCGTGTCGGACCAAACAGGTACTTCTGGCCAAGTCGGGAGGATGTGCTGTGGTATCTTTTTGATGATGTGCTTGAGCTCATCCCACCCCCAAAGCCTGTGACATCCGTCACATGGAAATTCAGAGAGAAGTGTGGCCAGGCTCTCTGAATAAAAGAAGGATGAATCAACGTGTACATAAAGCTGCAACAATTAATCAAAAAAATTATTAATATTAAACAACTGTTTTGATAATCGGTGCACTGCCACTGCAGAGGACTCACAGCCTCCATGGGGTGCACGCTCCATCAACTGAGCCACCCAGGCACCCTCAGTTTGAATAACTTTTAGTCAAAATTCTCTGATTTCTTAAATGTGTATATTATCTGGTTTCTTTACTCTTCTCTGAGAGTAAACTGAATATGACAAAATATGACATTTACTTACCTTGAATATTGGGGAAAACTGGTCAGAATTTTTTCATAATTTTCTGTCATTTTATGGACCTTTTTTGACTGCATGAACAGATCCATTTCTTTTATGTCTCTGATGACTGATGACATAAAATGTTTTGTTTCATTTTTTTAAATGATGAATTTATGATTGATGAAACCTAAAGATGTATCAGTTAGTATTTTACAGTCACACTCTTAGAGTTCAGTTCGGATCAGTTTTTAGAGTGTACTGAATACAAGTTTTATTTAAAATGAAATTTCAGAAAGGCAGTTTTTTGGACAGATCCATTTCATTAACATCTTATGAATTTATACTTAATGTTTTTGATTCGATGTTAAATGTTGAGTTTAAATACTTAATAAAATGTTTGTTTCATGGTTTTTCATTACAGTTGAAAAATGTGATTATTGTCCTCTGTAGGTTTTAATAAAATTCAATTTCACAGGTAAATTAATCAATATGGTATTGCAATATTGATCGTCTGTTCAACCCTGTTATCGTTTTCAACCCCGTCACACAGAGTTCAACCCTGTCACATGATGAGTTTTTGTCAATATTTTGATGATAACAGGAAATATGAGGTTAATGTTTGTTGAACTGTGTATACAATTTACTGGAAAATAAGAAATAATATAAAAGTCTGATCAGCATCAAACATTGATGCATATTTTTGATAAAATATGAAGGCGAATTTTAGATAAAGTTCACATGACCTGCTGTAAGAGTCAAATTTTAGTATTTAAAAATAATCATCATATTTAGAATTAGTGATTTTAAACAAGGGACATCTCATTATTAAGGCTCTACAAAATTTTACTTGAACAGTCTTTAAAATCCTGTTCACACAGGGTCCAAGTTGTCTGTGACGGGGTTGAACTCAAAGCGACTTTTCGTTGTAAAGAAATGCAGAATAATGATTAGCCTTTTTGTCTGAGGTGGGAAAATATATTTTCTCAAAGGTTTAACCAGTCTACTATCAGATGTAGTGATCAGAAATACAATTATTTGAGGATATTTTTCAAAATGTCGAGAGCCAAAAGGCACTGATTCAGAGAATCACCATATATATATATATATATATATATATATATATATATATATATATATATATATATATATATATATATATATATTGTGTGTGTGTGTGTGTGTGTGTGTGAGTGAAATTCAAGTCATCAAAAGCCAAATGGGCTGTTTGTTTTTTCGTCATCATGAGAGAGCCTCCTGTCTCCTATTGGATGCGTGGTATGTGTATGTTTGAAGGCTGCAAGAATAGTTAGCAGCCTTGTCTTTGTAACCAGGTTGAAATTATATCTTTATTTTTGTGTTGAAGCTTCACCAAATCCTGATAAATATTGAGGTATCTGTGTCTTAAAGATGTTAATATTGTGTTTTGCAACCTGTTCAAACTGAAACGTTAATACCTGTATTGTCACTTTAAGAGATCTGAGGTTTTATTTTACGTCAATGCAGCGCCACTCTCAGTTCGCATTCTGCTCATTAAGACCTCATTTACACCACAAGGGATGCATTCGCGAGGCGGTCCACAAGCGTAGCAGCAGCACACGCGTATTTACACCAAAACCGAACAGACGCGTTACGCTGTTGTCAAAATACAAACCACACCTGAACAGTCGGTGGCGGTAGTGCACCGTGTTTACAAATCTCCAGTAAACCCCAAAGATGAAGTGAGTTTGGACCCAAAGCCCAGGTTGGACAGGTTCGCAAGCCAGTGATAATTCCAGTGCTTGGAGAATTAATATTTACCACTACAAATGGGTAAGTAGTCTTAAATAAAAGTCTGTCTTTGTTCATTAGATCAATTGGTCGACAGGAGAACGCCCTTTGCCTCTTCTATTTTCGAGCTTGCTCTCGAAAGCAGCGCGTAGTGTGAATGCTCTAACCTTTTAACATGCTCGCTGAAATGAAAACACGAGTAAACATTGACCGTTGGTGAGCGCTATCCGAAGCGCTCTGCTCACTGAGAGGAGGGGAGTGATGACCTGTATTTGGGATGCCATTAAAGGAGCAACCAGTAGACGTTGTTGTCAGGTCCTTTCTTCAGACACCACAGCCAATGACCACAACTCAGATAATACTGAAGGGGTGTGTGTATCCAGCCACGAGACAGCTGTAGGCCAGGCCTACCCGTTACATCTGGCTGGTCATTTCTCCAGCAGACAGCCATGAAATGAAGCCTGAAACTAGAGGAGGCTCTTGCTGCAGTCTTGCAGTCCTCTGAGGAGACTGAGCAGTATGTTACTGAGGAGGATGTTACCAGCAGTGAGGATTCATCTGAGAGCAAGGAGGAATCAGCTGAGAAATTCCTGTCAGGCACAGAGGGACCCTGCAGCTCAGAGGAGGAGGAAGAAGAAGAAGAAGAGGCAATGGAGGATGACACCTCCATGATCAAAAAATGGGGAAATCCTGTGGTCTCCCACACATGAAGAGGCCCTGCTATTCTTTCCCCCTCCCCTGGGTCGTGCTTCAGGCAGCGTTTTTTCTTGGAGTAGGTTGGCAGAGCTCTCATCACCGCGGGCATGGTAAAGAGGAGCCATTTGCCCAGAGGACCATCTGCAGCCAGCGTGGTCCTAGTTATTTAAAACTCGTGAGCTGTGTTTCTTGTTGATCTGTAAACTCCAATCCCCTGGTCAGTGGTTTCTGTAATCATCTACATTTCTTCCTCTGTCCCTGCAGTTGCTGACAGCTTTTGATAACCTGAAGGGCATTGGTATCGTCCACGCTGACCTAAAGCCAGACAATGTCATGCTGGTAAACCACGAGGACCAGCCCTTCACAGTCAACTCAGTGATTTCAGCGTGTCCTTTAAGACCTCTGAGAACATGCAGGGTGTGACCATTTAGCCTCTGAGTTACAGGTAGGTTCAGTCAGAAAAGCTCATCTTTTAACATGCTTCAACTAAATGATGTTGCAGAGGTTGTGTCAATATTGAATACAGATGCTGATTTCATTGCTCTTGTGGCTTGTCTTCTACAAACAGGGCACCTGAAGTCCACTTGGGCCTCCCCATCTCTGAGGCAATAGACATGTGGAGTCTTGCCTGTCTCCTCTCCACGCTGTACATACACCGACAAACTGTTTGGGGGATACTGTGAGTACCAGTTGGTATGCAACCCAATGTATTTAGATCTGACTGCACAGTTCATGACACACTGCTCTACAGAAATGTCCAAATCCAACCAAAGACTTGATGTAAGATGTTGGCTGATGTGGTTCTTTTTATTTTTTATCCAGATGAAGAGCATGGTGGCCAAACTGGGCCAGCCAGCTGACCACCTCCTCTGTAATGGCAGATACACCAGGAAGTTCTTCAAGGAGAACAAGCACTGGCATTACCCAAAATGGTGCCTTAAGATATTTTACCCTTATTCTGCTTTTTTCTGAGATGTTTATTTCATTTTTATCTCCTAATCAGACAGTAACTCTTTAAATAATTAAAACATTAATGAGAAATTATCTGACATATGTTTTGTTCCTACAGACTCCTGGGGAATACCAGCTGGAAACTGGCATTATTCCACTGACCCATCTGAAAGGTCTGTCCATTCCCTGGATGACCTGGTAACAGTAAGTGGTCTATTTCATGAGTCAAGAATGAATTCTTAGAAATTTGCTTTGTTGTTAAGAGACAGTAAGCAGATAAACTGAACTGTTATTTACTTTGTTTCAAATTCAGCTCTACCCAAAGATCCAGGGGTCCACTGAGATAGAAGAGCTTTCGTGAGCCTGCTGAAATGTCCCCTACAGCTGGACCCTGAGCAGAGGATCACTCCTGGGGAGGCTCTAATGCACCTGTCCCTCTCCATGGCCCACCCAAAGGATAAGACGAACACCAGCATTTAGTAAGTGACTGTTTTGGTATTAGTCAGGTTGGATAGTCTCAGGATTGGATCATCAGACAGATTAATTTACTGATTGACTGATTCATTAACTGACTGTCTTGTTTTATTCAGTGTGAGCAACTCCTACAATAAAATGCTGTTGTGCCAGATGGATGACTCGGAAGAACCTGACAGTGAGGCTAAGGAAGAGCCCAAAGATGAAGGCTGTCCAGTCATCCCTTGCTTCAGTGCTGCAGGCTTTGTCTCTCTTTGCTCATATGATGGCATTTCAAATGTGCCTGATGGAGCAGCAGCTGCTAGAGATGAAGACACTCCCTGTTCAGCTGAAGATGAATCAGCTATCCACCGTGATGTAGCCAGTGGTGGTTCAGCTGAGGAGATGCCGGCCACTGCTGGGTTACCTGATGATGGTGCACCTGTCAAAGTGAAGAGGAGCTGGCTGACGAGAATTAGGAAATTCTTTTGCAGGGCCATAAGGACCATTGTCCAGACAGAAGAAGTGAATTTCTGAACTATTAACTATCAGTGAATAAAAATAATAATTACTTCACTCCATCTTGTGCGTGCTTTGAAGATCTTGTTATAATTTTTTGATTAATTCAGTGATAACAAAATTAATATAGCACAATAAGCACATCTGAGGTTTAAGAACATAACTTAAGCACTGCATTGCCTTTGTCCCCATTTGAAGCATTTAAACATCTAAATAAAATGTATTTATGACATGACTGTAATCACCAGCAACAAGTGTAAACGCTGGGTCAGATCTGGTGGGAGCTGAAGAGAATTTTCTTTCATATTGATAATTCTACTCATTATTTTCTTGATTAGTTGATTTCATCGTTATACATCTATAAAATGTAATAATATAGTGGAAATGTCTAATAAAATTGTCTGTAGCCCAAGGTGACAAAAAAAACAAAAAAAACAAAAAAAAAACAGCCCCCTGGCATTGCCAGGCTGAATTGCAAGTGCGAATTCGTCTGTGATCTATCAGTTCATTTTGGATTTCCAAGGGACTTAATCAATGGCCATAGATCAAAATGTCTCTGGACGCAATTGGACAGACCAACAAGCAATCAGAGCAATGAAGCGTGACACAGCACTGGGTGACGGATAAATGTCAACAGACTACAGCTTGTAAATATGTGCTTGGGGGTCCTCCACAGAAAATTTTTAACATCAGATATTTTCTACATTAATTTATGGTGTAGCTGTCTCTCTGTTTTTTTTTTTAATACAAGTCCTCTAGGCCTACTACTTTCATGTTTTTATTGGGGATGGGGGTTGGGAGCAAATGTACATGTTTTAAATATTGAGAGGGACATGTCCCCTGCGCCTCCTTGGTTAAAAGTTCCCTGCTTTGAAAAATGACATGTTAAAATACTATGGAAGTGCACACTGTTAATGTTATTTGATAGGCGTGGGGGTAGGCTACAGGATGCAATTTAGATGTCATGAGGTTTTTAGAAACTGGTTCTCTTTGTATTTTAACTGAATACCCCTGACCTATAGGATGAGAAACTATCAGCTTTCACAGTTCAGACCTGCTAATTCGGCAGTGTTTGTTGTCACCACCTACAGGGAAAGACAGCTGCAATTTGCCGTGTTACTCATGTAGTTCTTTGTGTGTTTGCTTGAGCTAATTTGTTAACACAGAATAATGCGTGCATTGCTGTCTGTCAATGTCTTTTGACATTAACACGACTACGATACATATTACACTTAGTGCTTAGGAAAAACTATTCACCTATTTGCTATGTTACATGCTTTATTTTGTGCATGGAAGTGTCAGGATTGCAGCTGCTGTTACAGTCTTTGCCTTTAGATGGCGTGCATCAACATCTGCATCTAAAGGTATCAACCACTGCTCCTGCTACTTGCCTCTGGAAGCTCAGGTTGCACTAAGATGGCAGATTCATTACTGCAGTTGTGAAACTTAGTTAATTTACACTAAACACAAAGTCTAATGTTAGAATTCTAACATGCTAATCTAACTAGTTAGGTGGTATGATATGCCGCAGGTCAGCCAGACAGCACCTGTCACGGTAGTATGAAGTCCCTGAAGTGGAGGTGGCTGGGGTGGTGGATAGGTCCAACAAACCCCAACCTTTAAAGTATGTAGAGCCAAACCATGATGTTTTTTTGTAAACCTAACCACATGCTTTTGTGGATGTCCTGGTGCTGATTGTGATGTCCTGGGACATCAACAGCAGATGCAGGACACCTTGCCTGCAACACGTCAATGTGAAAGTCCTCTGACAAAGCGCCGATGTGTGACAACTTGAGGTGAGAATGCATTGGTCATTTTGAGCATGTAAACATGCTGTTGTCAGCCTTTACCTGAAAGCAGTGTTGTGTGTAGGTACAGCCTCACAGAGCTCTTAGCGTGGCTTTAGACTCTTGGATTTGTTTTATGTTACTTTTTGTTTTTCTCTCTAGCATGGATGTAGAGTTGTTTGGCTTTTGTTTGCCTTCGATCTGGAGACACCACTGATTCTTAACAGAATGTTTCTTTGTCCTTGAACTGAGCAGGGATGGTGTTGAGCCCTTTTCCCAAACAAGAGGGAAAGACTGAGAGTCCCAACCCCACCCCCTGACTTTACCTCCATTGCCACACAGAAAACAGCAGTGAGAATTGTTATTTTCCCTCTGCTCTGTTGTGTATTTTTTTGTTTTTGTAGAACTTAATACTTCACATCTTCCCACTTTCTACCTTATGACCAGGTCATGTGAGAAGTCTTAGTCACCACTCTCTGATCTCTGAAGACAGTTTTACTTGTGACTGCAGTAGTCTGAAAATTGTTCTGTATTCCCCGTTTCAACCTTATGACCTAGTCATTGGGGTACAACAGTGTTACAGACTATTTTGAATCCACAGGAACCAGTGTCTCCATTATCAAGGTTTAGTCAAAAGTAAAAAAGTAAAATCAACTATGACATATTTTCATTTTTGGCATATTTCCTTCATCTTTTGCAACTTAAATGGATGTTAAATTTTTACTTCTGATTGAACTAAATAGTAAGGATAATAAAAAATCCAACAACAACATAAATAGCATAACAGCAACAACAGCAATAAATAAGTAAATAAATAAATGAAATTAAAAAAGAAAGAAAGAAAGAAAATAAACAAAACAATTACATATACACAAAGACTATAGAATATAAATATACTTCATATCCCTAAGGGACACACAAGCGAATGGCCAAACGAGAAAAAAACAGAACAAAAAAATAAATAAATAAAAAAATAAAAAAATAAAACCAAACAGACAGAA
The DNA here is from genome assembly GCF_011397635.1 of Epinephelus fuscoguttatus. Taxonomy (NCBI): domain Eukaryota; kingdom Metazoa; phylum Chordata; class Actinopteri; order Perciformes; family Serranidae; genus Epinephelus; species Epinephelus fuscoguttatus. The sequence goes on along the minus strand of NC_064765.1, from coordinate 33,083,726 downwards.
AGGTAATCACAGCTATAGCATTATGATTAAGTTAGTTGTAGTAGGTTGACCACTTGGCCCATCTTAACTCATGTAATTTGGGGTTCCCCCTCATTTTATATGTTATATATTCCATTTGGTGTACCTGCCGAATGGTGTCTCTCCATTTTTCTATTGTGGGCGGGGTTTTCTGGAGCGAGTGTCCGGTGATTTGTTTAAGAGCAGTTATACGCAGCACCCTAAGCAAGTAGTTATCATTTTCCTCATGAGGTGTGTCTATGGTCCTTCCTAACAACATATAGTCTGTGTTTAATTGAACAGCACATCTTAAAATATGACTGATTTCTTTCTGTACATTTTCCCAGAATATTTGCAGTACAGGACATGACCAGAATATATGTTGAACATTAGCATATGATTCGCCACATTCCCTCCAGCAGCTTGATGATATTTTATTATTATATTTAGCTTGCTGCACCGGTGTTATAAAGTATCGTGATTGTATTTTCCATGCATATTCTCTCCAGTACGGTGATACAGTAGTTGTATGGACATTCTGATTCATTTCCCTCCAGCTCTCCTCTGATATGCCTATATTCGATTCTTCTTCCCATTTCAGTTTTGCCTTTGTATCTTGATGTTCACAGTTATTTTCCAAAATGGTATATACAGCCGAGATTTGATGTGGGACATTAATTTTATCATAATTCTTTATCAAAAATTGTACCAGTGGATGTAAATCTCTGCTGGTCTTGCTCTTTATTTCACTGTTTTGAATATAGTTTCTTATTTGTAAATACCGGAAGAAGTGGGAATGTGGCAAATGATACTCTTTGCTTAAAGATTCAAATGATATTATCCCCTTCTCATTTAAGCACTGTCCAAAAATGGTCAATCCCTTTTGTGCCCAAATGTCAAAGGCTTCATCAGATTTGCTAGGCATGAATTCGGGGTCTTCTTTTATCTCTCTCAGAACCACTAAATCCTTCTTTATTTCAACAGTGTTTTTAATTCTAGCCCAAATTTCCAGAGTGTTTCTAACTGATGTATTATCTTTTACTGGTACTTTTCGTTAGTATTCTGTACAGAAAGGAATTGTTTTTATTGGACCCTGACACATAGACATCTCTATTGTTCTCCACTTTGCTTCTGAGTTATGATTTAACCAAGTGCGTATGTGCTGCATTTGCGCTGCCATATAATAGTGCTTCAGGTTTGGGAGAGCAAGTCCTCCCTTCTCTTTGGCTATTTTCAAGGTCTTCATTTTAACTCTCGGTTTTTTAGCATCCCATATAAATTTACCAATCATTGTATCCTAGATTTTGAAAGTGTTTGCGCATACATATAGTGGTATTGTCTGGAATAAAAACAGAAAACGGGGGAGTACATTCATTCTAATTGCCTCTATTCTTCTACCCAAGGACCATATGGCTGATTTCCACCTATCCATGTCCTGTCTAACATGTTCTTCCAAACATTTATAATTCAGCTGGTACAATAATTTGTTATTCTCTGGTAGCACAGTTCCCAGGTATTTAATTCTGTCCCTATCCCACTGCCATAAGTAATTACTCTTCACCTCTCTGCTTACTGGGGCTCCTATAACCATAGACCTTTTTCACGGCAGACATTTTGACACGTCAGAGTAGGAGCAACACAGGTGTGTTCAATGACACTAATGACAGCTGCGTTCCACTTAGGGGAGACCCTGGTATTGTCCATGTTGGCTAAATGTTATGAGCTTACTGGGACACTGAATGGAACTCAGCCATCCTTAATGTTATCAATTTCACCTGTGCTTTTTCTACCGACACAAGTCAAAATGTCTGCTGTGAAAAAGGTCCATTGCTTCACACTTCTGTATATTTAGTTTATATCCTGACACATTACTATAGTTATCAATGACATGCATAAGAGCTGGTAGTGATTGTTCTAAGTTTGTAAGATATAAAATTACGTCATCAGCATATAAAGCCAATTTTTGAGATTGCTCTGCTATTTTAGAGTCCCGTTTACTCTAATCTGTGCTTTTGAAATACTGTACATAGCTCGAAGCCATTTGATAAAGGTGTTATGAAAGCCAAATTTACTGCAAGTTTCAAATATAAAAGGCCATGACACCCTATGAAAAGCCTTTTCGGCATCTAGAGTAAGAATCAGCGTTTGAATGTTCATTTTCTTTAAGAAGTCTATTATATTCAATATATATATATATATATATATATATATATATTGTCTGATAAATATCTATCTGGAATAAAACCAGTCTGGTCAGGATCTATGATGAGTGGGATAATCTTTGATAATCTATTTGCTATGATGCTGCTTAGTAGCTTCTGATCCACATTTAATAAATTTATTGGTCTATAGGATCCACAACTTGTAGGGTCTTTCCCTTCTTTATGTATAACTGTGACTATGGAGTTACACCACGTATTTGCCCACTGACTATGATTTAACGCCCAGTTGAAGGCTCTCTCCAAAACTGACAATAGTTCTTTGCTAAATTCTTAAAAAAAAAATCACCTGTAAAACCATCACTTCCTGGGCATTTTCCCTTTTTTAACTTTTTTATCACCACCATAATCTCTTCTGGGGTAATCGCTGCTGTCAAATTTGCATTTTGTTCCTCAGTTTTTTTAATTTATAAGCCAGGTTTTTCATTGCTTTTGCCCTGCTGTCAAAGTATTTCTGTTTTGTAAAAGTCAGAGCTTTCTCTGCTTCCATAGTTAATAGTCTATCCAGTTCATTTCTAAGTTTATTTAGAGGTTGCAAATCAGAGCTACAACCTGTCTCCTTGTGCTTAAATTCTAATGTCTTAATTGATTGCTCTAGTTCCTTTGTTCTTTTCTCCCTTTCTTTCTTCTTGTACAAGGCAAATGATATAATTTCCCCTCTCAAAACAGCTTTCATTCCCTCCCACAATATAAGTGGGTCTACTTCCCCTGTATCATTGATCTCTAAGTAATTTTTGATGACTGATTTTAATTTAGTCTTGAAGTCATCTATTTGTATTTGTTTAACCTCCATATCCTCTGCCCTTTCTCTAAGTCAAGGTTTAGTTTTAGAGATACCAAAGCGTGGTCAGACAATGTAATTTCGCTTATGTGGCATTCTGCAACCATTGATATGTGGTTCTTAAACATGAAAAAGTAATCCAGCCTTGAATATTTACAAAAAGATTTTGAAAAAAAAGTGTAGTCTCTCTCTTTCGGGTGGAGGGCTCTCCATACATCTGTCAGCCCTATTTCCTTCACTGCTCCTCTCATTATTTTAGCTGCTTGATTTGAACTATGTAGTCTAACACTTTGTGTGTCCTTACTTGGGTCCATTATGAGGTTGTCACCTGCGGCAATAGTGACTCCTTGACTTTCCAGTACAATCATTTCAACAACCTTTTTAATTAAGTCTGGACCTTCTTCAGGAGGATTATAAACATTCATAAATGAAACCATTACATCTTCAATCATACCCATAACCATTACATATCTGCCTTCTTTATCAGCAATTACTTTCTTCAATATAAAACCTGTTTGTGGCATTATTAAGACTGCAATCCCTCTTCTGCAAGATTTATATGAAGAGTAGTATACCTGGGCATTTGCAAGTTTCTTAAGCTTTTCGTGTTCTGATTTCACTAGATGTGTCTCTTGTAAAAAAAAAATTATATCTCCCTTTTGTTTTTTGAGCTTTACTAATAGTTTCTTGCGCTTAATTGGGTTGTTGATACCATTCACATTATATGAGATTACATTTAAAACTTTCATTTATTCAGAGAGGGGTTTGACAAGTACAGTTGATTATCATTTTTTACATCTTCCTTGTTATTAGTTAATATATCCTTGGTCCTACTGTTTTTCAACTCATTGTGATTAACCGTAAAAAGTGAGCAACACACGTAAATCCCCTTAACAAAAAACAAAACAAAAACCTGACTTCCAAAGGTAGCAGTCCCTACAGGACTGCCTGTAGATTGATGATTCCCAAAAAAATTATAGCAATCTGGGGCCTCCACTAAGAACTGCCCCCCCCCCCAAAACAAACTCCCATGTATCTTACTGAGGTGGGTCTCAGTTTCCATACACGCTTAAACATGTTTTCTTTTTTCTTTTTTCTTCTTCCCTCCCCCTCTTCTCCTCCCTTCCTCTTTCCTCTCCCCGCTTTTTAAAGCAAAGAGAAGAAAGAGGAAAAAAAAAGAAAACAGAAAGAAACAGAAAAAGTATCCTTGTCCTTTCTTCATCTTTGCGCTACCAGGTTGTGTATTTGTGTATTTGTGTGTGTGTGTGTGTGTGTGTGTGTGAGAGTGTATGTGTGTGTGTGCGTGCATGTGCGTGTCTTCGCCAGTGTACGTATTTGTGTGTAAGTAAGGCAAGTTCAGTCACAGTACCTTTAAGGCTCAACTTGAGTGTTCCTCTCAACTCCTTCAGCAGGTCCTCAGCAGTCTTATATTCTTCTCTCTGCCTCCTACGCTCTTCAAATGATGCTGCAGCTGGTGTGTCTCCGGCCTGTGCCCTGGCTCCCTGGTCTCCTTGTGGGTGTTGAACTCCGCTGACGATGCCCCGTGCGTGAAGGGCTGCCGCTGCCTCCCTCGCCGAGTTATACGTCTGCAATCCCTCGTTGTCAAAGACCTTTAACTTTGATGGATAGATAATATGCGATTTCACCCCTTTCTCTCGTAACTCTTTCCTTATTGGGGCATACAGGCTTCTCTCTTTTTGTATTTTAGAAGAATAATCTTGATCGAAGAAAATCTGGCTGTCCTTATACCTTATTACTCTCTTGGCCCACGCCGCACGGAGGACTCTTTGACGTGTGTCCCATGTCAGAAATTTGGCTATAATTGAGCGTGGATCCGCTCCACTGTGTGTAGGTTTCCTCTGAAGCAATCGGTGTGCGGCGACAATGTCCAGTTGTGCCGCTGGTATCTCCAGCTTCTCCGATATTAGTATCTTTAAAAACTTAACAATGTCGCCTCCCTCCGCTCTCTCTTTCACCTGGTGGATCCTGATGTTGTTCTGTCTAGATTTGTTTTCCAAGTATTCCATTTTTTTCCACCAAGTGCTTTTCTTGCTGCAACAGGTGGGTTAATGCTCTGGTGTTAACCATCTCGTTCTCCTCCAGCTTATTCACTCTTTGTTCAACAGTCAGTTTGCATCTCTCTCACCTCTGTTCTTAAATTCTGGAGCTCTTCTTTCGTTTCATCTGATTGTTGATGAAAGTCCGACCTGAAATCCTTGATTTGTGCAGCAATATCGTCTTTTATACTCAGCACCAGTCTTTCCAAACTTTTCCTGGCTTCTTCCTCCACTCTCGCCATTCTGATTGTTTGCTGTTGTCCGTGTTTGTCCTTTCTCTGTTTAATTTTCGCCACCTCGGTGATCGCACCGGAGCGCAAATTCATTCCACCTTCTTCCAGATAAGCAACTGCTAGTTTCTCATGGGAAAAGTTCAAGCAAATTTCGAAAATAACAAATCTTTGGGGGGGTTATACCGGAGAGTAATATCACAGCCGCATATCCCTCGTGTGCTCAACCGGAAGCCTAGATCACAGAATCTAAACTTTGATTTTTACCAACATCTGTTCTATTACTGTCTGTCTCTCTTGGTAAGTAGCTTTCACCTCATAACGCTAATCTATTTGTCATTTTTAGAGTGAGACAGGTGGAGACAGAAATAAATGGAGGCACTAAAACGCAGAGACCAATGGGAAAAGGAAAAGAAATATTGAATGAGCCTATTAATCTGAATGGAATTTGCACATTTTAAAGATGCATGTATTAAATGTTGACTGCGGTGTTAACACAGTCTTACATTACCATTATCTCTTTCATAGCCTTTTGTGTCAAAGAGAATTTAGGAAACTGATATTTTTTTTCCATTAAAGCCATCATTATTTAGTCATTGTTGTTTTCTGTCTTAATATTTGCAAATGAGAAGCTTTACTAAAGTATTTGAGTTTCACAGGAAAGATGCTTCCAGCTGTCTTTGTATTATTTTGTTCTTCCTTGGTCTCCTTGGAACCCCTTTTTTTCCCCCCACTGTATTTAAAATAAATACAAAGATTAAACTCTTTAAATCTGTTTGAACGTGGGATTGGGGCCTTGCCTTTGGGTAACCATAACATTTGAGAACTTTACATCATGTATCTCTCACTACTGGAAGTTTCCTCAGTGCATGTTTTATGATTAATGACATTAATAAGTAACAGATAGTAAAAAGTTCAGTTTCCACGAAAAAATGGGCAGTTATCTTAACGATGAGCACAAATTAAGTTCAAACATTATGAGGCACTTACCTAAAACTGCCAGAAATTGAGGTTCTCTCATTGTGTTAGTGCCTTGAGGTTTAAGTGTTATGTTGCCTTGGTATACCTGGGTGCAGACCTCTAAATGTATTGAATATTTTCAAGTTTTAGGGTAGGAAAAGCAAAGGTGCTACGACTGGAGTTAAGTTTGTGTGTTAAGTTTGTGTGTCAGCTCTACGCAGAGCCTACGCAGTAGCCTATGCACATGCCCTACACCATTATGAGCATTTATACTTGTGCAGGGGTGTGTCTGTGTCTCTGCAGTTACACCTTCAAAAGACTAGTCAGCGGCAGGGTTTCTGTGAAGTGCTGTAAACCTTAGTTGATTCAAACACACCCAAAACACACATTAAACATGACTTTACAGCGACAATGTCATACACAAGTACACAAATCTGCTTCAGTATAAATCGCAGCATTACAGACGAAGCATTTGTCTTTTGCTGGACACATTTTCCCCACTAATACAACATGCGAATGTTTTAAGCACAACCCATTTTACAATGTATAAATTTGCCTAGCAGCTAGCGGAAATCTCCACTCATATGAGGCCAGGGCCAAGAGCAACATTTAACAAAGGTAACGTTACAAAATAAGGCTCCATTAAAACTCACAAAGTTCACCGACAAAACAACTGTCCTATACTAAACATGTTTTCCAAACAAATATAACATGCTAACGTTATTAGCATAAGCCTACAGCATTTTCCATTGTATTAATTATCCTAGCGACTAGCAGAGATTTCCCCCACTCATATGAAGCCAGGATAAATCACACACAAGACTGAAAATGCTTTTTTGCGGAGGCTTTATTTTCTGTACAATGTAGTTTCTTATCTTTGAAATTAAAGTAAATAAAAGCTTTGTTTCCACTGAGGAAAATGGTTTCAGCTTCCAAAATAGACAGGAGGTCTGTGTCGCAGCAATGCATAGTTAGGCTACATATCTGGGGAGGTGCATGTCAGGTTACAGTGTAGGGTATGGCGTAGGCTCTATGTCGACGAAGCCTACAGCTTCAATAAAACACATAAGTTTAAATCTTGGTTATGTGTGAAAAAAGCACCATATCTCATTGACATTTTTTCCCCCATTGTTGGATCAGATTATAGGCCTCAGATTAATTGGCTGGCCTTTTGTGGTGGTGATGACAACAAACTAGTAGTAGCTGTTGCTGGATACCCGGAGCTGTTTCACTTTCAAACTGCAGTTACAACGATGTGAACAGAAAACAGCAACATTGGGTTAAAAGGATGTTGTTGAACATTAAACCTTACAATTCAATTCCACTTACGTATGTGACTGGTGTCCATAGATCCGCTAATATACGGATGATGCCTCGAGTGTAAAAAGACAAAGGATATCAAACGGATAAAGATGATGACTCTATTTCATATCAGACTGATAAATTTGTCTGTCACGTTAAGCTATTTCATATTAAAATGAAAAATCTGACTGTATTTCATATCAACCTGTGAATGACAATCTGACTGTGCTGCCTTACTAGTCAGTTATGTTCATTTTGTCAAATAGCACCCCCTGCTGTAGGTTTTTGTATAGCAGTCATTTAGGTCAGGTAATCTGTGTCTCTAGTTAATGACATCAGTGTTGCCAAGTCCGCTTATTATAAGCGACTTTGGGCTTGCTGTTCTGTAAAGTCGCTTACAAATATTGGTAGTTGCGGGTCGCGTTTTTTTTGGGGCTTGTTTCTAAAGTGTAGTTGCTTATTTGGGCTTGTTCCCAGCTCCATAATAAGCTGTCAAGCAGATATTTTCGATATGTTATTTAAACGTAAGATAGTTTGTCTTGCCTGTTCCCTCTGTCCCTCCCCTTTCCCCATACACACAGGAGAGCAGAGTTTTTTCCCACCCGCATCCTGCTTCTAATTGGCTCTGACCCTGATGGCAACGAGTACTAGCCAATCAGAGGCAGAGCAGGGCAATGTGTGTTTTTTCTGGTTAGGAAAACGTCAATTCTGTAACTAAAAGAAAAAAGGAAGATGAGTGCATAAAAAGCAATAATAAATAAAGAATTTGTGAATTCAGGATGATATTTATTTGTGTGTGCAAATTTTAATTATCAGAGGTTTATTGTGTATATAATGTACTTGGTACATCAGTCTATATTTGATATCCCATCTGTTTTCTAATGTTAAATAATGTGAAAAGGTGGTTTAACTCCCTCTTGTGGTCATTGTCCTGAAGCTCAGGGGGGAGAAAAATAAATAAACTGTGTACCGTGGGTACAGTTTTGCAAAACTGCGCACAGCTTACTAATCTGTCCACATAGATGTAAATTGACAGTCTGTACCCACAGTTTAAAATCCGTCCCCATGGACTGTAAAACCGTGCACACAGTTTATTTATTTTTCTCTCCCCGGAACCTAGGGGAGCTCTGTAGAAAAAGTCGCTTGTTTTGGGCTTGTTTTCACAGGCCTGGTTGCTTATTTGTCGAGCGAGGTCTGGCAACACTGAATGACATCATCATTAAGTGTCTAGGCAGTTCTCCATGTCAGAGCAGAGGGAAAGTTCATGCCTTTTCTTTTTTTTTTTGTCCTGAATAGCTTGTAGTTCAGAGAATTTGCATACAGACACATTGTATGTAGCATTATACTTACCTGTAGCCTGTCTTTATGTTTTAGATATGTTTTGGATTTATTTTTGGTTACAGTTATATCACTTTAATACGTTTACAGGTACATTTGAGCCTTATTTCTATATCTTGTGTGTTATTTTGTATAACATGTGATATGCTTAATCTCACACACAATGGAAATCTGTACAGTTTTTAACTGTATGTTTTTCTTTCTGTCAGTTTTACCCTACTGCCAGTTGCTGCATTAAAGAAGCTTAACTTGGAGCCTCTTTGTACATGTAGTGATTGGGGATGGAGTTTATCTACCTGTCAATTCACGCAAGGCGTGTGAAGAGGACAGGACACTGACTGTAAATGTTTAACCATATTAAACATCACTCAGATTCACAATGTGTTACACTAGATAAATTTAATTATACAAACTGACTTGACAATCAACAGGCAGCTGAATTGAAGGGAATAGTTCGTTAGCTAGTTAGCAGCCTGTTAGCTAAGCTAGCACACCGTCATGGTCTTTCCGAAAGCCACAGCAAAAATTAATTTTTTTGAACATACTCAAGGCAAATTCTGGACCGAAATATTACTGACGGGAGGAGTTTCGCAGGCACATCGGATATCGCAGAGATTCCCACAGGAATTAAGGGACTTCCGCTTGACTCCTTTTACACAAATGTAGGTAGAAACGAGGTGCTGACTTCAGAAAGTAGTTGTGGCTACAGTTTGTTGAGGTAGGTCTTGCAACATGCTTAGGGTGATGTTGAAGGTGAGCAACCGTGTATGCTACCTAGAATTTCTACACTTTAAGTTAATGAAAACAATTTACCTATAATTTCAAGTACCACACTATTTTGCCTCCAGGCCGGCTTGTTTTCTGTTAAGGTCATGGTAACTACAGTATTAAGTCATAAAGCTCCAGGTATCCAGCAACAGCCACCACTGGTTGGCTGCTGAAAACATTCTGACTGATGGGGGCCTAAAGTCTCAACAGGACAACATGTGTCAGTCAGTGACCACCTGCATTGTTAAAATCCAAACTTCGTCACACAGTACTCAGACTTTGTTACACTTTTTAAGGTTGTAACTCTTTCGTTCATATGGCTGGCAGTGAGTCTGGTAGCATATAAAAGCGAGTAGCTGGGTAAAGCAGAGAGATTTTGTTGCCTTCGGGTTACATCTGTAACAGGAAACCGATGGAATTGGGAGCCGGCGATGTTTTTATTCCCACAGCTGGGGAAATCACAAGTTCGCACCACTGTGGTATTCCTCTGTTTACCTACATCAGCTGACGAGGGTGTGTCGTGAGCCTGAGCCGGTGTTTGTGCTGTAGTAGTAGGTATATATAGGGCTAGTACATCTTTTTTCTCACTAATAATAGCCTACTTGTTCTCTGTTGGAAACAGCCGATGAAGTTTTCGTTAGCCATTGCTATCCTGCGCACCTGCACGGCGTGGTGATGAACTGTCTTATTGATTTCTGTTGCCGTGCTGTCTTGCGGGCCTGCATGGCGGAGTGATACTGGCCAGAAAATAGTCCCAATTGATAGCAAGGTCTGACGTAATGCGGGGATGTTTTAAAATTATTGAAATAGTCTAACAAAACACATACATACTTTTTTGTAGCTTAAAACCTTTTGGTTACGTGTCCCCCGTACATCTTCAGAACTACTTTTTCTCCGGTAAGCTACGGGTAATTTGTCAGAGCAGGAGGCTCGTTGAGAGTAGTCACACCGTCACATCAGAGCTACAGATGGTCAGCGTTTCACACAACTTCATGTCCGAAAACCTGAACTATCACTTTAACAGTCTGCCAGAACTTCCTTGAGGCCAACCTACCGGTACCTGTCTGGTGCTTCAGAGGACCCCTGGGCCAGCCAGACCCGAAAGGCCTCCTTCTTCAGCCTGACGGCCTCCCTCACCACTGGTGTCCACCAGCGGGTTCTTTCGTTGCCACCCCGACAGGCACCGACAACCTTCTGACCACAGCTCCCAGCAGCTGCCTCCACAATGGAGGATTTGAACATGGCCCACTCAGACTCCATGTCCCCAACCTCCCCCAGGATGCACAAGAAATTCTCCCGGAGGTGGCTAACACTAGCCACTAACTTGAGCAAGGTTTTTTTTTGGCTTATGAATTCAGCTTTTAATTTGGAAGAGATTAAGTGCTTAATTTTTTCTTTCAAAGTTAATTTTCTTTTTTAAAACATCAATTAGATTGAGACTCCGTGTGTTGTGTGCAGTTTAATGGCATGATGCTACAAGATGTCTGACTTAATGATTATCTTTTTGGAGCCACCAGTGTGAAAAAGTAACATCTTTAGAGCATGACTTTATAAATTTATAAGTCTGTCTTTCTCTCACCATATTGTAATTATATCATGTCTGACACCGTCCAATGCTCAGTTGGCTAAGGGATTACACTGTGTAACCATATAATGTGTGTGTCAGATCTCCACTTTGGTGCATGCCGCCCCTCTTTCTCCCACTGTCTCTGCCACCTTTGTCTAGTGATGGCAGCTTTCTGATAATACATGCCAGCTGGCTGCAGGTTTCATGTGCTGCTTTACAAATAGGGCAAAACATTTGGTGCAGTCTGTCAGGGCATGGTTACACTGAAAATAATATTTTCATGTCTCATTTTGGAGTTAGTATCAAGGAGGAAACTTAAAGTCTGGACTTTGAGCACCAGAAACGCTAAAGCTTTGTTTTCACTTGCCAACACACTGACAAGGGGCCAATGAAGTGGCATGTTAAGTGTCTGAATAAGGTCATCAGTTATGACCTGCTCCAGACCGAGGAAAGCAAAGATTAACTCTGTGATTGCTGACAATATGCTAGTTTTTTTTATCAGATGAACAGGAAAGCGGGATCCAAAAAATAACCAAACTTTAAAATATATTATGAAAAGATCATAAGTAACTGATTGAACTTAAGCTGCAGCACCTTTCTTCAGAGGTGGAAGTAAGTCACACATGTATGGAGCTTTTTTCCTATCTTTACTCAGGAGAGTGGTATATCAGTTAGAGAGCATTATTGATTTCAACTTCAGATTTTGTAATATTGTCCCTCAAAACCCTGTCCTCGCACTCAAATAGCCTCTGCTTGCGCTTAGATCTACTCTATTTCTGCTCAAACTGTGTGCTCGCACTCAGACACAATGTTGCTTGCACAGATTTCCTCCTCCAGCTTCAGCTCTTCTCCTCGCGCTCAAGCTGCTTCTGTGCGCTCGTGGAATTTCTGCTCTCAGACTTCTGCCCTGCTCTTGGATTTTTTTGTGCAACAACCCTGTCAAAATCCCCCAACCAATAGAACGGCAGGTTTATTGTTGACCAATGAAATTATCCCTGCCTCCTTGCGGGCGCGCTCACTTTAGTTTTAGAGCGTCCCGTCCGAGTGGGTACTCTTTAACCAGGTTCATCCACTCCCGCCCTCCAGGGCTTTATTAAATGTTCTTCCCCTGCTTTCTTTACGACTTTTGGAATAAAGGGACTGTTAATTTACACACGTGTGCCTGTATTTTTTACTTTAATAGTATAATACAGTATAATAGTAGCCACATGGCACAGCGCCCCCTAGTCGATGTGCTGGAGGAGAAAACGACGTCACCTTCATCATGACTCAGGAGCAGGAGTCTAGCGTAGCACAAACACATTCTTGGCTGTCTTTGCCCCTACCAATATTATTGGTACATGGACTACTCTTTTTCTAATCTCTGAAAAATCAATCTTAAAATTCTACATTCTATCTATACATTCTATCTTGCCTTTAATTTCAGACGAAACTGATCCAGGGATGGAGAAAGCTGAACGTCCCTCATTGTCTCCAAAGGCATTTCTTCAGTGGATAACAGAGCAAGGCCATGTTCCTGTCCTGCAGGAAGAGAAGAGACGTTTTAAAGTAAATGTAAAATTCGATCATCACTGCCAGTCACTGGGGAACACAGGACATGCAATCCATCTGTTGCAGCTTGCAGTAACACCATCACCTTCCCTGTTCAACACATGAGATCATATGAAGATTTCAGAGTAGTCCTGGTGGAGGCCTTCCATCTGGGACAAGAATTCTCAAGGGTGTAGATTAATAAGTTGTTCATGAAACTGTTGTGGCAGGTTTGGTAGTGTAAGTAAATGTATTAACTTGTTGGTGTTAAAAGTGATGGTTTTAATGAAATTTTGTGTACAACCTTGTTTATTTGTGAATCTATTTTAATTTTAGTAATTCAAGTTTAATGGACTGTAATGTTCAACATTGTCATTCAGCGTATCACCAATAGTTGTTAAAGTTTTAAGAAGAAACACTACAAAACAGTCTGTCAGAAAAGAACACAGCTGTTCTAAAAAAAGGATGTTTGTTAAATTCTACAAACTTGGGCTTTTTCATATGTCTACATGTATATGGCAAAGCAGTTGGTGCTCAGAAAAATACGGGCGCACGTATGTAAATTAACAGTCCCTTTATTCCAAAAGTTGTAAAGAAAGCAGGGGAAGAACATTTAATAAAGCCCTGGAGGGCAGGAGTGGATGAACCTGGTTAAAGAGTACCCGCCCGGATGGGACGCTCTAAAACTAAAGCAAGCGCGCCCACAAGGAGGCAGGGATCATTTCATTGGTCAGCAATAAACCTGGCATTCTGTTGGTTGGGGGATTTTGACAGGGTTGTTACACAAAAAAATGCAAGAGTAGGGCAGAAATCTGAGAGCAGAAATCTGAGAGTAGAAATTCCACGAGCGCACAGAAGCAGCTTGAGCACGAGGAGAAGAGCTGAAGCTGTAGGAGGAAATCTGTGCAAGCAGCATTGTATCTGAGTGCGAGCACACAGTTTGAGCAGAAATAGAGTAGATCTAAGCGCAAGCAGAGGCTATTTGAGTGCGAGGGCAGGCTTTTGAGGGACAATATTACAAAATCTGAACGTGAAATCAATAAATAAGGCTCTCTAATTGATATACCACTCTCTTGAATAAAGATAGGGATAAAGCTCCATACACATGTACAAGTCATGAGCAAGTCTTAAGTTTATTATGTTGATCTGTTCTGTATGACATCTATTGCTCGTCTGTCCGTTCTGGAAGAGGGATCCCTCCTCAGTTGCTCTTCCTGAGGTTTCTACTGGGTTTTTTTGCCCCGTTAAAGGGTTTTTTGGCGGAGTTTTTTTTCTTATCCGCTGTGAGGGTCCAAAGGACAGAGGGATGTCGTATGCTGTAAAGCCCTGTGAGGCAAATTGTGATTTGTGATATTGGGCTTTATAAATAAAAGTGATTGATTGATTGATTGATTGATTGATCAAGATTTTTCCTTAAGCATGCAGGTGACTCTGCTATTGTAAGTCTTCTTCATGGATCAGAATATGATCATGGCTTGGTACTGAATGAATTTGTTAATTGGTGTGACCAGTCTTTCCTCCACATTAATGGGTGCGGTTACATGATGGCTTCTCATCTGGAATGAAATAAATCTGAATGAAATCATTCAGAATTAAAGTTTTTCCAGGTAGTTTACATGAGAATATTCATTCTGAATGAGGGTTTACACAGGAGATCAGTTTAACCCTATGGGCCCTAGGTGTTTTTGGGGTATTTTTTACTGCCTTTACTTTTAAGCTCATATCACAGTCATTATAAAGGCTACATACACATGCTATATCTTGTTTTTTTCAGGACAATCTGGGCTAACCAGATTTGCCATCATTCCATTCCATTCATTAATTTTATATCAATGAAAAAAAACAAATCCGTGTGACTAAATTCTTACATTTTTACATGTATCTCACCATAGCAAGTTGGAAGAAGACATATTCTGCCATATATGAAGAGGGGAGACTCTCTGGAATCTGGCAATATAAGAACCATGATGGTGGGACACTCTGTCACTTCACAGCTGTCCAAAACATGTGGTTTGTGCCAGGTAGAAAATGTTTGCCAGTATTTTTTCATTATTGCAAGAAATTCCATTGACTCATTCACAAGTCAAAAATGTGTTTTATCTGAAAGAAACATGCAGTATTTACATCTAAGATCATAGAAAAATAGTCAACCAAGTGCAATGATGTCCTCCAAGATAATATTTGCCACTTTGTTTGCAGTAAACAAAGTTTGTTGTTGTTTTTCAGTTTCAGTTATATATTGGGGGGCATTTTGGGCATGGGGGTGGGCATGTGGCCCCCCCAATGTATATGGTGATTATGGCCCTGTCAGCATGCATAATTAGGCTGCAGTTGTCTGGGTGCGCAAAGGTGAAGTGGCTGGTCTTGTCATACAAAGTTTGATGGAGTGTCAGCTGGACAATATGGAGATATTTGCATCTTGAAAGCTGAACTACAAATGTGGATAGACAGGGAGAAACACACACAGGCCTAAGACGTGGTAAGATACGATATTCCTCACTATATGAAGTGACTGATAACAAGATCTGTATCATGGATTGTAAAGAAATTCGTCAGGTTTTTATTTTGTAGACAATTAATCTGTATTTATAGCTTGATGGGATGACAGCATAATGATGTGTGTGGTATCAATGAAAAGCTCTGCTCCTGCGCTTTCATGTGATATGCGTGGCATTTCTGTGCGACCCTGCATTCGCGAGTAATCCATCCAACAGTAATGTGTGTGCAGAGCTGTATGAAAGCTCTGTTATACATCATTTTAGTGGAACTTATCATTTTTTTTGCTGTGAAAACATTGGACTACCGACAAGTGCTTGGCCTTGTCGGAAAGCTACAGTTCTGCTGTTGGCTGCTGGCATCTCGTTATGACGCACGGTCGCAGAGAAAATCCACAGAGAAGAACAGGTGTGAATTTGGACGCACAATGCATCGTTCGGGTCCATAGGGTTAATCGCCTGTATTCGGGTCCACACAAGGTTTGGGGCAGGGAAGGTTTCTGATTGGATAGGGGGCAGGGCAGATGTTACGTGTTTATGTTTACCAGAAGAAAACACTGTAGTCCTCGTTCCGGATAACAAGATGCTTGATGCCGCCGTTCTTAATGTCTTTTTCGGCTTGTTTTGCTGATATTCTTGAAGCAGCAGTACGACAACAACCTCATTCTGCGAATGCTTCATCTGTTGAGGAGAAGGGAGGTAGAAGACCGTGCTCTGGCAAATAGAAACCGCTTAGTGCAACGAGTCCGACTGCTCTATCTCAGCCCGTGCGAAAGTGTGAAGCAAAGACTGGTGGAACAGAATTGTGCTGACGGATTTCACAGATGTTGAGTGGAAGGAGAACTTTCGAATGACCCACGGATCATTCGTGAAGTTGTGTGGCCTGGTGCAGGGCTTCATGTCTCCCGACGAAGCTACTGTCCGTGCACCCATCCTCCTTAACATGCGTGTAGCTATTGTCCTCTACAAAACTGGGTAGTTGTGCTGAGTATCGCCTGGTAGCAAATCAATTCGGAATCCACAAAGCAACGGTGAAGAAATTCACCTACATGTTTTGTAAGGACATGGTACAAGGAAAACTACTCAAGGATCTGTAGTGTAAGAATTAATCCCTAATCAAGTAAAAGTGTTATACCGCATAAGTTGATTAAGAAACAAAAGCCATATAACCTATCATATAACCATGTTTTATGTATAAGTTCTTATAAAGCTGATTGAAATGCACCTATATGTGTTAAATCACTGTTATACATGTCAAAGTATTCACAATACAGAGTTATGAGCTGATTTTTGTATCCACACTAAAGAGCACACATATAACCTATCATGTTCTGTAAAATGATAACACACACACACATTCAAATGTTTGTATTACCTGATGCACATTTAAAGGGTCATATTGCATAAGAGCACAAGGGACTACATAAAGAAAGTCCCTAAGATTCACATGTTTTTTTAAAAATAAAGTGAAAGCAAATCTAAAGCTAAGGGTGGAAGATTTGGGAAATTCCAGGCTCAAAATGAAAGTGATACACCATTAAAAACGGGCCTGTTCATGATTGGACAAAAAGAAAAAGGTTGCCACCAACAGATTTGGATCTGAGTGGGAAGGATTAACAAAAAGAGGTGGAGACTCTACCCAGTCTCCACCAGCATAAAAGCAGACGTGCTGAGAGCGAGTTTTCAGTCCAGCTCCGGGGCTTGACTCATGAGTTGTATGTGTAGAAGCTTGTGAACACATTAAACTCGATTACATCGGACTCTGCCTTTCTCCAGTGTTTCTTTGAGTATTAATTAGCTGAATCCAAGGTACCAGATCGACATCAGAGGACAACTGAGAAGCAATGTTGAGGACAAGGTCGGGAGCCTACAGGCCCAATTCCAGGCACCGATTTTTGCTTCTTCAGATCTGATCCGGATGCCTAATGAAGAAGAGGCACTTATTTCTGCTCATATATGCATTGCTGTATTGTGTACTGTGAGTCGTGACACTGCATTTGCATATTTAATTGGACTAACCTGGAGATGCAGGGAGGCCACACACACGCGCACACACACACACACACACACACACACACACACACACACAATCACAGCCCACTTCCGCTAACACTCTACCGTGACATACTGTTCCTGTACAATACTGTTGGACAGTAGTGGGCCTATCTCTGAAATAACATGCCTGTATTTTGTGAATTGGTTCTGTCATTTTTGACCCCTGAGTCTGCAATAAAGTTTGTTTGATTGCTTTGTTAGGTACTCACATTCCGATCCACCCTCCTTCTGATGGGTACTGAGATTTTGTCAGTCGGAAAGGCTGGCCTTCCTACGTCCTTCAGGCCGTTGTGGATGACAGATTCATGTAAGTATTTTTTTGATGGGTTGTTCATATTCAAAACATTTGCTTATGCTGAGTTACAAAGGCAACTGGAGAAGTTTCCCTATTTACTGAGCATTCTGTTCAGAATATGCACATCCCTTGAAAAGGTCCATACAAACACATTTTAATGTACTGCACTGTTATAAGCCCAGATTTAAAACTGTATGCCACAAGCACCATCTTGTCACTGGAATGAAAGCTTACATGTTTTTTTAATTATTATTATTGAAATTCTTTGTGTCCTATAGTTTCAGGAGCATTAGCTGCAAGATGCCTGGTGTGCCCATGGGTCACTCGTGTTCCAGAACTCTGACTTTTGAAGAGCTCACCTGCTGCCACGGGTAGGCATTCAGACACCCGATAGAGTAGCCTACATGCATACTATTATCACATTTTCAGGTCTTGTTTTTTAACCTGCTGTGCCGAGATGGACACTGTGCTATATCCTCAGCCTGTCCTGGTAGCTAACAGGAATTACCTTGCACACAACACCAGGGCAAGGCAGGCACTGACAAGGTATATGGCGAGACACTTGCCCCTTCGCACCGGACATTTCCACTAGCACAACACAGAGCTTCCACGCCAACCACAGCCCAATCTCACACACACACACACACACACACACACACACACACACGCGCGCACACACACACACACACACACACACACACACGCGCGCACGCTTTAGGCGTCACAGCTTTGAGAGGAGACGGGGAAGTGGTGGCAGCCGAGGAGGTGGAGGATCCATGGGGAGCAAAAAACGGCTCTCTGCTGAAGAGCTGCATGCCTTAAACGCCAAGATGGACAACAGTAGTTGAACCTTTTTCTAGTTGCATTTGTGGGGTTAATGTATGGACCTTGTTTCTCCCTTTTTAATATTAGTAACACTTTTTGTATCTTTTTATTTTGGGGACAATTGTAGACTTGGTTTTTGAAGTAAGTTTTCTTTGATTTTTTTTCCCCCCGGTTCTGTGTGCAAGTTAGTTGTAATAAACCTTCAACAACAATCAAACTTGAAAAACGAGTCTACGATTTATTGAAAAACCATTACAAATTTGTGCAAAAGTTTTTGAACCAGTACAAATTTATGCAAACTTCTGGCAACTCTCTTGGTAAAAATATTTTTACATTACTTGAGTGCAGTTTTTTTCAACCCTTGAAGTCTTTGCCTCAACGTGGCAAGGCACCAGAGTAAGGAAGACTACAGTATTTTGTGGGTGAGCACATTGGAGCCTAAGTAAAGGGCAAGTAAATACATTAAGTAAACTTCAAGTATATCAGAACAAATATATAATAACTTCAGTAACAATTTCAAGTAACAGTAGTAACAACTTCAAGTTAAGATTGTAGAAAGGTGCATTGTGTATGTTCGTGTGTGTGTGTGTGTGTGCGTGCGTGCGTGCGTGCGTGCGTGCGTGTGATCTTAGATCTAGTCTAGTGTATGGAAAGTATGCTCAGACTCAGTGTGTGGGTTTTCGTTCTGTGTGGGTGGGGAATGTGGGTCCTGGTGCTTGTATGTCTGCTGTATGGGAAAATTTTGGAGTTGAGAGTGGTGTTGGCGCTGATATTGTTGGTGTTGGTCTTGATAATTGTTGTGCTGGCGATATGAGTGATACTGGAATTGGGGAGGTGGAGGTGGACCTGGCTGTGCGGGAGGTAGGAGCGACCTCAGGCCTTCATACATCATCCCAATCAGTCTTTCAGTGGACCGTGTATTTTGTTCGATTATTCTGGTCACAAGATTCTCCTCTTGTTGATCTCGCTGTTCTCTGCATTCTTGTTGCTGCTCGACCCATCTATGCTCCCTTTCTTGCATCTCCTCCACCACAGTCTTCTGTTCCTCGGACCAGCATCGCAGTGTCTTCTCGTACCCAGATGTGGCTTTGGGTGTCTTCTTTCCTATACGAAACATTTGTTTACTCAGTTGGCAGTGCACTCCTGTTCTATAACATTAGTGCAGAACAATAGCCCATAGGTAATACAAGCTGTGATTAAGGTAAGCACAGGTGTGAGCGTGCACCGTTACACACTATCTGGTGCGTATGACATCTATCAAGTGCAGCAATTTGGTTCCAATACAACAGTTTAAGTTAACCTGATTAATCTTGATATATCATCAATACAAAAGAAAAAAACAATCTCAACCAAAAGCATGAAGATAAATATCAAACATCATGAAGCATTACTTCCAGGCCAAAACTGGCTGCACTTTAATTCATATGAACATAGGTGTATTAGTATAAAACTTACTCTTTGTTCCTGGGGACTGAGCACTTGCAGCATCCTTTGTTCCTGTAGGCTGAGCACTCGCAGCATCACCACTACTATCATCACCACCAGCTAGGGATGAACTAGGTCTATCACGATAAGCCTGGCCAGTGCATAAACCAGGTGTATCACCACCAACATGGCCAGTAGATGAACCAGGTCTACCAGCAGCCTGGGATGCACCACCAGCCTGGCCAGTAAGTTGGGGTGATCCCAGAGATGTAGCGCTGTTGTCATCTGAAACACAAGGAATGGACAATTTTATATCAGCACTCTTGCCTCATTTCCCAAAACTCCAAAGACAAACAGTTATGTTAGCTATGTTGGTTAACGCACACACTAACGCGCGCGCACCCACACACACACACACACACACACACACACACACACACTCTACCTGTAGTAGTAGGAATAGTAGAAGTAGCGGTAGCAGCAGCAGGAGTAGTGGTTGTAGTAGTAACGTTACCAGTGGTAGTAGTAGCTAAGGAATCATTCTGATAAACTTCAGGTTTGTGTATTTCTGATTTACATACATGTAATGATAATGCTCTCATACAAGACACATTATATTTCTTATATGTGTGCATATGCCCGTACCCCCCTTCCTTCGTCCCGTCATTTCCATCTCAGGGAGTTGGCAGCCCTAGCCGGAGCCCGTGGCTCAAAAATGCTAATTTCATTCTCTATAGCAAAATTTTAACAGAAGACAAGGGTTAGCTAATCTGATATACTGGCGTTGTTCTCCATCTCCGCTGATGAGTACGTTTCAGACTCAAAACCAGCGTTGATTCCATGTCGGTCAGCAGTGGCCAGTGGCCATCCTCCCAGCACCCTGTCCACCTCCTCAAAATACAGAAAATTAGAGGGGTCCGATCCGCTCGTGTTATTCTGCACCTTTGCCTCGTTGTACTCTTGTTTAAGAGTTTTCCAGCGTGTGAATGTGGTTGGCGTCTCTATCGACGAACCCATCTTCCTGCACTTTCTGCCACCGCTAGGTAAATCTCTGAGTTTTTGTATTTCCGACCATCCAATCTTGTCATGATACTCAAGTCTTCTAACGTAGAAATTAGAAATAATGTTTCCGCTCAGGTCCATCTCTTATTTTTACATGCAGTCATCTTGTCACACGCGCAATATATACGCCATCACACCAGAAGGGCAAGGAAACGAGCATGCACAGAGAGACCAGAATGAAATTAAAGAGGAATGAGTGTATACAAGTGCAAGAAATTCTTTCATTCGGAATTAGAAAGGGAATATTCCAGCCCCTTATATCGGAATGAATTTTTAATCGCATTGGTCATTTTCATTCCAAATTAGATGTTTACAAGATCACTTTTAGTAGGAATGAACTTTCATCCAGAATGAAAAGGGAATTAAACTGTCCATGTAAACGCACTCAATGTGTCTAAGACCAGTGAGATGTTAATTGATTTTCAGAGGAGACCCTGCCTTCCTGTTGGCAGGTGTCACAGTACACGGCATTTTGCGGGAGGCAATTGATGTTTTTTGGGGACATAATGATCAGATGTCATTGAGAAGTAACCAAAAGGGCCTAAACTACGCATTGGAGGGATATCTTAATCATTTTATTGTTGAGAAGGTCAATGAAAAGCTTATATTACAAGCCAAAATTTACAGGTCACAGTGTACGCTTGTGAACCGCATCTTGTTGCCATCGCCATCAAAGACAACAAGTTTAAGTGCCACTTAAGTTAAGGTTTTTGGCTCAGAATATGAGAAAAGGATAACAGCCTTTTTACCATCTTTACCAAGAGTGTCTCTCTGTTAGTTTGGTGCTACAGTATTTACATTGAATCATTCAGCATAACGTTTGCCAACCTTTGTTATCTCTGCGATTACAGAAGAGTTAATGAAGCTAAGCTCCAGAAGTTAACGTTAGCTTAACTAGAGCCCTTTGGACAACAGCTAACAATGATGTACGATCACCAAAGTACAAAACTAGAACAAAATAGGCTAATGAACTCCCAGCAAACAAGGTGACATGATGAACAACGCAGCTAGGAGCTAACGTTAGGCTAACTTTAGCTAGAGATGTTAAAGATAACTTTATATTTCTTTCCAGCAAAGTGACAATATGTTGCCTCAAACACAATGTTGTCTTACCTTAGAACAGATGTAGACATCATTGTTAATCTTATTGTTAATCAATATGTTGCCTCAAACACGATATTGTCTTACCTTAGAACAGATGTAGACATCATTGTTAATCTTATTCACGTTGAGTTGATGTTGTGGTCTAACGTTACCACACAACTTTATCCAAAGGAGACACTTTTCTCGGTTGAGATGTGGTTTAAAGTGTAAAAAACACACCTCGCCGCCCAGCCTTTCAGGATACCTTGTGTCGGAGTTGCATGTACCCTATGCACACCGTTTGACAATTTTTAAACTCCAGATCTCCGAAAAAGCTCATAAAACTGAACAAAACTGACTTTCTGTAATGCATTTCAATGAACGGCCAGGCAAAGAATGTCTGAATATATGGGAATGGCTATACGCACTGTGATTGGCTCATTGCGTTTGAGGGCGGGGCTTAGCCATAGGTCAATTCACATGTATCATACAGATAAAACGGAATAAAAGCACACAGTGAAATTCATGATGCCACTCTACATACTGCCATTTCTGCAGGGAGAGGTAGCATGGGCACCACTATCAGCCGAGAGTGTCCTCAACTTTGCAACTCGACTCAGACTCAAGTCAAATCAAATCATGTGACTCAAGTCCCCCACCTGAGCCTATCTTACTATTATCTTCTTTTCCTTTGTGTTTGCCTGATTAGACTGCATCATAGTCTTTATTAAACCAACTGTTAAAACTCAGCTACATCAGTGGTTTTCTGGAGTACTGAGACGCCCAAAGGGTCCTTGACTGGAAATGCAGCAAAATGAATAGTTTATTTTAATCAGATTGAATTCATTAGAAATGATCCCACTTGAACAAGCATCAGTATTTTAATCAGCAGTTCCATCCTCGCTGCTATTATGTAGACAGTTTAAAAAAATATCCAATAAAAAGCTCATGAGGGCCGGAATGGGACAATGCTTTTTCAAAATGAGGGCTCTAATTTGTGTTGACAGTATTTTTGGCTCTGTGACAGGGCAACGTTCTCTGCACAAAGGACCATAAATTGAATCTGGTCATGTGATGTCATTTTAATTGTTAAGTAACAGTCCCTTCATTTGCTTTTAAGAGTTTAAAAAAAAAGAAATCTTTTTATTCTCTCTGTTGTCCTCCACTTGTCTCTCCTGCTCTCTGCCTCACTTTATCCATGACCTGCTTTATGAAAAAGCAATAAAGAAGCACTTAGTGTACTTTCTCTTTCTCTCTCTGTCTTTCTCTCACACTCTCAAAAACACAGACACACACACACACAGCCTGAAGCAGCCTTTCTGGGTTTGTTGTACATCAAAAAATCCTTCAAACACTGATCGATGATATTGAAATTGGAAAGTTACTGCAGGGTTTCTCAGAAAGATGTATCAAAAAGCTGATATGCACACACACACACACACACACACACACACACACACACACACACACACACACACAATTTAGTAAGCCTTAGCCATCAACCAAGTTAGAGCCAACAATTTACAGCTATCCTCTTCATCTATCTGCACAGCTCCTTCCTGTTTAATATTTAATGGCTGTCAGGCCATTGTTTTCTTCCTTTCCCCATTTTTATTCTTTTACTATTTTACAGTTATTCCTTTCAGCCTTTTATCTTCTCACAAAGTTAGGACCCTTGAGAGATTGCTAGATGTTGTCTGTGTATACCTTGTGTGACTGTGTGTGCATGCATACAAGAGAGATTTATTTTTGGCTTTATTTGCTACAGCAGGGCTTTTCTGGAGCGAAATCTACAGTACTTTTGCACAAATCAGTGTTGCAAGGGGATGTGGCAATTAGAGTATGACAATTTCATGCAGATCTGTTCAGTGTCTAGAAAACAAGTTCAGCAATATTGACCACTAAGGCTGCAACAGTTATACCACCTTAAGCTGGAAGTGGGTTGACTCTTGTTTCATCCATACAGACAATGCATCAGTGCTTAAATTGACTTCTTTCCAAACCAGACAGAAGCACTCACTTTTGTCTTACTTCAACATAACACATAAAAAATCAGGCTGTTTTCATAAACAGTTCGTACAAGAACATAATTTGTGCATAACCCTTGTATTTTGTAGGCTGCAATCACGTGGCCAATGCGCTGATGGTAGTAAACAATGAGGTGGTTTGGAGTGGTCTGTAAGGAGGTTGAGGTCATGGATAGGTCACAGAACATAGGACTTTCTCTAGGAGACTGGTTTTCTGTTTTTTGTGTAAGTGTTTTCAGGGTTTCAGATGCATAAAGCAAAATATATAACATTACAATAAAATGGTTAAGAAAAAAAACAAAAAACAAAAATGAGGTTCATAATTTTTAAATTGCATGTTTTTTTTTCAATTGTCATTTTCAGAAATTTAAGATATTTTGTCTACTACATATTTTGTATTAGTTTTATGGTCATCCATTGGCCCTCTCATTATAAGCCTGTTGGGCTTTCTCAACATTTTTAGGACTTTTGTAACTCTTAAGTGTAAAGTTACTCTTATGAAGTTTTAAAAGCACAGCCATTCTTAACAGAGAGGCAAAGGACATCAAGGTCAGACCTTTACTTTAGATACATTAAATGTGCCCCTTTTGTTCATATTATTGGACAGAATAAAATGGCCCTGTGTTGTGGCACAAATCTCTCTGCTGTTGCTCGGATTATTGCAGACAGCATTTATTGTGACTCTGCGACAGCACTGTGGCAGCTGTGGCTTTACACTGCATTAATCCAGTTCTTGTGGCAGAGCACTTATAACAACAAAAGGTAGAGGAGCTGTGTGAAATGAGCATGCCGTATTAAAGGTAGCCTGTGGAGTTGTAATTGTACACTCAGCATTTCTCATCAATACACATTGTCCTCAGTGTCTAAAAAACATTTCCAGCTCGTATGCTCAGTTTATGCTATTGTCAAATCAGTTTCAGCAATATTGTCCCAAGGAAGGCAATTAATTTCACATAGTATTTCACATAATCCGACTTGTGTTTTTGTCTCCCTTTTTGTACGCATTTAATAAAACTTTATGAGGCTGTGTTCCAACATAAGTAGCAGACATAAATGCCTCAGGTGGCTGGGTTTCTGCTCTTATTATCCACAGAGAAGCTCCGGCCCTCTGGGGTCACAACTTTAAAAGCTGGCTTGAAATCAGATGACCTGAGATGATGCCACCAAACATCCCTCATCAAATCCTATTTTTAACACAGTGGCAACTGCAAAGCCGGGATCAGTGGTCTCCAAGGTTGATGACACTGAGCTTCCTTCAGGAGTGATAGCCACTCCGGCTGCTACGGATAACTATGAGGCTGCAATACGGTTCCTGTCCCCCTGGGTGTGTTGTCACCTCACACACCAGTGACATGCCCTTCGATTTTACAGCAAATCATGGTACCACAGCTCAGCCTTTTCTGTCTTCAGATTCTTCTTCCTCATTTATGGTTATTAGGTTTACTAAATGCCAATTAGGTTTCAGGTCAATGAAGTTACTTTTTTATAGTTTAATTCTTTCTCACATCTGTGATTTGGTCATAAAAATCAGCCATGAATTATACAAAACAGGGATGCTCTCCAGGATACTCATTCTGGAACTGTCTACCAATACCCATACATTCTTGTTGATTAGCAGGAATCCCAATGAGAAGGACTGATGGCAAATAATTGCCTTGACCGATGAGTCTGTTTGTTGGGCTCTTTATACAATATACTACTTGTTCAAGATCCTGGTTGGAGAGTTTTTTTCAGTTGCTGCATAACTTAAAGGGAAACTGGTGATTTTCAACCAGCTCTGTGTCATCGTGGTGTGACAATGAACAGCGTTTGTATTTGCTGGCAAATGTCCGCCAAGTGGCACAAAATGCCTCATCAATAATGACACTGCTGGCAACACAGGGGGAAAGCCAAACACTGTTCATCTGCACACACTACCAGCACTTCAGAGACACTGAGCTGATTTTAAATCACCCAAGTTTCATTTTAAGACGATGATTTTGGTAGTCTTAAAGGAAATGACCCCTTTAGAATGAAAGTACAGACAGTACTTACTCACCCTCATGCCGACAACAAGTCCAGTGTAGTTTTTTAATCCACAAAACTCGTTCGGGGTATCGGAGGATAACAGCTAGCCAGATTTTTCCATACTCTTGAAGTGCGTGGAACCCATGTCCAAAATCATTTTGAAAATGTAATAAAACTCTGCTAATGCATTTCAAAAACATCAGAATGGCTCGTCTGTCATAATCCAAGTGCCCTGAAGCTGCGGCATGCAAAATTAACTTGAAAAGACATAATTTACTCCACTTTTATAGCAGGGCAATTCCATGCAAATGTCAACCTCACCATGAAAAAATAAAGTAGCCATATTTATAACAAAACCCATTTAAAATGTATCATCAAGGTCTATATTTTGAAGTACAAAATACATTTGATCACAATATTCATGCAAATACATGTTTTTCCTCACTACAATGAGGAGACACAATAATGTAAAAATGTATTTTTCAGTGAACAAAATTGTATGACTTTCTAAAGGGCTGTTGTATCAATATGTAAATCAGTTATGTACTTTGTGTCTTTCCATTGGCCGGTGGAACGTGCTGTTATGATGCCCGTTTATGGGACAACTCATGTAACGTCCATAACATTTTTTAGGAAAAGTTGTCATAAAACATGCATTTGGAAAGCAATGTCAGCCAAACTTTCTAAGCAAAGCTAACTTTTAGAAAGATGACATATTAGCAACAATTGTCATCCTGGTCTTATTTTCTGTATTATTTCCGAGCACTACGGACGTTACCGTGACGGACGTCACATATTGTAGAGTCGATCATATGAACCCCAGTCTATGTGTGAATGTTGATTACACTGTATCACATTAATGGTTACACCCCACTGTTGAACCTACTGCTCTTGTGGCTCGCTGTATAGTGTTTACTATCATCCTGAATGAGCTATTTGCAGGGATGGGCTGCCGACATGTGAAAAATGTTACTGTATCACATGAATACGCTGGTAGTCTCTCACGATAATACTGCTCTTCTTGTTCGCTGTTTACTAGGGTTGAGCCCGCGAGTATCCGGTGCGGATAAAGCACTTTTGACGAGTACGAGTATTATGTAATACGAGTCATTATCTGTGCTCGTGATGAATGAAAATCCTATAGCTGACCGTGTCCACATTCTGTGATAAGCCAGTCACACACAGCGCACCTCCCCAACACACACACATGGTCACTGCAGCTGTGCCCCGCTCCGCTGACACACACACAGTGACAACCTCTCTGTCAGTCACTCACGTTTGACAGATCACGTTGCATCTCTCTTCAATACCGGTTAGGTTTTCTTCAACTCGCTCTTACATCGGCTTGTAATTACTTATAGTCAGTAGAGATTCTGGTAAACTTGATTCGTAACAGACGGGGTGCTTTTGTTAGAGCGGAATGCGACTCGCGTGCGTTTTTTTTGGTTCGTCTTCATTAAAGTAAATGAAGATCTGAAAAAAACAGCTCAGAACTATTTGATCAGTAGAACAACATCTCTCTCTCTCTCTCTCTCTCTCTCTATACACACACACCATAATTAGCATTATGTTTAACTTCGTGTATAAAAGACAAAGAATATTAGGTAGTAAAAAAAAAAAATCGCAGTCATAAAAATCATTTAAAAAATCATATAAAAAACTGCATTTTCCTTAATTGCCAACTGCATGTGCTGTATTCATTGATGCACGTCAGAATATTCATGTTCTGTGTTTCTAAGAAAAGACCAGTGGGTGTACTGCCTGTCATCACGACTCGCGCATTATTAAAATTCACTTGACAGCTGTCACTCTGAGGTGATTTATGACCAATCAGTCGCATCCAAAAAGGTAACGCCTAAAATCAGAGTCAGTAGGCTATATTAGAAGTCCATCAGGCACAGTATGTGGCGACTTTTTTCACTAACATGGCATGTCCTTCTGATAACGATCCCGTGGATGAAGGAGCAGCATTACTGCGCAGAGAATTAAATATTCGTCGAGAGATGGTTATCAGACCGCGCATAGATGTTCTAGCATTTCCAGACAATTATATTTTTGAGCTGTACCGTTTCACGTCACAGTCCATCATCTACATACACAACCTAATCCGTCCTTACATTTGCAACATTACCAATCGTAGTCATGCTCTCACATCCCAGCAGATATTGTGTGTTGCGCTGCGTTTCTTTGCAAATGGAAGTTTTTTGTACAATGTCGGAGATGCTGAGCACTTGAGTAAGACAACTGTATGCAGGGTGGTCAGAAAAGTGTACTCGTTTTACGGGCATCTGCCTTCTTTCTGCTGGCTGTGTTAGTTTAAATAGGCTTAATTATTTAACAGAACATGATATAGATGAGAACACATTTATGTGTGTGAAAACAGTATTATGTTGGGGATAAAACAACTGCACAGTCAAACAGCCACTTAATATTTACTTTACAATGTAAAACATGATCAAAATGAGGTACCCCCATGAGATTATGCCGAGGTCTTACCTGTTTGAACAATGTTTTTATATTTCATCCTGAACTGCTGCCAAATACGCTTCTCCCCGCGGGATTGCACCTAAATGAAATAAATTAATAGGCTACCATTCAAGCAGTTTTCCCCTGTAATATTAGTGTGGTTGCAAAGGACTACATGTAAACTTACGCATTGACCCGAGCAGCAATGTTGTCCCACGCCGTCTCCCTCTCTTTTGCAGCTGCAGCAGTGTTGCACTTCTTTTTGAAAACGTGTGCAAACTCGCCGTATGAGCGCATTAAGATTTCTAATTCTAGTGGGGTGAAAAACGCAGCGCTCCTCTTCCCCGTTGCCATGGTGACTCGTCGAATCGGGGCTCCATTGATGCTGGCTTTTTATAGTCGTGGTGCACGCGCTTAACTCCAGGTGAAACTACTCCGAGTTGATTAAACTGATTCAAATCAGCTGTTCTGGAACCGGAAACTCAGAGTTTCCTATCTCAGAGTAGATCAACTCAGAGTTCAGGATTAGACTCAGAGTTTGTTGAACCTGCTTTGTGAAACGGACCCCAGGCACCATCAGCTAGTGTAGGCTAGTAACTTTAATCATACTGTGTAAGTGCTGAATCCTCTTCACTATTATCAACACACAGGCTTGCCTGCTAGTTAGTTCATAGATTGCGAAAAGATAGTCATGAAAGGTAAGCACACTTGATCTGCTGCGCTCGAAGCATCAGCTGTCAATCAAAGTGCGTCTTTCTCCCCGCAGTGAATCCTCCTGACAGCCGCGCGTCTACACAGACTGTTAACACAGACTTACCCAGAGACACTGAAAGGTAGGCAGGTAATTTAGTGCAGTTTTATATAGAAATAAAAGGAATATGAGCTGTCAGTGAAAGTGATTTTCTCCCCACACTACAGTTGGTGTGGGAGGCTGTGCGTCAGACCCGCCCAGCTTGGCTGTCATAGGCGCATCCCAAATAACACCACAGGACAGGTAGGCGGGGAGACATGTGCAACAACAACAATAACTACTGTTATTATTAGTATCATTGTTGTTGTATGTTATTTTGTTATTTCAAAATATTAATAATAATAACAATAATAATAACAATATAAGAGGAAAATTAGCAGTAGGCCTAAGGTATTTTTCTCCTACCTACTAAATCAGTGTTTCTCAACCTTGGGGTCGGGACCCCATATGGGGTTGCCTGGAATTCAAATGGGGGTCCCCTGAGATGTCTAGTAATTGATAAAAAAAAAAAAAAAAAGTCACTGATATTTTTTTTTTAACTAATTATTATTCTTTTTAAAATTATGATTAAAAACACCACACGCAATCTTAAACAACTGTATTCTATACTTTCACTTTCTTGAGTATAAAGCAAGTTCAAATAAAATGCAGCATATAAAAATATATGAGCTGGTGCATCTGACGGCTGCGATCACAATCACGTGATCACGTATGATGAAGCTTTTAAAGCAAAAGAGAGAGAGGAAAAGGAAGGAGAGAGAAAATAAAAAACACTCAGTCAAAGGAGGAGGCAGAAAGAGTTCGGGCGTTAGGAAGGGAGAGAGTAAGAAAATGGCGTCTTCTCAAAAGTAATGGTCAGGAAGTCAGTCAGTCTGCGCAGCCTTTTAAAACGAGGCAATCCTTTGGGAAGGCATTGAAACGCACAGTCAAGGCTCTGCCAAAAAGCCCATCAAAGAAGAAAGCAGTGATCGAAAATTTGGCTCTCTCAATGAGCTTGTTGATCAGGAAACCCACTCCAAAAAACACCAAAATCCAAGATGCAACTAAAGAGAGAGTAAAGGAGTATTATTCCAGGGACGACGTATCCAGACAGGCCCCAGGAATAAAGGATGCCGTGACCATAAGAGAGGGAGGAGTCAAGCAGAGGGTCCAAAAACGGCACATGTCCATGTCCCTTATGGAGGCATACCGTTGTTTTAAGGAGGACAATCCTAACTTGGTAATCGGCAAATCCAAGTTTGCTGAACTACGGCCACCTCAAGTCCGTCTCTGTTCAGAGACTCCAAGGAATATGTGTCTGTGTAGGTACCATGAGAACACCTCTCTGCTCGTGGAATGTGTGCGGCGCCATGTTCCTCGCAAAGTGTTCAAGAGCTCAAGTGAATTTGTCAGCTCCGTGATGTGCAGCACTGATGACCCACAGTGTATGCTGAATACCTGTGAGGAGTGCAGGGATGCCCAGCTGTCCCAGAGCAGTATTGTGGACCACATACCAGGTGAGGAGAAACAACTAAAGACCACCTGGTATGCCTGGGAGACAGTCGGGGGAGTGCAGGCAAAGGTCCAGAAGACTGGAGTACTAGGAGATGTACTCCATCTTCTCACTAGCAGTGCACCACAATTTCTCAAGCACTGCTTCATCAAGAGAAAACAGAGTGCAGTGTTTGAGGAGAAGAAAGCGACAGCCCAAGCAGACGGAGACTCTGTGGTCCTGCAGGTGGTCTTTGCCGAGAACTACACTGCAGTGTACCAGGATGAGATCCAGTCTGCCCACTGGAACCAGAAGCAGGTGTCCATCTTCACCTCTGTTGCCTGGTCTGATGCCGATCCATTGTCGTATGTGGTGGTGAGTGACAGCCTGGACCACGACAAGAAGGCTGTGGCAACGTTCCTGAGAAGGGTTGTCCAAAACATCTGGCGGAAACATCCCCACATGAGGCAGCTCCACCTTTTTAGTGACGGAGCTGCCTCCCAGTTCAAAAACAAATTTCTGTGGGCCTTTTTGTTACAAGTTTCCAGGACATATTCCCCAACCTCCACGTTCAGTGGCACTTTTTTGCCACGAGCCATGGCAAGGGAGCAGTCGACTGTGTGGGGGGCACAGTGAAGCGAGCTGTCAACATAGCTGTGCTCAGCCGACAGGGAATTGTCCACACTGCTGCCGATTTCGCCCGAGTCGCTGCGCAGAGGTGCCCAAATGTCCTCCTCTCGATGTGGAGGAGCAGCAGCTCTACTCCGAGTCCCTCCCAGATATCTGAGCTCCTCACCCTATCCCTAAGGCTGAGCCCAGCCACCCTGCGGAGGAAACTCATTTCGGCCGCTTGTACTCGCGATCTCGTTCTTTCGGTCACTACCCAGAGCTCGTGACCATAGGTGAGGGTTGGAACGTAGATCGACCGGTAAATTGAGAGCTTCGCTTTCTGGCTAAGCTCCCTCTTCACCACAACGGACCGGTTAAGCGCCTGCATCACTGCTGACGCCGCCCCAATCCACCTGTCAATCTCCCGCTCCATCCTACCCTCACTCGTGAACAAGATCCCGAGATACTTAAACTCCTCCACCTGAGGAAGGACGTCCTCCCTGACCTGGAGTGGGCAATCCACCCTTTTCCGGCTGAGGACCATGGCCTCAGACTTGGAGGTGCTGATTCTCATCCCAGCCGCTTCACACTCGGCTGGGAACCGCCCCAGCAAGAGCTGGAGGTTACTGTCGATGGAGCTAGGAGGACCACATCATCCGCAAAAAGCAGGGACGAGATCATCCCATCACCGAACCTGACACCCTCCACCACTCGGCTGCGCCTAGAAATTCTGTCCATAAAAGTTATGAACAGAACCGGTAAATAAAAAATAAAAAGCATTTCATCCATATTTCTATGAATTTTAGTTTTTCTTCTTAAAAAAAAGAAAAGAAAAATCACCAAATCATTTTCTAGACAAACCAATGCCCACGTTTTGCTCAGAAAAACACACTGAACAAAATAGTGGCACTAGATTCGCCGAAAAATGGCAGGAAACGTTACTTCCGGTTTACTTCGTGTTTGAGTGCAAACCCGGAAGTAGCATTTCCTGCCATTTCTCAGACTACAACATAGATCCAGACTGGTTTGACCCTTTAAATGGGCCACTGAAGTCAAACACATGTGGGTAAAGCCCTATTTTTGATTGTTTTTTTTTTTTTGTCTATTTCAGACGTGTAACATCCGTAACGCAAAAATGTAATAATCCATAACGGCACTTTTTTGTGATTCTTTCCTTAACAGGAAAAAAAAAAAGTTTTCCTAAATGTGCTTTTTGGGTACCTCAAACCCTTCCCTACAAAATGATATTAAACATGTTAGTCTTTGAAAGAACAATTCACAGAGTTTCATCATGAGTTCAGTGAGTCCGAAAAGTTTGTCCATTTCCGTAACATCCATAACGCTGGGTATTTTGTCACTTCTCTCAAAAAAGGGTCAAAACATTTCATATTGCAGGCTTATCTTTATCCCAATAAGTGTAACTAAAATATGTATATTCAATTTTCTAATTCAAATCAATGCTTTGTCAATGTTAAGCTTAGTTTCCAATTTTCTCTCTGAATGTAACATCCATAATGCTGGAATTGCCCAGCATAATTTATTTCTCACCATGGTCAGTTAGCCTGCAGGCATGCTGTGTTTACATGGCAACTCGCGAGACTCGAGAACGTTCAGAGACATTCTTGTTCTCGTGTCGGACAGTGTTGGATGGGTTGAGGCTGTGGATTTGACCAAGTTTGACCACTTTTTCACTATTCCCTCTCACTTGTAGCTGTTTTTCATTATCTTTTGAATTTAATATGAATTATGGAACTGTTTTTGTTCACATTTGTTTCCTCCGTTTCGTAAAATAAATTATTGAAAGTTGCTGTTGCTGAAAGTTTTGAAGTGCGTGACAGAAGTGCGTTTTGAGAACGACCGCAGACTGTCACCTGTTCAACGCATCAGTATCTTCAGATGCCATTAAAATAATAATGATTATAAAAATAATGTCAAAATATTATTTACAGACTGATTTAACAGACGATCACTGCTGCCACGATCACTGGAAAGTCTGGGCGAGAGGCTTCCACAGAGGAGCGCCCAGTTTGCACCAGCTTTCTAAAGACGTTATTTACTTCACTCAAACTGCGTGTGGCTATTAGCGCTGGTGTTAGTGAATTAGACGCTGTTTATCAATGAGGCTCATTTGCATAGAAAATATATGTATATTACCTCATTTAAATATGTGCAAATAACACCGGAGCACCGAGACGCAATCTGCTTGGCAGCGCAGTTAGTGGAGCATTTCACCCTCTGCGCGTGCTTTGTGAATTAGACGGTATCTGGCAAAAGCCACGCAATCCTTTTGTGAATTCGCACCTGAGTCTGGTGTCAGTGACATATGCTGCTCTGAGTCGCGCATCTGTCTGCTTGCGCTGCAGTGCGCCGAGGGTTTTAAATTTTAGTGTTTAAAGTTAAACACTACTTATCAGCAACCAGAAGTGCTTTTTCATTTGTGAATATTTTTATCTTAATTCTAGGGTTGCAAGAAACTACCCTTTCACCATAATTTTTATGTTATTAACTTTTTTGGACTTTTTTTTTCTCCCCTCAGCCTCCACCCCGAGTGGCAGTCCGAGTGTGTCTACCTACACATCCTTGTTTGTAATAGTCGCGAGGAGGAAAATAAATTATACATTCATGGATACTTTTTGTCAAAGCTTGAATGCCAAGAAATTTTAATACTTTTTAAGGGCCTTAATTTTCCGACATTTGATTTATCAACTTTTAATACTTTTTAAGACCCCGCGGACACCCTGAATATATTGAAAGTGTTTTGTCCCCCTCAATTGTATGTTCACAGATAGGACAAAAGTATAAGGGCCACCACTCAGTATAATGCATTCCTATACACTAGCACCATCCACCACAACCTCAATTATAAACAAAGTAGAATTATCCCTTTTTTTGACAATGTCAACAAAAACTGAAAATGTATAAGCTTCGTAAAAATAGAATTTATGGTATAGCTGTTGTATTGGATTGAATTAGATTGCACAGGTGTAGCCTACCTAATGAAGTGGCCGGTGAGTGCAGGTGCACTGGGGATGTGATCTAAAAAGGTTAAAAAAGTGTTTTTCATTTCGGCTCAATTTTAAATTAAATCACTGTTTGCCATTAAAATAATTATATAATCAAAATCAGTCTTCCCCTCATATTTGTTTGACCTAACTAAAAGAACAGCTTTTAACAAAAATGACAAAAAAATAGCTGTTGCCTTGACCTTACTGTTCAAGTCATCCCTAGGCATTTGTAATTCCATCAAAATGTACAATAAGCCAGTTCACATAAATTTAAAAGAACCAAAAAACTGCTTATGAGAAATATTAGGTTAACGTACTATACTTAAACTGCATCGACATTCACAACAGTATTCTTTCAGTTATGATTATTTTTATTATTTAGTATTATTATGACGATTGAGAAGCAGATTCTCTGTACAAGTCACTGATACTGCTGTCTGCAGAATCTCTGTGTTTCCGTGGGAGGTGGGCGGTAAATGAGGATTTCACCTTGAAAACATTTGTGCATCCTCTGACTGGACAACTCACAGCACGTCCTTCCACAATTGTGCTCCTTCAAGTGAGCTTTTAGATCCTTAATATCGTGACATTGGCGCCCACACAATGCCATTGTGCATTTAAAAACGGTAACAGCCGTCCTGACAGCAACGTTAATAGGAGCAGTTATGTTATGCCTCCGGTAAAAATGAACCTTAAACGCTCCATATTGGTTAAAAGTCTGCTTGCAACCCGCTCTGCTGCACTTAAATAAACAACGTGGTTCATTTCGATGACGTTTGCAATGAAGTACATAACCCCTCAGTGTCTTAACCAACTTGCCACAGAAATTACAGCTAAACATTTCTTTAGCCAGTAACGTTAGTTAGCTAGCTTCAGTTACAACTTAGCTTTTTCATGCTACTTTTCACTACTACTTCACTGACTTTTCTATTCTTCAAAAAAGCGATAGTGACATACAATATCCAAGTTAGTGACAGACCTTAATTCCTCTCCTCGAAGAAATGTCAGTATTTCTCAGTGAAGAGCTAACGTGGCTCTGCAAGCTAATGTAGCTCTGCAAGCTAACGTGGCTCTGGCTGGCTTTGTTCAGTGGACAGAGCAAATGAACTGTGTTGTGCTACCTCGAGAAAAAATGTCTCCTGCTCCTCTTCCTGGGCGCGCAGAATTGGCTGTGAACCATTCAAAATTCAGCGTCCGTTAGCATGTGTCCACTCAGAACTGGCGGTGAACTGAATTAAAAAATCCGTTGGTTACGTTAGCTGCGTCTGCAGTGTGTTCCAAATCGCATACTGTCGTACAGTACACTTTCTCTCTCTCATTTGTTTGCTCGGTCGCTTGCTCGTGCTCTCTCTCTCTCTGTCTCTCTCAAATAAAAGAAGTTTTAAAATAAGTATCAGGGGCAACAGGCTACATTTACTGCTGGCTTTAGGTGGGCTAGCAGTTAAGGTGGACCAGCTATTCTGCATTTTGCATGTGAAAATTCTCAATGCCACTTATAGCAGTGTATGTTAAGGGTCGTTCTATGAAAATGGTGGCTTTCCTCCTCTTCCTTATTCCCCAGGAAAAACATGACACAAAATATACATGCTTTGTTTTAATGTAAGTGTTTCATTGTTAATAAACGACAAACAAGACAGATATATTGCAAATCTTTTTTTATTATATTGTTGAATATTGTCAGTGCCATTAAATTTGCTTGTCCCTCAGGTAAGGAGTCATGATTTCGTGACTTTTTTAGAATTAAAATACATGATTTTCTCCCATTTAAATGTCATAATACAAAAGGAATATGTTATAGTTAGTCAGCAGACTACTTTAAAAATCTAAAAAAAGTATTAACATTATAAATAATTTACAATAAATAGCCGTCCCTTGATTTCACATGCCATTAACTCACAGAACATTGACATTATAACAGAACATTTACTGCAGGGTCGCCACAATATTGTAACATGGTTTAGATTCCTAAATAAATATTCACCTCATCGCTAGATGGGTCTACTCCTGAAAAACTTGAAAAACTTGTGAATGATGCCATCTCTGTCTGCGCAAAGCTTTTTGTCCTACGAGGCCACCGTAATGTAATTGGAAAAACACGGACACAAAGTTAGTAGCCTAGATACAGTTTTTTTTAGTACTGTGGAAGAAAGTATTTGCATGAAATATTTATTGTACCATTACCACAGAGAGCAGAGTTAGCTCACCGGGTAGGGTGCTAGGATTACAGTCTAAACATTATGCAGTCTGATAGCTGGTCGCCCCACAATGCGATGATCCCCTGGTCAACTATAGTTTGATGATTTTTCAATCATCTTTCCCGGTCAAATATAATTCAATGACTATACAATAAAATGAAAAAGGAAACTACGTGAGGCGTTCATGCATGCGGGCTGGTGTGCGCAATGCAGATAAACTTCCGGTTGCGTAGAATCAAGAAGTGCGAACACGCGTGTGTGTGGAGACTTAACAACATTTCTCCAATGGTGACAGACAGACGTGCACACGCTGTAAATACAATACGCATCTTATGCGTGGTGTAGTTTGTGCATGTCATAGATGTGTGCTGCACCTGTGGGTATACTTGCTGCAGCACGGACATTCGTCGATGCAGCCAAAACGTCTGAAATTGGTGGTCTCCGCTAGGGGCAGACCGTAGCACTCAGACACAGAGGTCGCGAAAAGCAAAGAAGGCGGTGACAGTGTATTTCTGGATAAAAACAAACATGGACACTCTCGATGAAGAGGAGATCATAATTTTATTGCTGTTAAGATCTCAGCAGAGGAAAAGGCATTGTCTCCGCCGACATCGGAGATGGTATGTAAATTATTCACTGCCATTGTGATGACCTCCGACCTCATGTTCGCAGTCTCTAGGTATACTTCGCACGAGCGCCACTGGTGTTCATGTCAATATTGCATCTCGCGTACGCGTAACGCTACCTCGCAGCAAAGTGTGCGGCCTACGCACCAAATGACCACAAAATACGCGTGGCAGCCAAACGTGCACGAAAACTGCACGCATTTAGTGCAGCAAGTATACTTTAGCCATTATAATGCTTGTGTTATGAAGCACATTTTTAGCTGTCAACTTCTGGTTGAATAACCGTCATTTTATTGTTCACCTTGAATTAACATGAACTCATCATATCAAATGAACTTGAACTGCGGCAACAGCCTTGTGCATCGGCCGCTTGCTCTACCACTAAGCCACCGACGCCCCCACAAATATTCATAATTTGCTTTTAAAGTGTGTACATTTTTATTATTTTAGAGACAAGTGTCTTTTGCTGTATCCAGTTTTGTTGTATGTAATTGTGATAATGAAGGAAAAAATTATAGTATGGAATTCACTGTGTTTTTGGAATATCACAATAAGACAATATCTATAGTTTTCTATTGCATTAAAGCCTCAGTGTGTAAAAATATTGAGTAACAGTGACATCAGCGGTCAAATTCTAGATAGAGTGCTGAAGTCACGCCCCTTCCGGCAGAGCTCATGGGACCTTAGATCGGAAAATATATGAATGGCAGTGAATGGGGAGGGCAATATTTTGTTCCCGTTTGAGTTGCGACATGAAATCTAAATATGTTGTTAATGAATTTAAAGCATAAATTTTAAGGAAATTTTAAGGAAGAAATTTTAAGGTCAAGAAAGTCATACTGTGTTTTCTACATATTATGCCCCTAAAAAATTCAATTATGTACCGTTTCTTGATTTACAGTAATTCAGTGTATTTACTACAGTGATATAGCATTTTGGATTTTACAGTTTTTTACTGTTGCAATCTGTGTGCATCTGTATAATGTAGGAGAGAAAGGCATTGAATAAGAAAGGAGATTTTGGCATTAGTTGGGCATTTTAGTTTAGTGTGTCAAGTCTATATTACCACTCCCAGCATCACTGTTGTGGATGTGGATGTGGCTAGAGGCTGAGGCTACTGTACACACTGCACTGCGTACACTGGTAGTTTGTGCTAGCTGGGTGCCAAAGCTAACATTGCTTTACATTTAGACAAATAAAGCTGGCACTGCATTTAGCCCATTTGAATTCTTAAGCACCCGCTCTGCAGCCTGAATAAACTGCTTCTTTAAGCTAAAAATAGGCCAATTCCCTTGTTCTAAGTGTATTTGGGGCTGTTTAACAAGTGCTCCCATCAGGCCTTTGTCCTCTCCGCCCTTCTTTCTGTTCTCTTATCTCCTTCTCTCTTTTACCTGCATTACATACTTTTTTTCCTTTCCTCCCCCTCCTTTGTCCATTCCGTCTTTCTTTTGTGGTGACTTTAATGCTGATCCCATGATGCATTTCCCTAGTCCCCCTACATTCCGTCTGTACTATAAAGGCAGACAACGGCTATTGTGAAGTTGCTCCCTGTTGGCCCTCTACTTCCCACCCTAATTACCTTCTTACATCCCATCCTACAATTCCCCTTCTTCTTCCCTCACTCCCTCCTTATCTTATCTTTTCACTCCACGTAACTCCCTTTTGCCTCCTTCTGGCTATCCCATCCCTCCCTCTCATTTTCCTCACACACACATACACACAGGAAAGAGTAGAAGAATGAATATTGTTCAGCTCCACTTCTGGGGCACTCCAAATCCATTTTGGTTGTGCATGAGCACTTGAGCAAGTTTGTGAATTCCTTACTGTGAAATTGTAATGTCCTTTCGAAGCTGAAATATAGAGGCATTTTAATTAAGCCTGATGTCCTTTCATCTCCATGAAAACCCAGAGAAATTATGTCAGGGAAATTGAGCATGTGAAGACACAAAGAGACAGAGAAAAAAAGATGTACTCTGTACAAAAGTTTTTGTTTTTTTTAATTGGGAATTTAGCATAATGTGTGCTTCACCAGTTATAGCATCAACAGGATATGAGGTTTTGTAAATATCACTGGAGCAAACTGAATCCTCTGAGGGTGGAGCTGATGAGGGAATTATTTGGAGAATAAACCGTCTAATTCTTATAAATGAGACTCTTGTCGCTCCCATGTCTCTATATCTCTCTTCTGTTGTTCTGTTACTCTCTGCATTTGTTAATGGCTACCATAAGGGCATGCATTTCTATTTGTTGAGCCTGTAGCATTTGAAATTCCAGATGGCCAAATCTGAAATGCAAGTGGCAGTAACACTCTATAAACTAACTTGTGATTGTATAGTTGCTGATCCTAAAGATTCTAATCTCTATCCTGTTTACACTGCCAGACTTATCTTTGATTCATCATTTCATGCAGCCAAGCACTGCTCAAACAAAGAAACAAACAAACAAACAAACAAACAAAAACAGCTTTAATTTAAATTCTAGTCAAGATC
Source organism: Epinephelus fuscoguttatus (assembly GCF_011397635.1). Taxonomy (NCBI): domain Eukaryota; kingdom Metazoa; phylum Chordata; class Actinopteri; order Perciformes; family Serranidae; genus Epinephelus; species Epinephelus fuscoguttatus. Next base: position 33,044,091 of record NC_064765.1, on the reverse strand, counting down.
TCATTTTTTCCCCAAAGATACTGGATATGTCAGACTGACTGGAAACAACACGTATAGGAATAGAATGGAATATTTCTATTTGGTGTAGCAAGAAAAAAAGAAGTAATCTCAAGCATTTGTGACCATGTAAGTAGAGCGACAAGATAGTTTCAAAAATATATACGGTGCATTACTCTTCCTTACATGCTTTGTCAGTGTAACATTGTAAAGGTCAGCAGCATATGGTAATATTCTCTTATCCACTGTAAGAGTTATATTAAAGTACTTTGTAAATTTCTCTCATTGGGCTGTTCCTGAAAGGGCTATCTGGATAGTAAGTGCTGTGATTTTACAAATTTCCAAACTCTTTCTCTGAAAACATTTTCTAAACACTTTGGCAGCAGTGTTTTTGAATTGATCCCTTCACTTTTAAAAACAGTGAAGATGGGTAAGCAGTTCTGATTTGAGTTTTGGGAAATGGAGCATAATTTCAAGAAATGTGTCTTGACAGTAATATGTGGTGTGCCCCAAGGCTCATTTCTTTGTTCACTGCTGTTCTCTGTGTCCATGCTGCTATCATTGCTATGTTGATGATGTACAGCTCTATCTCCTATTTAACTGCAATAGTATTATATGGCTATACATAATTTAAAACTGCACTACTGTGATCAACATATTCTCAGACAACAGTTTGTATGATATCCTATGAACTGGCACCCCATGAATAACGTTACCACTTATCGTAAAGTTACGTAATTAACATAAAGTTACAGAGATTAATTTTTAGAAAATAAACATGGTTGGGTGTCTTGAGGTCTTGGCAAGTAAAGTTTTATGGTAAGGTTTATGAAAAGAAACACTCCTCTCTCAAGGTAAAAGTGGTGTGTTTTCCAACCTGCCTTCTAACTGGACCACTCAGGAGCGCTTCTTTACTTACCCTATTGTAGGGCTGTAGTCAACCAAATAAAATCTTGGTCAACTGAAGTCGTACATAATCTTCAACTAATTGATTAGTCGTGAGCATTTTTACTTCTGCGGTGGTGTGTCTGTGTCACTCTGCAGTTACTCCTCCAAAACACTAGTTGGCAGTGGAGGACTCTGTTAAGTGATGTAAAGTATAGTTGATTCAAAACATACATTGAACATGGCTTAATAGAGACAATTTCAAACACAAGTACGCGAATTGGTTTCACTATAAATCGCAGCATTGACAGACAAATATTTGTCTTTATCTGGACACATTTCCCCCACCAATACAACATGCTAACGTTATTAGCACAAGTCTATGGCGTTTTACATTGTATAAATTATCCTAGCAACAAGCGATCTTTCCCTCTTCTCATATAAAACCAGGGACAACAGCAACATTTAACAAAGGTAACGGCACACAATTTGGCTCCATTACAATTCACAAGATTCACCAACAAAACAAATGTCTTATTCTAAACATGTTTTCCAAGCAAATACAACATGCTAATGTTATTAGTGCCAGCCTATGGCATTTTATGTTGTATAAATTAGCCTAGCGACAAGCAATCTTTCCCTCTTCTCATATAAAGCCAGGGACAACAGCAACATTTAACAAGGGTAAAGGCACTCAATTTGGCTCCATCACAGCTCACAACATTCACCGACAAAACAACTGTCACACTAAACATGTTTTTTAAACAAATACAACATGCTGACATAATAAGCGCCAGCCTACAGCATTTTACATTTTATAAAATAGCCTAGCGTGAGTGGAGATTTCCTCTGTTCATATGAAGCTAGGATAAATCACACACAAGACCTAAAATGCTATTTTAGTGGAGGCTTTACTGTCTTCACAATTTATTGTTTCTTCTTAGGGAAATGATGTCAGTATACAGAAACAGACAGGAGGTCTGCGCCACCGAGACCCTGAGCGTTAGGGTGGGCAAGTTCAACGCACTGTTGCCAGCTCCTCAGTAAGAAAAGTAGCTATTGGCTGTCCTAAAAGTCGCTAGAAGTTGCTAAATGACGTCATCACCTAATTTGCATAATTGTCCATATGCATGTAATTGTAAAGGCTGCTGTAGGAGAGAGGAATAACGTCGTGGGAGAGACAAAAACTGAGTAAAAAAAACACCCTGAATATTTAGAACTACAAATGAACCTTCTTTCAGTGATTTATATTAGACAAAGAAAATTTTACATTTACATCCCGCCCTGACTGTAAACCAGGTCGGGATCAGCCAGTGGCGGTTCCGCGCATGCGCAATTCACTTGCAGTCTGGATGTGGAGGGGTTAGCATCTCCTGCTCTGACTGCTGCTGGGAGGGAGGACTAGGCTGTCTGTGAGTGCTTTGGGGCGAGAGAGGAGCCCACGGCAGCATCCGCTGCTCGTTGAGAAGAATAAGAATGATACGTGCTCTCACAACAGAGTTTCCAGAAGTCTTCAGTAACATCAGAAAAAGTGGCTAGATTTGTCGCTAGTCGCTTTTGTGAAAAAGAGTCGCTAGAGGGGTCTGAAAAGTCACTAAATATAGCGACAAAGTCGCTAAGTTGGCAACACTGGTTCAACGTTGTGTAAACAAAGGCGGTCTTTTGAAAACACCCCTGTTTTCACAGGTAACTTAGCCTTTTTTGTGTAGTACTTTTGGGAGGAAATCATATGAACAGTGCATGAGAACAGCCTGCTGTGACAGAAGAATGGATGTTGCAAAATCTTTTGCAACATCTATTGCAAATTATATGAATTTTGAATTGTTTTGGAAGGAACAACAATTTTATTAACTGTTACTAGCCAGAATAACATTGCAACAGTTGGCATTGTTTTCACCTGGTGAGTCTGTGTCATCATTGCAAAATGTGGTCCTGATGACACCAATTGTAGCAGCAACTACCACAGGAGCCATTTTAGCCCCGTTTCCAATGAGCAGTTCAGTTCAGTTCAGTTCAGTTCGGTACGCTTTTTTTTTTATCCATTTCCACTATGAAAAGTTGTGGATGGTATCAATGGAACCATTCCATTGGTACTAAAAGGTGGAGCTGTGAACACTGCAGTCTGGTGATTGGTCAATAGTGGACGATCACTCTGTTCAGGGCTGAGTTGTGGCTGGGTTTGAGACAACTTTGATCATTACTTTAGTTTTTACATGACATACATTTTAGGTAATGTGTGGATCTTAAAGCATTCATATATATATATATATATATATATATATATATATTAATTTTGACAGGGTCATGTGAATGGCATATATTCTAATCCTCACTCCAAGAAAAAAAAAAAAAAAAAAGCATTGTGGCACGCCGTTCCAGTGGGCAACATTATACCCCCGAGCTTGCCTGAGAAGGACTAAGTGCACAAACCTGCTATTTTGAAATATCACATGGAGAGAGACTCTCACTGCAGCCTGTTTTATTTTGTTCTGAAAACTGACGTGCAACCCCATTGAGGCGAAGTGTCACTGGTAATGAGGAAATACAGTGAGTGCTGGATGGAGCAGTGAGTGACAACAACCCCGCCCACATTTAAGGGTACTCTCTGCAGTCGAAACGCCAGGGTCTAGGTACCATGTCTGAAGAGTTACTTTTGGTTCCAAAGGTACCATACCAATAGTCTTTGGTAGAAACAAGGCTTTTGAGTATTTTGCTAGAGGTTTATATGTCTATCCGTGGACAGATTTTGTAAATGCAATAGCAAGCATGCAAGATGCAGTCACAAAACTTTACAGGTGTGTAGCTGGGATCAAAAGGCTGAGTTCAAAGGTGGATGCTGTCCAAGCAATGGGGTCAGAAGTAGGGAGGTAGGAAGTAAGAAGGAGCCATTGCCCCACTCCCCCCAACTTTACGCTCCTGGCCAACATTTTGTTTAGCTCGCGGACTGCTGTATTGCAACTGGAGTGATCCCGTTGAAAGATGACCTCTAGTTTGATTAGCTATGTCTTTTTGGCGCATGTTGACCTGCAAACAGGGACACCAGATCAAAGCATTCACATATTGCTACTTTTGGAAGGCACTGACAAACAGTTTTGTATAAAGACTTCTCGAGAGCAAGTCACAAGCCATGTTTCCATCAGCCTGTTTAGATGCGCATCTACAAGTATCACATCGGAAAATTATGGAAACGTCAAAATTCAAATTAAAATCCCCTGATTCGCACAAACTAAAATACGCTCACTTTAGCCGGGTTTTGGTTGATTCAAAAAAATGCTGATTTGCAAAACGGGGGGTTGGAAACAGTTATGTTCGAATTAAGTCTGACGTAGCGCACCTCTCTCCATGGTGATATCCACACTCCGGGTCGGGAAGGCGGTAATGCATTTACAAGCTGGTTGCCAACCGCCAGAAAACATAGAAGAAGAAAAATGCGAGACTTGTTTTGTTTCCGGTTCTGCAGACAACTCACGCAAGTTCGTAGTTTTCACCAAAGTCCGTACATTTAATGGAAACACACAGGATTCGTATTTCTTTTAATGCGCATTTCCCAATGATTCCAATCACTTTTGGATGGAAACATAGCTACTGTGTTTGGCGTAGTTGGTCCTTCACTTCCAAGCAGCTTCTCCCTTCTTCCTTTTGTCGTTTTCTGTGATGTATTTTGTGCCTTCTACTTAAAAAGTACCATTCAAAGTTAACCTCCCTCTCTGTTCCATTTTACCATTAAATATGCTTTGCTCATTTTGCAGAGGAAAGTTGAGAGACTCTGACACAAAGGTTAATTGAACAGAACTTACAGGATGTTGGCCCAAACCTCAGTTTACACACAAACACACACTCACTTAGGGCATTTTGTGCAATTCCTTATACTACTCCTGAGTTGCATTTTACTCTCCTTTTCCTCTCAATTTCTCTTCCTCTCCTCCCTCTTGTCTCCACATGTCTTTGCCTTTCTCTCCTACAGCTCCACTGTCTCTCTGTAATTGGCTGTAATTGTCATATCATGGCAGTGCAGTACATGGTGTGTATGAGGGTGTACGTGTGTACGGACAGAGCTGGTGTCACTTCTTTTGGTGAAGGCCTCCTTATTAAGGCGAGCTCACACTATAGAGACACAATTACTGTTAGTGGGATTCACTGTAGACTTGATGTATGGAGAGATCTGTAATGTGATACAGTATGTTTTATGTCAAATTCTATTGTCACAGTTTCTCAAATACATTTTAATATCATGTAGGCTCAAAGAGTAGTAGCATATCATCATGGCAGTAGCAGGAGAGGGTTGATGCCTGTTTCACATATCTTCTTTGGGCTTTGTGAACTGTAGCAGAGGAGTCAAACACTCGTCCTTTGAGACAAAAGTGGAAACCTTACAACAAGCTGTCATGCCACTGCGAAAGCCAAAAGTTGTCTTATAACTGAGGACTTTGATCCTGCTATCACTCTACAAAATAACTGACAGCATTAAATTAAAGCAAAAATGACACCCGCTAAAAAGATTAGTCAACACTTTTAGCAGAATCATGCCCTTAAACACTGTTTTATCACCCTTAAACACTCATACACATATATTATCACTCTATGATGTTTAATGACTTGCAGGTGTCACCATTTACTCTGTGGTATTCACATTTCCTAAACCTGCCACATTTACCTCTGCCTCACCAAGGGATTTCTGAGAATAACTTATGACAACCAGGGTGTGACTGAAATCTGTGTGGAGACTGTGACAGCAGCTGTTTTGTAAAGGCAAGGCTGTGGGTTTTGTCAGTCTAAAAAAAGACACTCTTTTTGTGCCCTCTTGCCCAATTCAAAAAAATAAATTTCATTTCGGTCAATTAAGGCTACAACTTGTGCAGACCTTGGCATCTGTCTTTGCTAGTATTAAATCTGTCCTATATCAATGATAGCAGCTCATGTTGAAATGTCAAAGTTTAGAAAGAAGTCCTTTTTGAGAAGCTGACACCCAAATGTGACAGTGCGAATTAACCTGCTTGCTGTCACAAAGGCTCATCTTTTCCAAAGTTGTCAAAACACAGCAAACTTTTAAAACAATGCCAATCTGTCATTCCAAATACATCTGTTGATTGAATGTCTGATGAAACAGATGATAGCATTTTTTTCTTATCTGTTTATCATTTTTTAGAACTATTGGAATGGATTGTGGTCAAACTGGATAGGATGTAGGTATGTACATAGTTGTTGGTCCCTGTTAGAGCTAAAGTGCTGGCATTGAATAGAACTGCATGATCAGCAGGTATTGGAAAGGTCTCAGTAAAACGAAACATAGATGAATAAGAGTCCTTGACTAACTACCACACCTGAGAACTTGTACTGTCATACCAGGCTAGCAACACTGCAATAATTGAACTAGTTGAGTGTAGGCATGTGTTCTTTTGTTGGATTAACTGTGATAAATGACATTATTGTCATTTTGAGACCATTTTATGCCATTGATATCTTGTGGTCTTGTTCACAAGTGAGGGTAGAATGGAGCGTGAGATGGATCGGTGCTTAGATGCGGCCTCTGCAGTAATGCAGGCGCTGCACTGCTTTGTTGTGGTGAAGAGGGAGCTGAGCCAGAAGGCGAAGCTTTCGATTTACTGGTCAATCTGTGTCCCAGCCCTCACCTATGGTCATGAGCTCTGGGTAGTGACCCACAGAATGAGATTGCGGTTAATTATTGCAGTGTTGCTGGCCTGGTATGACAGTATAAGTTCTCAGGTGTGGTAGTTAGTCAAGGACTCTTATTCATCTATGTTTCGTTTTACTGAGACCTTTCCAATACCTGCAGATCATGCAGTTCTATTCAATGCCAGCCTTAGAGACAGGGCAAGGAGCTCAGACATCCGGAGGGAGTTTGGAGTAGAGCTACTGCTCCCTCGCGTCAAAAGGGGTCAGTTGAGGTGGTTCGAGCAACTGATCAGGATACTTCCTGGGCGCTTCCCACTTGAGGTGTTTCAGGTACATCACACTGGTGGGAGATCTCAGGGCAGACCCAGAACATGCTGGAGGGATTACATATCTCATCTGGTCTGGGGTGCTTTGCTCTGCCTGCTGCCCCCAAGACCCGGCCCTGGATAAGCAGATGAAAGTGGATTGATGGATGAATGAATGGATGGATGGATGATATAATCAGGTTGATAAAATAGCATAATAATGCAAGTGCAACCTGTCAAGCAATGAACTTTTAATTCTTAATAATATTCAGACATTAGTAGTTTAATATAAATAAAAATATTCATTCATTCATTCATCTTCTAACCGCTTCATCCTCTTGAGGGTCGCGGGGGGGCTGGAGCCTATCCCAGCTGACATCGGGCGAGAGGCAGGGTACACCCTGGACAGGTCGCCAGACTATCGCAGGGCTGACACATAGAGACAGACAACCATTCACGCTCACATTCACACCTACGGACAATTTAGAGTTATCAATTAACCTAGTCCCCAATCTGCATGTCTTTGGACTGTGGGAGGAAGCCGGAGTGCCCGGAGAGAACCCACGCTGACACGGGGAGAACATGCAAACTCCGCACAGAAGGGCTCCCACGCCCGGGATCGAACCGGCAACCCTCTTGCTGTGAGGCGAGAGTGCTAACCACCACACCACCGTGCCGCCAATAAAAATATTTAACATATTAAATTAAAAAAACAAAAACAATATGTTAATATGTACAAGAAAGTACTGGTGTAGTGGAGGGTATACACAGCTACACAGGGTTTACCCACCTGTTTTTCTAGCTGTTTACAGTATTCCCACCTATCAGCCAAAAAGCCACTGAAACATATAGGAAAGTGTACCTACTTCCTCCTTGGTAACCTGCTTCCTCATCAACTACCACTGCACAACTGCAAGACAGTATGTATAAAAAGAAAGTACATTTGTGGGAGTAGCCCAAAGTTACTCAGTTTGAGTTTGGCCAACAACAACAAAACCAAGACTCAAGACCTTTTAAAACAGGTAGGCTACTACTACTACTTCTACAAAATAAATAAAAATAAAAATCAACAAAAATATTTCAAGACCAGGATACAACAAACCATGTAGTGAGCCTCACCATTCATCATGTTTATCTGCGCTGGTTTACAGACTAGTTTGCAATAGAGCGTAACATCATTCAAGGGCATCAAGCATCAAGGATGCTTAGCGTGTCCGCTTTAGAAAATTGTGGTCAATTGACTGTAACACACCAGTGACTCATGAACCAGGAGCAAAGCGCATTATAAGTATAATTAGGCAAGGTGTCATGTCATTAAAACACAGCTACAGGCCAATATGATGTTGCTAGAATCACAATACAGATGCTTTTAGTCAATCTAAGCCAACTGGAGCCAACAACCTTCACTACAACACATCAAACTTAGGGATAAAACAGCATGTGTGTCAAAACATCTCTTATTTTTTACTTGCAAGTTTTACAGATGGATTTTTAACACAAGGTATGATATGAATAAGTGCACACTTGATCTTATGAGGGCTGAAAAGGTTCATATCCTGTTGTTTTACTAACTTGATATGAAGGGTGTAAAGTATTTATGCTTCAGTCTTCTGTCTTAACAAGATTTGATCACCCAGGCACGTTTATACAAGTACTCATTTTAAAAGTCATCGTTACAGCACAGTAGAAGAGTGGATTAAATTACTGAATTACATCAAAAGTGAAATTGAAGTTTCATCTACACTCCAACAGCAAAACTGCATGTCAAAGGAAGAGGTCTCTGTTTGAACGCTGCGATAATGAGTAATTACGCCAGAATGAGCCAAACGCACGCTGCGCTGAGCTGTCTTCTGCTGATCAATCCTCCTAAAGATATGAAGAACGGGAGAAACCGGAAAATTGCAAAGGATTAGATGAAGAAGACAGCTACAGAGGGGGGTGAGAAACAATAAACACAGTTGAAAAGAGATTGATAGTATTAAAAAAAAGATATGAGTCAAGAGAGGGAGCGAGAAGAGAGGGAGCCATAGTAATTATAGTCATCTCCTCCCCTCAGCTCTTTGGTAAATAAACGAGCATCAATTAGCCACAATGGCTTCCAGTTGCCTCAGTGTCAGAGTGCTAATTAATTTTATCTTTGTATTCTTGCTGCTCTCCTCCCCCTCCTCTATAGCTCCTCTTTTCTTTTTACTTTGCTTCTCACACTGTCACTTTTTTTATTGTTCTGAAAGTGGGGCATTTTTGAGCCTGTGCAAAGAGGCCCTGCCCTGCTTCATTGACTGGCTGTAATATTTTGTATGTACTGTATGCACTGTTTTGTATGTTCTGTATTTTTGTTTTGTGTTTATGGCAAGTTAGCAGCATAGATCTAGGGAGGGCAATGTCAGTCTGTGTTTCCGTCTGGTTTGGTCCAGGATAAAAAATCTCAAAATTTGTGAGATGGACTGCCATGAAATTTTGTGCAGACATTCATGGTCCTCAGAGAATGAAGCCCCCCCCCCCCCCGCCTGTCTATGACTATGTCAGTAATCAAAGAATCTCAGGAACATAGAGCCTTCACAGGGAAAGTATCGTAGCAACCCTTAACAATGACGCTACGAGGCATGAACTCGTTTGCTGGTTCTTTATTTCTCAACCTTACACAGGTTACTGTGGGCCGTAACCAACGCCAAAATAACAAACCTGTCAACTCCCTCTCCTAGCTTCCACACACACACACACACACACACACACACACACACACACACACAAAACCGGCATAAGAGCAATCCTCTTCTCAAGCCTCTGCCAATCACAGGTTGGTATCTCACACAGGTCACTATCGTAGCTGCCAGTATTGATTGACAGGCCTCACAGCATCTCCAACACATAACTCTGCTGGGCGTGAGACGTTCACTGATATTATGGAAAACTCATTAACTACTGTAACAGACTTTTTGCTGTAGCTGAACACGTTCTTTACAGTAACAGAATCCATTCCTACAAAATCACATCACCCTGTCCGTTACACTATCCATCATTCTGTGCATACCCCCTATTATGAAGAAAACCACAGCAATCAATGAAATCTGAGCAAAATCAAACCGCCAACAGGTAGCCTGACATTGAACACAATATAGCCTAGCAGGGCTGGCTAATATCAGCCTGCTGTCACAGGTCAGTCACCGTACGATCCTTTTCATCTAATGATTGCACATCATGGACATGAGAAAGTTTTTAAAGCCTCAGTGTGTAAAAATGGTGAGTAACAGTGACATCAGCGGTCAAATTCTAGATTGCAGGGCTCATTCGCGCTCACTCGCTCAGCCCTCCCGTCGGGTAAGTGACGGTGGCCTCGTAGGACAAAAAGCCTTGCGCAGACAGAGATGGCATCATCTACGAGTTTTTCAAGTTTTTCAGGAGTAGGCCTATCTAGCGATGAGGTGAATATTTATTTAGGAATCTAAACCATGTTACGATATTGTGGTGACCCTGCAGTAAATGTTCTGTTATAATGTCAATGTTCTGTGAGTTAATGGCATGTTTGGGATTGAATGAGTATAGGTAGGGGGGCGGGGGGCGAGTGTGACGGGGATGAGGGCTGTGTGAGTGCGCGTGCTGGTGTGTGTATGAGCGAGCTGGAGGAGAGAGCAGCAGTGCACAGTTGGAGATACAGCTAAGTTGTTGTTTGTTGGTTGTTTTGGCGTAGTTACGGCCAACAGTATCCTGTACTGTTCAGTAATAAACGGTGGTTTGCCGAATAACTGCGTCATCTTTTCCACAAGTCCTGGCGGATGCTACGATATGTTATAGCTTACCAGTGAGATATAGGTAATCTGTGAGATATAACATTATGTTAGGAGTGTTTTATTTCTAATTGTTTAGGTAACACAAGTAAACATTAGCACAGTAATGCTAAAATAACATGTTTTATGTGATAGTTATGGCACAGTGCGGCAAATATAGGTTGGTACGTTTATAATATATGCGTCTCCAGAGTGTTCTTCCACAGGAGTTCTTTCCACCTGGAATAAACAACACCAATATTCACTCGCGTTTCACATTTTTTATCTGATCTTTTTCTTTTATTTGGTGGCGTGGTTTCCCTCTTACGGGGCAAAACATATGTGTGGTCCACCATTTAAAGTGTGACAGAATCATAAAAGTACAAAGCAGGTTCATGCAGAAGCGTCCCGGATTGAGCTTCACCTTCTGTGTCTCCGGTGACGGCAAGTTCTAGGTAAAGGCCAAAGGCTTAGCACGTATATCCCTTTTGGCCACTGTATTCAAATATGGCAACGCAAGAGGGCAGCCTCCAGCAGACCGCGCCCTGTCTGTGTATATATATATAGAGAAATCATTCTAAGCCTACAAGGAAGCTTCCATTTGTATGTGAATTGCATTACACTTTAGTAAATATATATTTATGAAAGCAATAGTTGATATTTGTTAATAAACAACCATTGTAAATTACACATTGTAACTTTAAGAAAACATCATCTGTCGTGTTGTTAGCAGCTGATGCATCCATTGATCTGCTGAACACTATTTCAGATTGTTGACTGATTTAAAAGCTGACTTTTTTGGCCTGGCCTGCCCTGGCTAACCATGATGACTCAAAACCATAGCCCTCGTGTAGGCTAACAAACTGCAAACAAGCTGCCAATAAGACTATAGGCTAGCATAAGTTGTCATAAGAACTTATGAAATATCTCTTGACATGAAAATTGAAACCTCAGTTAGCAACATTAGATACTTATTATACCTATCTTGGTTAAAATGTCAGAGAAGTCACCATTATGATCCATTTTCTGGCATAGACATCTTTGTCTTACAGTATTGATTTTGCAAATAGTCTACAAAAGCATGACATTACCTGACGTTATGTCCACCAAAGATTTTAGAAATCCAAGAGTAACTTAAGAAAATAAAATATCCATGGTTAGCATGCTGTGTTAACTCAGATTTTATTGAAGTAGAATAGAAAGGGTACATTTGCTACGTTCTCATTACAAGTTTGTCTGCTTCCATTCTCTACTGTCTGAAGGTTAGTGTTAACAATGTAGCAAGTGGCTTGCGTCACGTTCTGTAAGCCCCTGTTCCACAGCTGATTGAACTTTGACCCCTTTCTTTCTGTCACTCAACCACATCCAACATAAAGATGCAAACAAAGAATTAACAATGCATTGGTTAGCAATATGTTTGCATTGTGTTGATTTAATAGGCTTCTTTCAACATTAATATTTTCCATAATTCAACCTAATCCATTGTGCACAATTACAGGTTGAATGAGGGCAGAATGTTTTCCACCTATCCATATTATATTATATTATATTATATTATATTATATTATATTATATTATATTATATTATATTATATTATAGTAGGCTATATTATAAACATGGAGGCCCAAGCCATCCCTGACACTGCCAGCGTCTACCAACTGCTCTTCTGACATGTTTACTACTCTGAGGGCCATATTTCAAGCTGCTCTGACTATTCCAGTTAGCAGCTGCAGCTGTGAGCGTTCTTTCAGTGCCTTACGTTGCCTCCACACATGGCTATGGAGCACTATGGAGCAAGACATGCTAAACGATCTGGCTATTATCATGATTGAAAAGCAAAATTTGGATGCCATTACCAGGGATGACGTCATAGACAGATTTGCCAAGCTAAAGCCAAGGCGGTAGAGTCTTTTGCTGCATGAAGATTTCTAGCCTAAATTGAAAGTGAACTGGGATGTTGAAAAGTAAACCTGAATGCGTTTTACTTGTACATTGTATATAAGAGCTATTCTACATTCACTAAAATGCATCTTATTACTAGGTGGACATTACCACTTAGTGGACAACAAATGCAACAGCATGAAAAAGGTACATGGAATGGAACTACATAAGGTCAACCAGATTCACAGTCGCCACTAACAAAATGCAAAAAAAACTAAAATGCGCCTCTGGAGTGTTTGTAATTTCAGTCAGACACCTGCTATTAACCTTAATTAGGCATAATCCTTAAATTGATTATACAGTAACTTGAATCTATTGTGGGTCAGTCTTATATTTTAAGTCTAAATTTTGCCATTATAATTCCCCTAAAAGTCGCCTGAAGCCACGAATTAAGGGGTTGTTTTTCAAAATTTTCTCCCAGGGGAGCATGTCCCTAGACCCCCCTAGTTAGACTGGGCTTAAGCCCTGGATGTCTACAATGTCTTGCACCGCCCCTGGAAGGCACCTGTCACTGCGATATAATACACCGCTGGACAGCGTCAGGTTGAACTGCAGCTGGTAAAGTCCCATAGGGTGGGCGGACTTTCACCCAGCAGCATGGTGTTCGCTTCCTGTATGAATGTAAAGCCAAACATGATGTTTTTTTCTAAACCTAACCACATGCTTTTGTTGACACCCAGCATTGGTAGTGGCATGCCAGAGCATCAACAGCAGATGCAGGAGGATATCTAGTGTGCAATTCATAGACATCAAAGACCACTGACAAAGCGGTGAATTGTGATGACTTGGGACAAGAACATGTTCGTCAATTTCACCCCCGCCTCTAAAGTCTCAAAAGTCTTGACAAACAAGCAACTTGTGATTAGAGTGGCGCAGCTCCTTTAAGAGACAGGGCAGCACATATGTGTGTGCAAATGAGTGGGTGGTCGAGCAAGCGAGCAAGCGGGTGAGACAAATGATGGTGAAAGCGAGAGAGTTGAGTGGGGAGAAACGTAGGAGCATGGTTAGCAGTAAAGTGGTCAAGTTAATAGTAAATGTGCAGTGTAAGTCGAAGTGTCTGTTAATAAAGGTGGCCGCATCTTAGGACCAAGTGGAGCTCCCGTATATTGTTTTCCAACTGCTTGTAAAAAGTGAGTGGGAGTAAACCGGCCCTGCAGGTGAACAAATCTCCCCTGTGCTTTCTGACCACAGTCGGGAGCTAAAGCAGGAATGGTTAACAGAGTGTTGAGCAGTTGCAATCATGTAGGGAAGTTTGTTTGTTGGTATATGCTGTGAGTGCATGGTTGTACAGTGATAGGACTGCTGGAATCTGGGTTTTCTCTGAGTGCATAGGTTTCATTTGGATAGCATGAAATGTAAGATATTGGGAACACTATGAGCATGCATGATGTTCTGACAGCTGCTTTTTGACCATACACTTATTAAATTGGGTCATTGTTTAATTCCATAGAAATTGTTATGGTATGGACTGGGTCCTAACATGTATACCTGTGACATGTTAGCTCATGAGGGAATTATCCCGTCCCAGCAGGCAGGTGTTAAGGGCCTGACAAACTAAGCTGACAGTCGGCTGTCGATCAGTGTAAGGTAAGGTAAGATAAGGTAAGGTAAGGTAAAACTTAAATGTCCCCTGGGGGCAATTTGGGATACAGACAGTAGTCATAAGTAAAACAAAACAGACAGTACAATACATAACACTCAGAATCCAGATTCACTTACTGCCAGAAATAACGGGACAAAGGATGATCTGTAACGCTTAGTGCTACATTTATGGAGGCAAAACCTTCACCTTGATGGAGGCATCTGAAACTCAATACGCAGGGAATGTTGAGAGTCTGAGACAATAGACCGAGCTTTAGAGGTCACCTCTCTTCATACAGATGCTCGAGGTTATTCAAAGTAACACCAGTGGTCTTGAAACACAACTTTACCAGTTTTTCCAACCTGACCACCGACAACTTCTTCATGTCTCATGACCTTGGACAGCAGCTGCTAAAGGGGGGAATGGCCCTTGTTGGCACAATCCGTAAAACCAAGCCAGAGTTTGCACATGCCACAGGCAGACAAGAAGGTGGCCAGTGGCAGTCTACTCCAGAATGTTGGACATCTCCTGCTGGAATGGCTTCTTTGTTTGGACGGCCCTCAACCCAAGATGGGAAGTCAGGAAGACACTCCACAGGAGGCTTTTCATTGACATCCTTGGGAAAGAGCTTGTCCGCCCACACATGGCAAGACGAATCCGGTTTGCAGACTGACAGACCACGCAACCAGGTGATGGAGGCAAAGGCCTGGGGCCAGCAGCAAGGAGAAGAGGCTGCTGCTCAGCCACCGGCCACTCCCCAATGACCACCTGCTACCACCCGCCAGACACGAGCTGCAGTCCACCAGACACGAGCCGCCGCCCCACTGCCACCTGCTACAACCCGCCAGAAGCGCTGCCACCTGACAGGCACGAGCCACTGCCCAAAATCAGCCTACTGCCCCCTGCAAATCCAGTAGGGGCCTGTGTGCAACCTGCCCCACTGGAAAGAAGGCAAAGCCAGGGACCTCTTGCACTAAATGCAAGAGGTCTGTGTGCAAAAAATGCACAAAGGCAATATTTTGTTGGAGATGCACACCTTGAACCTCCTCCTGCCCTTCTCCCTCCACTTGTTGATTGTTTTATAAACTGATTTGAATTCAGTTTATGAATTGCTGTTATTCTGTTTCAAATACATTATTTTTACTCAAGCTGAACTTTCATTTTCCCTTTATTTCTAAGGCACACCTCTTTCACAACAGTGAAACCACTGATAACAGAGAAATCATGTGCTTTTGTAGCATTAACAATTGGATCAAAATGTGTGGTTTTTGGTATTTTTTATAATGGTCAGTGGGAGGAAGGTGAGAGGGGGGCTGGGGGGTGGGAGTATGATTATGTCATCCAAACCAGACTTATTCGGGGTCAGTGACACACCTAACTTTGTGATTACCACCCAAGACATCTATTGCAAAAGCATTTCTGTGTCCTCTACCCCCCTTTCGTGTTTTTGCCCTCCAAAAAAACAGCATCACCATGTGTTCAAACTGGCCTGGAAGAGGTTAAAATCTTGAAACCCATCTCAAAAGTGATTTCCATGTCTAGTCAACCTAGCCCCATATAGTTCACCACAAATATTTTGGGAATAATTGCTTAAAACAAATGGCTAAATGACACCGCCTATAGGTGGACATTTTTGTGCACTTAGCCTACTGAAGGATCATGGATGTTGTAAAAATACATTTTTGTCCACCTCCAACTATTTCAAAACTTTTTGCATTTATTTTTCGTTTCTAGGTCTTAGCTTAACTTGAAAGTCAATTTTGCCATGGGTTTCAAGATTTTGAGCCTTCCAGGCCAGTTTGGCAATATAGTGGTGCAGCTTAACTAGACATTCTATAAGAATTGTGCATTTTGTGATGTAAGTGTCAAATTTGGTACATGTATAGCCAAAGCCATATAGAAAAGAATTAGATGTGGAGCCATCATGGATTTTCAATATGGTGGCCATGGCAGCCACTTTCCAAAATGGATGCCAGCCACAACTGTTTTTAGATCAAATTCCATATTAACTATGAAGATTATGGGATAGAATCATCAAATTTGGTACATGTATAGCCAAAGACATGTAGAAAAAAATTAGATATGGAGTCATCATGGACTTTTTAATACGGCGGCCATTTTTCAAGATGGCCGCCATTGACAACTTTTTTTTTTAGATCAATTTTCATATTAACGATGGATATGTGATATCGAGAATATATGTTGAATCTATCTACCATACATAGCACTTGGGAACTATCTTTCGGATAGTACATTTTTCAAGATGGCGGCCAACTACCGAAAAATGGTAGTTGCAATAGCTGCATAGACTCGTCTGATTTGGAAGATCTTTGAGTCAATTCGTGTATTTTTTATGATTCTGAATTCAAATTATTAACTTCAGAGTTGCTCAGAAGCTGCAATTCAAGACTCAAAATATGTGATAACAATACATTTTTTCAAGATGGCGGCCATGATGCCTGTGAGAATTAGACTAGCAATACAGTTGCATAGATTTATCTGATTTGGATATCTTAGTTAGGGTTAGGGTAGAGTGTGTAGTGTAGTGTCCATTCACATATTTAGGAAATAAAATTGCCTACAATAGAGTGGACGTCAAAGCACAACCAGGGCACACTGGTGACACCACTGCTGTGAAACTCAGCATGGGGTTCAGTGGCAGCTAAATACACTCTTCTTTATAATGATTTACTCAGTGATAGTTTAGTAGTAGTGTAGTTTAGTTTCCTAAATGCAGGCCAGCTATGAACTTGTCTCCTGCCAGTGTAAGAAGGGTTGTGTTAAGAAGTGCAAATGCAAAAAAGCTGCCTTAGAGTGCACAGTTACTGTGAAGGGGAGTGCTGAATAGACTTTCCTGCACTGGCCCTACTTAGACAGTTATTGTTATCACATATTTTGAGTCTTGAATTGTCTCATGGTCTCTGGAGGAGAGAGTCCCAGGTGTGCATGAAAGGCCCCTCATCCCGGTTGATGGTGTCCCTGGCCCTCTTCCTGATCTCTATGGCCTCCTTGATCCAAGGAAACGCCTTCAAGGAAACACCAGCTGATAAAGACACGTCACGATGCATGTCAGGTGACGCTTCTGAAGAAGACTGAAGTTGACAGCCGAAACATGTCAAGGTAAAGCAACATCTCCTAATCTCTTTGTCTGATAAAAGAAGAAAAAATCTATACTGTGTAATTGAGTAGACAAAATGAACCTAATTGAGGGAACATTACTTTTACATACATGTAAAATACATGTACATCTAAGTAAACTATTTACAAAAGTGCCATTAAAGTTCAGAGTTCGAAGTCACGACATTACTTCTCACTCGCACCAGGGGAGCTGTGAAAGATCTTGTGACAGTTCCTGTCCACAATGACACACAGAGGAACTTTACATGCCTCACACATAAAGGGAGTACACTTCCCGCACAGCTTGCACTTCCTGCGTCCCTTGGTGGCTTTTTTTGAGCCAGATACCCCCTCAACGATGGCAACAGGGATGTGCTGATAGCTTTCTGGGACTCGTTGTGATGGCACTCCACACAGCTCACCTATCAACTGCTCCTGGAAGGCCTAGTGCATCATTGGCTGCTGCTCCAGTCTGCCACTTTTTGCTCTTTCTCCCTGAGGAATAGGAGCCAATCAGCTGGTCTGACAGGTCAACTCCCCCCATGAAGCTGTTGTAATCTTTCACAGCTGACGGCACCGGCACCTGGACTGCTGCGTGTCTTCCACCAACCTTGGTCGCTCTTTTTACAGTGTCCCCTGAGAAGGCAGTGTGCAGAGTGGAGCACACACTTACCTCCCTCGTGTCCATCCATTTGATGTAGAGGAGAGCTCCCTCTCTGATCCACCTGATTGTCCCTCGTGGAGATTTTTTTGTCAGGGCATTGACATTTGTTTTTGGGCCCGAAATGTCCCACAGGCTCCAAACCCCAGGTCATGAAGGTGGCAGAACAGTGCTGGGCTGGTGTAGAAATTATCACAGTATATGTGATATCCAGATCCCAGGAAGTTTTTGTTCACAATGGACATCACAGCATCAAATGACAGCCCCTTCCCAGTTGCCAGAGTGGACGTCCCTGTGTAAATGTTGAAGTCCACAGTGTAGCCTGTGTTGTCAGACAGCACAGAAAGTTTTATCCCCCACTTTGTTGGCTTATTTTTTATGTACTGCTTCATGGCAATCCTAGTCTCACTCACCAGACCTTTCTCAAGAAAAGAAAGGTCTGGCTGGACCGACTCTCACTGTGAGATTGGAGAAAAAAACGCCCCGGCTGCTTGTACTTCTTTCAACCAATCACAATCGTTCTGGGCAGTGCCACAGCAACGGTGCGCTTGCAAAAATATTGCCGGGGGGAAACAGGTTTTGGTGTAACACGCCCACAAAAATATCACCTACAGGACGCGAACCATGGCAGAAAAATGGCTACATCCCCGCAAGATCAAACACCGCAAAAGTTAGTAAAGGATGTGTTGAAAACGGTTGAAAACTGCTACACAACCGGAAGTGGTAGGGCAGGACTTCAGCGGGTGGCTCGTTCCACCCAGTGAGAGGCTGATCTCTGCAGCAAACTTCCGCCCACTCAGACTATGGCAATCCTGGCTTTGGTGGCAACCATGCGCTCATCCACACACAGGTTTTGCTGTTGGTGGTACACAGCTTTGCAGGCTACACGTAAACTGTCATACAGGGGGCGTATTCTGTGCAGACAGTCATACTCATCTGTGCCTTTTCTGCTGTCATTGGAGGCATCTTTCTCAGGGTCACTCATGTGAATGTTCCACGTGATGGCAAGGAACCGGTCTCTTGACATGACCTTCTGAGGATATGACACATGGAAAATGGAACTGCCATGACACATGGAAAATGGAACTGCCACGCCAAAAATCCCTCAACTTTGGCAGCTTGAGAATCCCCATGTACAGAGTGATCCCAATGTACTGATACATTTCAGACTCTCTAAGCTCAGTCCATTTGAATTTTTTGCCAGCAGCAATATTTTTTGCTGCATTTCTATTGGTATTGCTACATAGTGTTTTGATGGCAGCCCGGCCAAAATACATCCCAAACAGCTCAGAAGGAGAGGGATTGTCCACATACTGTAATAGAGGTGGCTGCACACCTGGCCTCCTTTTGGGCAGAAAATGTGGTCGGGGATGCGGCAAGATGTCAGGCTCCTTTTCGGTTCTCCAGCCAGCTGCATCACCAGGGAGTGTCTCTGACCTGGAGCCTCTGTTTACTGGAGACCGACTCCTTCCTCTCCCTCTGCCTCCCTCCTGGATGCAGGGCGAGGAGACCCCCACTTCCTCCTCATCATCATAGTCGTCAACTCTGCACACATAAGTTACACAGTTTGTTAGATGTGTTCAACATGAGAGTAATACAATAATGATGCGTATTTAGTGCCAAATGCTTTCAGTTGTGTTACATATATATTTTCTTTACTTTACTCTAACTCAAAAACAAACAGTATTTCATGAATATATACATACATGTCATATGAAGGATCTCTCCCTTCAATGAAGTCAGCTTCATCCCCGCTGTCGGCAGAATCGGACCAGATGACTGGACCAAATCTTCCTCCGATGCTGTTATTAGCTCGAAAGCTTCACGCCAGAAGAAAAGCCGATTGGCGCGTCCGGGTTGTTGCAGTTCCATGAATATATGTGTGCGAGTGAGTGGTGAGTGGTGTGTGTGTGTGTGTGTGTGTGTGTGTGTGTGTGTCTGGTGAGTGTGTGGTGAGTGTCTGTGTGTGTGTCTAAGTGTTGTTGTGAAAGGCCAAAATGCAAAACGAGAGCGAAAGCAAGTGTGTGGCTACAAGCTAGGAGAAATATTGACCGTGAAAGAAAGAAAGAGATTTCCCGGGAAATGACGTCCCTCCTTGTTGTCGTGGGTAGTGTCGCAAGAAAGACACGCAAGAAAATCAAGTGACAGTTCATGCTCACAACGTGATGACGTGTAGTCCAACATAGGAAGTGCTGTGAATACCCGCGATCAGGATTATAATGTTTTTGTTCTGTGCGCTTTTTACTGTTTTTCTACAAACCTATCAGTGCAAGGGAACAGCGCTCTGGGACATGATGAATGCATGGTAAGTTAGAGTAACTCTTCCAGTTTTAAATGCAAAAAGAATTATTGCTCTATCTTATTTGGTTGCAATTCTACCGGCATTTAAAAATCAATATGGAAATGGGATCGCGGGTGCTCCCGCCGGTCTTAAAGGGTTAACAGACGACTTCACACCTCACAACCTTGCTAAGTGGCATGGTTGGCTGAAAGACGTCCAGTGCGGAGGAGGTTAGTATCTTCGGCAACAACTTGCCTCCACTCACCAGGTGTATCATCAGAATCAATGAAGTTGCCAGGGACATACCTTGCCCGTTTGGCCTTTGGAAAATGAACAAAGAAAGTTGTGAAGGGCCACACATGCTTTAGTGACATCCTCTGCTGTCTCCAGGGCACACTCCGTGGCCTTTCCAAAAACCCTGGCATTTTCTACCACCCTCCTGGCTCTGGAATAAGGGTAATTATATGCCCACTGCTCAGCAGAGAGATTTGTGCCTGTTAATAGATAATGAACAGTGATTAGAACGTTGTTTTCAGGTCATATAAAACTAACAAGAATAGAAAACTAATGAGATTAGTGTTGGGTGTTGGATAGATATAACCAACGTTACTTGTTACTTTCCTCAAAAAGTAACTGAGTTAATAACTGAGTTACTGCACTATAAAAGTAACTATAATAATTATATATAATTATAAAATACTCAAATATGTCAGATTGCTTGGACATCCCCCCCGAAGAGAGGCCACTGTATTAGTTAATCTGTCTATATAAATATATAGCATGCAGTATATGCATGGACTCATCAGAGTTTCATAAGCAACCGTTTCAAAATTGCTTTACAAATACATTATATTTACTGCCCTTGAACTCTACCAAATCAACTAGCTGACCAAAAACATTAAAAGAATGAATGAATGAAAGAAGTTGCATATAACGAGTCATTTTACTTTCACTGACAGTGCTGGTATGCCGGGCAAGATCTGAGTAATGAGTACATAGTTCACACAGAATCTGAATCTGTACACTGCCTTTGAATCGTCCCCCTCTTGAAGTTGAATCTTTTAATCCTCTCTCTTTCTCGTACTCGTACTCGTACTTGTACTCATCATCCTCCGCTTATCTGGGTCCGGGTCGCGGGGGCAGCAGCCTCAGCAAAGAAGCCAGTCCTCTCCCCAGCCACTTCCGTCAGCTCTTCCGAGGGAACCCGAAGCGTTCCCAGGCCAGCCGGGTGATGTAATCCCTCCAGTGTGTCCTGGGGCGGCCCCGAGGTCTCCTCCCGGTTGGACATGCCCGAAACACCTCCCAAGGGAGGCGTCTGGAAAGCATCCTTACTAGATGCCCGAACCACCTCAACTGGCTCCTCTCGATGTGGAGGGGTAGCGGCTCTACTCCGAGTCCCTCCCGGATGTTTGAGCTCCTCACCCTATCCCTAAGGCTGAGCCCAGCCACCCTGCGGAGGAAACACATTTCAGCCGCTTGTACTCACAATCTCGTTCTTTCGGTCACTATCCAGAGCTTGGGACCATAGGTGAGGGTTGGAACATAGATTGACTGGTAAAACGAGAGCTTCGCTTTCTTGCTATGCTCCCTCTTCACCACAACAAACCGGTTAAATGCCTGCATCATTGCTGACACCGCCCCAATCTGCCTGTCAATCTCCCGCTCCATCCTACCCTCACTCGTGAACAAGATCCCGACATACTTAAACTCCTCCACCTGAGGCAGGACCTCCCCCCCGACCTGGAGAGGGCAATCCACCCTTTTCCGGCTGAGGACCATGGCCTCAGACTTGGAGGTGCTGATTCTCATCCCAGCCGCTTCACACTCGGCTGCGAACCGCCCCAGCAAGAGCTGGAGGTCACTGTTCGATGGCGCTAGGAGAACCACGTCATGAGAACCGCAAAAAGCAGATCCTCCTGTCACCGAACCTGACACCCTCCACCACTCAGCTGCGCCTAGAAATTCTGTCAGTGAAAGTTATGAACAGAACCGGTGGCAAAGGGCAGCCCTGGCAGAGTCCAACCCTCACCGGGAACAGGTCCGACCTACTGCCGGCCATGCGAACCACACTCGCGCTCCTTCAGTACTGGGACTGGATGGCCCTTAGCAAGGGGCCACCAACCCCATACTCCCAGAGCACCCCCCACAGGATGCCCCTGGGGATACGGTTGTAAGCCTTCTCCAAATCCACAAAACACATGTGGACTGGTTGGGCGAACTCCCATGCCCTCTCCAGCACCCAGGCGAGGGTAAAGAGCTTGTCCACGGTTCCACGTCCGGGACAAAAACCACATTGCTCCTCCTCGATCTGAGGTTCAACTCTTGACCAGACCCTCTTCTCCAGCACCCTGGAGTAGACCTTACCGGTTAGGCTGAGGAGTCTGGTCCCTCTGCAATTGGAACACACCCTCTGGTCCCCTTTCTTGAAGATGGTGGTGGTCCCCATCTCTCTCTCTTTCTACAAATCTGTTGTATTCTTTCCATATTTTACCTACTTGTTAGTGAAATAGTTAAAGAACCTCAATTAATCGCACAATTTAAATGTGAAAAGTCTCACTGACTGACCGTCACCTGTGTGTATGCGGAGAAGCAGAGGGGTGGAGGGAGCAGAGCTGCGGAAACATCCTGCACTCCGACATACTATCATGTGTTTAAATAACTTATTGTTTATTATTTATCATTTTATTGTGAGTAACGGTAACAGTGTTATAACAGGGGAGGCAGTAACTCTGTTTATTTATAACGCCGCTATTCCCATCACTGGATATAACCAATGTCAAGATGAAGACTTTTGTAAAGATATGACAAACTCACCTGGATATGGTCGCATCAAGTTGACTTTTAAAGGGAAAGCCTCATCAGCAACAAAGATATATTAAAACACATATTTATAGGAAAGCTTTCCCTTTTAATGGCTGACTTGTACTTTTGTGATTTGTAACTTTTGTGTTTTATTTGTGCGGTGTGTGCAGTGTGTTTGGCCGAGATACAGACGATGTAAGGCGATGAAACACTGGCTTTTGTTGCCACTAGTTCTCTGAAGTTGGTTTGGTGTGTCTGGGCCTTTAAACAGAGGGGGAAAAACATACAACTGAGGAGGCTACGCCATTAACCCCCTGCAGTCTGGAAATGCAGTCAACATATTTTTCAGGCGTCAAGGTTACAATCTTCAAAGCTCCGTTTGTAGATTTCTCTATTAAAAATATACACTCATGTTTAAATGTAGTGTTCCAACCCAACTCGCAATGTGTGTGTCCTTGAGGCCTAACAAATGGGGTGAATACATTTCCTTCTCCATAAAACATTGAAAAGAGAATATTTTGTTACACCTTTTTGAACATGCATTGTTTACATCCTTCTTTACTAGTTTACAGCCCTCTTCTTCTGTGCTTTTCTGTCACATATGAGACATGACACCTCAAGACATATGTGAGAAACAACAACAACAACAACAACAAAAACCCCAAAAGAACAGAAATACAGATAGGCTTAGGTATAGAACAGAAGGTGAGAAAATTTGAGATACTCTCGCCAACTATTGGATGGATTGCCTCTACAATTTTCACCCTTATTTTCTTGGATGATTGGATGAAGCTTGCCGATCCTCTGACTTTTTCTCTAGTGGCATCATCGAGTAGCCATCAGCTAGAAAATACTAGCAAGCTGACATGCTAAACAAAGAGGGCAAAAGTGGTTAACATAAATGCTAAACATGAGCATGCTAGCACTGCCCTAAGCATGTTAGCATTTCCTCACAGGCTAAATGCTAACACTAGCAAGGCTGTAGTGTCATAGATTTATTGAAATAGATAGATGTCAGAGTCAAATGTACACACATAAACTCCATACATGCATACATAAAGGTGTATTTACCACATTTGATCATTAAGTTGAAGCCAAGATATCAGATTCTGTAAAGTTTTAAATAAAACCTTTTTTTTTAATGAAAAAAAATACAAATATTGATGACAGATGAATAAAAAAAATTACATATATGGATATACATATTTACAGTGTATTAAAAAAAATCATGTCATTTTTCTGATGCATATGGCTGCTCATGATGGATTACTATAAAGCAGCTTAAAGTAAATACCATCCTTCAGAGCGACATGCAAAATACAGAACCAGTGTATGTTTGATGACAGGTGGGTAATGCTGATTCACACTGTGACTGATTTAGGGGCATACACATGGAAATGAACACAGAGCATGTGGGTGCAGTGTTTGATTTATCATTTGGATGTCTTTGAAGGAGATTGTTAGACACTGAATCCCTTCTCCAGGACTAATGATATGAAGCAACTGTTATTTGTGTGATTCATGTTAATGCCTTGATTGTGCAATAACTCATTTCTTGGCTGATCCTCAGTACACAAGCATGGAACACACTGTTACCTTGAATACATTTAGGGATTTCTCTGGGTTTGAACATTGGTGGAAACATGTTCCAGTGTAAGTATACAACTCAACAAAATATATAACATGGAGTTTAGTCATTTTTAGACAATTTAAAGCAGAAATGTTGCATATTTTATGTTTAACAACTATTAATGTTTTTTCAATGTACAAAATTTAAGATGGTCCTATGATAAGATTATAAAATGCAGGACCTCAGTGATATTATAGACCATCTCCATCGCCAGGACCTATGCATCACAAGATGATTTATGTTATAAGGCCTCTAAAGGCTGACTGATCATATTTGGGTTCAAGTTTTTGTTTGTCATGCTTATCATTAATAAATAAGTGTGTTATCTGTTTAGATGTCACTGTGTATTTTTTAGATGCTACCGTATTAGGGGCCTAACACCTGCCACGCCTTTTGCGCCCTCAAATTCATTGTTTTTAATGTAGACATGCGGCAGGTATGCTCAAACACCAGAGCAACAGCACTGCAGCATGTCCCCAAGCACCTATTTTTCAGGGCATTATGACTGTGCCTTGAGATAAACAGAGTTCAACTTTTGGAATGTAGCAGCACATATCGAATGTCATGTGACAAGGAGCAACCAATCACAGCCAGCAGATATCTTTCCCTTAGTCTTAAATATCAGTCTGTGGTAAATATGGAGAAGTTGTTGATCATTTTAGTGCAGGGCTGCCAAAGCTTTATATCTGTCCCATGGACAATATTTTAGGCTTGATACACACTTAAAAAACAACACCTGGAAGAAGATAAGCGCTACACTCAGGATTTCTGGTAAGTGTTGATGGTTATGGTCCCTTACCAATCTTAGACGCAACCTGCCACTGTGCTCTTGAAAGCTGGCACGGAAAAGGTACAAGTGTAGCACTCAGCGCCCAACGTCATGTTTCCCAGGCGTTTATAGACGTGGCATGTGTACGGCCCCTCGTACACTACAGAACGAAAAGGATTAAGGCGTGTGTCCACACAGCATTTTACCTTGGCAGGTAAGCAATGCCAGGGTGCTGGCAAGTGCTTCATCCCAGTGTATCCTTTAAGAAAGCACTTCAAGCTCTTTACTTTAATGAAGCTCTATGTGTGCGATGTTTCTATGACATCTTGACACTAAAATTAGCTAGGTAGCTAATGCAACGCTGCATTAACAGAGGCTACAGAGTTAACAACAAGCTGACTGTACGATGACAAAACCACAAAGCTCACCAACAACATTCAGTGTCTGACTGATCTACTCCCACAAATGGGCTTTTCTGTCTTTGTAATTATAGTTTCAGACTGATGTATCATACAGCTTTGGATAGACAGTAGCTAAAAGAGTGGCAATGACTAAACCAGTGCCTTTCTGAAAAAACTCAAGAGATTTTCAGCTAGAGATGTTTGGAGCAGATGCACAAAAAAAAAAAACAAAAAAAAAAAACTGGAGCACTCTGAAAAAAGACACGAGGGACAACACTTTTTGTCCAGGCATGGCTGCATGTGCTCTCTCCTCAAACACAAAGTGGAGACAGGCCCTTAGATGCTACATAACCTCTGCCACAGGACCTCCACCAATAAAACCAAGGTAAACAATACAGCCTTGATATTTCCATTTAACTAACTTCAGGGGCGGATCTAGAAAAATATTTATGGGGTGGCGAGAGGGGGGCAGGAATTTTTGAGGAGTGGCAACATATGGCAGACGTATATATATATACTGAATTTAATCACAATTTGATGAGAAATAGTATGTACACACTACATAAGGGCATGGGCTGCCATTTACAAACTCATACAGACAAACTTAATCTCATGCAATCAATGTCTTGCATTTGAGGTTTCATGTGAAATAGTTCATATTAGGAATAAGTGACCATACAATGTGATCTCACTTAATAGGAGATAGAAGTATGGTAACACTACTGTAGGTGGGGCATTATCACAGGAAAGGCATTAAGGTAAGACACAGGTGAGAAGTGGTAGATATGTGAGAGGGGAAGCAAACAGTTTTTGACTGTGTCAGAGTGGCAGCATTGCAGGCAGCATTTGTACAAGAAGAAACTATCCAAAGAAAAAGACAGATGAGGTCTTTACTGATATAGTGATGAAAAATACAGTATAGTATATACAGTATTCACAGCAGTTAAGGTGACATGAAGGGGACATTTCATGCATGTAAATCTGAGCTGCTGTATCAACAAATTACACAAAAAGGCTCACAGAGTTACAAAAGGGTATGTTGCATCAAAATCTCCACATACCTGAAAAGAAGTCACAAAATACATTTTGCTCCCAGTCTGAAAAAGTACAAAACCTTTTGTGAGTAGGTTCATACAGGCCGTTTTTGGACAGTTTTATAAAGAAGAGACATTAAAAAACAACAACAATAACAACAACACTGCTTCATGTTCAGCAGGATTTACACCATTTACACCAGTGTCACATTTTAAACTTTTTATTCTCTCACTTTAGGTTTTATTAAAGGTGATATCATATTTTCTCAGTTGCCAAAACAAAGATATAAATACAGAAATTTAAAGTGCAGATTCTGTTGAGGTCATCATTTTAACAGCCTTGTAAAGGCACACCAGTGAGCATAACATGAGGTTGTCATGCCTATAACAGCTGAATGCGGTGATTTCCATGTTGCTTAGCAAAACACTTCACAAATTTATCTAGATCTAATGCTTTTGTGTGTTTTGATTCAATGCTGAGTACAGCCAAACTCGACTGTCTCTTTTCTGTCATAGTAGACCGCAAATAAGTCTTTATGAGCCTGAGAGATGAAAAACTTCGTTCACAGGATGCACTGCTCACAGGTAAAACAACTATTTTACACAACCTGAACAACTCATAAAAAAACATCCTGGTATGGGTCCAAAAACTGAGTGAACTCCATTAGAGTGGTAGGACTCTCCTTTTCCCTCTTTTTTCTGTCTAGTACTCTCCTCGTCTGATGTAACTTGTGTTTGAGATCCTCAATATTTGAATCATAAGCTTCAGCCAATAACAGAACAGCCTCCTCTCTCAAAAAAGTTGGACTTGACGGATTTAGTGCCTGGACACCGTGCATAATGTTACAATTTGTGTTAGAAAATCTTCTTCCTATTTCTCCAATCATGTTATCCAGAACTGGATAGTACACAGAGACACAAAAAGTGTGTTTGCTATCTGGAACTACATGCTGTCCCAAAGTGGAGTGGATGACAGTATCCTGAAGCAACTTTGTTGTCTGCCTTGGCCTCTTTGGTTTTCGCTGAGTTGTATTAATGTTACTTTGTTGACATATATCAAGTGTTTCAGACCACATTTCCTCAAGAGGCTTGACTACGGTACTGGACCAGTGTCTCTTTAAATGCTTCAGTAAATTCAACAGCCTTAGCATAGTCCACTGTTTTAGACTGGAGCATGTCTGATAAAAATCTGGAGTCACTTAGGACCTTTCTGAACAGAACAAGAGATCCAGCCCAATATCCCTCTTGCTTCAACAGCTCTTTGTGGATGGTTCTCAGATGCAATCTCTTCAAGCATCTGTACTATTGCAGGCAACCTGTCCATAACATTGCGACATGCTATGTGCCTACAGGCCCAACGTGTATCACTTAGCTGTTAGAGTTCCCTTGGTGCACCATCAAACATCTCCCGCTGCACTTCCAGGCATTTGTTATATACACAGGACCCAGACATGAGTACATACAGTCGTTCCAACAATGAGAAGAAGTTTCCTGCATCTGCCACACTTTCTACAGTGTCTACTATAACTAAGTTCAAGCAGTGTGCACTACAGTGAACATAGAAGGCATATTTGGCTACTTTTTAATTTTTGCTTGAACACCTGCATATGCCCGGCGCATCACTGCCGCGCCATCGTAGCCCTGGCCTACAAGGTTTTTCTTGTACTCCAGCCCATGCTTCTCAAGGAAGCATATAATCTTGTCACTTAAGGCAGCAGCATCCAGGTGTTCTGCCACTTCAAACTCCAGAAAGCTCTCATGAAGCACACCGTTGTAAAAATATCTCAGAACAAATGACATTTGCTCTTTTTTCTGAACATCTTTAGTTTCATCAACAATAACTGAAAACTGCTTGCTCGTTTTAACCTCCTGGATTTCCTGATTTCCTCTTTGACCATTGCAGCCAAGCATTCGAGTATTTCATTCTGTATTGTTTTACTGGTGTATTTTGCATTTTTAGCTTGTTGTTCAAGTCTAACATAGACAGAAAAACACCCTTTTTTTTTTCTGAGTCGAGAGACTCCCTGTGACCCCGCTGTGCTATGTTTTCTGTGGCTGTTAGAACTAAAATTTCAGCTAATGTTTTAATGTAGTATTGATTTTCAACCACCTGCTTCTTTTTTTGCTTATCCATTAGTCCAAACAATGAGGTATTTTTATCCATAATTTTCTTGTTCTCTGTCCATGCAAACATTGCATTTACATGGCCTTCAGATCGGGCATGAGACCAGAAACCACTGTCTTTCACTGTAGCCTTTTTCCAGTTACGATAACCCTCGAATGAGGTGAAAACTGTCCTTGGAGCATCAGGGTGGGAAAAATGCCTACAAGCAAAACGGTAAGCTCCATCTTTCGATTGCGAGTATTCTAAACAGGGATGAGATTTGTACCAGTCGCTGCGGAAGCTTCTCCTGGCTCCTCCCTGGAAGGTCTTAGGGAAACTCTCTCGGTTTGGCTGCACTGGCACCTCACACCTGGACTTGGATACGTCAAGAAGACAGAGGGGAGGAAAGATTCAAACTGCATTACATCTGAGCTAACTATATAACTAGTAAAAACACAATCAATTTGGAACCGTCATTCATTAGTTATAACATCAGACTGTGTTAACACACACTAACATTTTAGCCTGGGAGAGTATTTTTAGGTTCATTTGTTTAATTTTGGAATTTAACCTGAGCAATAGATCTAAAATACATTGTACACAAAATATTAAAACTCTGTCTCCATCTCATCACACTTGCACACTCACAAGTTTCCCCAATTATTCAGATTTAAGCAAACATGAATATTTATATTTATTTGAAGAAGTCTCAGCAATGTCTCTTAAATGCACCTTATAGCAAAATGTCCGTTTTTGTCATTTGTTGTTCTTATTCATATGTAACTAAATATACAATGCAGCAACAATTTCCATACCATGTGGACCAGCTCGACTGGAGATCGTTGGTGATGACTCAGACACTCTCCTTTCTCTTTCACTGTCTGACTGTGCATTCACACCAAAAGCGTCATGAGCGTCATGAGCGTCATAAGCGGCCGGCAGCCATTCATTTTCAATGTACGCTTGCTACAAAGGGCGTCAGGGGCGTCGGCTGCAGCGAGCGGCGCAATGCCAGCGACCAGAGCGTCAAGTAGAAGTTGAAAGAAGCTGAACTTTATGCAAATGAGCAGCGCCGCTACCGAAGCAGCAGCCAATTGCAGACCAGGATTCGGGTACGGAGGTCTGGGCTCTCCCGGAGCTGTACGAGCCGGTGAAATTCACCATGGAGTTGCCGGGTTTGCAGGACTCTGTGGACTCAGACAGCCTGACAGCTCCGGGCCCTGTGTTTCCTCAGCAAATATGCTGATGTAGTACAAAGGAGGCTTCCGAAAGTGCGATTATTGAGCTCCCGCTTATTTACCACCAATTACATTTGTCAGTGGTCCTACGTGCCAACAGGAGAGTAAAATCATAATTATAAAGGACTCATAAAGGCTATATTGTGTTTATTAGCGTTATTTTAAATGCGCAATGAAAGTCATGGATAATACAAAGTGAAGACATAAATGACTGTGTCAGCCTTGATGGACACATCTGCAGCAGCTGGCCCTGCCCCTTTGGCCGCTGCAAACGTCTGCTGGAGCTGCTGCCAGGCAGCGCAATGCCAGCGACCTGAGCGATCGCTGCCGCTCATGACGCTTTTGGTGTGAATGCACAGTGAGCCTGCACGTTATCGTGTCTCTCGCGTTCTCCCTCCTCATCTTGGTGATGCTCTCCCTCCTCCATATCTTCACCGCTGTGGTGTTCTCCCACCTCCTCCTGTCCCTGGTCGCCTTGGCCTTGTATTCTATCTCTGTCCTGTTTCTGTTGCCCTTCTCTCTCTCCTTCCACCTTGTCTTTGTCTTCTCTCTCTCCTTCCACCTCTTCTCTCTCTCCTTCACCTTGTCCTTCTCTTCTCTCTCTCCTTCCACCTCATCTCCTCCGTCTACCTTGCTCAGTTGTTCATTTTCTGTTTCTCTCGCCTTTCTCTTTGGTGAGAAAAAACTACATATGCTACCTTTCCTCTTCATTTCTGTAAGATTCAAAGTAACTTTACAATGTTTTCCTTGGCAGACGTTGAATCAATATTAGCTTTTGTAGCCTACTTTACACAGAACTAAGACCTAGTTAACAATATATGCATAGCTAGCGAAATAACGTTCTTCAACCTGATTTTTATCATCTCTAAATCAGCATCGCAACTATACGAGCACTGTGCTTTCATTATTATTTAATTTCTTGATAGATAGTTAATCAGTTTTTACCTCTTTCCTCCCGTGTCTCCTTTCCTGGCGACTCCTGCCTCCACTCAGTTTTCCAAACAAAGCAGTCTCTTGCCGCTCTGGCGTTATCTTGTGCTGCATTCACTGCAGTCGGACATTGGTGATTCGCGCTCGTAAATGTCAAATTGGCCATAACTTTTCTTTGAATTCATTGCTGCCAACTGGGGTGGCAGCAGGGGTGGCAAGGCTTTCTTTTAGGGTGGCATTTGTGCAATTTACTTCCTTCTCTAAACCTGGGACCAGAAGGGGTCCAACGGAGGAGTAAGGCCCGAGCTTGGAGCTCTGCAGCTAGACCCTTATCAACATAGGAAGTAACAGAATCTGAATGCAAGTGTTGACACACATAATAGACACAGGTGTGAACGGTGATGTGTCTCAGCTGTCCACTTGTGTTCAGATCATCAAAACACATTTGAAAAACAAGTGTAAACAGGGTCTTGCCATGTGTTACTAATATCTAAAACATTTCATTGTAGAGTCAGTGGGATCTAAATTTCCCATGACCATAGTATTCTTTATTAAGAAGCAGTAGCATTAACAGACAGCTGCTGTGAAATAATAAAGTCTAGGTGTATGTGTGCATTTGCCCTAAAGATACTCAGAGTATCATATCTGACGATGAGCTCTACCTTGGTGTATTGGTATACTGCTGTACAGCAGCCGCTGTTTACATTTAGCAGCAGCTCAGATCAAAATGAAGACTTCCTCTGCCATGCCCACTGTTGCTGTGCTAGTGTTTGAACTGTTGCCTCCCTCTTCCTCTGGGATCTATGAATGTGTGAGTCAGCTGATCCTGTGGTATCCTAAAGAAATGTTAATTTTGGAACTTCAGTGCATCTGCAGTGATGCATCAATATTTGAAGCAGCGATCACATTGGGTGGCCCTGCCGGTTTGTGGATGCTACAGTATAAGTGTGTTTTGTGCCTTTTGCCCTGTCTGTAACCAGTTACCACACACTCCTGGTGTACTCTGTGAAATTATGAGCTTTAAATTGTTGTTTGTTGGTGTGTCTGTTGTGTTGTTAAGTGTGTTAGTTGCAGCCATGTTAATTCTGTGTGTGTGTGTGTGTGTGTGTGTGTGTGTGTGTGTGTGTGTGTGTGTGTGAGTGAGTGCAAGATCAGGCACAGTACACTTCACTATTGATTGCTACAGTTCATTAAATATGATAATGACTGTTCAGAGTACAAACAAGAACACAAATACACATCGATCAACATTATCCTGATGAGATTAGACAGTTTAGACAATTCAATAATGATATGACCAATGATAATGTCATGGTTTCTTAGCAGCTTTATTTAGGAGTTGAAATACTACCGTGTGATATGTTTACATTCAACCGGGAGCTGGTAAAACCAGTTTAGACATTAAATTCCCCCTACATGGGGATGCTAGAGCGTCACTGTGCAGGATTCCCATTCATCTTTCTGTGTTGATAGTTTGGATTTTTTGAAGTGGGGTTGTATGAGGTACTTATCCATAATCACTGTATTACTTACCTACGGTAGATGGTAGTCAGCATGCCCCAAGTTTTGGAAAAGCAGAGAGAGGTACTGCCACAGAAGCTGAGCAATGTACTGCTGTGGACAGGGGTAGCAAGAAAACATATTTTAGCCAACTAAAAATATTTAAAAAAAAAATCAGTATTACTTTTAATGTACGCTATATTTAAAATATTTTTACCGCTTTACCTCACTGTCAGACAGCCCTTCCCAACATGTAAATGAAGCTGTTGTTGTATCAGTAAACACTGTCTTCAAAGCCACCAAAATGTTGTAGGATTGTCAGTCACTCCACAGCTCTCAACGTGGAATGCCGTAACAGTACACAGGTGAGATAGCAGATCAGCCGGGCGCACACACACACAGCAGCAGTTCAATAGCGTACTATGGTAACGAGAGGGGGCAGGCAGAGAACGATGACAGGAGAGCTGAGATACGTAGAATCTCCGACGCACAACAAAGCAATCCACAGCTCAGAAGATCACAGGTGACTGGCCAGTAAACTCACTTTGGAAAGTTTGGTGAAGTTTTTTCCAGAAAGCTGCAGGAAACAGGTGATCAGGAACCAGGGGGGCAGAAGCAGAGCACATGGTGTTAGACGGAAGGCAGAGTGGGTTACTTGGGATCAGATGAAACAGGTGAGTCAGAGACGGGCAGGGATACTGAGGAAGCAGTCTGGGAAGAAAACACTGGAAAGTCTTGCATGAGGCGAGGAACAACCTGGCAAGGAGTGTCCGTGAAGCGGGCGTCTTTATAGTGACGGACTGGCAGGAGCTGGAATTTAGTGGACAGGCAATAGGCTGGCAGGTAGGTGTGGAGATGATGCGGGGTGAATGGGAAATTACTGAATGAGCTCAGAAGATGGCATGTATTAAGGAATGTATCGAAAAGTGCCCAATATGACAAGACGTTACTTTCTCCAGAATGACCTCAGAAGACTACTAGGAATTTTAAATGGATGAGGTTCATGTTGTTTCACAGCAGGCAATCAAAGCACAGAAGCTGCAGTTTATTACAGTTTATTAAATGCAGTGCTGTGCAGGTCTGACCCAATCATGCATTCACATACAGTGGTTACCACTTTGTACTATAAGGGACTTGTTGTAGATGTTGCAGGTGTATTAACGGAAGAAGATGATAACGCAAAGCCCCAGGTGTGCTGATTACGAGGACCCTTCTAAGCTACAATGTAACGTCTAGGCCTAATGGCATGATAACACACACCACCCTCTGGGAATATCTTTTCTGAAGGCGCACTGGTAGAAGTGGAGTGGTGTGGTATGATGTGGATAATTGAAAAATGAAAACAATAAACAGTTTATTTCGGTTGGTAACATGTTATGTGACACTGTAACTGTAATAATATTACCCAAAATCCTGTTGGTAACATGTTATATTACTTTGTTACTGCTAAAACGTAACATAATACTGTAACGTATTACTTTTGTAACATCTTAACCCCAACACTCCGTGTGTGTGTATATATATACATATATATATATATACATTTGAACATACATATATCCAACTATATAACCTGGAAAAGTCATGGAATTAGTAAAGTCAATGAAAGTTTCGGAAAAGTCATGGCATTTTGTTGTGTGTAATGAAATGTATTATTACAGTATGTTCATCTTCTGTGGATCACCCTCCATGTAATGTAATATAACAGCAACATTATATTTTGCAGCTGTTGACATAAGACAGCTCTAACAGCTCTTATATTAGTTGTTGTGTGACTGTGAATTTTGTTTACTGTCATCTACGTTTCTTCATGTTTTCCACGGCATGTTTTCTGCTTTGAAAGGGGAGTGTGGTAGTTAAAATGTAAAACGCATTTTTTTCCAAAACCAACAAGCTGATCAAATATGTCCGCTGTCACTTCCCCACTCCAGTTGTTCTACTGCTCTGTGACTGCGGACTGCCTCACTATTGATTGCTACAGCTCAGTGAATACAATATTGGCTGTGCAGAGTACACACAAGAGCTCATAAATAGTCATTAATCAACATTATCTTTGTGAGATCAGACAACACCTTTGATTGTTTGAGACACTCAGTTTCAAATTTGATAAAACAGGAGATGACAAAATGACCAAAGCAGTATTTATAATATGTATTTAAAAAACTGAAAAAGACTTTGTGGACTCTGAGGTTAAAGCAACTGAAGTCCCTCAAGCACATATGCTTAACATGATGAATGAAGACATTTTGGACCACTTGTAAATGATGCATTTTATAACTAAATTAGTGTTTCATGGAAATTGTATTGGAAATCTCTCTACTATCACATAAAAAAAGTAACCAGGAATAACTCTAGCAGACTTCTCAGCTGACAAGCTTGTTGACTGGTGACACATCAGCCAAATATTCCTGGTCACTGAGCTGTGTAGCTGAAGAATGAACTTCTGCTGACTTATCGGTAGCATTGCAGCATGAACACAGGGTCAATAGAGCTGTATCAAAGGTAGTCATTACAAGCAGCAAGCACAGGGCAGAGAGTTTAAACTCGTTTTTAAAACCCTGTGTAGGGCCAGCAAGCTATATTTGGTGGGGTTTTTTTCTGCTGTTGACACTTCTTGAGTACCTAAGTATTTTAGATGTGTATCATAAGGTGAATGAATATGCAGCTCAATAAGGTTGTCAGCTTGTGATAAGATAATTGGACACCCTATAGCTCTGTGATATATTCCTTTGCCCTTTTAAACCCACAACAGACACTTATAGCTTAAAGGTCCATGTCATTGGTCCGACAGCCCATTGGTCCGACATTCCATTAGTCCAAGGCTTGAGGCGAAGCAGGCTCACAGTTTATGCGTTTGCCACTTTCTTTTTCATTTTAACCCACACCAAGATCTTTTCCTGACCCTAACCAAGTGGTTTTTGTGCCTAAACCTAACCAGACCTTAACCACAGGGCATCATGATGATTTCGGAACAATGGGACTTCGGAACAATGTGCAGTTCCCATAACTTAATATAGATATATTGGTATCGGTGTATATGTTGGCCAGGGCTGCACGATCAATTGCAATATGATCGCGATTCTGGCCTGTATGTGATCTCACTTTTATGTAACACACTATGCGTTCCAATGCCCATGCTGCCATACTACATATTATGCCAGAAAAAGATTTACTGTGTCACAGTATATAGTATGTCAAATGCAGTATGCCCAAAATATCAGAATGTCCTACCACATCCGGTCTGATTTTGCAGTATGTAAACCAGCATGCTATACTGGCTAGAAGACAGCTTGACTCATTGACATCAGTTCACCTGTTTTGGTGCAAATTAGTAAGTGATAAGTGACAACAGGTGCAATGGAGAGGCAAAAACAAGACAACCCCCAAAAAGGGAATGGTTTTACATGTGGTGTCCAAAGACAGTTTATCTTTCCTTATCCTTCCTGACTGATTCTGCTCTACTTCTGCTAGTATCCTTGTCACTACCAGAGTTGGTTACAAAGTAACGTGTTAGAGTACTTTGATTACTTT
The DNA here is from genome assembly GCF_011397635.1 of Epinephelus fuscoguttatus. NCBI lineage: Eukaryota > Metazoa > Chordata > Actinopteri > Perciformes > Serranidae > Epinephelus > Epinephelus fuscoguttatus. Next base: position 33,007,984 of record NC_064765.1, on the reverse strand, counting down.
TTGCAGTAACGAGTAACCTAACGTGTTAGTTTGCTGTTTGGGTAATCAGATACTTGAGTACATTTTCAAACAAGACATCAGTTACTTACATTCATTTTAGAATGCTGGTCCTTCAGCTCTGAAACAGCAACGACTGTCGTTTGGGTCTAATAACAGAGATAACGTTAAACCTGTCTGTCTGAAAGAAGTTATGAAGCTTGTGGCTAGCTACCAGGTAGAAGAAATGCTGCCATTGTCTACGGTGGAGTCTAAAACATTCCGCAGGATCATCAGTAAAATCCCCACAACTCAATAGGTGGAGGAGGACTCGCTGACAGACAGGTCAGACTCAGGACTTGCATTATGCCTGGTACATGCTACACGACTTTTCTGCCCTTTCTGAAAGTCACTATGTCACATTACATGATTGTGGAGTCATAAAATCGTGCCGTGACTTGGCTGACAGACATGACACACTATACGATGGTACTCACCAATTATCCCCCGTCGTCTTTCACGACGTGTGTGATGTCATCGGGTTATTCTTGTCCTATTTTTTATTACTTTAACTATTATTTGAGTCACTGTGTCTGTTCATGTGCCAGCCGACATGTTGTTGTAGTCACCTAAAAGCACCAGCAGATGGCAGGAGCTACATTTGAAGTACCATACATAAACATTCAAGCTACTGTATCCTCCACAACCAAGTTCCTACAAATGTTTCACAATAAAAGTCTATTTAGAAAATGGAGGGATTCTCTCAGCTGAGGTTATAAGGGGCTTTTAATCTGAAAGAAATTCAGGAAGTGTTGAGTTTGAAATGACAGCGCGATATGTTAACTTTATAAAGACAACAGGAGCGGATAAAAAGTAAAAATGTAAAGATACAGAGGGATTAATAAATAACGGACCGTCTATAATGTAGTTTGTTTCAAATGAAGCTGGGAGCCTCTGCAGTTGTGGTGAGTAAAAGCCCCGCCGCTATTTGTTAATGTTATTACTTTATGTCTGTCTCCATTATGAAAAAATAACATTGTTTGCTAGCTTGATGCTAATGACAGTAACGTTAACTAAGTGGGTTGACAAAGTGCCTCTGCTGTTTCACACCATCATTTCCCCCTTTTACTCTGTGTGGTAACATCCCTAGAGGAAATATTAAACATGCTGGGGTGTTGTTGTCATACAGTTGTCTATGGCAGCAGATCGTTGTGTGTTTCTACTGGTCAAAGTGACGGCTGTGATGGGAGAATTGGATCTCAGTGAAGGGCAAGTGGTCCATAACTTTAATTTTGGAGACAAAAAAATGTACGCTTAGCGCCCTGTGGTCCATTGCCCAATAGGAAATGTAGAATACTCAAAAGTACTTTAAAAGTGCTTCAGTTACTTTTCTCAGGGAGTAACGTTGGAAGTACTTTAAAAGTACTTGAGTTACTTTTCCATGAGGGTGGCATGAGGGCTCAACGTCCTCTAGTGGGACCTGTGCTCACAGCCCAGCACCTTGCAGATTGGCATTCGCCAGAGAACACCAGAACTGGCAGGTCTGCCACTGGCGCGCCGTTCTCTTCACAGATGAGCGCAGGTTCACACTGAGCACATTTGACAGGCATGAAAGAGTCTGGAGATGCCATGGTGAACATTATGCTGCCTGTAACATCATCCAGCATGACGGAAGGCATTGATGCCATTGACTGGCCCTTTCGTTTCCCTGACCTAAATTCAACTGAGCACAGGGTCACACAGACCTCCATATCATAGCAAGCAGTACCCTGACTGCTCTTAGGTAATCCTCAGAATGATTCACCATTGCAGTTTGGTTGCAAAAATTTAAAAAAAAAAATCTATAGGGCTCAAAATTGTTTATGTTATGTGTTTATGCATAAAAAAAATCATTGTTAAAAATCTTCTATTAAGTGGACTATAGTTTAAATGTCCTAAAAGTCATTCCTTTGCCTGGTCTTGCTGTGTCCTTCTGATGTGAACTACAGTATCACAGCCTATCAGTCCTCTGCATCCTCCTCCCCCTTCACTTTGTGCTCTGTGATCTCTGTGCATGAGTGTGTTTGATCAGTGTTGCTCCCACCCCGTCCTTCCCTGCCAGAAATGCTGAAAGTGATGTTCTGTGTGCTCACTTGTCTTTCATTTGATCCGTCTGTGTGTGTTTAAAAAGAGACAAACAGGGCATCATAGAAACCCCACTTGTCCTTGGCAAAACGCTGTAAACCCGTGGTGACATCTCGCCAGCCAAAGACCACACACACACACACACACACACACACACACACACACACACACAAATGCACAGCTGGCACAACATATATTTGGCTAACTCTTCTCTCTCATCTCGTCCTCTGACACTTCCACTGAGAGCGACTGTTTGTCTCAGCTGAGATGACTTGGATTGATCCTGCCAGATCCAAGAATCCGAGTCCCTGTGTGAATTTCTTTTCTCTTATTTTATTTCTCATTAACTGACATGCCTCTCCCTCCTGCTGCTTGCCTTTCCATTTTATGTGAGTGTTAAGAAAATCATTGCTACACCCCTGGAAGAAGATGGTGCGTGTTTTCAGGAGATTTCTTTCAATTCTGCTTCCAAGCTACACAATATTTAACATTAAACAAAATCAAAACAAAGTCCAAATCTCTTTCAGTTAAGGTGAGAGATACTGAGGACAGGTAGAGTTCAAAGATGCATTTTTTAGCACAAGTGATTGATTTGCAGCTTTCATCTCAGGCCTGAGGTATTTTGAGTACAGATTTGTCTTAAAATGATTTAGCAAGATAGTTCTGTGTGCAATATTACACAAGAAAGTGTCCTGATATATAAAAGTACTATGATGCAAAGCTGTGTGGTGCACAGTCAAAAGATTCTAGAGCAGCATTTTGCATTTGGAATGCAAATATAAACTAATGAAACCATATTGGAACATAGTGAAGTCACCAGGACCTTGTTTTAGCCCACAGTCTCCCTGTACTGGTGTGAGTCTACAGACAAAGACAAAGGACAATTGATTGCAGATAGTACTTGTGGGGCAGAGACAGTGGAGATGGAGTATTCTCTGTCACAAAAGAAACCCCAAATTAATTAGGAAGGTGCACATGTGCTGGGATTAGACTACACTGGTCAGGCTTTTCTCTTGTGGCAGGGCAGACGGAGAGGTCTGGCAGAACTTGGAATGAATTTAACAATCCATACTCATTGGAAACAGCACTGCCAGGCTGTTGCAATACAGCATATGTAAACGAAATAGAGGAGTTTTAAGAAAAGAGAAATCCCCTCAAATCCTGATAATAAGAAACTGAGTTCTAGATATCGACGCTTTGTCACGCCCCTTGGTATGTGATATAGTTGTCAAAGGCACCCTTTTGCATCTTTACGAGACACACCAGGCTTTCATCTCACTTCAGTGAAAACCTGTCCACGGCAATTGATGCTAAGAACAAGTGATGTAGTAAAAAAAGTAAAAAAAAAAAAGTGAGGTCTATGCAGGGTGGATGGAGGGAAAGTGGATGAATAAAACAAAACTGGACATTCACCCAAGAGACCAAAGTTCATGTCCATGCGAAACAAAAAGTCTGTGCTATTTTTTTTTACATAGTATTAAATCACTTGCGTACATACATCCCGCCAAAAACCAAACATCAATAATGTTGTAATATAACGCAATTCACGTATGGTGGTCACCAATGTCACTATCATGATCTATTTATGTCACATTACATTACCTAACAAATGAACATATTTTAACCTAAAACTTTATCTTTTTTTCTGAACATAACCAAGTAGTTTTGTTGCCTAGACCTATCCCCAGCTGTTTCACAACGTTTGCCATGTGTTACAATTTGTATCAGCTGTGTGTCACATAGAGAAGCTGAAGGGTGCCTTGTGTGTCGCTATGAGATGCCAAGAAGCATGACAAATTTTTGGTATTTGAAGACCTGGGAATGAGAACAGGTTGTCACTGACAAAGTTCTCTAAACTGAACTACAAAAATAAATGTTTATAATGTGAAAATGCTCTCGTTAAAGTTCAGTTGGCTTTAGTCAGAAAAACTACTTGGTTGAGTTTAGGAAAACATGTTTGTGTTTAAATGAGTACATCAGTGAAGGTGTAGAGACCTCCATTGTAATGGTGACAGTAATACCCACATGGTTAAGGTTGGGGAAATGTGGTGTTTTGTTCATCTGTTTAGTTATAACAGACTTAAGAAGGTTCCCCTGCACTTCCTTGTTTCCTCAATACTATTCTTTCTTATATTGTCATAAGTAGAAAAGTGAATGCAAACTGTCTTAAGAAGTCAGTAATGGTGACTTGTTTACTTCTGGTACTTTCTTGGATTCATCCACTGAAGAATTTGTTGTTATGTTCCAAGCTTTCCTTGATCTCAACAGATCCGTGCACAACAGCTCCCGATTCCCCCATCAGCTCCTGGATGGGTATACCTGCCCTTTAACCATAGTGCTCCACCAGATTGTCCATCGTGCCATCTGCACTGTAATGATCTGGCCTTTTCATCTTATCATCTCACCTGCCTGTGTTTTTTTTTTGTTTTTTTTTTAAAACCTTGCCTGCATTTTTGAACTTTTGCCAGCCTGTTCCTGACCCTTTTGGAACCCTGCTCTAATCAACAACCTTGTGAACTTTGCTTTTGCCTCACCTGTTTTGTCTGCAGGTTGTGCTTTTGAATTCTCAACCTGCTTTACAGAGCCATAACAGACTCTGCGTGTCACACAGTTCAGAACATTTGAATTCCAAACTTACCAGGGAGTCTGAGTCTTTCTTTTAGACCCCAGCTCTTTTATACAACTTAAAACATGTTTACACTGAAGTAGATGTGTTGACACCTAAATTTGCAATTCCTACTGCATGTGTATTTATGTAACTACTGTACTTAAGTACAAATTTGAGGTTCTTATACTAATTGTAAAAAATTTAGAGTCACCCATTAACCTATTCCAAACTAGCATGTCTTTGGACTGTGGGAGGAAGCCGGAGTACCCGGAGAAAACCCACGCTGACACAGGGAGAACATGCAAACTCTGCACAGAAGGGGTCCCTCCTGGGATTGAACAAGGAACCCTCTTGCTGTGAGGCGACAGTGCTAACCACTACACCACCATGCCGCCTTCTCCTTCCTGACATTGTCAAATGGTTGCAGTAAGGTTTAGAAACCAAAACTACTTGTTTAGGTTTCAAAAAAAACCCCATCACATTTCAGGTCAAAATAACTATGTAACATGATATGAAAAGTACCTGCCCAACTGACGTAGGTTCGGTAACATTGAGGTTAAACACCACTGACTTAAGTAACGTTATGTTTAAACAGCTTTGACTTTTACCCAGAAGACAGCTGTTTGTGTCTCATGTGAAACCACAAGTCAGTGTTTGTTTTACCCATCCACCACCCCTCCCTCCCACCCTATACTGACTTTCTTGCTCTTTGTATATCACTTGCCCTGAGCATTAAATATTGCTGCATATAGGGTTAAAGTGGACTTAGCTGAAAGCCCACTGCATCTCACAGAGATGCAAAAGGGTGTCTTTAGCATCCCACGCCAAGAGGAGTGACAAAGCATCAGCATTTGATGGTCTGGGAATGAGAGCAGGCTGCCTACTGCTACTTTTACTCAGGTTAAGGATCTGAATACTTCTTCCACCACTGCTCATTATACAATAACTACTTCAGTGTCACTAAACCAAGGCTGCATTTTCATCCTCTTATTAGTATTGCTTGTCTGTGTGCAAAAGAGTTGTTCAGCTGATCAGGGAAGGAGGCGTTGCTGGTTTTGGGGAGGACAACAAGCTGTGCATTGGCAGGCAATAGAGGCTCCACTGCCACTCACCATTGTGCAGTGCCCTTACCAGGCCCTGTAAATGTCTTGGTGAGCAAATAAAAATAGCAAAAACCCAGTATTATTTCAAGACATTCACCTGGACATACTAAATGTATAAACTGATTTAATATGAATTTACTCATAAGGATAAACCCCCTGAGAAGAGCCATCTTGTTTACAAAACTTGATTAAATAGTCAGAATCCATCTGTAGCTAGAGACTATATCACTGTGGTACTCCTTCAGCTGGCCCACGATGTGGGCAGAGCCATTCCCGAGGGTTTGCTCATGTAACAGGCGGATGACCCATATGTCGCAGGCATACTTTAGAAAGAGTATTCAATTGAATTATTTTGGTAAATATTTCACATAATAGCAGAAAAAATCTGGGGTGGAAGCTTGGTGATACAACAAGGCTGATGATGGAGGGTAGTACCAAAGCTGCAAGTTGTCATGCAGCTCGAGCTTCCCAAACGCCTCAACCCTAATGAAAGCTGTTGAGATAAAATATTTTCTGCAGCAGCTCAAAAAAACAATTGACTGAGACTACCAAATTCTTTCACCATATTTGGAGCTTTCAAATGTGGAGATTTGTGGTGCTAATGAGTGTTATCTTATGCTTGGTGTGTAATTGCTAATGTATTATTAAGCCTTTGTGATTTTGCAATTCCAAGTTACCATCCCATCCCACTCGCTATTTACTCTTGTGAACAATTTCTTTCTCACCATTGCTTTTCGATAATTAATGCTGGCTTTCTTGTACTAGTTATAATGATCGTAAAACGTGATTGCCCATAATACATTTTTTCATTTTCTCCAGCGACTGTGGATATCATATGTCCAGGATATACAGCCATTGTGCATGGCTTCATTTCCATTCTGTTAATCTCTAATGGATTGTTATTTTCTAATCAACAGAGCAGCCAAGATGACAGTTTGTGACAAGAGTGTTCCTATATTAGCTGCATGTGTTAATGATGCAGTGATAGCTGTCAGTGGGTTGATGAAGTAAAAGGCCTCTACTGGAAAGATTAGAGGTGAGCCTACTCCTTCTTGCAAATCATATTTGCTTGCACGTACAGGCATGTCGATTAACAAACACACAAGCGCACAAGATGACAATCTAAATATATTAACAAGCACTTGAGCAACACTTTATGGGTGACTTGGCGCAACTAGCAAAACAACCCTGAAACTGCTATCACCAAACCCAACAGTCTCCATTTAAAATAAACATTCATTTTAGCATGAATAGAGCCAGTATATTTTCACATCTAACTGGATGAATAAGGTTTTATTTCAACCAAACCAGAGTTGGTGATTGTTGCAACAGTGGAAAGATGAACCAAGGCAGCTTTTGTGAGTTTCATTTTGTTTTTGTTGAAGAAGTTACCCTTTAAGTGAGGTTTTGAATGTGGTACTTTTGCTTGTTCATTCATACATTCCTTCATTATTTGTTCCTTCATTTTCTGTAGCTGCTTATCCTGTTGGGCGTCACAGAGGGACTGGAGCCTATCCCAGCTGACATTGGGCGAGAGGCGGCGCACACCCTGGACAGGGTATCACAGGGCTGACACATAGAGACAGACAACCAGTCACGCTCACATTTACACCTACGGCCAATTTAGAGTCACCAATTAACCTGCATGTCTTTGGACTGTGGGAGGAAGCTGGAGTACCCATTGAAATCCCACGCTGACACAGGGAGAACGTGCAAACTCTACACAGGGGGGCTCACCCACCTTGGGTTGGAACCAGAAACCCCTTTTGCTGTGAGGTGATTATTTTCACAGTGTGGTACTGCAAAACATTCTCAACTAAGTTCTGCTTCCCACTGCAAAATGAAGCATAAATCTGGCTGGAGTAGCAGGTGTTTGCTGGGAGCAAAGGGGAAACTCTTGAGGGACTGGTCAAGGGACCCTTGTCTTGCACATCAAAGCAGTCCCCAAGTGTGTCTCCCAGCAGGATATATTGAACAATATCTAATTCAGGAATGGACCTGCTAGCTGAAACCTATCGGTTTAGTTTCTGAACCAAATACAATGGTTTGGCAGAAAAATATGTATCCAGATTAATGCCAGTATGCAGCAGCACATCTCGAGTTAATAGGACTCTATTCCCCAGGGGGACATAACACTTTGACAGTTTTATAATTAAAAGTAGCGAGATGAATGAGTGATTTTTTAACTTTGGTATGAATGAACCGCATCGCAGTGTGCATAGAGCTGGAGCTGAGTGCTTCTCAGGATTTATGTCTGAACTCAACAGGATGTAATGGCTCATTCATTCATTATTATTGTTCATTTCCTTCTGTCCTCATTCTGCTGCGTTCCAGAGGTTTGTTTCATGTCATATCACCATCACTTTTATATTTCCTTCCTTCCTTCCTTCCTTCCTTCCTTCCTTCCTTAATCCCCCTCTCATTTCTCCATCTCCCCTTCCCTCTATTTGTTTTATATCTCTCTGATTTTGCTCTGAGAGACAAGATGGTCGGCTTGTCACAGCGGGGCAACTAATTTGCTTCGATATTTACCAGTTGCAGACACATCTACATGATGCAACACACACACACTTACTTATGCACAGACACAAACTTTTCAGACACAATTCCACTGACCCCTCACTACCTTTACCCACCACTTACACACAAATAGAAGTAAGCAGGAATAGCCAAGCTGTCATCTTTCTTATACAGGCCTCTCATTCCTCTAACAGCACCACTGCAGACTTCATTATCTATCATTATGTCATTGAAACAGTGACAAACAAGTATTCTCGTTTGAATCCCCACCCAAAGCACCCACAGAGAGGAGGGGCAGCAGTATGTTAAAAACAAATTCAAAGTGCTGGCAGACAAAGTGTGAGCAAATATAGTAGGAGAGACTTGTCTGGTGTTTGTTCGTGATGCTTCAGTGTGTCCAAAGACACAAGCAAGAGGCAGATAATGTGGACAGACGTCACCAGTCTATCATCTGTCTGCCACAGGGCATAAAGACACACAGCCACACTCACATCCACAACCACTGGCAATTTAGAGATTCCAGTTAACCTAACCTGCTTGAATGGAATGTGGGAGTAAGGATGCACTGATTGGACGTTTTCTCTCCTGATACTGATTCTCCTGTCCAAAGTCTGAAATGAACATTCAGTGGAGCCTGCCAGTTATCCATCTTCATCTCTTCCCCATACCATGTCACCTTTGCCTGGCTCTGTTTTTTCCCCTCTCACAAACCAGTTTCACTTTAATTCAATTCATTTCAGCCTTATTCTCTTTTTGCCATACAATTGTTGTGCACAGCAGAATGAGAGCGTTTCTCAGAGATCTCAGGTGCAAAATACAGAAATAAATATCATCAAGAGAAGGCACTAGCACTAAAAACAAACACTAAACACCAAAAACAGCCTTGCAATAAAACTACTATAAAAACAGACACTAGCAGTAAAAACAAACACTAAAATCAGACACAGACCCTAAAAACAATATCAAATAAAATAGTTAAAAAGTGCCAAGAGACATGCAAACAACACATCCTCATTCCGACCTGGTCACACATCAACATTTAGTCATGGACTTTCCACATCTGGATACGACGTGTAATGTACCCTGGATGCATTGGTTGTTGATGTTCTGGGACACCTTGTCAAGTTCTGCCTGTTATATGTATTGTCTGTGTCTATATGTATTGTATTTTTCAAAATACACTTCCGTTTTCACAGGAAATGTACAGTTTGCATACAGTCTTGCACTACATACAGATGCACTATGTTGGTACAACACTGCTAATACGTATTTTTGCCCTAAACAACAAATGCACATGGTTACGTTTTGCAAACACTCGCACATGGTTTGATTTGTATTTAAAATCTTATGGGAAGCGAACACTGGCCTTCTGGGTGAAAGTCAGTGGTTGTTTGACCCACCCTACTCTGACTTTCCTTCTTGTCCCACCAAGTTTTCCCCTGATGCCGCCGGGCACCATTAAACTATAATGGCAACTGACTGCATATCGAAGGGACTGCTTTTTGGTCAGTGTGTGACACCGGACATCACTGACCAAGCGGCGGGTTTCAACCACTTTGGAGTGAGACCAGGTTGGTGCAAACTGAATGACATGTACACATTGAATGAAGTGTCCAGTACAGATATGGGACAGAAGTACAAATAATTAACATATCCTAACTGTATGTTATGCATGGAGGGCGTCTAGGACAGACACTTGAACATACAGCTTAAAGGAGGCATTTCAAAATACCCAAGTTCCTAGGCCACTTAGTCTGCAATGTGTCTCAGTTTTAACTCATGCTCCTGGTCCAAGATCCACAGTACTCACACGAGGCAGGGAAAAAGCTGAACGAGATTTATTGAGAGTACAAAGAAGGAAAGAAAATGGCGGGCCAAGTCCTTCCAAAATTACACATTGTACGATCCACTACCAACTTGATGTCCTAGTTCTACATATTCATACCATATTACTCATTATTACACACTTAAACACTGCATAACACGGCCCAAAACGTATTATGATCCAGACATTCACAAATTTTATGTCGTCTTCAAGCACAGTGTTGTAAATGGGGGCGGATAAAAAGTAAAAGTATAAAAATACAGAGGGAATAATAAATAATGACTCATTTATAATGTAGACTGTTTCAAATGAAGCTGGTAGCCTCTGCAGTTGTGTTAAGTAAAAGCCCCTATTTTTAAATTTTCTTACTTTATATCCGTGTCCATTATAAAGAAGTAACTTTCTTTGCTAGCTTGATGCTAATGGCAGTACTCACTGGGTTGACAAAGTGCCTCTGCTGTTTCACACCATAATTTTTCCCTCTTTACTCTGTGTGGTAACGTCCATGGCGGAAATATCAAAAAGGCTGGGGTGTTGTTGTCATACAGTTTTCTATGGGAGCAGATTGTTCTGTGTTCCTATTGGAAAGTGATGGCTGTGACGGGAGAAGTCATGAACGACAAAAAGAAAATCAAACATGCTAGAGTTTCTGTTGGGACGTTGTGAGGCAATGGATTATCGTGTACAACACTCATTGTTGTTCACGATCCGAGCCGACACCAGACACCGACAAATCAATAAGAGTGATCCTATTGCAAGATGGTTTCAAGTTTGTTTGTTTGTTTGTTTGCATATCTTATAGTCTGTGTAATGCCATGAATAATGTATGGACTGTGTTGCCAACAACCCATTGTGACTTCTGATGACAATCTGTATTTAATATATAATATATACAGCATGTGACAGTTTTTGAGCTGTGCTGAAGATTCAGTAGGTGAAAGCACATATCTGAGATTATGGCCTCTAATTTCCCGACATGGCACAGGGTGGCGCAGGGTGGCGAACTCCACGCAGAGCTAGTTTCGAGCAGCGCAACCCGAGGCGCGCTCAGTTTGGTAGTTTGGCAGACCGAGGTGCGCTGAGATGTGGCGGCGCAGCAGGGGGAGGTGTCGACAGATCCAGCTTGGCGCAGTGACAGTTTCGTGCCAAAAGGCTTCGCCGAAGGTGCGCTAAAAGCTCGCCAGCTGAAACCAGGTCTACTGTCAGCGCAGGCTGAGCGCAGCCGGTGTAAGTGGAAGTTTGGCTGACCGGCGGACAGTGCGCACACATCACCAAAACCTAACAGGCAGGTTTCCAGAATGTCAGACACATTAATAATGCAATAAATAGCCACAAAAACCATTATTCAATGCAACTATCTGCAATCAGCACATAAATGTATCTCTATATCGACTGTCCCGTCACATCTGATGTCAGATCAAAGGGGATTGGCACTGTTTGGCACGCGTAATGGAAACCCAACCTGATTTGATTAACACAGCTGCAAACTAATGAGTTCACATCCCTCTCAGCCAACCACAAACAGCCACAGCATCAGATAGGGAGTATATATTCAGCATCTGTCATCTTAGAAAAGTCAAAAGAAAAGAAACCGAGTGAGACTGTGAGAGAGAAAGAGAGAGAGAGCGCGTGCGCACGAGAGAAACGCAACATTGATTTACAATTGTGGTGACCTCCTCCCAGGCTACCTTTGCATCACCAGCCCGTGGAGGTCTGCTCGCAGTTCCGTATATTCGGACACTGCGAGCTTGGACCTCCCGGACCAAAACATCAGTTTCCTCCTGGGAGAAGTTTGTTATAGGTGGTATTATAGTACCACCTATTGGATGTTTATTGACACTGCACCAAATGTCATGTAGTCTCCCAGCATGCCTGGCAGCCTTGCTTTTGTTATTGTGCTGTGATCTGAGCCGATGCAGTAAAGTTCATGTCAACGAAGCTATATGTGTGCCGTTTCATCATTGTTACACCACGAACCCAAACAAAGTTTGGCCGTCTGACGCTGCTGCTCTCTTCCGCCATGGCGAATTGAGTAAACTCTCATTACGCCTTCGCACGGCACATTTAAGGGCGAGGAGAGGGGCTCATTTGATTGGTGTGATGTGTGTAAAACCCACTCCACGCCTTCTCTCCTCCCTCTTTCCAACTTGCGCAGGTAGGAGGGACGGAGGTGGGTAAGAGGAGTAGTTGCGCCAGAGCGCACGGTGTGCCAAACTTGCAAAATCCGCCTGGCCACACCCAGTTGGTGAAGAGCAGGTGCACTGCGCCTCCGCCTCGCCCGGTCTGCGAAACTAGAGGTCTATGTCACAGATCATGAGATCGAGATCGTGTCTGTCACCTGATAAGACTTTCCTTGACTGGAGCTTGTGATTATAATACATAAATATATATCATTCTGGTTTTTAATTCAGGCTCGTGCCCAAAACGAGGCTGGGCTTGAACAGAAATTATGTAGGTTCAGAAAGGGTTGGGCCTGATTTTTTGGGCCCAATCATAGCTCTCAAGACAGTGCCTCGAAATCATTACAACAACCACAGTCTAATGCATTCATTCATTCATTCATTCATTCATTCATTATCCATAACCACTTATATTACACTGGGGTACACACTAGACAGATTGCCAGACTCATCATAGGCCTGACACATAGAGACAAAACAACTATTTTACACTCACAAATCTGATTCAATTGATATGTATTATATTAGGACTACGTATATTTTTTTCTGTCTTTTGTTTTTTGATCTGTGGAACAAAGTCATTTTTTGTTTAATTACTGTAAAAAAAAAAAAAAAAAAACAGCTTCATATTTTATTTTCTCTGCACTGGAGTGGAGGAAGTGTGTTTTGATCCATAAAACATATCAATCGTATCATACTTTTGGTTGTTGAAAACAAGGAAATGGAGGGGTACTCATTAAGTAGAGGATTGCTGTAGAAGCTCCCCTCTTTTCTCTAAGCACACACTCACACACAAATTCCATGACTCCCACGCGTCTGTGCGGCATATTTTAGCTCATGCCATCCATGTAGCAAGCCTTGAACATGATATCAAAAGTCTGTACACTCAATTTTGAAAATTCTATGCATTTTTACTTTCATCAAAGAGTAAACACAGAAAATAGGTCACAAGGATTTACTCAATGTTACATTTTCTCTTTCCACCATTTGTAAGAATCTGATGTATTTCTGCAGCGGTATCAGTTTTCTACTGATACTTTATTATTTTCAAAGACAGCAACCAGATGTCTTTCTGTTCACACTGTAATTCTGAGGCTTTCAAGCTGCTGAGGAACCACAAAGCCAGGTTTTAGGACTTCTGCTTCTTTCAGGAATTATGTTTTCCTCTGTTGAGGCATGTGTGTATTCACCTCCCCCTCCTGCTGCTGTGTGCCATTTTGACTGCCAATCACCACAACAGTTGTCAATCAAGCAGCGGCTGACCCATATGTATGACAAGTGAAATCATCAGCTTGGGCAGGAGAAGGGAGGCTTCAGATAGCCTGGGAAGGATGGATAAAGCCAGGAGGAAGTCTGTTAGCAGAGATACCTGAAGGAATGATTACACCCTCTACTTACTCTGCAGTAAGGGACGTTTGTTTGAGAGAAATCTGATGGCAGGCTAATGGGGAAGACATACACATAATGCTGTATTGTCTGTAGCCTGAATGACCATTGTTTCAGAGACACGGTTAACACACACACACACACCCCTAAAGACACTTAACAGAGGGAGAGCAAGTGCAGGCATTTATTTCATTTACCTGTCACCTGTGTGCATGTGTACACTCATTCTGTCTCTCTCAGCTTAACACAAACACACACACACACACACACACACACAATCGGGCTGTCCTACGGTGATCTATAACTTGATTATACATGTGTTTGTGTGTGTGTGTGTGTGAGATAGAGAGAGAGAGAGAGAGAGAGAGAGAGAGAGAGAGAGAGAGAGAGGCAGTGTTTGTGGAGAGGGGACAGGTAATTGAAATAAAGGTCCTCTCTCCTCTCTCTTGCCTGAAGCCACAGCCTTGAGCCTTTCTGCTAACAATATGGATGTGGGAGAGGAGTGAAACCACCTTTAGAACAGGCTTTAGCAGCTGTGGGTCTTTATACATGGACACCAAGGGCAATACTTACAGGATAAAAGTGCTGATTTTGTCAGCCAGTATTCAAGATATTTCAAATGATTCACAGACAAAAATTTCTGTAAAATAAACATATAGCACAGCCTTGGCCTGAAATCATGACACACCAAGATCCTTTGCAATATGTAACAAATTAAATGAATTATTCAAATTTATGCAGGTCTGTTTCAAGATGTGCAACTGTAAGACAAATGCATGATATTAAATGTGGTGAACAACAAGTTAAACTCTTAATATACTGCAGTGTTATACAACACCACTGATAGCTGTTGTCTGAAAAATTGCCATAAAGCCGAATTAACAGCACTCTAATACATGGTCAGCAAGATGTCGATATGACAAATTTCATGAAGGCAGAGTTTAATGGATTGTGTAAGACTGTACAAGTTCCAAACAAACATATAGTATCAGAGCTCGAGATGCGTTTTTTTTTTACCTGCTGCAATATACTGTATATATCAGGGGTCTGCAACCTTTGCCATTAAAAGAGCCATTTTTGACCAAAAATAATTTGAAAAAATCTGTGTGGAGCCGCAAAACATGTTTGAGCCTTATAATCAAGGTAAATAGCCTATTAAGTCTAAATTAGCGTATACTTATGGTCAAAATAAGCATTTGTTAATATGTTTTAACACAAGGTGGACACTGTGCAGGGCACTATAAATAATTATGTGGTACTTAAATTTTGCAGAGCTGGCAGTGAGAGCAAACAAATCCGTCCACGCACTACTACATTCTCTATTTTATGCAATTTACTTTTTTGGATTTGGCATCCATAGCTAACCAGCCACTGCTATCGAGGTTCAGCAACATTTGGATTCATAGAATGAATTTCCATAGATTTCTTTTCTCAAAGGCTCAAGGAGCCACTGGACAGGGGCTAAAGAGCCACATGTGGCTCCCGAGCCACAGGTTGCCTACCCCTGGTATATATTGATGAATCGTCAATTTGTTATAATGTAATATGAGCTGAATTTCCCTTAAATTTCTTAAAAAAACAGTTCCATAACATAAAGTTTTACATAACCATATTCAGGGGCTTCCTGAACAGGATTACATTAACAATGTTAGCTAACCTATCAAGGAAAACATTATTTATTTATTTTTTTATTTAATTTATCAGAGCCTGAAATTGAAGTTAATGTGTTACGGTTTAATTATGGTTGATTTTCTCTGCCTAGTAATTTGCAGTAAAACTCCTTCAAATTTTAAATGGTCTTTGGAATAGTTTGAGCAGAAATCTATTGTATTCCTCAGCAAACAGTTTTTTATGGGATTAGGCCTTCTTTGTTTATTTAATGTAGGAGCAATACCTTTTTGAGAATGTTTGCACTCGTAATAAAGTTTGGGACACCACCCTCCTAACGAGGGAAGCGACTAATTAAATTAATAACTCTGTAAACCAATTATTAATTCGTCAGCATGCTTATCAATAATGAATCAATCTCAATATCTGGGTTATGAATTCACCTTACAGGGATCTTAGTTCCTGCTCAAAAGATATATACACAGACAAAGACTTGGCGATAAATAAAGAATTATTTAAGCTAAATGTGTAAAAACTGAGTAAATGAATAGCAAATGATAATGATATGAAATAACACAAAATTAATAGTATATATATGGATTGAAATGAGAGGTAACACTTGTGTGAGTTATTTAGTTTGGCGATAGTGAGAGAGTGTATGGCTATAGATAAATTGGGAATGCAGAGATGCGCAAAACCATTCACCTAAGGAAATCTAACTTACGATTAAGATAATTAAACCTCCTATTCGACATCAACTCTTTTACCACACAGCGGTGGCCTGGAGTTAGAGAAATTCTTTTCCTACTTTCTTAGCAGCGTTGATTCAGGCGGACGTTTCCTTCCGAGGACCCCTGAACTATCGCTTTGCAACTCATGGCTTCAGTTCATGGCCTTCCAGTAGGGTGATACAAACTGGAACGCAGCGGTGATGGGCCATGGAGGCTGGTGGCGGTGTCCTTTCAAATGGCACTCAACGTTGGTTCTCTTAAGCTGCAGAAAGTCTCTGGGTTTGGCAACAGAACCTCTGTGACAAGTGGCTAGCAGCTGCTGGCTCCGATGAATCTGGTGTGAAGAGGCCAGTCGAACAGGCGCTTGTCTACTTTGTTATGATTACTCGCTTATAATTAAGTTGAAAACAATCTTGTTGGCCATTCGATCTTGTTATCAAAGTTACTATTAACACGCATAAAAATGCAGTGGAGGCAAAAGAAAAATTGGATAAGTAAAGTTTAAAAGTTTAAAATAACTTTGATCATGAACAAGAACGAGTTACGCAAGAACCATAACTGGCTAAAACATAAGATACGGCAAAAGCAAGTGGACAAAAACAAAAAAGGCGAAAAAAAAAAACAAACAAAAGAGACGAAGAGTACGGAAAATGACATAGAGGAGGTTAAGACATGAAAAGAAGAGCAAGAGGACAAGAACAAGAGAAAGATACACTGCGCTCACTTGTTTTTATCTGGCCAAAGTAGGCGGGTTTGTTAAGGCGGTCTCTTTTGTTGTTATAATATGCTTATCATTATTATTATTTTATTTTGGAGGAAACTTGCTTTTGATTATACGAGATCATATACTTCAACATGTTACACGCAATAGACACATACTCTTCCCATCCAATTGAAATTAATACAATTATTATACCGCGTATATCAGTGGAGTACACGTATAAACTGTTTCAAATACATACACTAACCTATAGTTGCAATATATAAAGAAAAACACACTGAGGAAGCACATATTCATGAAAACAGGTTGATTAATATATCCAACTATATTGTAACACTAAATATAATATGGGGCTCCTTATGGGAACCCACTTTAACTACTGTCACAAGATGGCAGTATAGCGCTATGTTAAATGAGGGAATAAAAGTCTTATTTTGTAATTTCCTTATCTCTTGCCTTAAGAGAATAAAAAAAAACATTATTCAACTAACCCTAACCCGTATAATTCCACTGACACCAACAGACATATCAAGTTTCTGCTCAGGAACGCATACCTAATTTAGGACATTAATATCTGTTCAGTCTCCTCTTCACCCCGTTGTGAATGAGATGATGTCATTCCCTGGGATGGTGCAAGGGGACATCATGGGACATCTTAGAAAGCATTGTCTTAACATCCTAGCAGGGCTGTTAATCAAGACGCGTTTCCCCCAGGGTGGACCCCTGTTTAAAAGTTAATGTCATTCAGAGCCAAGAAGGGTCTCAAATGAACTTTTTTTTTTTACCTGTTTTTGGTCTAAGGATGGCTGAAAGAAGCGTTTGTCAAGACTGGGGGTGATTCAGGGGTTGAGTCCTAAACATTTGACCCTCTGGTGGTCTCTCGTTGTCTATTGTAGTCCAATCTGGAGAGTTTAGAGTACTGGTGTCGCTACATTAACAAAACTGAAATGCGAGTCTTTTTCTTCCTTTTTGGTCAATCTGTGTACTAGCACGAATAGACACGCATGGTTTGACTGAGTTTTACACAATGCTGCTGTTGCGCTGTGCAACTCTGTACTCTGTAGTGTGTGCGTTGTCAGTGTCCCCCGTAGCTGGGATTAATTTTCCTGGAGGGCTTTCTATCAGAAAGGAATCCCTTGTTAATGTTCGGAGAAAAAAAGTCATGGTTTGGGTTAAAATGAAGAGATTTCTGTCAGCAAGGACTTTCGTGGACAAAGCCTACAAGGAAAACTTCTCCCATGTGCGTGTCCTCCTAATGTCAATTCTTCTGCTCCAAGTTTCGCACACTGCTGCATGTAGACTCGGTAAATCAACCATACATGTACATCTGTGCATATGCACAAGCTATTTTAAGCACTACATGTATAGTTCTTGTTTGACTGTGTTTGACATCTGTATTATGTCTTTGGTTCCTTTATGATTTTATTTTTTGAGAATCTAAATCAGTCAAAATAACGTATCCTCATAGAAAGATTTATATAATATCCTACAAAAATGTTTTTATGATATCTCATGAATTAGCGTCCCACACATGATGTTACATCCTTAACATAAAGTCATGCAATTACATTTATTACAGAGGTTAGGTTAGGCAAATAAAGTTACTGTGGTTAGGTTTAGGAAAACAAACACATTGAGACCATACCATAAAATGACTTAATGTTGACTTAATGTTCACCCAAAGTTCACACAGTTCTGAAAACACATCTCCTGGGGAAAGTCCCAGGGGACCGTCTGTGGTTTTGTGACCCATCCACCACCCCAATCTGCCCCCTTACAAGACCACTTCCTTGTTTACTCCTGTCAGCACATTAATCATGTGATTGCAGTCATTCAAAACATGTGGGTTATGCATGAATTACTGGATCATAATTATGTGGGATATGTTCAAATTTTGGGTGCATTACTTTTCATAGGAAAACGTATGAACACGTAATGAGAACAGCCTGGTCAAAACTAGAAAAATCAACTTTTTCAAAATCATTTTCTAAAACATAAACATTATCTGTACTTTTCTTTTCTCTTAATATAACCTCTGCTGAATCAAAATTTAATAATGAAAGGGTCAACAATAAAACATACATTTTTTAAAAAAAAAAAAAATCTGATTGAAAGTGTATTTTACGTAATTTATTTTCTGAAGAAAATTCTGTGTGAATTTATAATCCCAATAATGTCTTGGGTCAACCTGACCCAACTGATACAATGCTGACTCTCCTTTTAGCTCTGTTTTGGTCCCTGCCTCCGCCTTCTACTCTAACTCCTGTTGGATATACATGAGTCTTTAGCTACTAAAGGTTCAATGTGGTCAGCAACTAGTCGCTAACTGTAACCGTCTGCTGTTTGATGCTGGGCAGGTAGTGGACAGATGGTTTATTTGAGCTTTTAAACTGCATGCTGATGCTGGTGCCACAAAAGTCAAGAGACAGTGATAATTTCATCACCACAAGCGACTACTTTCAAACTGAACTCAGTTATTTGATCAATTGTTTACAAACAAAAATTGATAATGTTCATCATCTTTTGTAATTAAAGAAATAAAAAACAGATTAATATTAGAGCCACAATCGATGTTGAAAAATATATTTCACCTCATTGTGTTTAAATACAGTACACATACTGTAAACACTGAAGAAATCAGGAAACCAGTGAAGTGTTTCAAATATTAACAGGCTGTTGGTAGATGAAGTAGTAACATCATTTCCAAATTATGTATCACTGATGTCTGTTGAGAGGTCAACAAGTCATCAGACACAGTTAGCCCCTGACCTTCTGTCAGCCAAAAAGTCTAACGAGTTTGTATTGATCTTAAGTGGTAAGATAAAAAAATGTTGGGCATTTTTTCAATAAAATCCCTCTCATACAATGGAACCAGTCAGCTCCAACCACTGCACAGAAATAATTGGGTTAGGATGACTCATTTCCATGTAGTTGACTGGGAAATTATTGAGAAAACAGTGCACCTCTTCAAACCGGCTTCCTGCTGTGTTGACACCCTGCCAACCAACTTTTCTGAATCATCAATGGATGCCCTGCAAGTGTTGCAATTGCTCCCTCCAGCCAGTTGTTCATTTAAAAATCTGTGAAAACTGCGTGATGTTTCCTAAAGATAAAAACCTCAATTGAAACTTCATAAGGCAAAATACTGAGAAAGTAACTTTCAATCAGCTCAGTCAGACCCACTCTTGGTGTTATTTTTATGCCTCTGCACCGGTGACTGTCAGTATGTCCGTCCCTCAGTCCATTCATCCCATTTTCATGAACACAATATCTCAAAAATTTGAAAAAAAAAATTTAAAAAAATGCGTCGTTCAGTGTAGGTTTGGACCGTGAACGACAATGAGGGTTGTGGACTATCATGTAGTCTGTTATGTCTGCCGACCAAGTCACGGCAAAATCTCATGACTCCACAATTGGCCTTATCTGACATAGTGACTGTCTGAACACACAGCATTAAGAGGATTCCTTCGTATATGGCACAAGCGTCCACCAAGACTGAATGATTAGATTTTGATGGTCAAAGGTCACATGACCTCACAAAACATACTTTTTCCATAACTCAAGAAATCATACGTAAATTCTGACACAATTTCACACGAATCTTCAATATAATTAAATGATGAATTGATGTTATACCATGGTCTGGGTGAATACTCAATTCTGATTGGCTGCAGGGTGTCCGTTAAAAGGTGTTATAGGACGGCTAAAAAGACGTTCCGGTCAAATTGCCTGATGACAGGTTCTAAATAATTGCGCTGGCTCAACTGCTAGTTTGTAACCATAGCAATGGAGACTTAGAGCAGAGGCAACGGATTACAACGGGCATCATGAGTGATTTTATCGTTTCATTTAGTTTATTTGGTGAATTTGATCATTTTGATGACTGGGATGCAGAAGAAGAGAGGTTAGAGAATGAAAAGAAAAGGGAGAAATGGCACAAGGAGGTGACACCAGAAGAATTAAATAATTTAAGATGAGGATGAGAAGGATGAGCTCAACACCAAGAAGACAATGAAATGGATAGTTCAGATGCCACTATGATGGACATACCCATATCACTTTCAAATTTCACTATTAATGGTAATGTAGCATTTCATTCCAAATGAGGCATTTTCCAGTTCAGACATGTGAGATTTGCTAGCATTATTAATGTTTTAATAGCATGCTTTGGACATGCACAAAGAGGATATGCATCTCAACTGAAGGTTTTACTACAGTTTGTGACAGAAGGCCTCTTGTCCAATTATGGTCAGCGCTGTCCGTTGTCAGGGATACATTGTACACAAACCAACTTGCCAACAGATTGAAAGGCTTACGAAAGACATACGAAAATGTATACGTCCGTTTCAAACGATGTTAATGTCACTGCCCACATACTTCCATGCGTCCTTTACGTTGGCATGGATGTTAACCAATATATCCACCAGGAGGCAGCCCAGCGTCAAAAGTTTATGACAACAACAAACTCAAAAACAAACAAGGCGACTGTGGAGGAGATATTGATAATATACCTCTTGCATAAAAGACAAAAGCAGAGGCAGTGTTGCAGCAATTTATTTTATTATTCGAGTAGGCTACCTAAAGTTTAAGATGTATTTGTAACATAAACAATTCATTTAATTTAATTTTTTTTTTTTTTTTAATTAACGATACTTGGCAGTATGTTACGACACAGTATTGCCACCATATTACATAGGTGCTATGTTGACCCAAATTGGATCATTTTTGACCCAGTAATTATTAGTGTGGGTGTATTGCATTTGTAAATATACCCTTATAAATTAAATTAGCTGTTCACCAATGTTTTGGTCACTGGTGTAGGCTACTATTTAGCTTCATTTGCTCCACATTAACAGTTAAAGTTAAGGACTTAGTGAAGTTTAAAGATGTTTCACCTTCCCTGAGCTTAAATGGAAGTGAATGTAGAAAAATGTGGAAACAGCGGTATTGTATAAAGACTGTGTTTCCCATTTCTTCTTAGGAGTACAAGAATGTGCAAGAAAAAGCACATGAAGCCTTTTGTTCAGATGCACACACACATTCACTCGCACACAATGGGTGACAAAGAAAAATTGAGTGAAGCTCTTTCCATCCCGAGGAGGCCATTGTGTCTTCTATGGAACATCAATCCATACACAGCAGACCACAGGGAGGTCGGACAGGCATGTGTGCGAGAAGGTGTGTGGGGATAGACGGAGAGGTGGTGAGACAAGCTGATCGACCAGATCCATCAGGTGGAATTATCAGTATCTCCGTTGTGAAGCATTTCTCCTCCTCCTTACTTCCCTTTTTTCATTTCATCCGTTCTATTTGCAATGCCCCCTTCTCTTTTCTCCCGCCTTCTCTCATCTTTCTGCTTTCATTTTCTCCATCACCACTCCTCTCGCCCTCCTCTTTTGCACTATCACTGTCATGCTTTTTCCTTTTCCGTATTGTCTTTCAGTGAAGTATTTCTGTCTGCAGCTGTGGATGGTTCACTGTGCTCATCTGTCACTGTTGGCTGTCACTTCCTCTTTTTTCTGTCACTTTCACATTGTGCATCTCTTTCTTCCCTGTCTATAACTTTCTGCTCTCCCCTTCTCTTTATTGCTTTCCATGCTGAAACCTTTCCACTTTTCAGCCCATCCGTGCATACACCTCTCTCATTCACATCTCCTTTTATCGCTCACTGTAACCCCTACATTCATTCTCAAGTTCTCTTTTCTTCCAGGCTTCTCTTGCCATCACTTTTCTTTTTCAAGCCCTTTTTCATTTTTTTCTACTCTGGCCAACAAAAATGGAACCTTGAACACAGTATAAACTTACCGTGAAAGTGCTAATCTTGCATCTTTGTCCAGGATTGATTCCATTTCCCACTGGATCAGGCAAAAATGCTTTGAAGCACTTTGAAGATCATGTAGCCCATCTCTGAATTTGCATTTTTTTTATTAGAAACAAATTAAAAACAGTCAAATTCTCATTTCAATGAAAGAATGCATTCCAACCAAACTGGCACCAAGCAGCTCAGATAGTAAGAGTTAAGATACTGGTACATAGCTGGCTTAATTTAATTTGATTAAATAAAATTGAAAGTCTTAAAATTCCTTAAACTTGGTCACATTTCTGCAGCAGCAGCAGCAGAAGAAAATCACACCACCATTTGTAGTTGGTCGAACATGCTTGAAATGACTGTGACACATTTACCAATAATTTACCAGCAATTTCAGTGAGAAAAGGTGGATCAGATTTTAAAGCCCCACAAGTCTTAGAATGGCAAGTCATTTGTCATAGTGTTGTAAAGTAGGAGCTAATTTTGTATTATTTAATGTATTTATTTAGTTTGTTTGACTGCATAGACCATATTCAGTGACACTTCAGCAGGTTGGAGTCTTGAAACTCTCCTGGTGTAATCATGAGTAAGATATATAAGCTGCGACAGATTCTCTGTTGATAAAAAGTCAAAGGTATAACCCTGTATACACAAAAATGTAAACCATTGGCTACAAAATGACTAAAACCAAAACTTAAAGGAGCTGTATGCAACATTTAGAGCATATCGATGATAGGTGTTGGGCAGTAACCCATTACCAGTAACACATTACAGTAATAATATTCCTTTTTCCAGTTACAAGTAGTGTAACCAATTACTAATTACATTTCAGTGATAATATTACAGATACCCCAAAACCAAACAACTCGTTACAACATAATAGTGATGTGACAACAAAAGTTATGTTGAAATACAACAATCACATCAGCAGATTAATTTTCGTAATCATCGCGGTGCTCCTTAGCAGCTGGAATTATTACCATCACTCTGATTGTATTGGGAGGAAAGATGTCAAGAACACTGTTGCTGCAGGTAGTCGGACTAAAACTTCTTCCACTTCAAAAAAACACTCATCAAACCTCTGGTCTGAAACAGACATTTTGAAGTCACTGATTTGCACCTCTGACTGGCTTCTTCTCTGTGGCAATGTTGGTCAAGGCTCATGTGTATGATTGGAACTACGCGGCAGGCCAAACTGACACAAAAAACAATTATAAACCTGTAGAAGTGTTACATTACAGCATCGCATTCTGTTTTGAGTAAAACTGAGGGTATAAGTAAAAGTAAAATCTGAAATCTTAATTCAGAGTGGTGAAGACAAGTCTCTCAGCATGCCACAGATGCATTTCCTGTCAGGTTTAACTGTGATGAAATGATCTTCAGGCACTGATATGGGATGCATATTAATGCCAGATGGAAGGGGGGGTGGGGGCGTTGACTTTATTTGGAACGAACACCTGAGATAAAATCACTTTGATGTGTGAACAGCAGGCCTCTCACTTGTTCAAGCAGCACCACCTAGCAGCTGCTCTGCCCTGTTTATTTCAAGCACCACTTCTCAAAATTTCTAACCAGACCGACATGAGGATTTATCTCATCAGCCAGAGTAACACTTGATATTATTGCTTCTGTCACAATGCTCAGAGGAAAATGGTACGCTCCTTTCCTTCCTCCCTGGGTAACTCTTTTGAAGGTAAAAGGCTGGATCTCTTCAATAACAAACCACACACAAAGCCTGTAGTGGGGCTAAAATCTGATGCAGCTTGGGAACCTTGGACATTTGGATGATTTGCATCTAAAAAAAAAAAAGAATATTTTGCTGCTGAGTTCCTCTTTTCTGACCTCCAGTGGTGGTGTGTGGTCTATCATGGTTAATTCATAGAGTACTGTTTGAAATATCACCCACTTCAATAATTAACCACAGCTAAGGAAGAGTCAGTGTGTGGCTCTCTCCATTTAGAATAACCTTCCTGCCAATATGGGAAGAGACACCATCTTAATATTTAAATTCAAGCTGAAGGCCAAATTATACTCAAACTGCCATTATACCCATCACAGGTAGGTTTTATTAAAGGATCATAGTTTAACTTCTATATAAAGCACACAGCTGTCACAGGTATCAATGCTGTAATGGTCACAGTGCCTCTAAAATAGCTGGCACTACCTACTCATCAATATTTGGTGTCAAACATCACCATGGTGGAAAATACAAAGTATTGTTCTGATAAGAGTCATTGATTAAGTCAGAGTTGTTGCATTAAACACAGTATCCTCTCTGTGCCTGCTGGGCTGTTCTGTTTATTAATTTGTCTTTTTCCTCAACAAACACAGTTCAATGAAAGTGTGATGCTTTGTGTGTTTGCATGAAGAGATAAGAGGTAGAAATGAAGAGAAGCGTCTTTCATTTACAGTTCATGAACTTAACCTTGAAACATGCATGTAATGCATGTGCACATGCAGTATATACATACACACACACACACACACACTCACACTCACACTTAAGTGCTTTGCATCAGAGCCATTAGTTCAGATGAAAGCAAGATAAGTGTGCAGTAAACAAACAGTTATGTGATTAAAGGCTTAGTGACAACAGAGACTGGCCTGAGGGCAGCTGAAAAGTGAGGAAAGCAAAGCTCTTGGTTGAACAAAACAGCATTCATAATAAAATGTTGGAATAAACCTGTAGTGCTTATCATATATTTTCATGTTTTTTTTTTCCGTTTTTTTCCTCCTTAAGCACATTTATGTAAGTGCTTCTTGAAAAACTGCCATGTTAAGAATTAGGAACACTCTTATTTCTTCACTTTAGAAGCAGATATATCTGTCATATAGCAAGCTGGTAACTGGTTTTACTACAGCACCATTACTGGCCCAGTCAGACTCTATAACCCTAGTGTAATATTTGTGTCATGTGCACTAAGGACCAATGAAAAGCTAAAGCTGAAAACACACCAGCGCTGCCGCAGCACCTCATGTAACATGCGTCAAGTGCCACTCCAGCATACATTGGATGCGTCATGCTTCAACTTGTCAACAGATGACCACACAACATTATTACTACTTCTACTGAGAGATCTGTGTTTCCTTCACCTCTGCATTAGCACAAAATCATGTGTGGACAGCCCCTAATTAAACTCAATTTCTCACCTGAAGAGCTGATCTCCAGAACTATGACTTGCCATGCAATATCTTTTTGGCCATTGTCTTTATATTGGGACTATGGGTCATTTAGCTCGGGACTTATACAGTACATATCTTGACCTCAACAATGAGTCTCTCCTCATCCATTCTATGTCACACATGAGACACAGCAACAGCTACTACAGAAACCTTTATCAGTGTTGAGGAGAGGAGTCAAGCTACTATAGGAGCAGAGGAAAAGAGCTGCTATGGGAGCTGGTATGTACAAGCAGAGTGGTGAGACTGGAAATTGGACAGTGGTATGAACGGCCACTTAGTGATGGCGGAATGAAGCCTCATGAAGCATTTTCTTTATATTCTGAGCCCACTAGATGGTGCTCTTGGTTTAAAGAGAGAGGCTAAAAGAATTGAAATCTGGTGTGTTTTAAAACTTTTGTTGAACAAAAAGTGCCATCTAGTGGGCTCAGAAAATAAAGAAAATGATTCATGAGACTTCATTCGGCCATCACTACTTGGTGGAACATCCAAGAGCACTGATGCGTGTCTAGCCACCGCCGGTGTGGGGTTGTGCATTAATAATAATAGGGGCGTAATTTTTTGACCTGCGGCATTGACCCGCTGGTGTGTTTTGGCCCTTAGTCTGGGCCTTCCATTTGGCCTTTCAGTTAGCCCCGCTCGAGTAAGTTGCTGTTTCTACTAGTGATGGCGGAATGAAACCTCATGAATCATTTTCTTTATTTTCTGAGCCCACTAGATGGCACTTTTTGTTCAATTAAAGGTTTAAAACACACCAGATTTCCATTCTTTTAGCCTCTCTCTTTAAACCAAGAGCACCATCTAGTGGGTTCAGAAAATACAGAAAATGCTTCGTGAGGCTTCATTCCGCCATCACTAGTTGCTACAGCTACAGTTTACAGGAAAACGGTGGAAGATTTACCTCTCCTAATTCTATAAATGTTTTTTAACAATGAGTGCTTGATGTTAGAGGTAGACAGACACAGGCTTCTCATTTCTAGCCAAGAGCAAACTTTATCAGCTGTAGCAAGGTAGCAAATTCTAAATGAGTATTTAATGTTTTCAGTCACAGCCCAGCTACCAGGAGATTATGTTGTTGTTGTACGTCTCTTCAAATCACAGATCCCTTATATTTGTATGTTTCATATGTGTCATATCAACATTTCCATAGTGTCTTAGTATATGAGCTGACTTTTGTCATCAGGTGGTGCAGGGGATAATGGATGATCGCTTAGACACAGAGCTACTAACCTGCAGACCACTGTTTGAGACCAACAAAACTGGTTGTTTTTTAGCAAGTCATTGCTGCAAGTCCAGCAGCTTTATAAGCACGAAACATGGGCGTTTAGTATAAAGTGGTTGTTTTTTCACCAAACCATTGTGTTGTTTCCACTGGGGATAGTACTATAAAAAGTGGTTGCTTTTTACAGAGTCATCACTGCATTTTTTTGCCAGGATAATGCCACAAAAAGTAGTATTTTACCAAGACATTGCATTTTATCTGCAGTGTAAAAAAAACAAAAAAATAAAACAAAAACCCTGTAAAACTGTCCATGATTTCATGCTGAATGACTGAGGCTTAACTTATGGCGTTCTGTCATCCTGGGGAAAATAGAAAATGTGTTTGGGATGAACAGAAATCTTCTCCCAGATGCCTTTGTGGCAAAAGCAGTGAATTCACTTTGTTGTGTCAGAGGACGCACCCTATTGTTTACGTGATAATGCTACATTGCAAACATCTGCAAGGTTGATACAGCAGGAGGAGAGCTAGTTAACGTTAGCTGTTAGAAGTCTGCTGATGGAGGTTGCACTGAGTTACATTATGATGCATTAAAGCTCTATTCAGTAAAAATGAGTATCAGGAGAAAGTAAATTATAACGTTCTCATGATATGTTTAAATGTAATCTTGTAAAATGTTGATTTTCGTGGGAAATTTGAATAAATTAAGTTTATGTTCACAGAAATATAAAATAGATAGTAGAAAGGGAATTGTGATATATATTATATAATGTAAAAAGGCATTTGAAGCAGTAATTAAAAAATGGTTTCATTGTGAAAGAAGGTTATTTTAAATGTTTTAGAAAAACAACACTTACAATATAATGACGAAAACTCTGTGTGTCTGTCTGTGTGTCTGTTCCACGTTTTTCTCCTGACTGACTTGGTCAATCCATGTGAAATTTGGCACAGTGGTAGAGGGTCATGGGAGGATGTGAATGAAGCAATATTACATCAGTTGGCCAAAGGGGGGGCCCTACAGCAACTGATTAAAATTGCAAACTTTGAATGGTCATATCTCATGCCCCGTATGTCGTAGAGACATGAAACTTTGCACAGAGATGCATCTCCTCATGAGGAACAAATTTGCCTCAAGAACCCCTAACTTCCGGTTATATAGATTTTCTGCCATTTTGAATTTTTTGAAAAACACTTCAAATCGATCTCTTCCTAGGAAGTTTGACCGATCTGCATGAAACTCGGTGAACATAATCTAGGGACCAATATCTAAAGTTCCCTCTTGGCAAAAGTTGGAAAACTTACTAAAACTGAGCTTCTATAAGGCAATGAATATTGCGGAGGGCGTGGCTCATCACATAAAGGTGTATAACATCTCAAGGGTTTCACCCATCACCACGCAACTTTGTAGGTATATGACCACACATAATCTGAGGGGACCCCTCCATTATTGACCCCATCAAACAAAATGGGGGCGCTAGAGAGCTAATTTCTTATCTAGGCCTAAGCGCCATATGGATTTTTACTAAACTTGGTAGATATGTAGAACAGGACGCCTCAAGGTGACTGGAGAAATTTAACTCTAATTGGCAACTGGGTGGCGCTATAACAACAGAAAAATGCTTAAAAATGGCTAAAATGCGACCGATCGCTGTGGCTCCCCCTGTGGCCGAATGTTGTTTTTTTCTAATTTTTGGTATGACTAAGTCATGGTATGGTATGCTGTACATAATCACGGAAACTGTCAGTGTGTCAGTCATTCTGTCTGTCCCACGTTTTTCTACTCACTGACGTGGTCAATCTATGTGAAACTGCACATGGGCATTGAGGATTGGCATAGGTAGAAGGTGACAAAGCTACCAATGGGTATGGACTAGTTTTTTATAATGAAGATTTCTTTGTTTTCCTGGAACAATAATAATAAATGACTAAAACAAGCCAAAAAACAACAACAAAAACCCTTGGTATAAGTATAGCTATTGGCCAAATTCTTATTTTAAACATTCGTATCAGCTCCAAATTTCACAATTGATGCAGCAGTAATCTTACTACAGCCCCATAAACTTTCCTTCAACAAGGGGAGCCTGACAGACCTGCCATGCCTTGATAAGGTTGCTGAACTATGATAAGACAATTGCTGTTCGGTCTAGGAAATGGTCAATTATGTGACTAAATCTCTAACAGCCCCATAGTATAATAAGTTGCACAGAAACTGTCATACACTTAAAACCAGCATTAGAAGTTGTTTCTCCGATTTCGTTGACAGCTGATCTGTCAACTGAAATCTGAACCTCCATCTCTGCCCTGCCCCTCCTCCATGTCACTCCTCCATCCTGTGAGCTATCCATCATTTTCTATCAGAGCCAACTCACTCTAATGCAGGTTTTTTAAAGTACCAGATGCAGACACTCCATCAATGTCAGTCATCTTATCTGTCGTATACTGTACTGTATGTCTCCTATGGTTCAAACGGCTGCTCAGTCAAGTCAAACAGGTAGGTCTGAAAAAAAAGAAAGAAAAGAAAATTAAACATTTCATGTATTTATTGTCGTCTTTTTTTTCTTGTTTTGCCACAGTCATGCCATTCATAGTTTTGGCGGGGTTCCATCTCAGGCTATAAGGGATACATGTTTCTTCAGAGGGGAATCAATCACTTATTTACAGTATATGTCTCTACAGTAACATTTTTTTTAATAAAGATTATTTGAGAATACTTGTATCTCATTACACTTAAGAGCAAGAGGAGCAATTGGTATGTGAAAGATGATTCAGGACTCAGAGTGTCAATTAGTGGAATGGCACAAAGCCTTCAGCATAAATATGTATCACGTCGTCACATGCTCCTGCATGTGGCAAAAAATCTATTGGGTACCATTTATGTTGCTGTAATGAGTGATGTAGGTTGTGGTCTGAGGTGAGACAGGCTGAAACTTCTAAACACAGAGGGCAGCAAAACACTGCCTTTCAGCCCTCTGTTAAGGTACTCTTTAATTGATGTTGCTGTTAGCAGGCTGCTACAATGTAACATAAGCTTATGTGCAAACAAACCGAGCCTTTCCATTGGACACATTAGATAAATTACATAAATTATTCACCAAAAAAAACAAACAAACAATCAAAAAAAACATTGACTGGAACTTTTGTGATATGTGCTCATTGTCAGATGACTGTGAAATAATCACTTTATTTTTCCTCTCACGCTTCATCCCCAGTGGAGTCACAAACACACACATGCTCGCAGACATGGTGGCATCCATTTCACTCCAGTCTTGTTTGGTTGTGAGCTGGCGTTAAATCCTCCCATTCTGCACACAAATGAATGTATTATTTGGTGAGGATTAGTGTTAAATGGCTCTTTTCTCTCTCTCTCTGTAGACTTATTAGAATGGGGGAATTAGACGCCAACTACCATCTAAACAACACTTAACCAGAATGGATGACACCATGTCTTCTTTTGTATGTGCACCCATCTGTTTGTGCGTGAATAGAGTGCTCTGGCTGTGGTTGTGCATTGCTGTATTCTCCTGTGTGTATTCAGTTATGCATTTCTATGGATTTTTACTCGCCACTAAAATGAACAGTTAACAGCAGTTGTAAGCTCCCCGATGGTGTATAAATGACAGATACAATTCAAGGCCCAAAGACACAAACAGATGAAGTGTCACTAACAGCAAGGTACTTATTATGCTAACGACAACAATGTAGGCATGGACATTTCTCATTGCCTCTCTCTGAGCTCCGCTAAATTAGTGTTAAATTTATGATCCTTTGTCTATTTTGCAAATGCTGGTGGTGCTCTCTGCAGTTGGCTTTGGATATCAATATGTGGAAATAACTCACCAGACTGTAAACTCTTCTCCTGCTACTTCTGCTAGCTAGCCAGGTTGAGATTTTCACATGTAAACATCATCATGGAGAGGATGGGCACCAGCTGAACTAACATCCTGCTAGCCATTGTACTGTGGATCACTGCTATATGCCGTTCGAGGATGGCCACAGAGCAATGCTGCCTGTGTTCAGGATGAGTGACCATGTGGCTGTCTTGTTGGGGTCAAAATGTGTAAGTATTTAAATCATTCCACAACTAGAAACCATGGATTACCAGAACCATCTGTAACTTCTGTATAATTTCATGCGACAAATAAATGATTGCTTGATTGAATGACTGAATGTATTTGCATGTATATCCTGTGAAAGGAGCTCAAAGGAAGCAGCATGAAGGGACGGCAGCAGGGCAACACAGTGTTGGAAACAGCACAGCAGTCGACAGTCCATTCAGGGTGGTCCGCTGAGCGAAAGTGGCGCAGAGGAGCGATCAGCGACCACAGCACTACAGCGCATCATGACTATCAGGCAGAGTTGAGAGTTCTGCCCCATTTAAGTGAGCATCCCCCAACTCAACTTGTGTGTAAGAGGGTAATGGTGCTGTGGACGAGCATGTCTCTTATAACAGGTTGCCTGTGAACACATGGGCTTCGGATAGAAAGGGTTGTGCTACAGTGTCACAATGCCATATTGGCCAGAGCCTGCTGCCAGATACCCCGCAGGAATGAGATAAGGACAGCTGACTGTTTTTAATAATTGAGCTGCTTCCTTGGACATTTTAAAGAACATTTTTAAGTGTGCCTCTTGCCTCTATTTTTTTTAAAACAATATTGTATTGTTTTAGGCAATAGTATTTCAAGTATTTTAACTCATTTTTTAAGGCTTTTATTAACACCACTAGTGGGTTTTTAGTAGCTGTAACTATTTTAATTTTAGTGATAATTAACCTGCACTTCTTTGTTATTTCAGTGTTGCTCTCCACCTGATATCTACTTAGTTACAAATTTTTACACAACTCTTACAGTACTCCTCTCATTCACAACTACCGAATAGTACTGTGTTTCCTAGTATTTCTTTTCAACCATATGTTACAGATAACTGGTCCAAATTATTGATAATAGTGCCTCTGTACCATCTTTGGAAATGTTTAAAACGTTTTTACCCATAAGGCACTAAGGCATTGTACAGACACTTGGCTGCTTTATTACTACTATGACTATTACTACAACTACTTGCAGTTGGAATCACTTTATGTTGCTTAGATGTTTTAATCAAGTGTTTGTGTTTTAAATGTAAAGAATTTCAACTCTCCGGGGCTAAATGGACCAAATGACTGAGTCAGAGTTTGACTGTAATAGCAGTTATAGTACCCCCTTTAAAATGGCAAAGGCTTTCTCTTTCTCATTGTAGTCTTATTATATCCATATATTCATATTTGGTAGCAAACACATGTCCTCCATAATGTATAAAACATGACATATATACACAGAATGTAATCTGTACTTTGTGTTTAAAGTAGTCCCACTGCACAGCTGTTCATGTCCATAAAGCAGCACAGCAGCTGGCCCTCTGGGAGTGGATAACTGTCAGGTGTATTTCACAACTGTCTGAACTTGGTTGATATGATACTTTTGGTTTAATGTGGATTACATTTAAACGGATCAATCAAGCATGAGTAGCTAATGTCTGCCTATCCACCCTGAAAATTCATGCTCCTTCCCATCCATCCATCTCTCCATACTGTGGCATGTAGTCATCCATCCATCCTTCCAAGGGTAGTGAGTGAAGGTTACAGCTGCCAGTCATCCCATCGCACCATCACTCTATAAAGCCATGTGGAAAGCATGCCAGAGAAAGACTAGAGAGGGGAAGACAAAAAATGATTGGTTCAAGAGGACCTTTGCAATAGACTGCACCAGGACTTACTTATACTTATGTACATGTAGGTTATATAAAGTACATAGAATTTGTAAATAAATGATTATTATAATACATTTATACAATTTGGGTTATTAAAGCTGTAGTTGGTAACTGTAGTTGGTCTTTATATCCAGACACTAGTACACAGGACAGATATTTATTTTCTGCTTCCTAGAAGAAATTCTAATGGCATTTGCTATAATTCAGTGCGTCTGAATAAAAACATCCAATCAGAGATGAGGCATCTCTAACATAACTGTCAATCATGTCAGTCACGGCTCATGAACTGCAGTCAAACTGTCAAACTAGGCAGCACTGATCAAATATAAACCAAGATTCTGGTGCTGCATTGCCTATTTCTTACCTCAGATATTTTCAATAACATACTGTAATGTACTGTTTAGCTGTAAAATAAGAAAGTTTGTATTGTTTACAATATGGCAGCCAGGTCACAAATCTTCTAAATTTTCTAAAGTGTACTAAACAGTACACTAAAATAAGTCTCTTAAAATATGTGAAATGAGAATGTTAGCCCGACTACCATGTTGAAAACAGTTCAAGCCAAATGCAAGACTAATTTGTCTAATTTGACCGCAGATTATGAGCAGTGATTGACCTAATTGACAGCTGAGTTAGAGACTTTGGCTGAGATTGGTTGTTCCTCTTCAGGAGTCAGTGCATTCTAGAAAATGCCATCAGAAGCACAACGAGGAGGAGAAAGAACAAGGTTTTTTTTTTTTTCATACAGGATGTCTGTCTTAGTACATCATGACAATTTATAATGTCTGACAAACAAGCAGTTTCAGTCAACACAACTTCAGCTTTCCAGTATACATTAAAAGGTGTTTCCTGTCACTTAAGCAACTGCTTTCCTGTTATTCAGACAACCAGCTCCGAGAACAATTGCTTCTCTTTACATAACAAAATTTGGCTAGAATCATTTAGTTGTCACGTTAGGATAGTAAGTCTATGTCAGGTCACGTACACCATATATTCACACAATAAGACTTTATACTAGGTCATTTACACTATACAACTACAGCATTAAAGCTTAATTACTTAATCTGCATTTAGGGGTAGGAGTAGCTATAGCAGCTATGTAGCTGATGTGTGTTTTGTCAAAAATATAACTGTCATTTCGACTGTGACTATGGACATAACTCGCTTCAGTTTTCTCCTAAAAAACACAGCAGTAATTTCCATCCTTAATGAAACAGGACGCAAATCATTGCAACAGTGCATTTCCCACCGTTGCTCTGTAACACAAGGTAAATGAACCACAGTAAACAGTCACAATATGGGATTAGTGTTAGGCTTAACCCATAACGCTAACCTTATGAACAACAGCCATCATCAAAAACTAATGCAAAACTAATCAATCATCCAATCAACTAATCATCTCCATACCAAGGTATCTACAATGTGACTGCTATTAACCCCTCATGTCCGGTATCAGTCCAGCAAAAGGAAGCTGCATTTGTCATCATATTAATGTGTTTAAAAACTGTAATTTGTAATTCCAGATTTTATTGGTATATCAAGAAACATATTTGCATCCATATTCACTGTTTAGACTTTCCCCTCTACATAAAGCTAATAATCTGAAGACTTTCATTACCTTATCTACTCATATTCCAGTTAAATACCACTATAGAATCTGATTCTGGCCCCTAGGTTGCTATAAGGGGACAGAATTTTTGACCTTTTTATATATCAATCAATCACATCCCATCGGGCCTGGCAACTCTTTGATATAAAATCATTTCAAAGATCTCTTTTAAAGCATGCTGCGTGTGCTATATCCCAGATCTTTTAACCCCCTCTGAGCCAGTTTACAACCTCATATTGATCTGAAATCCAGCTTTGAGTGAGGAGGGGATCTCAATGAATTGCTAGAGGAGCAGAACGCCTTTCACTACCCTTTTTCAGAGGCTTGCTTTTATCTAAATGACTGCAAAAAGAAAAATATTTTTTTTCACAATTATTATCTTTTAATACTTACTTACCAGTTTCCATGATATGATATTTAACAACCTCTTCACCCTGCCTGGTGCCACTACTCTCATATTGCAATCCATTTGTATTTTTTTTTTTACTCATCTTTTTTTTCTAGATTTCGCTCCTTTTCACATCTTTGTCTTTCTCCTCTGCTCCTCTCCTCTTGTCCTCTCTGTATCACACATTCAGCTGCAGGGAACTGAGTGCCACCTTCCCTCCTCCTTCACCTCTCTAACCAAGTCATTTAAATTGCTCTTCTCAGCTCTTATTCCCGTCGTCATTAACACACCTCCCTCCTTCTCCTTTGCCGACACTCTTCCTGCTATTCCCTCCTTCTCTTTCCTCTTTACCTTTCTCTCTGTCAGTCACACTGCTGTCCTCCCCTCTTCTCGACTTCTTGTCTTTCACTGTCGTTCTGTACATCATTTCTGCCCTTTTCAGTCGAAATCTAATACAGTGCTGTCAGTGTAAGTGATTTACTCGGCCTGTCATATTCGTATACTGTGTTCACTATCTGTTCCTCCTCTTGTCTTCTCATCTGCACCACCTCCTCATTTATTCCTGCAAAAACACTTTCACATTACAACAACACAAGACGGAAGCAGCAGCCAATTACACATATGGATACTCATTTATATTTGACAGCACACACTGCTGCTGCTGTATTAATGTACTATACAATCTAGCCAGTGTATATACATGTTTGCAATCAGAATACTATTTTTATTTGTATCCAACAAAGCATGTCAAGATGAACCACAGCGATCAAAGGCAATGTAGTACTACAGGCGGCACATACTGATTTGTATACAACAGCAGCAACAGCATATGGATATAAGCTTTGCAGGCATCATTAATTCGCTGTTGCAGATGGTGCTAGTCTTTGATTTCAAAACTTTTTTTTTCTTTCAGGTATAGCTGCAGAAAGTAGAAGTGAGGGGATTCAAGATGCTGACTGAAACAGCAATTTATGTAAAACAATATACTATCATAACAGTTCCTTGTGGTAGTAATAATAAAGACACATTGGCACACCAGTGCCAGCTTGGCTGAAAGCAACACAGACTGCAGCGGTTATGATTGCACTGGAATTGTCTTATATTTCCTCAAGCAAGATAAAATGCCATTAGAATACTGTAATTTGTAAGACATTACACTGATACCAAAAGTCTGCATAAAGGCACTTTCAGAAAGCACTCTGTTAGTTTTTGCAACTTTGTGTGTGTGTGTGTGTGATGTCCAGTAATTTAACTCCAATACTGAATTCCTTTTCTAATAAAGTCTAAATCTCTACACAATAAGAAAGACAATTTTAAATCTGACTCATTTTCACACTGCCTATCAAATGTTGTGTAGACTTTCATGGCACCCAGAGGATGTATTCTGACTTTTGAGATCCTTTGGCTTTTCCTGTAGAGCCACCACGAGGTTGACATTCATGGCTTTGAGTGAAATGTATGGAGGCCCTGAGAAGCAACATGGAAAGTTTTGAGTTTTTTGTTTGTTTGTTTGTTTGTTAGTTTGTTTGTTTGCAAGCAACTTTTATTTATATGCAAAATACAATCGGTTATTGCACCTGGCCCACCTTCACAGGTACTCCGCCCTGCGCCATCTGTGGACCAGCAGCATCACTCTCTCCTCTTCTTTTCCCTACAAGGCACCAACTGGAGGACTTGGCCCTGTAACTCAGCTGGGCAAGAGTTGTGTGGCTACAGCGGGTCCTCAGGTGGGCACCCCCCTTCATTGGTGTTTCGTTAATTTAAGCCCACGACACCTCAGAAGGGCTCAACAGTAGATGCAGCGTCCTGGATCTGCCCCTGCTGACCACCACCCAACACTTGGCCGTTGTTAATCTTCAGCTGGTTGGCTCTGCCACCGCACCTCCCGCTGTATTCAGATCCAATGGGATGCTGTTTCAGCCTGCTTGACAATGTTGCCTACTAGTCTCTTCCTAGCCATCCCTTCAATCCCCAGCAGACCCAGGGTTCTCCAGAGCGTCTGTCCAGCAAATCCTCTACAGCTAACCTCAACGGGCAGATTCCAGGCCTTCCATCCCTTTTGCTGGCTCTCAAGGATAAGGGCTTGATATTTCTTGAGCTTACGCTCATGCGCCTCCTCCATCCTCTCTTCCCAGGGTACTGTCAGCTCTATTAGCACCACCTGATTGGTACCTCTAGACCAGAGAATGATATCTGGTCTGAGGCTGGTATGAGCTATCTCCTCTGGGAATTTGAGCTGCTTTTTCAGGTCTGCCCGCATCTCCCAGTCGTTTGTGGAGGCCGGGACCCCTTTGCTCCTTCGTCCTGCTACTGCAGCACTTTCTCCTGCCCTGACAAATTGGACAAAATAGGGCCCATCAGAAAGTTCCTTTGTCTTTTTCCGTGCCTGTTCCACACCATCTGCCAGCTGGGCCAGAATCTTATCGTGACGCCATCGGAATTTCCCGTCTCCCAAGCTTGACTGGCAAGATGAGAGGACATGTTCAAGGTTTGCAAACTTTCCACAGAGCTTGCACTTGGGGCTCTCTACCACCCCCCATGTGTGGAGGTTTGATGGAATAGGCAGGACATCATAGACCAAACACATCAAGAACTTTACACGATGTCCTTCCATGTCCCAGATCTCCTGCCAAGTCAGAGCCCTTCCTTGTACTCCCTCCCACTTTGTCCAGCTGCCCTGTTTCTTCATGGCTACAGCCTTGACATGCCAGGTTTCCTCCTCTGCTTTGCGGACCTCCCTCTTCTGCACCGCTCCTTTGGGTCAGCTTTGTTCCAGCTCGATCTAATGGAGCAACCCAGTCCAAGCCTGCCCTGGGCTACTGACCCAATGATTTTGGCATGATGTAGTCGGTTCTCGGCCTCCATCAGTGCTCTTTTTGCTTTTTGCCTGTCCTCACTACAATGCCTGCCTCGCGTACCTTCTCATTCCTGCTGTCTCGCAGCATCATGGCCTGGTGTGCCTTTGTCGTCTTATACTCCTCGACCACTGATGTTACTGGTAGCTGCAGTTTGCTGCCTGTGCTGTATAGCCCGATGGAACAAAGACTTCTTGGGACACCCAGCCATCTCCTCAGATAGGTGTTTATCTTCCTCTCCAGCTTCTCAACGGTGGAGACAGGTACCTCATAAACGAGCAGAGGCCAGAGCAATCTCAGCAGCACCCCATGTTGGTAGCTCCAGGTCTTGTACTTGTCGGGTAGGCCGCTCTTCTACAGAGATGTCATCCCTCACACTCTGCTTATCATTGAGGTCTGCCCTGTACCACCTCCCCAAGCTTTTAACCGGCCTCTCTTGGACTGTTGGGATGATGATGTCTTTGATCTTGAAACGAAACCGACCCTGAACCCGCCCCTTCCTCAGTACCAGGCTTCTGGACTTTTCAGGTTTGAACTCCATCCTTGTCCAGTCAGCAAGTTTAACCAAGTCCTCCAAGATCCATCTCCCTTCAGGTACTGATTTTGCTGTAATGGTGAGGTCATCCATGAATGCCCTGATGTGACCTGCTGGATGCCATTTGCCAGCACTGCACCCCAACGCAGCTTCTCTGCTGACTTGACAAGAAGGAAAACAAGATCGGAAAACAAGATCACTGATATTGTACACCCCGTGACAATACCCACTTCCAGCCTCTGCCAGTCGGTGGTGAACTTTTTCCACAGGTGAACCACATGCTAAAGTTGTCAAAATAGCACTGCAGGAGTTTTTGGAATTGCTCTGGAACGTGGTATGTCTTCAGCATCAACTCCACAAGCCTGTGCAGTATCGTTCCATAGGCATTCATTAGGGCCAACCACAGGACTGTCAGGTCGCCACGGTTCCTCTTCGCATCTTCAATGATCTTGCTTATTATGGCAGTGTGCTCAAGACAGCCAGGTACTCCTGGAACTCCACCCTTTTGGACTGATGTGTCCATATACTCGTTGTCCAACATGAAGGTAGTCAGCCTCTTCGCCAGAATCCCAAGGAAGATTTTACCTTCAACGTTGAGGAGTGAGATGGTACTGAATTGTTTGATCCCCATAGAGTTCTCTTCCTTAGGGATGAAGGATCCCTCAGCGACCAGCCAACCGTCAGCGAGGAAGTTCTTCCTCCATGCCTCCAGAACCGTTTCCTGAGCTTTTCGCAATACTTGTACACCTTGTACGGAATGCCGTTAGGCCCGGGGCTGATTTTGCTCTGGCCTTCTTGAGAAAGGTGTTCACTTCCTGCCAACTCGGTTCCTCAGCCCTAAAGGGGACAGATGGTGCTAATGGTTTTATGAGCCTATCCATCTCTTCCAAGCTATCCTCCCTCCTGGGGTCACTGTGGACTTGGCGGAGGTGCTCCTCAACCTCCTCCTTTGTTGTTTTCAGCTCCCCTGATCTTCTATTACCCAGAAGTTTTGACAGGTATTTGAATGGGTTGTTGGTGAAGTCTGTCCCCTCCTTCATCCGTCGCTTCTGGTCTCTGTGGTGGCATTCAGCTCTGCTGCATGTCATCCCTCCTCTCTCTCTCCCCCTTTCACACTTAACTGTCCTGTCCATTAAAGGCAAAAAATGCCCAAAAATATCTTTAAAAAAACAAACGAAAAAAAAACTTTTGACAGTAAAGGTTGCTGATCCCTGTCCTAGGAGATAACTAGATAAATATAAATAAAAGTTGCTCTTCCCTCATCTGCAAAAAAGGGCCACAGACCGGACTCGAACCCGGGCCACTGCGGCAACAGCCTTATGGGGCGCCTGCTCTACCACTAAGCCACCAACTTTTTGGATTTGGAATCCACAGGTAGCCTAGCTAGGGAGACTCAAGACTACTGTAGCCATTGCTGGTGATGTTTTTGAGGAAAATGTGCCAGGCCAAGATGGTAAGCATACTAAACATTAAACCTGCTAGGTATCAACATGTTAGCCACGCCATTGTAAGCATGTTAGCATTTGGTTTTAAGCATTTAGCTCAAATCACCGCTGTGCATGAGTAAAGCATCACAGAGATGCTAGCATTGCTGTAGACTTTAAAAAGAAAGAAGTAGTTTGATTTGAGAGGTGAGGCAGGTGCGATATCCATCCATCACTTTTCCAGAGCTGGGTCGCAGGGGCAGCAGGCTGAGCAAAGTATTCCAGATGCCTCACTTCCCAGCAACACTTTCCAGCTGGTTTTGGAGGATTCTGTGGGGTTCCCAGACCAGATGAGATATGTATCCCCTCTGGCATGTTCTAGATCTGCCTCCTACCAGTTGGACGTATCTGGAACACCTCTAATGGAAGGCGCCCAGGAGGCATCCTTATCAGATGCCTAAACCACCTGAACTGACCCCTTTCAATGAAAAAGAGCAGCAGCTCTACTCCAAGCTCCCTTTGGATATCCAATCTCCTTACCCTATCTCTAAGGCTGTGAGCCCAGCCACCCTTCTGAGGAAACTAATTTCGGCTTGTATCCGTGACTTCATTCTTTTGGTTATTACCCAGAGCTCATGGCCATAGGTGAGGGTTGGGAAGTAGATGGACCAGTAAATCAAAAGCTTTGCCTTCTGGCTCAGCTCTCTCTTCACTACCACACTTCGGCACAGTGCCTGCATCACTGCAGACGCTACGCCCAACCGCCAATCCATCTCACGCTCCATTCTACCTTCACTGGTAAACAAGACCCCAAGATGCTTGAACTCCCTCACTCGGGGCAGTGACTCACTCCCAACTCAGAGGGGGCAATCCACCTTTTTCAAGCAGAGAACCATGGCCGTAGACTTGGAGGTGCTGACTCTCATCCTGTCTGCTTTACAGTCAGCTGCAAACTGCCCCAGTGCCTCATGGTGTGATGAAGCCAATAGAACCACATCATCTGCAAAAAGCACGGATGCCAATCTAAGGTCACCAAACTGGACCCTTTTCTCCACCGGTAGTGCATTGAGATCCTGTAAAGTAAATGTTTTCCAGGACATCAAGGTGCCACTGTAATGGGTCTCTAAAGCCACTTTAAGACTTGAAAATGTCATCAAAACAACACTTTAGCACACCCATACCACCAGGGCTGAAAACAATATATCACATAACAAAACTTGTCTAACCTTTCTCCAAGTAAAATAGAACGCTATCAGAATACTGTAGTTTGTTAAATACTGCACTGAAACAAATAGTCTTTCATAAATTGCTGCTCATGTGTGTGCAGTAAACAATTAAGTCATAAAGCTTTGCCTGGAGGCATAACATAAGTTCGAAGCCAATATGAACTGCTCTGAATAACGGCTCAATTTACCCTGCATATATAGGTCTGTTGTTTTGATGAACTTTGAGACAAAATGTGACAAGTGACAGAGAGACAATCTAGATGGAATCCAACCTTTCATCTTATTTACCTATCCTTGACCTGAGCCATAATAAAATCTTGACCTGGGCCCCTAACTAATCATATAAGACCCCGGTTATCACATAACATGTGGCACGTCAGATACTACAATTTACCCTATGACAATGTGTGTGTATACAAGTGTGTGAGCTCAATCATTTTAATCCATCCCAGCCAATAAGTCCACTTCAACAAGTTTGGTAGGCTGCACAAAAAAGGAAAGAAAGACAATTACATGTCTGACTCGTTTCCACACTGTCAGTTGTTTTCCAAACAACAAGAGGGGAACAATTTTCAAAGAACTCCGTACTTGACCTCAATGTGTTAGTCAGTCAGTCGGCCTGCCAACTCATCCGAGACAAATTTACTGACATGACCAACCTCCTGTGTCTACTGGGGAGTTAGTGTCTCACACTGCAAAAATTATCTATCAACAAAATCATTCATTCTTATCTTTTGCTGGTGTCTGTTTCTCTTTTTTCACTTAACCATGTTAAGCAGATAACAAACAGACCTTGGTGAATGTAAAATTATTGCAACCAAGGAAGTAAGCAAATAGCTGATGATGGATGGATACAGGTTTAGTGTGTGATGGAAAGCATTTTATGGATAAATTCAAATGTAAAGCTGATTTAAACAGGTCAAATTATATTAAGTTTTGTTCCCAGTGATTCAGCATTTAGAGCTCTGCTGTTTCTATCGTCTACAGTCAAACAACAAATGTTCAGCCATTACAGAGACATAATGTCTGCCTAATGACTATAATATACAAGTCAAACAGGACAGAGAAAAATGTCTGTTGTTAGAAGCCCATTATTTAAAGCGGTAACAATGTGACAGTGTGAAAGGTCGCTTGTAGTGATGAACCTACAGACAATTATCACCTGAATCTGCAGCTCCTCTCAGCCTGACAGAACTTTATAGTAATTTTCAGCTCATTGTTTAGCTGTCTGGTACCTGACTTTACTTTTTTGGTTTACTCTCACTGCTCTCATAGTGTTGTTTTCAGCTGTAGCAGGCAGCTGATTTCAGACCAAAAGCTCAAAAATCTCACTGAAAGAGTTCAGGCTGTTCTCATGCACTGTTAGTACGTTTTCCTATGAAAAGTAATACACCAAAACTTAAACATATCCTATGCAATGATGAGCCAGTAATTCATGCTGCAATCATGTGGCCAGTGTGTTGACAGGAATGAAGAAGGAAACGGTCCAATAAGGAGGTTGTGCGAATCCCACAGTGGATGATTACACAACCCATTCCGACCTTGTCACATATTTACGTTTAGTCATGGGCTTTCCACATTGACATATGATGTGCAAGGTACCCTGTTTGCGTCGGTTGTTGAGACTCTGGAAAGCCATGTCAACTTCTGCTTGTAACATGCATTGTCTGACCTCAAAATACAGTATGTGAGACTGAGACAAGACCAAATTCAAATTAAAACCTGCAAAGAGTGGTCCTGAGATCAGTATAACGACCAAGACTAATCTCAAGTACTACAACACTGGTTCACAGCTTGTTCCCGCTGCTCCCATGTGGCAAAAACAATAAATTATTGCAGCTTTAAGTGTAATAAAAGTGATATTTAAGTTAACTAAAGATGAAGAGAAAGAGGTCAGAAGAAAGACCTCAAAAAAGTTTGTGAGATGTCAGAAAGAACATGATGCAGATTGAGTGCAAGGCGCTCTGAGGAAAGCCATAACAGCTTGTGTGTGTGTGCCAAGCAGTGAGTGGCTCCTGTATTATTGATTGGCTATAGTTAGAGAAGGAGATTGAGAGCGACATGTACAATTTCGACACAGACAGAAGACACGCACTGGTTTCACAATATGAAAACGCATGAATTATTGGTGTGTGAGTGTGTGCTGATATGTAAGTGTGTGTGTGTGTGTGTGAGGGAGAGAGAGAGAGAGAGAGAGACTCTGTTCATGGGATCCACCCATGCCGCCACCTTTAATGTCTCTGTGATATTGTTTGAACATGTTCTTGCAGACGCCTGAACAAATTACCGCACATGCACACTCACACACATGCACTCATACACACATATGCAACAATGAAATATCAGCATTGACAACATGACTTCAAGTTGCATCTACTTGTCTCCCTTTGTTACTAGAACTTTGTGTAGTGTAGCATACCATCTGTGTGTGCCTGTGCACATATCTGTGTGTGCATATTTAAATTTTGCACACGCCCTTTTAATCTTGCCTGCCAATTTAACCATTTCCATTCAAGCTTATGATTAATGCGCCTTTCATTGTGCATGTATGTTTACTTTTAATATCATGTGTTTCGCAGTAACTTGTGTGTGTGAGTTAATTTGAGTATTTTTTGTGTATTTCAGCTAAATCTTCTTGCTAAGATAAGTAGTGATATGCGTGCTACGAG
The DNA here is from genome assembly GCF_011397635.1 of Epinephelus fuscoguttatus. Taxonomy (NCBI): domain Eukaryota; kingdom Metazoa; phylum Chordata; class Actinopteri; order Perciformes; family Serranidae; genus Epinephelus; species Epinephelus fuscoguttatus. The sequence continues at coordinate 32,964,546 of NC_064765.1, read as the reverse complement.
CAGTTTAAAGTGAATATTGTGTGCAGTGCATGCAGTATGGAACTTCTGGAAGTTATATAGATGTTGACAGTAGACTGTTAAGTGCATGTATGCGTCATCAGTTGCGAGTGTGAGAGCCGTGTGCGTGCTTAGTACACATGCAACTGTTAAAGGCTTTTTAAAGCATCATGAGATGGCAGACATTTCAGTCAATTTTAATTAAATTCAGAAGGAGTGGGGTTTATGAGAGAACATGAGAGTACAGAGAGGATAAAAGAAAGTAAGGAGAGAGAAAATGGTGATGTAAAATTGAAAAATGAGTCCCCCAAGTACCTTGCTTTTAAAAAAAAAATAGTGAAGGGGTTTGAATAGGTCTGCTTTGTATTGAAGGTACAGTCCAGTTGTTCAGTTGTTTTCTACGTAAAATAAAAAACTCCCATTAGTCTCACCCACCCAGAGGAGATGCACCATAAAAGAAAATTCAATCGATCCCTATTTTTTCACTCACAATAGGACATTTGTATGTTGAGCACTATCTCAGAAATGGTAAGTTCCGTACAGAACAAACTGGAGTCACTGGTCTTATGGATGCTTACTTTGTCGCTTCATTTTGCTTTCCTTCAATCTACAGCACCACCAAACTGTTCTCACTTTAAACTCATCAAATACCACCACTTAGTCAGAGATTTCAGTGTCAGACACAGACGAAAAGGCACGTTTCACAGTGGGGTATTGCAACACCTCGAAAGGTCCATCAGTTTCTAACACTGCTGAACGGCATCAGTTTAAATTAAAGCTGCGAACAGCATTGTTCGGGACCTCAGACCCTCACTGTCGGCCTCCAGCTCACATAGATAGTGTGAATTAGCTTCTGAAAACCAAACTACTGACGACATCAATCAAGCACTCAATCAATCAATTTTATGTATAAAGCCCAATATCACAAATCACAATTTGCCTCACAGGGCTTTACAGCATACAACATCCCTCTGTCCTTAAGACCCTCACAGCAGATAAGAAAAAACTCCCTTTAACAGGGAAGAGCAACTGAGGAGGGATCCCTCTTCTAGGATGGACAGACGTGTAATAGATGACGTACAGAACAGATCAACATAATACATTAACGGTAATCCATATGTATGACACAATGAGACAGAAGGGGAGACAGAGAGAGATGCAGGACAGACAGTAATGTTAATAGCTTACAACAACATTAATGAAAGTAATAATATTAAAAGTATAATTCTGGCTACTGTGGTACAATATGTTGAAAGTATATATTAATATCTGACAGTATACATGTGTGACAATAATCATATGTGTATAATAACAGTAGAAGTATGACTAATGATGGCAGCAGCAGCAGAAGGCATCTGGCAGGACCACAGCAGCAGCACAACCACACACGTCACACTATGCAGGCACCGCTGTGATATCAGTTTAAAATATATCCAGTAACAATGTAATAAAAGGGCCTGGAAAGCCCCTATAGGGTGGGCGAGAGGTGTGGTGGATGAGTCCAGCAAACCCCAGACTTTAACTCGCGAAGCTGCTGTTCGCTTCCTGTGCAAATGTTGAGCCAAATCATGATATTTTTTGTTTGCTCCTTTCAAGATACACTTCCATTTTCACAGGAAATTTAACATTTACATACAGTCTCAGGCTGTCCTCATGCACTGTTTGATGCACTACATCGGTACCGCAAATTAACTTATTTTTTTTCACTTCAACACACATGGTTGGGCTTAGGCAACAAAAACACATGGTTAGGGTTAGAAAAAAGGATAGGGTTTGGCTTTACAATCTTAAAGAACTCCTTTTGTTGGTTTCTGACACCGCAAGTCAATGCCCAAGTGCCAGATTTTGACAACTTCGGAGTGAGACAAGAAAGTCCAGCGACAAACCAGTGATATTTAACTAGTTGGGATGAGAAGGTGTTGGCACCACAGACTAGCTGTGCACAGAGAATTGTGGGGGCACAGGGGGAGCCACAGCGATCTGTCGCATTTTAGCCATTTTTAAGCATTTTTCTGTTGTTATAGCGCCACCCAGTTGCCAATTAGAGTTAAATTTCTCCAGTCACCTTGAGGTGTCCTGTTCTACATATCTACCAAGTTTAGTAAAAATCCATATGGCAGTTAGGCCTAGATAAGAAATTAGCTCTCTAGCGCCCCCATTGTGTTTGATGGAGTCAATAATGGAGGGATCCCCTCAGATTATGTGTGGTCATATGCCTACAAAGTTGCATGGTGATGGGTGAAACCCTTGAGATGTTATACACCTTTATGTGATGAGCCACGCCCTCCGCAATATTCATTGCCTTATAGAAGCTCAGTTTTAGTAAGTTTTCCAACTTTTGCCCAGAGGGAACTTTAGATATTGGTCCCTAGATTATGTTCACTGAGTTTCATGCAGATCGGTCAAACTTTCTAGGAAGAGATTGATTTGAAGTGTTTTTCAAAAAATTCAAAATGGTGGAAAATCTATATAACCGGAAGTTATGGGTTCTTGTTCCTCATGAGGAGAGGCATCTCTGTGCAAAGTTTCATGTGTCTACGACATATGGGGCATGAGATATGTCCATTCAAAGTTTGCAATTTCAATCGGTTGCTATAGCGCCCCCCTTTGGCCAACTGATGTAATATTGCTTCATTCGCATCCTCCCATGACCCTCTACCACTGTGCCAAATTTCACATGGATTGACAAAGTCAGTGAGGAGAAAAACGTTGAACAGAGACACAGACACACAGACAAAGGTTTCGTCAGTATATAGTAAAATGAGCCCATTTCGTTTATCAGCTTTACACTCAAGAAAAAAGTCAAAATGTAAACTTTGGGCACAAGATACTGTTGGACAGTTCTTAGGTAAATTAAAAACAAAATTGTCTTAAGGGAATAATTCATCCACAAAAATATTATATTTCTTTTTTTTTTTAAAGATATTTTGTAGGGCATTTTGCCTTTATTGGACAGGTAAGTGTGAAGGGGAGAGAGAGAGGGGGGATGACATGCAGCAAAGGGCCATGGGCTGGATTTGAACCCGGGCCGCTGTGGCAACAGCCTTGTACATGGGGCACCTGCTCTACCACTAAGCTACCAACGCCCCAAAACATTATATTTCAGATACTCACCCAGTATTACATTGAAATTATGAAGAAAACTTTGTTTTTTCTCACATGTCCCATTGAATTCACATGCACATGCTAGCCCAGGTGTGCTATTCTTGTGCTGAAGTGTTAAGTGAAAATGCTTGTTTGGGTAATAGTAAGCATATGACTGGATAAATGAGACTTATACTGCATGAGTTGTGTGAAATTTTGGAAAGGGATGTTTTGATATGGTTTTGCTGTGTGATGGGACGCCTTTTAGTTCAATTTATCAAGAATTTCACCCAATTTTGGATTCTTTGTTAACCCGAGGTATGCAAGGAAAACAACGTTTTCCTCAAATTCAACACAACATGAGGTAATTGATATACAAATGAAAGCAGTGCTGTAGTGGAGGTTATACGCAGGTATAAAGGGTATACCCCCCTCTTTTCCTGGTCATTTTGCCTATCAGCCAAAAGCTATTGGAATATATAGCAGAGTACACTCATTTCCTCCTCAGTAACCCACCCATCTACTTAGTTGCCCACCCACCTCAACAACTACCACCACATCATCGGGGCTAAGTATTCCTGTAAAGTTGGTAGATTCAACGTTAGGTTAATGCATTGTATGTACATCAGGGATACTATAATTATCTTCAAAAGAACATAATAGGTCCAATTATGTTCAACTAATAAAAACACTCTTGTGGATTACTTCTTCTGTGTGGTGTGTGGGTGTACGTCTGTGAAGCTAATATTATCACAATGAAATAAAATTGAATTTCTAAGCAGCCAGACTGATTAATTAGAAACTCCAATAACATAGACCTTCATCAGTGTGTAGGTTAGTTTCATGGCATATTGTGACTGGCAGAAGCAACTTTATATACATTATTAGGGTGCCAAGCCCGAGGGGCCAAGGGAACGCATATGCAAGCAGAGGCGTTTCCTAGGGCCAGCGGTGCTAGGAACCCTATTGTTTTTGTAAAGATTTTTATTTTTATTCTTCTGTAGGTAAAAGTGGTGCTGCAGGCTAAACCATGCAAGGGAGGGCGGTGCAATTTGGAGGGGTGGTCCAGATCCCTGCACGTACCTCAGATGCAAAAAACTATGTATATCTGCCTGCAGGGGGCGCTATAACCTAGGCCAATGTGTTTTTGCCTATGGCTCCCATACCGTATGTTGCACATTCAAAAATCTTGCATCCCCAGCTTCCCTGAATAGAGCAGAATCACTTTGCCATAGGCCACGCCTACTTGCGGAAGTTTTTTTGCAAAATCACGAAAACTGGAAAACCTACTTTTTTGAACTTCTCCTTGGGATTTTGTCCAATCTGCGTGAAACTTGACATATACACTCGTCTACTGGACCTGATCTAAAGTTATCAAAAGAATTTTATTCGGTCAAAAAATGCGAAAATTATTAACAAACAAACTTCTATAGCTAGCTATAAAAATGCAAACTGTTGGATATCTCAGTCAAACTAAATGCTATTAACACCAAATTTGAGATCATTGGTTGGCATAAGACTGTGAGGGTATGAGCTGAATTTGGTGAATTTTGGCAACTAGGGGGTGCTACAAATATGGTAAGTTTATATCTCTTGAACGGCTGCACCGATTTCTATGAAATTCGGTTGGTATGATGTAGGGCCAATTCTGAGGTCATATCTTGAAGGTGGTCATGACTGGTCAATGTGGGCATGGCTTATTGCAAGATAAACAACAAACATTAATTTCAGCCAAACTATTATACTGAGGACTTTGAAATTTTGAGGGTACATATACAATAGGACACAGATCTTCCGTACCAAAAATTGCATATGTACTCCACTAGGTGGTGCTATAACGGATGCAAACACATTTTTGCCTGCAACTTAAACATTTTAAATGACACTTTCACAAACATTATATCCATGTGTTCCCTGGATAGAGCTTGGTTTTCTGACACAGGCCCCGCCCACTTCTGCTGCACATTCTCTTTGCTAATTCGCCACATGTCCAAAACCTACTTTTTCGAACTCCTCCTACATTTTAAGTGCCACCTGCCTGAAACTTTGCACATAGAATCTCCAGATGTGTCTGATGAAAAGTTATCAAAAGAATTTTGGCACTCCAAAAAATGCGCTTGTTACAACCAAACAATCTTTTTTGCTAGCTAAAAAACACACATTGTTTCATATTTCGCTCAAAGTAGATGCTTTCAACATCAAACTTAAGTCACTCATTCCCGAGGTCATCCAGAGGCTTTGTGCCAAATTCGTCACAAATTGGTCTATAGGTGGCGCTATAACGGATGCAAAGGCAGTTTTGCCTGTAACTTCCACATTTTAAATGACACATTCATAAACATGTGCTCGCCCAGAGCCCATCGTCCTTCGGGGACAACTTCCATGGGCTTTGCGGGACGCGGGGACCAAGTCGCACGAGGGGGCTTGGCCCCTGTTCATAACTGCTTGCAGTTCTAGTATTTTTTTTTTTTTTTTTTACTCTACAGCATAACTCAGTTTTTATCTAAGCTGGTATTGCTCTTTGTCTTTTCTCTTCTGATCATCTGTGATAAAACTGGAATCTCACAAAAATATGTGAATTGACCACAACCTTTTAAAACCGCATTACTTAGTGGTGGCATGTAATGTGTTAAATTATGTGGTGGTGGCACAGCTGGTTTTAGGCACCAAAACTGCCTAGTTAGCTCAGAAAAAAATATTGTGTTTTTGATTAAAATAACCATCTGCTTCATACAGGACACAAGTATGTCATAAAGTGATGTTTAGTTTAAGACAGTACACAAACAGCAGTGTCCTGGGTGAAAGTCCTGTTCTTGTTTGACCCATCCATCATCCCGATTTTCTCCTGACATAGACTGTCTCACTCTTTACACTAGCTATGTGGTTCTAATATTAAACAATGCTCATTGCGGGACATTAGTGAACCAGAGAGTTAATATGTCCACCACAACAAAGAATTCTAATTGACTTTTCAGTAACATTATTTCCATGGTGACAGCACATATTTTCACCACATTACGTGCTACCACCATGTATGTGGTGTTAAGAGATCATGGTTATTTCACATATTTCTCTAAACTAGGTTAGATGAAACATCATAGCTGTATTCACTGATGATTTGATTATTTGATCTGATGGGACCGTCGATATAGAGATACATTCCTAGATACATCTGCTGATTGCAGATAGTTGCATTGAATAGTGGGTTTTTGTGGGTATTTATTGCATTGTTAATGTGCCTGATATTCTGAAAACCTGCCTGTGAGGTTTTGGTGACGTGTGCGCACTGTCCACTGGTCAGCCAAACTTCCTCTACACTGGCTGCGCTTCGCCTGTGCTGACAGTAGACCTGGTTTCAGCTGGCGAGCTGTAAGCGCACCTTTTGCGAAGCTTTTTGGCATGAAACTGTCACTGCGCCAAGCTGGATCTGTCAACAGCTCTCCCCTGCTGCGCCGCGACGCCCATCTCAGCGCACCTCGGTCTGCCAAACTACCAAACTGAGCGTGCCTCGGGTTGCGCTGCTCAAAACTAGCTCTGCACGGGGTTTGCCACCCTACGCCACCCTCCGCCGTGCCAGGAAGCTAGAGGCCCAAGTATGTCTTTCTCCTTCCAATCAGCAATGTAGGCTTTTCTTATGGGGCATGGCAAGGCAAGGCAAGTTTATTTGTAGAGCACAATTCGTACACAAAGCAGTTCAAAGTGCTTTACAGAACAAGAAAATGCATTAAAATCACAATACAAAATAAAAACATAAATAATCATTATAAAATGAACTTTAAAAGAGAAGAGTGCAGATAAGATCCTTTCAGTCATATGCACAGTGAAATAGAGCTGTTTTGAGCCTAGATTTGAACATTGTCAGAATAGAGGCCTGTCTCACATCTTCAGAAAGACTGTTCCAGATTTTAGCTGCATAAAACTGGAATCCTGATTCCCCATGTTTAGTCCTGACTCTGGGCACCAGCAGGAGGCCGGTCCCTGAGGTCCTCAGAGTCCGAGATGGTTCGTATGGAACTAACATGTCAGAGATGTACTTTGGTGCTAGGCCGTGGATAGACTTGTACACAAGCAGAGCTGCTTTAAAGTCTATTCTCTGAGCCACAGGAAGCCAGTGTAGAGACCTGAGCACAGGACTAATGTGCTCGTACTTCCTGGTTCTGGTCAGGACCCGAGCAGCAGCATTCTGGATGTACTGCAGCTGTCTTACGGCCCGTTTGGAGAGGCCAGTGAGCAGGCCGTTACAGTAGTCTAACCTACTAGAGACAAATGCATGGATAAGTCTCTCCAAGTCAGGTTTAGACACTATACCTTTAATTTTGGCAATTTTTTTTAGATGGTAAAAAGCTGCTGATGTTATTGATTTGATGTGGCTGTTAAAGTTCAAGTCTGAGTCCATTATTACCCCGAGATTTCTAACCTGATTTGTAGGTTTTAGAGAGAGAGACTGGAGGTGACTGCTGACACTTTCTCTTTGTTTCTGTGGACCAAATCGATGACTTCGGTCTTGTCTTAATTTAGCTGGAGAAAGTTGTTTTGCATCCACACACTGACCTGTTGGATGCAGTGACAGAGTGAATCCACTGGTCCATATTCACCTGCTGTCAGTGAGACATAGATCTGAGTGTCGTCTGTATAATTGTGGTAGGACACATTATTACTTTGTATTAACTGGCCTAAAGGCAGCATGTAGAGATTGAACAGAAGGGGTCCCAGGATTGACCCTTGGGGCACTCCACAGGTCAAGGCCATGTGGTCTGAGACACAGTTACCAATTTCAACAAAGTACTTCCTGTCTTCTAGATAGGACTTCAACCAATTTAGGGCAGTGCCAGAGATGCCCACCCAGTCCTCTAGTCTCTGTGAAAGGATCTCATGATCGACAGTGTCAAAAGCAGCACTCAGATCTAGCAGGACTAAAACTGAGACTTTGCCTGCGTCAGTGTTCAGGCGGATGTCATTTGTCACCTTAATAAGAGCTGTCTCAGTGCTGTGATGGGGTCTAAAACCTGACTGGAAAACATCAAAGGAGTTGTTCTTTAGGAGAAAGTCAGTAAGCTGTTGGTAAACAACTTTCTCAAGAACTTTGCCGGTAGATTTGAAATGGGCCGGTAGTTGTTCAGTACTGTGGCATCAAGACTGCTCTTCTTTAGGAGAGGCTTTATGACCGCAGTTTTCAAGGCCATGTTAAATATGTGAGCGAGTGGTGGTAACAAACTGCTCAACACAGACTTTAGAAATCTAGTGGGTAACACATCGAGGCAGCATGTAGATGAACTCAGACTGGTGATGATCTCTTGGACAGTTTTGTCAGTTACAGGTGCAAAATGAGTCAGCTCTAAGTGTGTAGGTGGCTGCAGGGTTGTTATTGGTGTTGTGGAATTGATGGCATTTTTAATAGTCTGAACCTTGTCGCAAAAGAATACTGCAAACTCATTACACTTAGATGTGGAGATCAGTTCCAACGGCAGTTGAGCTGGAGGGTTTGTTAATCTGTTCACTGTTGCAAATAAGACATGCGAGTTGTTACTGCAGTTTCCAATAATTTCAGAAAAGTACCTCTCCCTTGTTCTACGTAAGATCCGGTTGAACACGTACAACTTTTCTTTATAAATTTCATAATGAACACGAAGCTTCGACTTGCGCCATTTCCGCTCGGCCCTCCGGCACTCCCTTTTCTGTGCCCTGACCGAGTCGTCATTCCTCCATGGTGCCTTCTGCTTATTTTTAACCATTTTAACCTTCACAGGGGCAATGGTGTCCAGAACATTCAAAACACTCGAAGTAACAGAGTTCAACAAATCATCAACATTAGAACATGAGGCATTTTCAACGTTTATCATTTCCATGAACAGAGCACCTGTGCTGTTATTTATGTGTCTCCTCCGAACAACTGCAGGACCAGCCGGTGGTTTGGGAGAAACAGACAGGTCAAAGAAGACACAGAAATGATCAGACAGAGCAACATCAACCACATCGACGCATCTCTTCCCCATAGCCTTGCAAACTGTTAGTGATTTCATTTGTGTGCATTGTATCCATGACGATGTAGAGCTGACTGTAAACAGGGAAGCAGCTGTATGTTGCAAACTGTGGTAAAAACCCCAATTGAGATGCAAAATCTGAATGTGCTATACAAGAATGGTCCCACAATAAGGGCCCTTCCCAATACCCCCCCCTTAGCCCTACCCCTACATTTGCGCATTCCCGTGAGGGGTAGGGGTGTCCCAATTCCTTTTTGCATGTAGGGGTAGGGGGCATAACGAGGGGTAGTGGGTATGAAACTAGCCCTTCGGAGGGAGGGATTTCAGATGCTGACTTGCCAGCGAGGGGTAGACATCGCCATGGCTACCACCGAGCAAGAGACGTGGAAAAACATTTTCGAATAACTGTGTATTTGTGTAGAGAACGGTGTAACAATTTTTTACTGCTATTCACAATGTCTAGATTGGAGTTGACAGAAAGCTAGCCAGCTAGCTAATGTTCCCGTCGTCAGGTTGCTTGTTAGCTAGCTAGCTAGCTAGCACTATCTGGCGTCTGTCATCTGTCCAGACTGCTTGAATGACCTTTATCAAATTTGGAATATTGTCATATTCTGAGTAATAGTGCACTATTAATGTAAACATATACATAAAGCAGCTTTCCCAATTCTCTCTAGATTTGTTACTACAAGCAACCCCTTTATATTATGTTTATACAGAGTTATTATTATTATTATTATTATAATATAATATAATTAGAGCAGCTTTTAACTTGTTAGTTACATAGTTAAAAAGAGTGAAGAGGTGCAGAGATATTTGTGGTTTCATAAGGAGAAAAATAATAAGTGAGATAATAACAGTCAGATGTGGTTGAGCCCCGAGGCATATGTAAGGAATATATGCTTTGTTCCAGTCCACATTGTTTTACTGTATTTCATTATTCAGTACTAATTTATAAAGCTCAAAGAAAAAAATCATTAATGCACTATTTTAATTGCACTGTCATTTCTCTTTACAAGTGTCCTTATTAGCAGCCTTTCTCGTTGTGTTCTGCAGCTCAGTATTGAATCTTCTGGCTTTAAATGAATTGTGACATCAAGTTATTGCATTGTCATAGGGAAGTTTCTGAAAACTTTTGACAAAGTGCAAACTGAATCATTAGCGACTCTCACAGGATTTTCTCTGGAATTTTTTTGTACCGTCAGAGACACTTCCAGGCAGTTATTTTTGTCACATTGTAGCCAATTAAATTCTACTGTATAGGTGTTTAGCATTTTGCTGCAGAGCTTCCCAACCTGTCTCAAACAACAGTACAGTATAGCCAGCTCTGGAATACAATGTGTCACTTTAACATTAGATACATAGATGTTTTGCCAATTGCTCATTTTACTGATATGGTGCATAAATGTTCAAGCATTGACACGAGTTTTGCAAAAGTCTGATATTTGCCTAGACATTCAACACTATGCTGGAACTTTCCATCAAGAACACAGTGTAGTCCAGTGAAATGTTCAAAATATTTCAAGAAGTTTCACACCATGTTTTTTCATAGCAGCTCTCTCTCATTCTTAAAGTCTGGATATCAAATGAATAAAACTTTTCAGTCTGTTTCTTATAAAAGTCGACATAGCAAAATAGGAGAAAGTATGAAAAGACTTTTTTTCCTCACCATGAAAACACGGTGTCAAGGATTCTTGGGTGTTGCTGGATGTTGTGTGAGTCTGGTATTTTTAGAGACTCCTATACTGGAGCTCAGCATTAGCAGTTTGCCAAAACCCCACACAGTGACCTTCAAAGGAGGCAAGAGGTTAGCCCATTACATGGCAATTATCTGTGGTTTTTAGCTTCATAGCTATGGGTTAGAAGGGCCTGCAAGCCTATTATAAGGTTCAAAGGCTGTTATTAGTCCATTGAACGGCCATTTGCATGTCATTGTAAAACTATCACTTATGTTAGTTTTAGGAAAACTCGTCATGGTACGTTATATAACTGGTTTATATAACTCAACCCTGACTTTTGGTTTCACAGGGGACAGGGGCGACTTTCACATTCTTTATACTACGTCATCCGACTTCCTTCTTTGCTGCCGTCATAACTATTACAGTCATGTGAGCTCACCATGAAATAATAAACATAAACAACCTGCCTGCGCAGCTTACTGCTTGTGAACTACTGCCAAACTGTCAAACCAGGCTGTGTTGACGATGGGCAGTGCTTGGTTTTGACATGGTGGCCGGGTGACAAACTTTCTCATTTTACAGCTAAACAGTACACTAAAATATGTTTTTGAAAGCATTTGAGGCAAGAAATGGGTGATGCAGTAGCAGATTCTTGGTTCATATTTGTTTAGCGCTGCCTAGTTTGACAGTTTGACTGCAGTTCACAGGCAGTGACTGACATGATTGACAGCTATGTTAAATATTCCTCCTTGGCTCTGGTTGGTGGTTTTGGGTGAGCTGCGGTGGATTGTTGCAAATGCTATAAGAACTACAAAGGGGAGGAATCAGATTTTTTTTTTTTTAAACAGATTATTTATCTCGTGCTACTCTCTGGATATAGTGACTGTTTCAGCAAATATGAAAAAAACGTGACCAATCAGTGTTTTGCTTTTTAAAGATTAATAAATTATTATTTTGTCAAAAGAGGAACTCAGAGGTTTAATACAGTAAACTTTCCAGTCTGTTTCAAATAAAAATCAACATAGCAAAATAGGATAACGTATGAAAAGACTTTTTATTTGTTAACGTTAATGTAACATTGCTCTTATAAGTTTCAACCTAAATCAATAATCTGCACCTTCAAATTAATGAATAAATCACCTTTTCATTCAATGTGAGACATCAGTATAACACTATATCACTTACAGAGACCTCTGTTATTCTCTTCTATATTTTACTTTGTGTGTGTGTGTGTGTGTGTGTGTGTGTGTGTGTCACTGGTGTTTGATCTGATAGGGAAATTCTGGATTTAATTACATAGCAGCACAAAATAATTTTTTTGGAGTATCTAATGGCAGAGGCAAATGATACAAATGATGACAGGCCATCAGAAGAATAATTTAAAAATGTGATCCTGTGGAGAGAGAAAGAGAAACCATCAAGCAAAAAAGCAGCATGAGACAGGAAGTAAAAGTATTTATAGTAATGTTTTAATTTTGAGCACCCTTGCAGTATCGCCACTGTCAGAGGCTGCACACTGAATGTTGCAAACATGCATTATGGTAAATAGACTTGTATGTGCTTTTTTAGTCCTTCGACCACTTAAAGAGCTTTTACACCGCCAGTTACATTCACCTGTTAACACACACACAGTCACACACTGGTGGCCAAGGCTACCATACATAGTGCCACCTGCTTCATCATGCGCACACATTAGTGCAGCTTATTTCAGTTAAGTTCAAAATGTTTTCTTCATACCTCATGGGAAATTCAAGGCAAGAGCGTTTGCAAACACAAATACACAACTTATTCAAAACACTGCAGCTAGAGTTCTCACAAAACCCGACGGTATGAGCACATCTCCCCTATTCTGGCCTCATTGCGCTGGTTACTGGTGATGTTCAGAATTGATTTTAACATTTTATTGTTTTATTGCACTGAACGGCCTTGCCCCATCTACATTTCTGATCTCCTTACCCCTTACACCCTTGCTCACACTCTCAGGTCTGCTGACCAGCTTTTACTTTTGGTCCCCAGATCCAGACTTGTGATTGAAGGTAACAGGGCATTCGCTGTAAGGGCTCCACAATTGTGAAATGCACTTCCTTTGGGTTTCAGACATGCTACCACAGTGTCGTCTTTAAAAACTCTGTTGAAAACTCACTTTTATAGGTTGGCTTTTAACTAATAAGTTTTATCTGACCTATGTTTTTACTGTTTCTTTTATTATTCATTGTCTTATCTCTGTTTATTTTTGATTGTGTAATACTGGGATGAATTGTGTATTTTGTTTTTATGTTTGTGAAGCACTTTGTAAACTTGTTTTCTGAAAAGTGCTATATAAATAAAGGTTATTATTATTATTATAAAAAGTTATAAAAGTAAATCTCAAAATATAAATCTGTGAAAAATCTGTTAAAAAAATAAACAAAGAAACAAAAAAACTTGAAATACGCAAGTCTTAACGACAGTTGGCAATCAAAAATATTTATTAAATATTGTTCTGCAAAGGCCATGGACAGTTTTGGGGAGAAATTCAGGTTTTCACATTCTTTTGGCTTCCAATATTCAGTTAATGAACCTCTGCTTTTCTGTGTGGAATGCTCTCATCTTACTGTCGTAACTGTTTTTGATTATTACAATATGGCGCCTACTGTACATCTACATTTCACTATGAATCATGGATAGCGGATGGTAAAGGTTCAGTGTGTAGGATTTAGGGGAATATATTGGCAGAATTGGAGTATAATATAATAAAGATGTTTCTTTAGTGTATAATCACCTGACAGTAAAATTGATGTTGTTACCTTAAAATTAGTCATATATATATGTGTGTGTGTGTGTGTGTGTGTGTGTGTATGTGTATATGTATATGTATATATGTATATATATATATATATATATATATATATATATATATATATATATACATATATACACATATATATTGCCATCTACGAAGATGATTTCTACAATAGCTCTGAATGTACAAAGCAAACGCTGGCTCTAGACAGGGCCATTCATGTTTTCATGTTGTTGCACTTCCATGTCAGCCATTGTAGTTAGAAGCACTTCAGCCATGAGCGATGTCAGCAAACTACCAATTTTAGCCACAAAACGGTTTTATTTAGTGTTGAAATCACCGGGTCTGTTTATGTAGGAGGAGAAGCAACCTTTGTGGGTAATTTGTAGTGATGGCAGAATGAGGCCTCATGAAACATTTTCTTTATTTTCTGAGCCCACTAGATGGTGCTCTTGGTTTAAAAAGAGAGGCTTAAAGAATGGAAATCTGCTGTGTTTTAAATCTTTTGTTGAACAAAAAGCGCCATCTAGTGGGCTCAGAAAATAAAGAAAATGATTCATGAGGCTTCATTCGGCCATCACTAGTAATTTGTTGCCTGGTAAAAACCTCCTGCTCATCTGGGCCTTAAGTAAGCAGGGAAAAAAACATGGGCACATATTAGCATGTTGTGGACAAGTCGGCCATCTCCGACATGTCAAACAGCACTGGAAAAACACTGATTTGTAATGTGAAACTAATTTTTCCAAAGCGGTACACATGCCGCTTTTTGTGCCAACTAATCCATTGTTGTTATTGTAGACATGCAGCAAGTATGCTCAAAAGCCAGAGCAATGCTGCTGCAATGGGCATGCGTTCCCCACTGCCAGTTATTTTAGGCCACAATGGCTGCACCCTGAGATAAACAGAGTTAAACTTTTAGAATGCAGCACCTCATGTCATGTGACAGGGAACAACCAACCACAGCTGACAGACATCTTTCCCTTCTTCCATAAATATCAATCTGTGGTAAATATGGAGAAGTTAATCATTTTTAGTGCAGGGCTAAACCACAGCTTTATACTGTATCTGTCTCACGAACAATATTTTAGGCCCACACACTTAAAAAACAGCACCTGGAAAAAGATTAGTTCTGCACTCAGGATTTCATGTAAGTAGTCTGGAGCTTGTTATGGTTGCTTAACAACTTCAGATGCAGCCTGCCTCTGTGCTTTTGAAAGCTGGCACACAATAGGCACGAGAGTCGCACACAGCGCCCGACCTCATGTTCTCCAGGCGGTAAGAGTGTACATGGGTACGGCCTCTTTATCAACTAGTCCATTTGCTTTGGAGAGGTGGAGACCTCTGTTGATGATTTGGCTCCCAAAAAGGGAGCAATTCTAGTCAGGAGAAGTTTCAGCTGGTTACAATCTGCAATCTCACCACTAGATGCCACTGAATCCCCTCAGTTCTGACACATTGTTCCTTTAAAACATCTCACTGTGATTTTTTTTTTTAATATGAGGTTGTTGTTTTTTTTGTTTGTTTGTTTTTTTTTTTTTTAAATTTGGCAGAGTGTAGTTATGAAAATGTTTCAGGTTTTTGGAATAACACGTTTCATAGCAACACTCTGAGCACCGCAAATGAAATTTCATTCACTGCTACTGTATGGGAGCAGCTGCTGATATCTCAGAGAGGGATGCCTCGCAACCTTGGCATGCAAAACAAAACTATACACATGCATAGATGCTGTTTTTGTTATGTGAGTGAAGAAGAAGTGGTTTACTGTTGTGTGCGTGATCAATATTTTCCTCAGCCATTATTGTGCTCAGTGTTCAGCCATGAATGGATGAACATTGGCTAGGTCCATGAGGTGGTACACTTTGTGTGTTTGTGACAAAGTAAAGCATGTGTCCACTTATTTGTGTGTGTTGGTGACTAATGGCTGCTTAGTGTGTGCATTGGTTCATCGCTGCAGGTCATTGTATTCGTTGTGCATTTCTCTTCAGTGTGTGTGAAGTGTGTGGGTCTGAGGCTGTAAGGCTAATATTATGACAGACTGACACAGAGGCTCAAATTGGATTATTTAGCAGCAGGGCTGATTAATTACTACCCTCAATTAACATGGACTCTCATTAGTGTGTGGGTAAGCTTTGTGACTTCCTGTGTCTGGTGTGGGCAACTTTTTTATAGCTCACACCTCCCTCTCTCTCTATATGCGTCTCCTCTGATTTGTTCTGCTCTCTCTCCTGATCCAGTGTTTTTGACTGTTTCTTCCCTCCAGTCTGTTTCCTACCAACATCTGTTCATCATCCCTGTTTATATGTATTAGTGACTGATGTGTTCTTCCTGCATTTGTGTATCTGTGTGAGGGCATCACTGTGTGTGTTGACTTGTTTGTGTCCCTATTCTCCATTCTAATTAAAGTGATGGTCTGTGAAATCGCTAATTGCTGCCTCTCTGACCCAGCAAAGGTTTTAAGGGGCTGTGTTTGTGTGTGTGCACATCTGCTCCTTGTCAGTTTTTGGAAAAAGGCTAAATAAATTGTTTTAATTAAAGGTAATATTCAAGCAAATGTTGGCAACCTTGTATCTATTAAAACAGTGTCAGCTTGTGTGGGCAAGTGGACGTTGTTCTTTCCTGATGAAAACAAAGAAATGCATCTGCTAATGTTCTCATTCACTAATAGGCTAAACAAACACAGTGGACACTTAAACCAGAGGAAGGACAATTTCTCGCTGTAGTTTCTCAGAGTAGTTGTTACTGACAAAATATGTTAATCAAGTGGCAGTCTCCGGGGCTGAAACATGAAGCCAGTGCAGAAGTGCCAAAAACTGTAGTTCCTCTAATGGCCACTTGAATCTGGCTCCAGAGGTCGATCCCCACCGACCCCCCTGTTAAAATGCCCAGCATGTTTACAGCCTGGTACAAGAAACGGCACAATAAATCACAATCCATAGTTGAAGGGCAGGTCCATCTACATTCTTCATACATGCTTAGACCAAAATTTGAATTTTTGGATTTGAGCACATCCTCCTGTTCAAATATAGCCACGTCTAGATCCAAAAAGCCAAAAGTGGCAAAGGCCAAAATGCCAAACTTGAGGCTTCAAAACGGGAGTCGCGTGATGGTAGCTACATCCATTATTTTACAGTATACGATCTCAGTGATCAAAGTCAGTTTGGGGCTGTTTTAAACTACTACACCACCACCACTCATTGGGCCACAGAACATTTACATTGTTACAAATATTGACTGTTTACTGTATTTTAGAATTTCTCATAATAAAAAAAAGTAGTTAACAGTATTTAGAAAAAAAAAGAAGACGATGTCTGAGTTGAAGTCCAAATTCTGTAGCTCTCTAAGAGTAGCCTTTCCTGTTGCTCAAGCAACTATTGTCACAAGTAATTTAGTTGCAAATCCCACCTTTTAGCAAACTTGTAAAAACAGAACAGAATATTTTTTAAACAATTCCACACATTTCACAGAGTTTTTATGTAATGACTGACTAGCTACTGACAACCTTCTCAAACTACAGATGGTCATGAGCATTAATGATGCACTTTCATGGTGCAGGTGGGATAGCCTTTTGTTTGCTTGCAGTAACATGAAGGTTGGATACCTTTGATCATGGGTAAGAGGATTACAAATATACTAGTCCATACCCATTGTTAGCTTTGTCACCTTCTACCTATGCCAATCCTCAATGCCTATGTGCAGTTTCACATAGAGTGACCACGTCAGTGAGTAGAAAAACGTGGGACAGACAGAATGACTGACAGAATGACACACTGACAGTTTCCGTGATTATGTACAGCATACCATACCATGACTCAGTCATACCAAAAATTAGAAAAGAAAAAAACCCAAACATTCGGCCACAGGGGGAGCCACAGCGATCAGTCGCATTTTAGCCATTTTTAAGCATTTTTCTGTTGTTATAGCACCACCCAGTTGCCAATTAGAGTTAAATTTCTCCAGTCACCTTGAGGCGTCCTGTTCTACATATCTACCAAATTTAGTAAAAATCCATATGGCGGTTAGGCCTAGATAAGAAATTAGCTCTCTAGCGCCCCCATTTTGTTTGATGGGGTCAATAATGGAGGGGTCCCCTCAGATTATGTGTGGTCATATGCCTACAAAGTTGCGTGGTGATGGGTGAAACCCTTGAGATGTTATACACCTTTATGTGATGAGCCACGCCCTCCGCAATATTCATTGCCTTATAGAAGCTCCGTTTTAGTAAGTTTTCCAACTTTTGCCAAGAGGGAACTTTAGATATTGGTCCCTAGATTATGTTCACCGGGTTTCATGCAGATCGGTCAAACTTCCTAGGAAGAGATCGATTTGAAGTGTTTTTCAAAAAATTCAAAATGGTGGAAAATCTATATAACCGGAAGTTATGGGTTTCTGAGGTAAATTTGTTCCTCATGAGGAGAGGCATCTCTGTGCAAAGTTTCATGTGTCTACGACATGCGGGGCATGAGATATGCCCATTCAAAGTTAGCAATTTCAATCAGTTGCTATAGCGCCCCCCTTTGGCCAATTGATGTAATATTGCTTCATTCGCATCCTCCCATGACCCTCTACCACTGTGCCAAATTTCACATGAATTGACCAAGTCAGTGAGGAGAAAAACGTGGAACAGACACACAGACACACAGATAGAGTTTTCGTCATTATATAGTAAGATATATATGAATTGGCTATACACTGGCTACACCCATGTCTTTCCTGTGGCTGCTTGGATCCCAAAAAGGATAAGATGGTGGCAAACATCACTCCACTCTCAATACATTACAAGTCATAAACCAATATAATATTCACTGTGTCTGCTACAGTTGAGTCCATGCTGCTACCATGCCAACTACTTGTCATTACAGTCACAAATAACTGAGATTTTGCTCCTCAGCAGGCAGCAGCCTTTGGAGATAACTTAAATTGATAAACATTTTTCATCAAACTTGGTAAACAACAGATATCATTTTGCTGCTCACATTTTGGGGACACTAAATTGCAGAAGTGAACCGCACTCCATCGGGACATGGCATTTATTAGCATTTCCTCCTCTCTAACAATTTCTATCCTTCTTGAAATGCTGACATTGCAACATTTTATTTGATGTGCTTACTGAACTGCATTATCTTAATTTGGGTTGCTGATATGGTCTCTTCAGCGACTACTAATGTATTCCCTAAAATCACAAAAGCAACTCCTTATTAATTAAACCCCTACTGAAGTATTTCTCAAATTGTATTTGATAAGCATTAAGTGTTCTTTGTTATTACAACTGTAGAGCTTTTATATTCAGGTATTTATGCTAATACAGCACTCTGGTGGCCATATTTAATTGCCTAAACTAAGTATCAAATAATTTGTTTGTCCGAACTTTAGAATTATGGGTACTGAGTGGTCTGTTTTTGGTGTGCTTGGAAAGCTGCATGTTCATCTTAATGCTGCACTTATCAATATTTTTATATTAACAATGGAGCCAACCACTGCATATAATGTGAAAAGGACTGCTTATGGCGATAAACCCACAGAGAATTAGCACCCAATTCTTTAGTCCCCCTGAGCCCTACTGAGCATCTTGGCAACTTTTCGCTCAGGGGATTTCTACTTAAAGGCCCATCTATTTATACTTGTAATAGGCCAGGGCCCATCTTGGGATACATATCCACAGCAACTGGCAGCACTAAGTCCTCTGCTTTTGTGAGAGCTTGCTTGGTTTCTGTATGCATGTGTGGGGATCTCTGTTTCCTAAACTACAGGTGTATTGCACTAACTGGCTGGAATTGTGGGTTTGGTCTAGGGGAGTGTTGACTGCTGACTGGCTCCTCAATCTAAGTTTGCAGCTCAAAATCCCAGAGTTCCCATCAGGCCTCCAAACCATAATTATTCTCTCAGTTAACCTGGGTTTTTTTTCTTGGTGACTGTTTGTGCCTCTTGTGGCTATGTTAGTGAATTTTTGGGTAAATGCTTTTGTAATATTGTGAGTATTTAGTGTTTGATTTTAGTGATTTACCTTTATTACTTTAAATTAACTTTGAAGCTGTAGGGTTTATTTTGTTTGTTTTGTTGTTTGTTTGTTTGTATTTGTATTTGTTCTCCTGTTTTTCTGATGTATCCTAGGGAGCCAGATTTATTAATGTCTTTTTGTTTGTTTTCAAATAGGTCTAGCCAGTACGTAGGGTTTTAGCCTTTGTTAACCCTGAGTTATATTTGCTTCACTTTATTGTTAATCTGAGATAATTTTGTCACAGTAATGAATAACTTAACTTTAAACTGCAATCCTGCTGTGAGCTATTTGGTTTGGGGCCTGAGAACAGTCTAACTGCTCTTATCAGCCAAGCTTCCCGCATAAACAGGAAGATGTTTTCAGCAGCTGAGCTCCAATTAACTAGCTGTGCGCTACCTACCCAGCACCCAGACAGACTGTCAGCAAATTAGTTTGAAACCTGGTGAACACAGTGAGGCATTTAGCGGTTAAAGAGATAGATATTTCCATAAGGAGTTGGTGAAGACCAAAACAGAGCCAAAATATGGCTAAAAAACATGACTGCAAATGAATTGTAATGTTGCTCCTTATCTACTGAACAAATAAACACCCACTATTTGTTTACCCCTTCATGGAAAAGGCTTTTTAGGATGATAACATGTCTAACATTTCCTATGTTTAAAATAAAGATTATTGCTGCTTTTAAGGGAAATTTTGGTTTATTTCAACCCGTCTCCTATCGTCCTAAATTTGTTTCAAGTCACTAGTGACATAGAAATAATAGTTAGCATGTTAGCCGTTAGCCTAGATACAGCCGTAGCGTCAGACCTGTTAAAACATAATTGAACGGGCATCCTTTCAAGTGCAAAGTTAGTCCACTAAACAAGCTTTTTCTCCACAAATACCGCCTCATATTGTTAGGATAAATGTCAGAGAACATATAGAAAACGACATGTAAACGTGTTGTCTTACCTTACCGGTGTGCTGCCATGTTTGTTGTTTACCATTTAGCTAAGGCTGCAACTGGTCCCGTTCCTTGCAACAGAGATATTCCTCTTCTGTGGGCATTGGGGTAGAGCATTCACAGGTAACGTTACACCACCTATCTCCAGAGCTAAAGCCTTCCAGCAGCCATTCCTCCTCTGTCATCCTCTACCTGTTGTGCCTCTCTCTCTCTCCTCCTCCGTTCTTCAATTTCACGAAGCTCTTCGTCAGTGTATTCTGGCTCAAATAAATAAGGGCTGAAATAAAGCTCTTCATCAGTGTATTCTGGCTCAAAAAAAGACGGGTTGAAATAAACCAAAATTTCCCTTTAACATGACATGCATTCATTTTCAGGCTATAAACAGTTGTTAAGGTCAAAAATGGGCAGTACCTGCACACTATTAAAGCTCTCAGAATGTTATTTGACTGGAAAAAGAAATAACATATCAACTCTACTGGATCTTCATGAAGCAAAATACCTCTCAGCATATGTCCACCCCCTTTGCTACTCCTCCTCTCGATTTCTTTTGCTTCTGACCTCTTTATGGTGAATGTAAACGGTATCTGACAGCTATTAGCAGATTTGTCCTGCCTAGACCAGGAAGCTAGAAGTCACACTTTGACATGTTGCATGTAAATGATAGTCTGCTGCCAGGCTATTGATTGTACATGGCTTCTTTAGATGCAATGTAATAGCATACAGTTCCAAGGACAATGGAGTAAAAGAAAGAGCCCAACAGACAGATCTAATATAGCCAATTTCTGCTTATGGTCTGTATGTCCACATTTATTGCAGGTTTGTCGGCAATAATATGTAATATAGTTTTAATTGTATGTAGTGCGTAATATTTGGAGGTGAGTATTAATACTGTTCATTTACACGTCTAATGTGATTTACGAGACTGAAAGTCATTGTGGGAAATTTAACTGCATGTGTAATATCTAGTGAGGGAGAACAGCTATTAATCAAAGCAGGTCTTAATCAGACATCTATTCAGAGATGGCAGCCCTGGCAGAGAGGAAGACATCGGGAAAAGCAAAATTAGGGACTCCAGAGAGAATGTGTGTTTTTCAAATCGAGTAAATATTTCTCAAAATCCCAAAACTCTGAATACGCTGGCTCTCATAATAATGATTTTAGAGCTTTTGGAGGAGCTATGGAATGATTTCACAGCCAGTGAATGAATAGGCCTACAAGGCACAGGGCCAAAGGGTGAGGGCCCCCCTGTGCTTCACCTGCATACGATTGCTAAAAGAGACAAAGACGTGGAGAACAACCACGGAGATGCAAAATGACCACAAACAACCCAAAATGACTGACAAGGTAAACAAAATAACCTATAAGGCCTTGCTCAGACAGCCAACCCAAATCCATTTTTTGGCACATCCAGATTGTGTCCAGATTTTTTACTTCAACATCACCAACACCAAGATTCTTGACCAAGTGCATCATTACCCATTTTTTCTTCTGTATCCAGTCTGATTTTAGAAGTCTGGAGCCAGTTGCACAAAATACCGAAGCTAAGATTTTCCTTAAAATCCTAGTTAATGTTTCCTCAAAATAAAATCGCTTGCACAAAACACCCTAAGGTTTACTTGAAAAGTTCACTTAAGTATTTATGGTTTTCTCTTGTCTTTATCCTGTACTTGTGGGGAATCTACTGGGTATTAAAAAAAAGCGGGGACACTATTTGTTGGAAATCTATAACAATACTGTGTCACATGGGGACACCAAAATGTTGTGATCTAGGCACCACTGCTATGTTTTACATGACGGCACCATTTGTTGGGACTTAAGCCTTAACATGGGCCTGACCTCGTAATAGATCTCCAATTAAAGTATCAAATTGGCTATCTGAAATAATTAATAATAATTATTAATAATTATTATGTTAAATAATGTGACTTAATATACATTAAATAACCTCATGGGGCACCATTCCCGAAAAGGGAAAAATTATAGCCAGTTATTGATATCAGTTTACTAAACTATCAATTTGGAATTTTGATTAATAATTCAACTAATAATAACCAAAATTAATAGTAAAGCCTGAAGGATTTCGGAGTTCGTGACATAGCAGAGGTTGACTATTCATTCACTCTTGTGCAACATTAAACAGACAGCAGGTATGATTCCAAAAAAATATGTTTATCCATAAAGTAAGCAAAGCAAAACCAAAACACACAAGTTCTAACTAACTATATACAAGCTTGGTTTGTGTGTGTGTGTGTGTGTGTGTATGCGAGAGTAAGAGAAAGACTGAGAAACAAAGGGCCTTTTGGCTTACAAAACAAAATGGCCAACAACAGAGAAGAAGAAGAAAGAGTCGCTTTGCGGTGTGCTGCTTTTGTTAGCCAGCAGAGGAAGGCTGGAAAGAGCTGTGGCTCCAGAAGCAGTCTTTGTTGTGTTCTTGTTCCAAAAGTGCAGATCGAAGGAAGGCAGTCGCTCAGCATCCTTGCAGTGTTAGACACTGTGGTGCTAACTCAACTTGGTTCTCCTTGTTGCTAGAATGTTAGCTGCAAACCTTGTGTTTGCATTAGGTTTGGGAATGATTAACCGATACGACCGGATATCCGGTTTGACAAGCGAGAGATACGGCTGCGTCGGTAGCAGCCTCCTCAATCGATACGAATCAGCCATGAATCCTTAGATGAATCGATTGTAGAGTCATGGATCGGGTATCGCAACACTAGCAATCGGTTGACTGACTTTAACAGTTTGCATCTCGAAAACAACGCGAGAGCCGGCGGCATGCTCGTAGCAGGCATTACTGACAACGATAATGGATGTAAACATCAGCGCCAGCTTGACCAGTGGAGATGAGGAAGAGAAACTAATGCTGGTTGGATAAACCAAGGAGCAGTCAAGCCACAGCAGAAACTAAAGGTGAATCCTGCCGGTTGTGGGTTGAACGCGGGGTCACAGACGCAGACAGAAATACGTATTCCTGTCAAATACGGCGGCGCATGATAACGGCTTACCGGCGACCGAGAAGCCCCGCTCCAGGTCCAAGAAGTCTTCGTCGGTGTCATGACTGCCCAGAAATACCAGGCGAGCCCTGGCAGCACACAGGTATGTGACGTGTCAGAGGAGAAACGAGCTGTTCACATTTCCACAAACCTCACCGCACTTTAGGGACTGTTCTTTACTTGTCAGGGGAGGAGGGTGGCTGGTTGATTTTTATTTTATTTATTTATTTTATTTTGATCCCCCCTATGTTGATCACTTATTCATGCTGTTTTTGAAGTATGAATAAGTCAATAAGTAATTTATTCCATTGAAATATCATTGATGTATTATCGAAAAGTGATTTATCTTTTTATAAATGACAAACACAGAGTGTAACAAACACAGAGAACTAGTCTGACATGTTGTCAGTGATAAGCTGCTAGTCATCACAGTCCATGATATCAACTAATAACAGGAGATGTCAGATTCTGTCCCTACATTGCATGTTATTATTTTATTCTGCTTTATGTTTATATTGTACAGCGTTATGATAAACTTTATTCCAGACACAAGGCCATATAAGATACATACAAAAACACAGACAATGTGTGATTTTTTTGTTGTTTGACTTTTTATTTTATTTTTGCCTGTGCCATACAGCAACAATGCTTGGGGATGTGGTCTTTTACAAATTTGAAAATACTGTAAGAATGTCACTTTTATAGAACTGGCTTCTTTATTTTATAATGTATGATTAATGTCTACATCAACAAATGTTAACCATAGAATCAAATCGTATAATTCATACACTGTATCGAATCATATCAAATCGTATCGAATCGTATCGTTCCTACACTGTATCGAAGCGTAACGTTCCTACACTGTATCAAATCGTATCGAATCGTTCTGTATTAAAAATATATCGTTTTTGAATTGTATTGTAACCCATGTATCTAGATACGTATCGAATCGTCTATCACAGAGAGATTTCCAACCCTAGTTTGCATACTAACTTATCTGGTTTCAGGTTTTGGCCCTGCTGTGGGCATGCAGGTCATGGTCCAGGAAGAAGAGAGCAAAAGTCTGTAGAGCAATTGCCCTCCCTTTAGTGGTTCAGGGGCAAGGGCCCAGGAGCAAGTCGGAGCTGGTCGTCAACTCAGGAGAAAGAAAAAGCCTGTCTGGGCTGGTCAAGAGCCAGGGAGGAGAAAAATAGGAACTGTGTGAGAGAGCATAATTTCTCTTACAGTTCCCGGGTGACATCACAGAGTCACATGACACTGTAAAAGTACTGTCCAATCAAACTTGGAGACTGGTCTTCCTCGCAGTACGTTTACATGCACAGCTTAATCGAGCTATGCTCAAAATTTGATTTTGGCGTCTAATCAGACTTCTGTCCTTGTTCCAGTTTACATGCAACTGAGAAAATCGAATTACTGACGGGAACGTGTCCTCCTCCTCAACACTAGGTGGCGATATGCATCGTTTCAGCAGGTTAATACGGCCCCCTTACCGGTTTACCTATTACATCATTTAATAATAAACAACTGGAGTCAGGCGGCAGATCGGCATTTTCGAACAACAGCAAGACGGATAATCGTACAGCTTTTTTCATCTCGTACGTACTGTACTGATTGTGCAGATAAGGTCCCTTGTGGTCATGGTGATTTCGAGAGGCAGACAAGAACGCCGTATGCTGTTGGAGGGCTACAACAATAGCATTTCTTGTCTGTTCCGGGGTCATACGCCAGCGCGGGGGGTGTGGAGCATGTGCACATGCATTGTCTAGTTTAACTCCGATTAAGGCGTATACATGCCGTAGAAAATCGAATTCCAATCGCATTATCTGGGTGTCTTAATCAGAGCTGGAGAACTCTGATATTAGTTGGAGTAACGCGTTTACATGCACTTCAGTTGTCCAGTTATAGTCGGATTAAGGCAATAATTCGTTTTTTTCAAGTGTCATGTAAACGTACTGGCTGAGGTCTGAGGTATCCTGTGGAGATGAGTGTCAAATAGCTGTCTTTGTTTGAAGAACAAAGAATATGCAATCTCTTTAGATTTTAATAAATGACAAATCATCCGTGGTCCATTGAATCCCAACATACTTAAGAAATCCCTGGACCACTGCACAAAAGACCTTTGCAACCAAAGCAAGTCAAGGTTAAAAATGGGACCTCTGACTTTATCCTAACTGCAACATGACCAAGTTTATGGTGATAAATGAAGAAATAAAAGCTAACACCGAGAAGAGAGACCAGGAGAACCCAATGGATAAGCTTTTGATTTTACACTATAGATGTGTCTGAAGTAGTTTACATTGCTTCTTCCCATTTTATTTGGGGATCAGATTTACTTTGTAGTATGTGCTTTCTTTGATTATATTCCTCCAGAAGTATAATATTTATATCTTTCCAATATGGTTTTCATGTCTTCTTTTCCTCTGCCATTTTTTTCACTGTCTAGCTATAAAAAAACTTTGTGAGACGATAACAAGCATCACAAGCGTCAGTCCAAGCAAACAAATAATATTCATGGAAACTCTTACCACTGTTAAATCTCTTTTAAATGCAGTAAATGAGTTAATGTTTTTCCTTACCTAGGAAACATTTCAAGGGTTTCTATGCAACTGTGTCAGTCCCTCAGCAGAAATTGAGCCTTAAGTGTAATACTTAAGAGAAAACTTAAGGTGATTTGTGCAAGTGTTCTCTGGAAAGTAAAAAAAACTTTTAAACCACATTTGGAAGTGGTTTAAAATGTGATTCCAATCAGATATCTCCAGTGCGGACCCTTATATCACACAACACTAGGGTTGGGACTCGTTAGGATTTTAACGATTCCGATTCCTTACCGATTCTGTCTTAACGGTCCGATTCCTTACCGATTCCTCTTACCGATTCCTACATTATATTCATTATACTTGCTATACTTAAACAAGTAATATAATAAACACAAATGCAATCGTACAAATACAAAAACTTTATTCTAACTGTTGCACAGTGCAATTAGATGAAAATACACATTTGTGTGAGGTGTGTATTTCAGATTTAGAGCTTGTTTCATCTCCCTGAGAATATATATAACAACAAAAAGTGATTCTCTGATTTCTACAGTAACACTATTAACATTAACCACAACAATGTAATAAAAAATACTTATATGCATTCATGCTTGGGCACTGTTATTTACGTGACAACACCTGAACATAACACACACAGACACACATTGGCTGTTTGTTTCTACCTCTCCCCTCGCTGGAAGCGGACCTCCCGCCTCCAGCCTCCGCCTTGATTAAACGCTGAAAATTAAATAAAAGAGGGAGACAGGTGTCTCCTATTTTATCTAATTTTGTTTTATTTCTACCGCTCCCCTCACTGGAAGCGTCGGACCTCCCGTCGCCCGCTCCCGTCTCAAACACAGAGGTCTCTCTCCACTGAGCACCCGGCGCACGCCTGGCCTGTTAAATAGCCTGTAACCATGACAACTGTGTGACACAAACTCAGTGCTTTAGTGATTAGATAATGTTGGGCTTGGTCGAGTTCGGACAGAAATATGCCCGTGCAGCAGTCTAATGGAAATGCACGTGACTTTTTTTTTTTTTTGTACAATCTAGGAACCGTTACGCCATATGTGATGGAACCGTTTCCGGAACCAGAACTTTGGACCCGATGCCAAAAAAGAACTGGATCCGGATCCCAACCCTACACAACACACAATCATTTTCAGAGTGGTGGAAGTGCTGAGCAGAATCCATGCTGCTCCTGGCAGGGGCCAATTAATTGTCTTGTGGCACTTTGAGAAAAGACTTGTGTACAGCGTGTACAGGAATAGCCTACATGTGTTGGAAAGTCGCATCACCAGAGTGGTTACTGACGCTGATTTGGTTACCCATACCCAACCCATACAAGAATAGTTGGTGATGTCTGGATGCACAATTCTGATCTGATCATTTGTAAATAATAGTGCAGACAGTCAACCCTAAAGATCTGATCTGAGAGACTGATTTGCCTTCAGTCTGAATGTAGCCTAAGAGACACAAAGCAACTACAGAGTGACACAAACTGACTCTAACATAGTGCACAGTGACTACAAAGTGACATGAAATGACTACAAACAGAAATAAACTGGCTGTAAGAGGTGCAAAATAACTACGAACACATGAAACAACTACAAATGGATACAAAAAGAATAGACAAATGCAAAACAACTACCAGGAGACACAAAGTGACTATATAAAGGGGCACACATGTATATAAACATACATGAAATGACTACAGATACAAAAAGAACAGACAAAAATGCCAAACAACTACTAAGAGGCACAAACTGACTATAAGAAGGTGCAAAATGACTTCAAAGAAACATAAAAGGATTACTATAAGACCTAAAATGACATGCCAGGTACCCTCCTGTGTCTTTTTCGATGGTTTGGGTTGGCATGTCAAACACTC
Organism: Epinephelus fuscoguttatus; assembly: GCF_011397635.1. Classification (NCBI taxonomy): domain Eukaryota; kingdom Metazoa; phylum Chordata; class Actinopteri; order Perciformes; family Serranidae; genus Epinephelus; species Epinephelus fuscoguttatus. Next base: position 32,936,670 of record NC_064765.1, on the reverse strand, counting down.
ATTACATGCACTTTCATTTTAAAATACACTTATGTTTTTACAGGAAATGTACAGTTTCTGCTCATAACATCCATACAGTCTTTTTCAAATTAAACTTGCCATGTTGTTAGAACACTTAATTTTAGATTAATTCCCTTAAATTTAGGCAGTAAAAGTTCATGGTTTGGTTCAGGCAAGAAAAGCACGTGGTTAAGTTTAGGGGAAAAAAATGGTTTGGCATGATGTTTACACAGGAAATGAACAATGGGCACCTGGGTGAAAGTCATCAGTTTGTCTAATCCATGTACCACCCCTTCCGCCTTCCCTATTCAGATTGTCTTGTTCTTCATATCCAGTAGTGAATTGGTGCATATCATACTGCCGCACAGGGTGTCTCTGTGCATCCATGTCTGACAGCAACGTCCACTGACAAAGCAGCAGTATTTGAAGAGTTGGGTTGTTGTCCATTGCCTCTAAAAGTGACATTTCACATCTCATACCAACGCAAGAGCTGCCTCTTTGTGCTAGTGTCTGACTCAGACATTACTGACAAAGCGGCAGTATTCAACAAGTTGGGAGTGAGAAGAGGCTGAAGAGACATAAACTGACTACAAAGAGATACAAAAAGGACTACAAAAAGACTGAACGCTCTCATCCCAACTTGTCAAATGCCGCCGCTTTTTCAGGGAACCTACATGTCTAAATTTGACACACTAGGTACCCTCCTGCCTCTGGTTTGGATATTTACAGAAGCATAAAATGACTACAAACGGACACAAAATGACTGGAAAGAGACACAGAACAACCCGAAAGAGATGCAAAATTTCTACACTGAGACAAAACACGGTACAAAAACACACCAAGTGATTCTAAAGAGGCATGAAAAGACCAGAAAGAGAGGCTAAACAATCACAAGCAGACACAGAACAACTTAAGACGGACACAAAACTTTTACATATCTGTGCCCAGGGGCCCATTTTCTCATAATCTGCCCATGGTCACCCCAAGGAGTCAGTTGCCAATGAAACAACCTTACTCTTGAATTTCCAGTATTTTACTTCTGCGTCAGTCCAAATTCTCTTCCAGTCAGAAAGTAAAAGTGTTCTGCTTGCAGATCTGAGCTGAATGTTAAACTTTCTATAAAGCCGCATGGAGGCTGAACTCCACAATAAAAGCAAAAGGACAAATTCTGTGTGTTGTAGGAGATAAAATTTCCTATCCGTCTAGTCTCTAAATGTTTATTGTAGCTTTCCAAGTTGGTTATTACTGTATCTCTTATGCAGTTTTGGAGAATTTTATCTTTTTCTGCTGTCCTAAGAATATTGCAGCTCATAAATCTCTATGAGACACACACACTTGTTCAGTCACACATACACCAACGCACACACACACACACACACACACGTCCAGACAACCACACATAAATACACAACAACACGCCATACACAGTCCAAGTGGCAATGACAGCATTGTGAAGTGTTGTATTCTGGCCCATCATCAGATTATTGTTCGTCATATAGCAGCTAGAGGGCTGATAGCTCTATCTATTGAACACGGAAAGAAAGGAAGACACAAGGGAGGAGGGGGAGAGAAAAGAATGGAAACAGAGATAGAAAGGACATTCGACAAAATAGCATGAATCGCATCAGCTGTGAATCATCCCGTGTCCTGGAAAGAAATGTGTGATAATTTCTAGTGTGTGTGTGTGTGTGTGAGGGAGAGGCAGAGCGACGGGAAAGCGAAAGAGAGAAGGCAGACTAAGATGATGAGAGACAGGCGAGGAGACAAAAAGAGAGGGAGAGGGTGCAGTCTTAGATAAAAGGCAGACATAAGCTGTGATTTTTCTAAGTGCTATGTCCTTGTGCTTCCTGGATCTGTCTGCCTCTGAGCTAGTTGTTGCCAGTGACTAACTAGACGATCTGGGTGGATAAACATGAATGGATCTTCACATAGATTTCTTGCTGCTTCTTGGCCTTGGCTCTTTGAATAAGTTGTATCTACTTCTGTACAGTTCAGCAAGCCATTAAATACAATGATCAGGTCTACATGCTGCACGCTGATTTTCAGTTAACCTTATTCCTGCCTGCCAAGCTGCAAAAAAGATCTTGGTTTCTTTAGGCTTTACTAAGAACTATATTTGCAGGTTTGGCGATCAGAATGGCTGATGGCCTTTGGTCTCAGATTGAGAAAGGTTTTAAATAGCGACCAGTTCCAAAGTCATGTGTTGGGTTCAATGGTGTTAATTATGTCTTTAGTGTATGATAATGAATTTAAGTTATTTTATCTCAGACATGTTAGGATATTACATACCTTGACAGGTTTCAGCGGAAACTTCCGCCTTCCTCAGAAGTGTCACTTGGTGGTGGTAATTTATTCATTGTGCATCTTATTCTTTCTTTGACCAGAGTCATACGTACTTTTTTAATCATCTGTTCCACGTTCTTGGTTGGGATCGGGTTTTTGATGTTCAGGCTGGCCGGTATGACTGGAATTTCAGGTGGTTTCTTTGGCGTGCCCTTTTTTCCATCAGTTGTTCCAGGCGGCGAAACTCTTTGACACAAGTTGCTCCATAACTTTTGCATAATAGTTCAATGGTGTTCATTATGTCTTTAGTTTATGATAATGAATTTAGGATGTTAGGGTATTACATACCTTGACATGTTTCGGCGGAAATTTCTGCCTTCCTTAGAAGTGTCACTTGGTGTCACTTGAACAGGGACGGGGGGGCATACATGCTCTCTCACACCTGGAGCAGCATCCTGGAGAGGCGGCGGACGGACAGCAGACACTCCCTATGAATGAACTCCCTAGTGTCGGCTGATTGACAGATCAGCTGATAAAGACGCGTCACAACCACCACCAAGTGACACTTCTGAGGAAGGCGGCAGTTTCCACCGAAACATGCCAAGGTATGTAATATCCTAACATGTCTGAGATAAAAGAGCCTAAAGTCATTAAAGTGTGTTGGGATTTGTCTGAGCTGTTTGACTATTTGAAAGGCACTTCTGATTGAGTACACTCTAAACAAACATGGTGCTAAACAATACCCAAAAGCAGTTATTTGGATCGTAATCACTGGACAACCTGTTTTGTTGCTATATGGCACCCATCTTTTCAGGCTGTTCTCATACACTATTTGTACGTATAACTAAATAAAGTGATGCACCACAATTTGTATGTAACCCATGTAATCAGGAAGACTGCAATCATGCACCCATTGCTCTGACAAGAGTAAAGAAGGATGTACCACAAAGGCCAAAAAACGCAGGTTGGGGTGATGGATGGGGCAAACAGACAAAGGACTTTCCCCCAGGACACCAGCATTCTTTGAACTTTGAGTCAATTTAAAGTACGTCACCATGCTTCTTTTCCTGAACCCAACCTATATAACTTTACATTAAGCTGTAATTTTCCTGCTATACTGCACCTTGGTCAAATAATGCAATAGATCCACTGGTTTGGTTTGTTTTTTTTAGCCTGATGGCCTTTGAATGACGCCAGATAATACCAAGGATAAGTCAATATTAGGGATGCACAAATATGGATTTTTTCAACAGATAGGGATAAGCGATACTTACCTGCTTCTCATGGCTAATAAATGATTAAATAACTGATAATTTTACATTTTTGTATTTGTTAAAAAAGTGTATTACTGTACCTGAAGTTTATGTACAACTGAGGGTAAGAAAGGCTAAGATGTAGTGACAAGATATGGATGATTGTATATTCCATAGCTCTGACGTAACCAAATCAAACGGACATCACTACTGCTTACACAATAGAACAAAGAACAGCTCTAACTCTTCCATACTTGCCAACATTAGGCTGTGAAAAAGAGGGATTTTCCTGGGTATTGTCAAATAGCCTACCCTCAACGCCCCTATCCCCATATAACATTATATATAAAGATGTTAAAGTAACATGACATTCAATCTGTATTAAGTTTATAGTAAACGGTAAGAGACAGAACATCAGCTGCAGGAAGTTTAGTGATCTGGTGGGGTGTCGGCCGATCGGAGATCAGCCTCCGGGCACAATCCTGTTGTCTTCCTCTGGAACTGTGAAAGACGTCCGCACTGCGACATATTTTGCCCTCTAGAGAGTGTGCCGCAGTCTTCATCTCTGTTTATTGGCAGCTTGAAAACCAAGTTTAACGGTACATGTACCACCCACTGCGTCAGCTGTTCAGATGCTGCCCTTGTTTAGTCAATGAAAGCAGTCTGACTTTGTATTATTGGCAGGGGTCGCGTTAACAGGATATTCTTGGTCATTGACCGTTTTTTTACAACAATGACCAGAAAATCTGAAGGCCGTCGGCCATTTTGACTGGTTGCAATTACCACCCCTGCCCACTTGGCGGCGGAGTGCATAGTCAGTGGTTTAAGTGGCTGCCATTTTCACACTGCAGAGAAAAAGTCATTCATCTGCTTCATGTAGCGTTGTTAACATAACGGCCTGGACACACCAGATGCGGTAGTGCCACAGAAGTCCTGCGAGTATACTTGCAGGCGCTTGACTGTCCACACAGGCAGCGCATTTCTCCTGCGCTCTCTGTGCCGGTTAAACATCGACTCCACTCGTCTGTTCCTGTCAGTACTCGTTTTTTCACAACAACAGGTCATTTTAAACATGGGTAAGGCCATATTTTAATCATTTTTCATAATGTAATAAGTTAATGACAATTTGTCATTGCATGTCCATGTATTAAGCGTGTTGGATAAACACTGAATGAATAGGGCATATTGTTCTGACCATTTAATTCATGTACTTATGTCTGTAGGCTCGGTGACACAAAATTAAAATTGTAATGAAGTGATTAGGGTGTAGAAAAATGTCTTCGGTTATGCACTGTTGTGTTATTTTAAATTATAAACATGGTATTTTCTCCTCACGTTCATCGTACATGCTGTTGTTATTTTATTTTGAAAATTGGCCGGATTCTCTCGTCTTTTCTTTTTTTTAAAGATATTTTTTTGGGCATTTTTAAGCCTTTAATTGATAGGACAGATGAGTGTGAAGGGGGGAGAGAGAGAGTGACATGCAGGAAAGGGCCACAGGCTGGAGTCGAACCCGGACTGCAGCCTTGTACATGGGGTGCCTGCTCTACCACTAAGCCACCGACACCCCGTCTCTGGTCTTTTCTGTGTCTGACTTCCTGTTTGGTACAATCCGCTCGATCCAGCTTGACAGAAGTGCCCGCGGCTCGCGTGAAAAATAGACCAGACGCCGAACTGAAGCGCTGCGGTGTGTGGATGTCTGTTCATCTTTTCGTTCATGTCCTTATTAATGCAGACTTTATAACTTGCTTGTTGGATTTATTAAAAACGAACGAATGAAAACTAAATGTCTTTGAATATCTTTATTATCATTTAGAAGCGAAAATTTAAATGACTGGTAAAAATAGATTATGACCGGATTTTTATGACCCTGTCGGTCAAAATGACCGGTGACGAAAAAGTCTAGCGCAACGTCTGATTATCGGTGCTATTTATTGGCTACAATTTTAATAATTGGAATAATTACCTGTCCGATATATATTGTGCATCAATATGCTTCCAAATGACACTTTAATTCAAATGTGAATGATTATTAATCATACTAATGTTGGCTTAAGAGATACAGAATCCTGAACGAAATGCTTACAGAGAAGCCCAATATATTACCTTTTCAAACCTGGAATTCTTTGCATGTGGGCAAAAAGGTTAAGAGACACTGCTTTAATAATGTTATTCTCTGGAAATAAACTGCTTCTAGGCTACTTTAGTGAAGTGTCTTTATTGTAAACTAAACTAAACTAAACTAAACTAAACCGAAGAATCAGTAGAAAACTTACAGAGACTTGAACATGTTTCTTTTGCTCAGATTAGCTTAGTTTACTGGGGAACGAATCATTGCAGAAAAAGAACAACAGGATTTATAAGGACTCTGTATGGCAACACTTCAATCATTGCCAAACAGCTGCCGAAGAACCAACATTTTATTGTGTGTATACTGGCACCTCAAATCTTACCAATTAACACTAATTAAGGCAACCTGAGTTTCTGTTAGTTGCCTGGCAACTTCACAAAGATGACAAGATTCCAGCAAGTTGCAGCCGCTGGCCGAGGGCACTCGTTATTTTCACATTTCAGTTTTGCACAGATTAAACAAACTAGATGTTAACGTGTTAGGTAATGAACTCTAGAAATGCTGAATGGCAGATCTGATTACCTTCGGACAGAGCCAGGCTTGCTTTATCCCCCCACATTAAGTCTTCATGCTGAACTAAGTACTTTAGTACTTTGTATTGGCATGAACGCAAGTTCAGGTAACGGAATTGGTATCAGGGAGTAAAAAATGGTATTGGAACATCTCTGAATGCAACTGATGGCTAAACATTTTAAAATGAAAGCCACATTTTCAACTTTTACTTCTGCACTTTATTTGTGCCAGAAAGCAATTCAGCAAGATAACCACCGTATGTGAACTGTATTAGAGGTCAGGGGAGGCTGACAGTCCCCTTGCTTTGTTTACTTATTATGCTAATGGCTTAATGTGACGATAAAAAGATACATGCACTTCCTCTAAAACAGTAAAATGATCCTCTCTGCCACTGAGCCTGTTTTGGCCAAAGGAAAACCAACACTTTCTTTTGCCTTTGAATTAACAGAGCACACATTTACACCGTGCCAGCATCCCTCTGTCTGTCTACGACACAAACCCATTCAGTCTACCTTCCTCACCCCTCTCCTCATATGCCAGCAGCCCCTCCCTTATTCTCTGCCTTTTCATTCTGTTTTCTCAACTCTTCCTCTCCTCACTCACCCTCCTCTTCCCCTTCGTCTTCTCTGTCTCTCCTCCACTCTAACCCTTCCTTCGCTCCCTCCCTTCCATCTCACTCCTGTCCCCTCCTCTTGTTGCTTTCCTCTCTCCGCTCGCTTGTTCTCTGGCTCCCTCCCTTTCTCGCTCCCTCCCTTCATCTCTCTCTGCATTGCAGTATCTGTGTCAGCCATCGGCAGAATAGGCTGTCTGCTGTGTGTGTGTGTGTGTGTGTGTGTGTGTGTTAGACACTGCAGTCCCTCCTAAGCAGCTGGACAGGAACTGAGATGGATAGCGTTCGTTCACCCCACTTTTCTCCTTTCCTCTCCGCCCTCTTTTTTCATCCATCCTTTTTTATCTGCTTTTGTTTCATCCTTTATCTCATTCTTCCTTTGTGATTTTTCTCCACTTTTCTATAATATACTTTTATCTTGTCTTTCCGCTCTCTCAAGCTGCACTGTACCCCCTGTTTTTCTTTTTCTTCTTCTCTTAAACTCTCCCATTTTTTCTCATTTCACCCTCTGATCCATTTTCTGCTCCTCTGAACTACTCTTCCTTCACATTTCCCCCTGCCTTGCCAGCTCTCTTGTTTTCTGCTCTAAAGCCTGGCCAAAGTTTGTTATACAGACATACAGTACATGACATGATCACCATTTTCAGAACAGACTGTTTAAATCTCACCCAAGAGCAGCACAGGGTGCAGGATCACCCACAGTGCTGACCAAGTGAGAATATGCATCCTTCCTGTTAGCAGACACACACTGCACTCGCCTCCTGCTGAGTGGACTTCAGGACACTGGTATCCTCTTCCTGCCTGGCCAACTGGCCGCCGGGTCCAACTCAGCCTCCTTTGATCTACTGTTCCCCTACAGTGACTAACCAGCCACCAGAAACACCTGAGTTCTTTTACCTTGCTTGGTCTGCTGCCTCAGGGCAGTTGAGCCTATTTTTCTGTAGTCATACCCTCCAGATGTGCAAACTTCTTCCTTACAGCTCCTGTTCTACTTCTAACAAATCAAGAGCCCTGAGGTGCTTTGGTCAATCTATAGTAATACAGTACAATACAATAGATCTTCAGCCTAAATACAACACTGTCACAGCTAAACTGTTATATTGTGAACCATGTCAGTGACACTGTTCACTGAAGAAAGTTTTCTTTGGCTGAACCCGGCACAGCAATGAGACAGTTGGGAAATTTGTAAGCAAAAAAACATGAGTAAAGGAGATAGACAGTGCCTCGTCTGCATGTGTATGATGAGTGATTATCCAGTCAAGGCTGATTTTTAATTAAGCACATTTTCTTCCTTCAGTGATACACCAGTAATGATCAGCTCTCTCAGACAGGTGGCATCCTGCAGGCACACTGGTGCATTGCAATCCCATCAGTAACAAGTTTCCTCACTAACGTTCTCTTTGCATTACAGAGTGCAAACAATTGTGCTGAAAGGGCACAGCCCCAATTTAAACATAAAGGCCACCACAGAGGCTGGGAGAAAACTCGTACAAATTATCTGTGGATTTAATGGGAGTGCTCTAATAACTTAGAAAATAAGAAAATAATCTTGATGATGGCATAGTGATGTCATTGGAGTTATCTTGGCTTGGGCTTGGCGACTGACTTTTTTTTCACAGAAAGCCTGCAGTACTGGAGCTGAAAAGATGTGGACACTAATCAGTCAGGAAAAGGTCAGACGAAATGATGCCATTAGTTGCATCATGTGAAATGTTCTGTAGGATCCAGTGATTCTGATGCTCGACCCATAAAGACCAAAAAGTCCTGATAATCTCTGCTGCTGTGATTTGACTTTTTTTATGTGTCTACTCTGTGTCACCATCCCCAAGCTTAAAGCTGGAAAATGGTTGATTGCTCCCTCTAGGTTGGGAGAGAGTTACTGCCCCAAGCAAAGAATTTCAAGTTTCTCAGGGTCTTATTCACGAATGAGGATAATAATGGAGTGTGAGATAGACAGACGGTATCCACCTTATCCTCCATCTACGTCCCTCATCTATGATCATGAGCTTTGGGTAGTGAGCAAAAGAATGAGATCATGGATTGAAGTGGTCAAAATAAGTTTCCTCCGTAGGGTGGCTGGGCTCGGCCTTAAAGATAGAATGAGGTGCTTAGACATACGGAAGGAGCTCGGAGTAGAGCTGCTGCTCCTTCGTGTCGAAAAGGGTCAGTTGAGGTGGTTCGGGCATCTGATCAGGATGCCTCCTTGGTGCCTCTGTTGGAGGTGGTCCGGGCAGGTTAAGCTGGAAGGAGGCCCCAGGCCAGACCGAGAAAATGCTGGAGGGATTACATATCTCATCTGGCCTGGGAACACCTCAGAGTCCCCCAGGAGAAGCTGGAAAGTGTTGCCCCTGCATTCCCCAACTTAAAAAGATAGTCTGGATTTTTGGAAGTGGGTTTGCAGAAGTCATTTATCCATAGTCAGTGTATTACCTACAGCAGATGGCAGTAAGCATGATGAAAGCTAAGCAATGTACTTCTGTGGAGGGGAGAAGCAGCAACAGATATTTTAGCCACCTTGAAAAAAGACTTGTCATTAACAGTTGAAGTGTATGCTATTTTGAGAATATTTCACCACTTTACCTTGCTGCAGACAGCCCTTTCCAATAGGGAAGCTATTAATGGCTTCAGTTTCCCACCTGTGCTCTCATCAAAGCCCCCAGACTCCATTGACAAAAACAGTCATTTTAGCTCGTTGAACACGGAGCTGCTGGTCTACCGCTGCCTCTATCAGTTAATTAGTTTGTATTCGTGCAACTTTGAATTATTGTGTGACTTTGGCATTTAAAAGTGTTAGTTTGGATTTACCAAACTAATTGAAGCAGTCGTAGACCAGCAGCTTTTGTGTTTAGCAATGCTGAATTCCTTTTTGTTTCTAAATAGAGTCTGGCTTTCAGGAGAGTAATGCAACAGTTTCAGTTCCCCATCGAAATCACTGTCTGACGGCAAGGTAAAGTAGTGGAAATATTCTAAATATAGCATACACTCAAGCCAATAGTAATGTTTTTTAGGTTGGCCATGTTTTAGGCTGTTAAAATACATTTTGCTGCTGCCCCAGTCCACAGTAGTACATTGCTTAGCTTTTGTGGAGGTACTTCTATCTGCTTCTCCAGACTGGGGCTGTGCCAGCAGCCATAAACTAAAGACAATACGCTGACTATGGATAAAAAAAAAACCTCATACAACCCCACTTCCAAAGATCTAAACTATACCTTAAATGGAAGTTTAACAATAAATTGCTGGTTTACGCTTTTAATTCAAAAAGATGATTTTGAAATTCACAGCAACAGAACTTTGGTTGTCCAAATTTTTATAGCTTTTTCCACATTTATAGTATTCATTCTATATTCAAATATAGCACAAATTCTTACCAAATTGCTAGAGAAACTGCAAAAGAATGTGAATTATTATGCTTTCCATCCACTACTAGTATGTGAATATTAGTGGTTGGTCTATCGAAATAAACAGCTGATAGGGCTGGGGCCATTTAACCATTAAAGAAAAAGAGGTCAAGTCAAACCCTGAAATAGTGGAAAGCAATGTAGAAGATGCAAATAAATTTGTTTCATGTATGAATTTAAAGAAGGTAACAGTCTCTTCATTTGCTCCGCACAGATGTTTGCATCTCTCCAGTAGAGGTAAGCTTCAGTGAATGTTTTCGCCACATGCTTCACGCAAATCATGATTAATTTGCTGAGCCTGTTTCCATTGCACTTTGTCACATTTTGCTTTTATCAGTACATCAATCTCAGCCATCTCAGCCAAGTCCACAAAAATCTCCCCACCCTTTTTTCAGCCACAGTTTTTGCCTCAGAAGACTGAAATTTGGCTTGGAGGTCAAGTGTGTGTGTGTGTGTGTGTCTGTGTGTGTGCGCGCGCATGTGGTGTGTTAGTATTCATGCCATTTGGCTAAAAGGGAGGTGGTGGGAGTGGCCATTAACAAAAAGTTGCATAACTTTTAAACAGATTCACGTCACATGATCAAATTTTACGGAATAAACACACACACACACACACACACACACACACACACACACCATTTTGCCATGTCCCCTTTCACGCGCAGCCTGTTCTCATTCCCAGCTCGTCAAATATCAGAATCAGAATCAGAATCAGAAATACTTTATTGATCCCCGAGGGGAAATTGTTTATGTTACAGGTGCTCCTTGCAAGAGAGGAAAGATACGTGAAAATATAAGAAATTTAAACATTAGTATTAACAATATAGAGTTAAATAAACAGGAATTATTAACAAACATAAACTTAAATAAATATATATATATACATATATATATATATTGTAAACTGAACAAGATTATTTACACAAACAAAATATATACAGTCTGGGTGAATGGGGTTATTGCACAAGTTAGATTAAATTATTGCAGTGTGTGAAATAGTCACAGGGCCACTCAGAGGGAGGAGTTGTACAGTTTGATGGCCACAGGCAGGAATGATTTCCTGTGGCGCTCAGTGGTACATCTTGGTGGTATGAGTCTCCCACTGAAAGTACTCCTGTGCCTGACCAGCACATGGTGGAGTGGGTGTGAGACATTGTCCAAGATAGTTCGTAGCTTAGACAGCATCCTCCTCTCTGACACCACCATCAGAGAGTCACACTCCATTCCCACGACGTCACTGGCCTTGCGGATCAGTTTGTTGAGTCTGTTGGCGTCCGCCACCCTCAGCCTGCTGCCCCAGCACACAACAGCATAGAGCATACCACTGGCCACCACAGACTCATAGAAAATCCTGAGCATAGTCCGGCAGATGTTGAAGGACCTCAGTCGCCTCAGAAAATAGACGGCTCTGGCCCTTCCTGTAGAGAGCATTAGTGTTCTTAACCCAGTCCAGTTTATTGTCAATGTGTACCCCAGGTACTTATAGTCCTCTACAGTGTCACACTGACCCCTGGATGGAAACAGGGGTCACGGTGTCTTGGTCCTCCTCAGATCCACCGCCAGTTCCTTTGTCTTTGCCACGTTGAGCTGCAGATGGTTCTGCTCACACCATGTGACAAAGTTATCCACAACAGCCCTGTACTCATCCTCATCACCCTTGGTGATACATCCAACTATAGCAGAGTCATCAGAAAACTTCTGAAGATGGCAGGTCTCAGTGAGATAGCTGAAGTCCGTGGTGTAGAGGGTGAAGAGGAAGGAGAGAGGACAGTCCCCTGGGGCCCCAGTATTGCTGACCACTCTGTCTGACACACAGCGTTGCAAGCGCACATACTGTGGTCTGCCAGTCAAGTAGTCTACAATCCAGGACACCAGGGGGGCATCCACCTGCATTGCTGTCAGCTTGTCACCCAGTAGAGCTGGAGGATGGTGTTGAACGCACTAGAGAAGTCAAAAACATGACCCTCACAGTGCTCGCCGGCTTGTCCAAATGGGTGTAGACACGGTTGAGCAGGTAGATGATGGCGTCCTCAACTCCAAGTCGGGGCTGATAGGCGAACTGGAGGGGGTCCAAAAGTGGCTTGACCATGGGCCGGAGCTGCTCCAAGACAAGTCTCTCCAGGGTCTTCATGATGTGGGAGGTCAATGCCACGGGTCTGTAGTCCTTGGAGCCACTGGGAAGCGTCTTAGGCACAGGAACGAGGCAGGATGTCTTCCACAGCAAAGGGACCCTCTGGAGACTCAGGCTCATGTTGAAGACATGCTGAAGTACTCCACATAGCTGGGGGGCACAGGCTTTGAGCACTCTGGGGCTGACACCATCAGGGCCTGCAGCCTTATTTGAGTGGAGTCTCATCAGCTGTCTTCTCACATGGTCAGCAGTGAAGCACACTGTGGAGGCGACGACACGTGGGGAGGGTGTAGTCCTCATGATGGAGAGAGCAGTCAGTGTGACCACGGGGGGAGGAGGTGTGAGGAGGAGGAGGAGGGGGGGTCAAGCAGGAGGGTGTTGAGGTGTGAGAGGGAGGAGTGGGGGAAGAGGGTGGAGTGGGAGATGGTTGACCAAGACAGACAGCAGAAGAGTCGGGGGGGGGGATGGGCAGGTCCAGCAGTGTCAAATCTGTTAAAAAACAGATTCAGTTCATTGGCCCTGTCCACGCTGCCTTCAACTCCTCTGTGGTTGTTGGTCACAGCTTTGTCAGTGATTTCATGAAATAATAGATACATAAATAATAGATACAGAAAGGCACCTTTCATATGCCACTGGGCGGCGTCAGTTTGAAACATTACTGACAACGTAATATAAGGAGCTGGAAAGTCCTTTAGGAACAATGGGAGGAGGTAGATAGGTCCAACAAATCCCAGACTTTCACAATTGACCTATGGCTAAGTCCCGTCCTCAAACGCGATGAGCCAATCACTGTGCGTATAGCCATTCCCATACACTTCAGTTTTGTTCGGTTTAATGAGCTTTTTCAGAGATTTGAAGTTTAAAAATGGTCAAACAGTGTGCATGGGGTACATGCAACTCCGATACAAGGTATCCTGAGAGGCTGGGTGATGGGGTGTCTTTTTTACACTTTAAACCACATCTCAACAGAGAAAAGTGTCTCCTTTGGATAAAGCTGTGTGGTAACGTTAGACCACAACATCAACTCAACGTGAATAAGATTAACAATGATGTCTACATCTGTTCTAAGGTAAGACAACATTGTGTTTGAGGCAACATATTGATTAACAATAAGATTAACAATGATGTCTACATCTGTTCTAAGGTAAGACAACATTGTGTTTGAGGCAACATATTGTCACTTAGCTGGAAAGAAATATAAAGTTATCTTTAACATCTCTAGCTAACGTTAGGTAATGTTAGCCTAACGTTAGCTCCTAGCTGCGTTGTTCATCATGCCACCTTGTTTGCTGGGAGTTCATTAGCCTATTTTGTTCTAGTTTTGTACTTTGGTGATCGTACATCATTGTTAGCTGTTGTCCAAAGGGCTCTAGTTAAGCTAACGTTAACCTCTGGAGCTTAGCTTCATTAACTCTTCTGTAATCACAGAGATAACAAAGGTTGGCAAACGTTATGCTGAATGATTCAGTGTAAATACTGTAGCACCAAACTAACGGAGAGACACTCTTGGTAAAGATGGTAAAAAGGCTGTTATCCTTTTCTCATATTCTGAGCCAAAAACCTTAACTTCAGTGGCACTTTAACTTGTTGTCTTTGATGGCGACGGCAACAAGATGCGGCTCACAAGCGTACACTGTGGCCTGTAAATTCTGGCTTGTAATATAAGCTTTTCATCGACCTTCTCAACAATAAAATGATGAAAATATCCCTCCAATGCATAGTTTAGGCCCTTTTGGTTACTTCTCAATGACATCTGATCATTATGTCCCCAAAAATCATCAATTGCCTCCTGTGAAATGCCGTGTACTGTGACACCTGCCATAGCGCCGGTCACTGAATGTTGATAGTTTGTCCAAGTGAGTGGAGGGGGGCGTGGCTTAGCCATAGGTCAATTGAGCCTGCTGCTCACTTCCTGTGTGAATGTTTAGCCAAATCATAATGTTTTTTCCCCCCTTCTAAATCTGACCATGTGCTTTTGTTGCACAAGGAAATAAATGTAAATACAGTGTGCTATCAACATTGTAAGGTTATTTTAAAAAAGACTGCATGCATCTAACGAGCAGAAAATGTACATTTCTTATGCAAATGGATGGGTTTTTAAGATACAATGCATGTAACAAACCTGAATTGAATATGTCTCCATGGTCACAGCTATTGCGGAATCACATTTGTTTAACTACTTTGGTATTTTTAGACTATCCTTAGCCATCCTTCTGTTTTCCTGCTCTATCTCTCCAACATTGTAACTAATTTCCTGTCCCATTATGAGCTCATTATTTTCAAATCCTGCTGTTTTTTGGCTCACTGGCTAATACATGCAGATGCAGACAAAACCATCAGAAACCCAGCTTGACTAAATATAGCTAATGATTGAGGTACCATTGTTGTTATTGTCCAGTCAATCTCTTTTTCTCACTCTCTACACTCCTACACATGCACATATACACACTGCTGATTTATAATGACCAGTTAGATAGCATAGCTAAACAAACCGGTGTTAATGGCTGAGTGACAGCACACCCTCACACCTATTGAGGCATAAACAATCATGATGTAGAGGCCTGATGTGTGTGGCGGTGTGTATGGGTCAGATATAGGACACAGTGTGGAAATAGGTTTTGCCTCTCATTTTAAAAATAGAAACTGCTCTGCTGCTCATTCCATAACATGCAGACTGTTTCCATAAAATGGAATGACCTACCACCTGCTCACATTTTGGAAATGACAGGGACGGTTAAGAGCCTGGCCTCGCTGGATCTGAGTGTAAAGGTGAAGTAAATTGGTTGGGTATTAGAGTGCAAGTCCATGTAATGACTTGCTGTGCATTTTAAGATATGCTGTAAAGCTCACAGCCAGCCGGTGAAGTGATGCTCCCTCACCCTGTGCTCCCGGCCTGGATTCCTGTAGGAATATTCTTGATGGGTTTGCAGATTTCTGTGGTCACCGTTAATGCAGAAAAATGAAAGTGGTCTTTGGTCTATAATCAAGAGCAGAGTAAAATGACACTTAATACACTACCATGAAAGTGACACAAGAGATGAGTCACAGATAAAAGGTATCCTAATTTTTAATCCTTAGTGCAGCTCAAGCTCCAAAAATACTGGATAATCTAAAAAATAGCAGCTTTTCACCTTCACCTTCCTGCTTGCAAATGATCTAGACATGCTAGCAGCCTGGCTTTGGGGCTGTTAGTCCACCACTTTGGTCCAGACTGAAATTTTTAAACAACAATTAGATTTACATCAAGTTTTCATACCAAGATACCAAGATGATGAAAACAACTTACTGTGGTGATTTTGAGTAAAATGTCTTGACGGTTATTGCCATAACATTTGATAACCAACATGCATATTCCCCTCATGTTAACTTGTAATCACTTTGGTGACCCTATGACTTTCTATCTATCACCATTATCAGGTCTAATTTTGTCCAGTGCTTTGTTTTTTAAACAAATACCTGCAAAACTAATAACATTCCATCAGTCTTAGCTGCACTCTGTCCTGAGTAAATTTTGACATGCTAACATGTTAAACTAAGTGGACTACGGTAGGCATACTTGCTAATTATAAGCATGTTAGGATTTAGCTCAACACACGGCTGTGCTCAAGTACCACTTCACAGAGCCGGCGACATGACTCCAGACACTTATGCTGTTTCCAATTACATACAGCAGTACATGCTAATTGTATACAGTATACCAGTGTTGAGGTGCTTGATACTATTCTCCAGAGCACTGTTCGAAGGTCTCATCTCATAACCGACTGTATTTTTAATCGGTTTTGTCTCAGTCTCAGACAAAAAAGGCCCTGGATTTTACTTCAAGCCCGGTTAAGACCACAACTGTGGGGAAATCACTAAATTGCCTGTGCAAGAAAGTAGTGTTGAATAAAGCTGGTTCAGTTTGTTTGCTGAAAGAAAACAAAGGACATTTCCAATGAATAAAATTCACCTCTGCAATGCCTTTAATGAATATTTAATCAAGACTTTTCTTATGGTTCACTTATAAATAGGGCCTACACACATAAAAAGTATGGAAAGACAAGAGTTGAATTAAGATAAATCTTCATTTGTTTCTGCAGGTGTTTTAGTGGGAATGTAGATCTTACAGATCAGTTTGAGGAGTGTCTGGTTTGCATGTTCCACATTTAACTATAAGTGTGACATGCAGTGTGGTAATCGGTAACATTTTACAATAAGGTACACAAAATTAGAGTAGTTACTGAGGAACTAATGAGGAACTAACTATTAGTTAATGGTCAGTTCTTCAGTAACTCATGATCAAATTTCAGTAGTTACTGAGGAACTCATGAGGAACTAACTATTACTTAATCATTTCCTACCCTTTTTGTGTACCCTAAAGTAAAGTGAGACATCAAAATGAGTAGGTAATGATTACTAAATTATTACCTACTCATTAGTTACTCTTTTTGTGTACCCTAAAGCAAAGTGAGACATCAAAATGAGTAGGTAATGATTCAGTACACATTACCTACTCATTTTGATGTCTCACTTTACTTTAGGGTACACAAAAAAGGTAGATAATGATTAAGTAATAGTTAGTTCCTCATTAGTTCCCCTGTAAGTACTCCTCTGAAATTTGATCATGAGTTACTGAAGAACTGACCATTAACTAAAAATTAGTTCATCAGTCATTCCAAATTTTCGGCTGATTGAGCATGTTGAATCTGCAGCGGAGCTTGTCAGTGAGAGAGATCCCTCTGACTGGCTGTTCAGGTTTTATATTCTCGGCCCTGTAGCAAGTGAATCTGCCTGTAGTGAAACCGGGGCTAACCGGTGGTTCCTCCTCATGCTCCACTTCACTCAGCTGCCCAACAGATCCGCTGCTTCTTCCCACTTTAACCTCAATAACAAACCGGAGCTAGCTGGGAGCGGCTAGTGGAGCGTTAGCCGCAGCATGACCGGAGGGAAGCAGCCAGTTAGCCTCCGCTAGCTTCCCAGCTAATGTTAGCCCCGGCTCTCCGTTTGGATCCAACCGGGGCACCGAGCCCTGGTTTGTTATTCAGGTTAAAGTGGGAAGAAGCAGCGGGTTTGTCGGACAGCTGAGTGAAGTTGAGTGAAGTGGAGCCTGCGGAGGAAACACCGGTAGTGTCTGGATGTAATAGTCCGTGGAGGTGCTGCGGTGCTCGGCTGCACAGATAGGAAATCCCTTGGCTGACAGGATGTACCACTCTGTCACGCCGCGCTACTTTGTTGATCTCATGCATTCAACGGACTTCCGGTTTCCCTTTTTGCGTTATTTCCTTTCACACAGGCGCAGAACGTATGTGCTACTTGGCAGTCGGATGTAGTCCTTTTTTTCCCCCACAACTTTATTTAAGACAGGAAGTTTACAGAATACAGATCTTCAACATTACACATATATATCATATATCACATATGCCAGGGGGGGATAAGAGTTTACAAGAACATATTAAAAATGATCACAAATATTAATGGTTTTGATTGTCTTTTGATGAAGGGGAAATTTAATGGAATCAATGTAACGAAAGCAACAAAAGAAGGTTTTCTATGTGTAAACTTACATTTGTGAATGTGAAATCTTGCCAAAAGTAAGATGAGATTAATAATAAATCTTTCATTGGGTTTTGCCATATTTCTGTTAAAGTCAAAAAGTCCAAACAGCACATCCCTCCAAAACAGCTTAAATTCTTTTTCAATATTGTTCGCAATAAAATTACAAATATCACTCCAGAGTCTTTTGACAATGGGGCAGTGCCAAAATAAATGAGTAACAGGTTCAAGTGTTGGGTGAAGTCTTTGTAGTGTGTTCAAATGCAACTGACACAGGGTGACGTGAGGCGACGTAGACGATGCAACAGTTGGCTTTCGTTGCCGCTAGTTCTTTGATGTCGGTTTGGTGTGTCAGCACCTTGTACAGAATAACATGGATGGTCATATTAATGTGTATGTGGTCTGAAAATAATGAATAAAACTCTTCTCAAGAATCCTGCTGTCTGATTATTTTTGTTAAGGAACTAATTGTAAAGATGATGATGAAGTAATGAAAGACTAATCATTATGCCACTTTACTTTAGGACATAAAAAGGTTAACTAATGGACGGGCTATTGAGTAATGATTCTGCACTGATGAAGTAACTAGTTAACTAATTATTAAGTTGTGATTAACCCCTCTATGAAATTTGATCATGAGTTAATGCGGAACTGACCATTAACTAATAGTTAGTTCCTCATTAGTTCCTCAGTAACTACTCCTCTGAAATTTGATCATAAGTTACTGAAGAACTGACCATTAACTAATAGTTAGTTCCTCATTAGTTCCTCAGTAACTACTCCTCTGAAATTTGATCATGAGTTAATGCGGAACTGACCATTAACTAATAGTTAGTTCCTCATTAGTTCCTCAGTAACTACTCCTCTGAAATTTGATCATAAGTTACTGAAGAACTGACCATTAACTAATAGTTAGTTCCTCATTAGTTCCTCATTCGTTCCTCAGTAACTACTCCTCTGAAATTTGATCATGAGTTACTGAAGAACTGACCATTAACTAATAGTTAGTTCCTCATTAGTTCCTCAGTAACTACTCCTCTGAAATTTGATCAGGGCTTACTGAAGAACTGACCATTAACTAATAGTTAGTTCCTCAGTAACTGCTCCTCTGAAATTTGATCAGGGCTTACTGAAGAACTGACCATTAACTAATAGTTAGTTCCTCATTAGTTCCTCAGTAACTACTCTGAAATTTGATCAGGGCTTACTGAAGAACTGACCACTAACTAATAGTTAGTTCCTCAGTAACTACTCCTTTGAAATTTGATCATGAGTTAATGAAGAACTAATAATTAACTAATAGTTAGTTCCTCATTGGTTCCTCAGTAACTACTCCTCTGAAATTTGATCAGGGGTTACTGAGGAACTGACCATTAACTAATAGTTAGTTCCTCATTAGTTCCTCATTAGTTCCTTATTAGTTCCTCAGTAACTACTCTAATTTTATGTACCTTAGTTCCTCAGTAACTACTCATTAGTTCATCATTTGTTCCTCATTTGTTCCTCAGTAACTACTCTTATTTTGTGTAGCTTAGTTCCTCAGTAACTACTTGTTCGTTCCTCATTAGTTCCTCATTCATTCCTCATTAGTTCCTCAGTAACTACTCTAATTTTGTGTACCACAGTTCCTCAGTAACTACTCATTAGTTCTTCATTAGTTCCTCATTAGTTCCTCATTCATTCTTCATTAGTTCCTCAGTAACTACTCTAATTTTGTGTACCACAGTTCCTCAGTAACTACTCATTAGTTCTTCATTAGTTCCTCATTAGTTCCTCAGTAACTACTCTATTTTTGTGTACCTTATTGTAAAGTGTTACCTGGTAATCATACTGGTCTGGTCTTGGCCTTGACTCGGTTTCAACCCCTTAAAGTCTTAAGCCCCATTTCAACCAAGCAGATGCGGTAGTGCAGTTCAGTTCCGTATGCTTTTTTCCCGTTTCCACTGTGTAGATAGTACTGATGGAACCGTTCCTAACCATTACCATTTTTGGTCCCCCATGTGTACCTAGCACACAGATCTGGTACTAAAAGGTGAAGCTGTGAACACTGCAGTCTGTTGATTGGTCAGAAGCGGACAGTCACTCTTGCTCAGGGCTGAGTTGTGGCTGGTTATGAGGCATAAGCCACTGTTCATATCGTGGAGAGTTTAATTAGTAAACTATATGCAATGAAAGGATGTTTTGCTGCCTCTTGCAGCAGCCGGAGTCGGAGAAAAAATTCACTGGACCAACTTCCAGGATTTTTAAGGTGGAACATTTACTCGTAATGTTACTCAATGCATGAGGTGACGACATGACTCAATCAACACTCCTTAAATATTCTATATTACAACTCTGACCATCACTTTAGTTTTTATACAACATACACTTTTAGTAATGAGTGGATCTTCCAGCGTTTATATATATTTCGGCTGAGTTATGTGAACTGCATATATTCGACTCCTCACTCAGAGAGCATTGCGCCAATGCAACACTAAACCCCCGAGCTGGCCCGAGAAGGACTAAATGCACAAACCCGCTGTTTTTAAATATCACATGGAGACACTCACTACACTGGTGTGCAGCCTCATTCTGTGGACAGTAAATGGGGTGCAGACTTCCATCTGTGTCACCGGTAATAAGGAAATACAGTGAGTGCTGGACAGAGCAGTGAGTGACACCAACCCTGCCCACATTTAAAGTTACGGTTTGCAGTGGAAATGCTAGGGTCTAGGTACCATGTCTGAAGGGTACTTTTGGTTCCAAAGGTACACCGAAAATGTTTGGTGGAAATGTGGCTTTAGTCTTGGCTCAGTCTTCATACTTGCTGGTCTTGGTCCTGACTTGGCCTCAGTTAAGTGGCCTTGACTACAACACTAATATACACTATACAGTTGTCTTTACAGTATACTGTTTTTATAGTTAATTTAAAAGTTAACACATTCATTAATTTTATATGAAGAGGAAATGATGAAACACAAGCTTGTTTAGTGTTTGGTTGTACTAAAAGACTGTCTAATAAATCAGGTGTTTAGTTTTGTCCGGTAAATGTACATTTTGTTTTAATGGTCTGAAGCCTGTTTTTGCTAGCAAAAATAAGCATCAGCATTATCACAGTTAGCCATAGACTGTAAATGCACCGTGCTTACCAAGCTAGCAGCTAGTATTAGGGTTTGCTCCTCCCTCTTGTTCCTGGATACATTCATTTTTGTGAGAGTTGCTCAGTGGCGCATGAAGCCAAAAAAGCTCTTTGTCTGCAGTATGAAATTACCTGGATGATTGGCACTGCTTCGGCATCATTTGGCCCAAAGAGCAAGCGTGCTACAAACGGCCGAGCTGGCTACTTCAGCGCTCTGCTAACTTGAACTAGGATGTAATGATTTAATCTTGCAGCTATTCTAGACTTTCCAAATGTTATCAGATGGAAAAGATTAAATCTTGACAGTGAAACGAGTTATTTCATGGGGGTTGTTGCACTCAAAAAATGAACCCACTGATTTACAGATGTTTCTTTCCCAGTGTGTCTGTGGGGAGGAAAAAAAGTCTTTCAGGGCACAGTGGCATCACCTGATGGACTCGGAAGTTGTAATTCCACTGTTAAGCCACTACGAAAATTGGCTTCAAAGCCTGGTGCACTTCCCGGGGGCCTGTTTCATCACTTCTCATCACTTCTGGCTCCAAAAAATCCAAAATGCTGACGGTCAAAATGCAGAATTCAAGATATAAAATGGGAGTCCACAAACCAGTGGTTGGCATCACAGTGGCTGAATCCATTATTGTTAGATAGGCTGTACTAGGGACAAGTAAACTGACCTTTATCTTTTTATAGGTGGAGTCATATGGGGTTTTGAGAGATTTATTATATGTGCAGAATTTGAAAGTCCAAGTGGTCTGTTACAACATTGTGTGACAGTGATGCACACGCCACAGGACAAACAAATGCAGGTCAGTGAGCAGATCAGCCAGTCAAGTGTTGTCAGGGTTATTGCCTTACTAAGCTATGTTGTGCCTCATCTGCATGTGACAGCCTCAGCTCAACCAGACTAAGTCAGCAAACTAAGTTAATTTACATGTGTCTAACAACAAGAACTTCTCATTATGTACTAAGTGATGATGCCTATGTGCTTTAACAGTCTCATAACCTGACTGGGCAGGAAAACAGATTTTTGCAACAGATGTGAAATTAACTACTGGTGTAACACTGAAAGACAGCTAACTTACTGGAGCATAACAAAACATTGGTGTGGATCTCATTCCCTTGACAATACAATGAATGACTGATGTGGTTATCCTGATTTCTTGTAACTTGAGCTCCAGCAGCAGCTGATGCTGAACACATACTGTAGCTATGAGCGGTGGGACTGCAGAGCATCTGAGCTTGTCTGTGCATGTGGTTCTCACCCTGCTTTGGCTCATGCTCCTCCTTTGCACGTCAAGCCAGTGTTGAACATTTTGCTGGAAATTGCACCCATGGAGACTTCAAATAAAAGCTGAAAACAACACAAAGAATCAAGTAGTTTTTGCTGTGATGCTCTCATTTTGACAGCCATTACACTATGCTGTCAAATTAATTTGAGGATGATCTGTATATTAGCTATTCTACATGTGGAGCTGTTTTGTTGTTAAAAATAGCTGAATTATTTCATTCTGTCTGCTGCAGACAGGAGTGATGGATGATGGGTAGAGACAAGTGAACGGTTCATTTTAGGAGAGATCTGATGGAGAAAGAGACAGAGTGTTCGGGCTATCAGACATCTTCATGACTATTTGTTCTCAGCTTAAGAGAGCTCTTCTCAGAGCTCCGATCCATCGATCACTCTCCATCAATCCCTATCTCTTCCTGTCTCCCATTCTGTTTTTCAATCGCTCTATCAACCAGGAGACCCATCCGTATTGGCTCTACCCATCAGTCACCGCAGCCTTCCTTCAATCTACTTCTATCAAAGTCCATCCACTGTAGTTTCTCTGCCTAATGTCAGTCAAAGCCTAGGCTGACCAGAGAGGCAGCTAGACAGACAGGTACAGAGGTCCATTTATCTATCATTCAATCTCTGCCAACAAACTCTCTGACTTGTCTCTGCCACATACAAGAGCCTTTAGCCAACTACCAACCAAGGTGTCTAAAAAGTCACAGCTTTCCTTCAGTGACAAAAGCATGGTGTTACACAACTCTCTGGACATCGGGGTGTCAGATCCTGACAGATAGATTGTAGAAGATGGAGAACCTGGGCTCCGACACCTGGAGTCCTTCTTACTTTTGCTTTCTTGGTTTGTCATAGAACCTCAACAATTGGATACCATAATGTTAACATCCACACAATGTGAAACGCAAATGTTGTTAGACTTTTAAAGTATTGTCCCATTGTATTGTCCCCGTTAAAGGTGATTTGTGATATTGGGCTTTATAAATAAAATTGATTGATTGATTGATTGATTGATTGATTGATTGATTGATTGATTGATTGATTGATAAACCCAATTTTCATTCCAAACAAATTTAACATCCAGCCCAGGTAAGAATCCAACATCTTTTGGATGTCATATTGACTGGGTACTTTGTGTTTAGTGCTAATATGCTTATGTTAGCATGGCTAAATAAAGATGGTCATCATGGTAAACATTACACTAAATAAATGGCAGCATATTAGCATTACAACTGTGAGCATCGTAGCATGGTTATGTGGGCATTTTGCCTAAAGCCCCACTGTGCCTGAATTCAGCCTCAAAGAGCTGCTGTCTGTGGACTCTTAATCTTGACAAGGCCTACCTGGGGAAAGACGACCTGACCTGCTGGTTTCAGAACATTAACCTACCCCTGAATGTCAACAAGACTAAGGAGATGATAGTAAACTTTGGGAGGACGTAGGGAAGGATCTTTTCCTCCTATTGTCAATAGGTCCTCTGTAGAGAGAGCAATAGCTTCAAGTACCTCGGAGTCCACATCACAGAGGGCCGGATGTGGATGCTGTATACTGACTCAGTGGTGAGAAAGGCAAAGCAGAGACAAATTCCTTAAAGGGATAGTGCACCCAAAATGAAAATTCAGCCATTATCTACTCACCCATATGCCGATGGAGGCCCTGGTGAAGTTTTAGAGTCCTTACATCCCTTGCGGAGATCAGCGGGGGGAGCGGCCAGCACACCTATGGCAGACGGCGCCCCAGACTAACGTCCAAGAACACAAAATTGAATCCACAAAGTATCTTCAACATGTTCATCCGTAGTGATCCAAGTGTCCTGAAGCCATGACATAAGAAGTTGTTTCGAAAAATGTCATATGAGCTCTGTTTTAGCCTCACTGTAGCCTGTAGCTCTGACTGCTTCTCTGTGCTCCATGCTCACGTGTGCGCGCTTGCGTGAGACCAGTGAAAGCATGAGCTTTGCTCACCGGTGTTTACATCACGTGACCCGTGCACCACAGGGAGAGACAACAGTAACCACAGAGCTAAAAGATAATTTGCACTACGGTCTTTTAGCAAAGGACAGCCCAACATGTCTGAAGACTTTGAAATTGAGGAGGAACAGCATTTCTTTGTTGAGCCATATTTGTTTGAGCCCAGTATACGGATGGAACTCAGGCTACTGGACGGGCCACCACAGCTCATGAGCCTCAGCCAGCCGCAGAATACGAGTCGAGCACTGGAAACCTGGTGGTGTAGTTGTTTCAAATGCAAAGCAATGCCAACGGATGAGGAAAGTCTTTGCTGCTCAGACTGGGAATTGGTGATGCCTGCACTTGAGAATCTGGACATCAGTACTGAGAGACTGCTGCTCTGCATCACCGATCACCCTGAGCGCACACATGAGCGGAGCACAGAGAAGCAGTCAGAGCTACAGGCTACAATGAGGCTAAAAACAGAGTTCAAATGACATTTTTGAAACAACTTTTTATGTCGGGGCTTCAGGACACTTGGATCACTATGGATGAGCAGTATGGAGATACTTTGTGGATTCAATTTTGTGTTCTTGGACGTTAGTCTGGGGCGCCGTCTGCCATTAGGTGTGCTAGCTGCTCCCCCCGCCGATCTCCGCAAGGGATGTGAGGACTCTAAAACTTCACCAGAGCCTCCATTGGCATATGGGTGAGTAGATAATGGCTGAATTTTCATTTTTGGGTGCACTATCCCTTTAAATACTGAAGAATTTCTGCTTCTACACTACTGAGAGCATCCTGACAGGGAATGTCACTGGCAAAGTAAGAGCACTGACAAAGACCACATGGCCCTGCAAGAGTGGTTCAATCAACTAAACATTTCTACCCTGCAGGATATTAACAAGTCACTGCTTGAATTAGGTCAGAAGAATCATTAAGGATCCCAACCACCCTGAAAATGGCATTTTCTCCTTGTTGAAGTAGGTACTGGTATCACCAGGCCAGCACTGAGAAGCTCAAGAAGAGCTCTCACCCTCAGGCCACAAAGATACTGAATGAAGGCACTGATTAAGACTGCCCCCAGTCATACACATATATTAATTATTTATTACTTTTTTAAATGCACATATCAAAGGAACTGATGGGAATACATTTCACTGGAATTGTATCCTATATGATTTCATGTGACAAATACATTAATCGATTGACTGATTGATTCATTAATTGATAGATCGATTGACTGTCTTATGCTGCATTTTGGCCTATATACGCCAGATGGTATGTCCAAGGCATAAAAAGGGTTGGGATTTCCATTGCAAAGGAGCCAAACTCAGAGCAGGTAAATGAAAAACAATTTGGCGCCATACTGGACAGTCAGAACTATAAAGCTCTTGCTATTGACATTACATCTACAGTCTCAGTTTACCATCAGTCTCCTCTTGTCAAACATCTGTTTTATGTAAAATGTACACAGTGTGTAATACCAACTAAAATACTGTAGCGTGGGAGGGACAACCTAGAAGAAAAAGGCAAAGGGAGTTTATAAAAAGTAAGCAGGCAAGTACAGTTGTCATTCTGTTCTCCCCAGTCTATTTCTTACCCAGACTCTCCTGCAAACACAGACGAAGACAAGAAATGTGACAAAACACTGAGTCAGAACTACAACCTCACAGACAAAAATTCTCCTGGATTTCTTAACTATCATAACAACTCATAACACCATGTTACTTTGTTTGTTATTTAGGTTGAAGTATATGAAATTAGATTTCACAATGTGTCAAGAGTCGCATAGTGAACGTAGTCACAGTCAATTTCAGTTGCTGTGGGTAAAGTTATGGATTTTTTTCTAGCTCAGTGAGACCAGTATGACTGCTGCAGAAATAGTCCATGTTACTGAAGTCACACAAAGCAGATACTGACACTGATTAAATACAGTGTACTATGTGTCTTTGTGTGTGCGAGAGATAGAAATGCCAACACTGGAGTGACACCAATTGGAAAACGCTTCCTTTTGTTTTCCATTTGTAATTCAGTCACTGTTTTGCTCTCATTACACCTCTTTTGATATTCCATCTCTTCTGTGTGAATGCGTGACCATGCATTTCATTTGTGTAACTGATTTGTTGGGTAAAATCAATGTTGTGAGCAGTGTTGGAAAGTATCTGACTACATTTTGGCTTGAGGTTTACCCTCTACAAAAAAGCAGTGTCTAATTGGGGCCCTTTGTCATGTTTCAGGAGTCTACGAGGCTTCAGGAGTTCCACCAATAAAAATCTTCCTATAAACTCCTGACTTTATATAAATAACTTTTCTAACCGCAAAGAGGTCAAAGAAAGACAAAAAAACTATGTTTTTCCCTCTTTCCTACCTCATTAATCATCTGATGACCCATGGCAGGATTATCCTGGTTCGGGGGGGACCCCTGTTGTCTCCAAGTTACCATCCAGTCCAGTGCACACAGCACATTATGGATACAGTAGCATCTTCATTATATTTTGCACAATGACCTGGAAACCAACCACTACTGCTATATTGAATACTACCTGGCCCCAGTTTTTAGTCTGTTTGAGGTAATTTCATGAAACACTGTTCAGGAAAATTTACCATGTTAGCACAATATAAATAAAAATAATAAATGTGTTAGAACTACTGTGCATTATGACACAGTGCTTCTCTGCATTATGACACAGTGCTTACAGATTATGTAATAATGTAGGACTCATCAGTATTATATTTAAGTAGTGCAAATTTCCTATCAAATTAGGAAGTAATCAAATTTCTACAAAGCAACTGATACCCTGTGAACCGGAGACTTTGGGTCCTCTGGACATGTGCAGTCCTGGGGCAGTCGCCTGTTTTACCAGTTTGTCATCAGCCTTGCTCACTCTGCAGATTTATCATGTGACTTTGAAGGGGCCCAACACCTTTGTTGGAGACCATTGGACCAAATTACCCATCTGTACTACCCCCCACTTCTACCTGGTACATCAGTAAAATGCTGCTCACATGTACATTTATGCATCACTATCTGTTATGTAATGAACAATTGTGTATATGTTATAGGGGCAGCTAGTTCTTTTAGTGGTCCTCTGATACTTCAATTCAAATTTGCAAGTGATATTGTTGTACTTTGACATGTATGTGTAATGGAGTACTTTTAGTTATTAAGGATCTGAATACTTCTTCCCCCACTGATTGTGATGTTTTTGTGATCTTTAAAAGTCTTTTCTTATTCTTTTTACTAAGTACATTACAATAACTGTAAAGAACAGGATTATTATTGTAAAAAATAAAACTGAAACTAAAACAAAATAAGCAGTGAAAAATGCTGTGGTAAACAAAAATTAAATAACAACGCTGTCCTTTAAGAAACACTAAACTGAAACGATATTGCCTGGTTAAAAAAGTAATATAAATGAAATAACAATAAGCTTAAATTTAAAATGGAAGTTAGTGCTATGCTTCACAGTTAATACCTATAGTTTTCAACATACTGTCTAGTTTGGTAGACTTAAGTAACAAAAACATGATTTAAATAGCCTACTGCAGTAGATCAAATGCCATTTAACTCAAGACTAACCTTAAAGGGAAATTTCAGTTTATTTCAATGGCTGCTGGAAGGCTTTAGCTCTGGAGATTGGTGGTGTAACTTTACCTGTGAATGCTCTACCCCAATGCCCACAGAAGAGGAATGCCTCTGTTGCAATGAATGGGACCGGTTGCAGCCTTAGCTAAATGGTAAACAACAAACATGGCAGCACACCGTAAGGTAAGACACGCGTTTACATGTCGTTTTCTATATGTTCTCTGACATTTATCCTAACAATATGAGGCGGTCTTTGTGGAGAAAAAGCTTGTTTAGTGGACTAACTTTGCACTTGAAAGGATGCCCGTTCAATTACGTTTTAACAGGTCTGACGCTACGGCTGTATCTTGGCTAACGGCTAACATGCTAACTATTATTTCTATGTCACTAGTGACTTGAAACAAATTTAGGACGATAGGAGACGGGTTGAAATAAACCAAAATTTCTTTAACCAACTGGGGTCAGAATTAAAGTGTAGGTGACAAGTTTTCTTCTGATTCTCCAGTAACACAGTAACATAGACGACCCCAGGGCTGAAGAACAAGCCACTGTGCAGCGACAGACTAAGCCAGTAATGTTAGCACACAGTCCATAGTAGCACAGCACACACCCTTTGAGCCAAAGAACAAGCCACTCCACAGCAACAGACTCTCATTAGCAGCTAACCCAGTAGCATTCACAATCTACAGTTGCACAGCACACACCTAATAAACCAGGAACAAGAGCTGCGGTGTGGCTGTAGCTCTCATTCAGCAGCTAACACCTGCTAAAGTTAGAACAAAGCACACAACCACAGCAATGAGAAGTAACTGCCGGCAGGTAGGGTAGCCAATTCGGCCAGAAAGACAGAAAGGTATGAGGCAACTGTTAAGCTTGTGTTTATATGAATGTGACATTTGACAAAGATGTTTATTCATTTATTTATTAGGCTCAATGAGCTAAGAGAGCTTGTGGGACATAGCAAACTTGCTGCTCACATGCAGTGAGGGAATGCAACATTATTGATGCTATGCATTCTCACTTAATGGTTGTAGTAACATAGTATTTATATAGTGGGGGGAAAGTTTTGTTAAGGATGGCTCCAGTATATCATCGAGCAGGCTTTGTGGCATCCCCAAAAAATTCTGGACACAGAAACAGTGAAATTCAGTTCTACAAATTCAGTACTACACAGTTTCCAGTCTTTTCACATGTTTTCAACAAGTATTTTCTAGCACGTATAACTTGACTTTAAACATTATGGCCAAAATTCTCCAACCATTTATTTTGTAGCTACTCCTGACACATTATACCTGGCACTAACAATAACTACTGTAAAACTAATATAAAAATGTAATACTAAAACTAAACCCTCACGAAAAACTGAAACTAAACCTATCACACTGTCAAAACAAAAAAAAAAAAATACAAAAGAAAGAAAGAGTAAATAAATAAATAACACTATTATAACCTTGGTAAAGGAAGGAAGGAATGAAGTCCTTGGTCATACAATACATACAATAAGCAAGGAGATGAAGGAGAGCACTTGAATCCAGACTCAGTCATTGTCTACCAGTGGCCTTCAGTCTGTTAGTGATTAATTATCACACATCAGTGTGTGATGTTTTCTAGCTAAACAGCATTTTTCTTCCTCAAATCAGTTTCACAGAGAAGATGACAACACACACACACACACACACACACACACACACAGAATGGAGGAGAGAAAGCAGTGCAGGAGCCTTATTAGCAGAGACAATGGGTTATACATATGCTAAGCACACATGACCAGCATGTCATCAGTTAAAGTTCAGAGCAGTTAATCACCTCTCCCTCCTGCTCCTCTTTTTCTTGCGTGCTATATCTTTTCCTCTCTGCTCCCTTCTGAAGGTTATCAAGAGGAGACCACGGAGGAGACACATTCTATAGCATCAAATTCAACGTAATATCTTAGATAAATATGAGTCAGATGGTTTATTATCTGTTTGCCTTCATTTGATATTAGAGCACCCTGAGGCAGACATTAATTGTCCCCTGAAGCAGGTTTAATTTGATTTAAAGTATCATTGTCATTGTCATCATTGTGGGGGCAATGCAATACAACTGTTCTGTCATAAAGTCGACTTTTATTATGCCTACAATGTTCACTTTTTGACACTGTTACAGTGATGTTAATTCAACTATATGTTGTAGCATCGAGGTCATTGTTATTGATAGTGTTGTACTGGACTGCATTATATTCAGAGGTGTTTCTAATATTCTGGCATTGACTGTTGCTGTGATTGTAGCTGTGCCTTGGTTGTTATGATTATGGCTATGATTCATAGTTTATAATGGATGTAACATTGCTTTCTTGGCTACATTTTTAATGGGAGCAGTAAAGATTCACCGTACAGCTACCGTAGCCATATCCATAGCATCACAGATGTACAAATCCAGCTGTAGTCTGTGCAATAACCGTATCTACAGTCACAGCTTCAACCAACACAGCCAGCCAGGCAGAGCAGCTGTGCTCTCAGCCAGTGGCTGCATACTGTCGGATATGCGCCTTTTAAAAGGAGCAATGAGCAATAAATTCATAATGTAAAGTGTCACATCTCCTTTGTGTCATATCTGCAGAGCGTTTTACACTGGCAGTGTATTATAATCAGAATGGGCCGATACATGAACTGTTCCTATGGATCAGGGGGAAGCAAAAGTTATTGTGAGAAAACACAAAAATAGTTCTGAAAAGGATTCCCACTGTGACCCTCAAGGGGCCATACACATGCCAAGTTTTTTGTGCCTTCAAATCTATTGTTTTCAGTGTAGACGTGCAGCAGGTGCGCTCAAACTGCAGAGCGATGCCGTCGCAGTGTGCACGTGTTTCCGGGCACCTATTTTTCAGGGTGCGACAGCTGCGCCTTGAGATAAACAGAGCTCAACTTTTGGAACGCAGCAGCACACACCGCATGTCATGTGACAAGGAACAACCAATCACAGCCGACAGATATCTTTCCCTTCTTCCGTAAATATCAGTCTGTGGTAAATATGAAGAAAAAGCTTAGTGCAGGGCTACCAGAATTTTACATCTGTCCCATGGACAATATTTTTGGCCTAATACACACTTACAAAACAATGTCTGAAAGACGATTAGCTGGGCATTCAGGATTTCTTTTATGTAGGCTATGATTTGGTGCTGGTTATGGTTGCTTAGCAATCTCAGATGCAAGCTGCGTCCTTGAAAGCTGGCACAGAAAAAGCACAAGAGTAGCGCCCAGCACCCGACCTTACATTTTCCAGGCTGGTTAAAGAGGCGACGTGTATGGCCCCTTATCCAGTGATCAAATTTGTGTTTCCTAGGATAGCTACTACTCTGCCTTACTCTGCCTCTGATTGGCTTACCCTGACATTGTTACCCTAATCTTGACCAGTCACACTCTTCTGCCTAACCCTAACCATTTCAACCAATGAAGGTAATGAATCTAGTCAGAGGGAAAGTAGGGCAGGTCATGCCTACACTATCCTAAGGAAACGCAAATTTGTATCCTGTACCAACTTCCCTATGAACTCTACTATAAACAAACACACTTTTACAATAATGTCACCAAAAACAGAACATTATGAGTTTGGTTAAGATAGATGTAATAGCAGGGCTGTTGCACTGGATTGCATCAGATAGTAAATGTACTCCTAATAAAGTCGCTACTGAGTGTAAGTAGCTCATTACACATACTGACCACTCAGACAGGCTTACCTGTAACACGCTGTAAAAACAACCCTTCTGGTCTTGTTGAGTTTATCTTTACTCTGTCCTTCATTGCATGTGTTGACTCAGTCCTTTTCTACTTTTTCAGTTGTCACACTGTGGGAGGTGATGAAACTCAGTCACAGGAAATGCAGTTCCAGGTTTAAAAATGCCAGAGATACAGTTTTAAAATGCAAAGTGTCTCTGGACTGAGAGGAGGACCAGTGAGTTCACCAAAAAATAGTAGGCAGTTGAAGCTGTAATTACAACTGATGTGGGGGTGAAAAATCACAGACCTGGGGTTATAATGACTGAGTGGTGCAGGTAATATTGAAATAACCCCATCTCCTGTTGAGACATAGAGTTCAAATGGGAGAGAGGTCGAGCGGCAACATCGAACCTCATTGCCCTCTCACTCTTCACAATCCTCCGTGTCTCACCATGTCTCTTATCTCCCTTCTTTCTCTCTCTCTTGTGTTAACCCTTAGCTCTGTGGCCGTGCAGTGTATGGATATCTTATCAGAACAGGGACATTGTGGCTGGCTAATGTTAGCTGAATTGTTACATAGGGTTTTTTTTTTTTTTTTATTACTATAGCAAAGGCATGAACTGCCCTATTCTGCCTTGCTCTGCCACTGATTGGCTTACCCTGACAATATCAGTCCCATTGCTTAAAGGCAACCAACCCAACCAACAAAGGCAACAAGTACAGAGGGAGAGTAGGGTGGGTCATGCGGTCTTATAGTAACATTTGCTGAGATGCTAGCAGAGATAACGGGGAGTTGGGAGGGCCTTGAGGAGTGGGGAGGGCAATGAGATGTGGCAGGAACACCTCAAGATACACTTGTCAAAAGGAACTTAAGAGCTTTAAGTAATACAGTAGTGATGGCGGAATGAAGCCTCAAATCATTTTCTTTATTTTCTGAGCCCACTAGATGGCGCTTTTTCTTCAACAAAAGGTTTAAAACACACCAGATTTCCATTCTTTTAGCCTCTCTCTTTAAACCAAGAGCACCATCTAGTGGGCTCAGAAAATAAAGAAAATGCTTCATGAGGCTTCATTCCGCCATCACTATAATATAGCACTAGTGGCATCATTGCGACATCTGGTGGATGAGCATCTCAATTGCCAGAATAAATGTTGGCATTGTTCGTTTCTGCAAACTACGGATATGTACAAATTTGTATGTTGTTATGTAGCTGACATGTTGACACTTTACATTTCAGAAACTCTGTGGCTAAAGCGTGGTTATGTTTAGGCACAAAAAAACCCTAGGTTTTGGTTAGGAAAACACCATGTTTTGGCTTAGAATACACTGTTTGGTGCCACAAGCGCTGGAAACATATTGATGGTTCACTAAAAAAAACATTCGTCTTTGGTGTCACAACCCTCACTGGAAATGCAGTGCTGTCTTTCCAAGAAATGCTCACCTTTGGGGGCACAATCCCAGTTGGAAATGCAGCAATGTCTTGAAAAAAACAAAACACCTGCTTCTGGGGGCACAACCCCTGCTGGAAACATAGTGATGGTTCGCTTGAAAACACCCGCTTTTGATGCCACAATCCCTGCTGGAAATGCAGTGATGGTTCGCTTGAAAACACCTGCTTTTGATGGCACAACCCCTGCTGGAAACACAGTGATGGTCTGCTAGGAATCACCCGCTTTAGATGGCACAATACCTGCTGGAAACAGTGCTGTCTCACTAAAAGATGCTTGCTTTTAGTGGCATAAATCCCACTGGAAATGCAGCAATGTCTCACTAAAAAATGGCTGCTTATGGTAGCATAATCACCGCTGGAAATACAGTAATAGTACACTTAAAATCAACAGCTTTTGGTTGCATCCCAGCTGGAAATGCAGTAATGATCCAGAAAAACCCTGCTTTAGTGGCACAATCACCTCTGAAAAAACAGTGCTGTCTCACTAAAAAATATCAACAGCTCTACCTCCCAATGACAGAGTCAGCGTATATATGTAGTCAGAACTATGTCACTTTAGAAATGTTGAAATGATATGTGTGAAAAGTTAAAATGCTGTGTCTGTGGTTTGCAGAAACATACAATGCCTATGTTTTCTTCTGCAAACTGGGCTGAGATGAGGCATTGCATTGACAAACAGCTACCAACAGTACAGTTTCAAAGTACTTGATACATTTTTTTAGCCACCCCTCAAGTTTGATCTTTTGTATAAGGCTGACGTTGATCAGCTCTATTTCCAGTGACAAATCTTTCCATCAGTTGTTCTCACAGTCTATTTCTGACCCCTGCGCACCTGAAAAACCGCGGGCATAATTTGTTACCATAACAACAGGCAACCATGAGCACGTCACTGATTTTAGCTGCAGATTTAAATATTAATTTAATATTAATTTAATATAATATGTAAAACATAGAAAATCCGATCCAATCTTGCTGAACCTCTCCCCTGCACTGAGAAACTCTGCACTTCCGCTGGTTCCTGTTGTGATACTGGACTGCTCAACAGTTGTGTTTGTGAGGCAGCTGTGTTTGTGACACAGCAAATGTGAAATCATTTAAATAGCTGGATGATTTCAATCTTCAGAGTGATTCTAATGGACCTGCTCTCATTTAGACAGGTGGCTTAAATTATGGCTTGCAAAAAGTTAGATTCATTCCAGCACACTGAAATTAATTTCCCCAAAGACATGAGAGTTTTTACACATTCATGCGGTGATAAACTAATTAGGTGGTAAAATCATCACAACCAGTGATTTGATCGCATTCAGGTGCTGTTCACGTTGTATGATTGAGGTTGGACGACTCAGGAAAAAGTTTGATTTCAGTTAAATTCCACTCAAATCACCTGTGTTGATCACTCATTTATTGTCGTCATTGTATTGAACTATGAGATACCCTGAATTTCCCTGAGGGGACGAATAAAGTATCTATCTATCTATCTATCTATCTATCTATCTATCTAGTGTCTTGTGAATGGTCAAAGACATTAGTTTACAATTCTTCAGTGCTCAGATAGTCAAAGCCTAAGATGGCAATGTTATATTTTCAACTCTATTAACCTGTCAGTGTGTAACTAAAAGCTCAACTCTAAACTCATCAATTCAATATTCATAATCCTCCCCATATGTTAGTTTGTCATGTTTTGGTCCAATTGACAGAAATCCAACTGACTGAGCAGGCAAATAATCACCTTTAGGTCCTTCCCACCGACAATGAATATTTATAGAAAGGAGTCCAGCGGGGACACACAGAGAGATATACAGAATAGAGAGAGATCCACAACACTGGAGGTGCTTATTCAGAGCTGGCCTATTAAATAGGTTCACTAACAGGTTTGGCCTCTGCTTGCACATACGCTTCTGCAAAAACCTTGGCATCTCTCTTCATCCCACATGTATTTTGAAACAATATGGACTTTTCACCTTGGCCTTTCTTTTTCCTACCATTGCTTTTAAAGTTCCATGAATCATTTTGTGTAAACGATGGATCAAGTGACTGTGAAATGTGAAATGATCACCCAGCCCTACAGTCCCCCTAAGCTTTTCAGCTGTAAAACTTTTAACCTCTTTTGCTCATTGTTTTGCCTTTCTCTCATCAGCATCATGTCCAGCTGCAGCGCTTTTAAGGAACAAAAGCTCTGATAAACCAGCTGTACAATACTCTCAGGACCAAACGGCAGAGAGCCAAAGGCTGCAATGAGCTGTAAATCCAACACGCAATCATTAGCAAATATTCATGTGGGGGCCAGAAGCATAACTGACCTATGGCTAAGCCACGCCCTCCTCCACTCACTCGGACAAACTATCAACATTCAGTGACCGGCGCTATGGCAGGTGTCACAGTACACGGCATTTCGCAGGAGGCATTTGATGATTTTTTGAGACATAACGATCAGATGTCATTGAGAAGTAACCAAAAGGGCCTAAACTATGCATTGAGAGGATATTTTCATCATTTTATTGTTGAGAAGGTCGATGAAAAGCTTAACAGCCTTTTTACCTTCTTTACCAAGAGTGTCTCTCCGTTAGTTTGGTGCTGCAGTATTTACACTGAGTCATTCAGCATAACGTAACTGCGATTACCGATAAGTTAATGAAGCTAAGCCCCAGAAGTTCATGTTAGCTTATACCATGGTCTGAGTGAATACTCAATTCTGATTGGCTGCAGGGTGTCTGTTAAAAGGTGTTATAGGACGGCTAAAAGACGTTCCGGTCAAATTGCCTGATGACAGGTTCTAAATTATTGCGCTGGCTCAACTGCTAGTTTGTAACCATAGCAACGGAGACTTAGAGCAGAGGCAACGGATTACAACGGGCATCATGAGTGATTTTATCGTTTCATTTCATTTATTTGGTGAATTTGATGACTGGGATGCAGAAGAAGAGAGGTTAGAGAATGAAAGAAAGGACCTGGAAACTCGTCAGATCATGACCGTCACGGGACATCAGTGTGAGAGCAGCCTGCAGGCTTATTGGGCTCCGTCAACGTAGGAGAGACGAGACTGGAGCAACATCTTGTCGTCTCCAAATGTCCCAACAAGCAGTGCTCAATCTGTCAATCTCCGTCCTTCAGATGCCACTATGATGGACATACCCATATCACTTTCAAATTTCACTGTGTGGTAATGTAGCATTTAATTTTAAATAGGAAACAATCGTTAATTTGTTAATGTGTTTATATGATTTAATCTCGACTACTATATGCTTATGAATTATTTACTGCAATTAAAAACGATTTTGACTAGCCTACTATTTGATATTGATTATTTGAAACAAATTTTCTTGGGCCTATAAATGAACGCCAATGAATCATGAAAGTAATATCTCAAGTTTGTTTTGCACATCATCGTCTGACCACCAGAGTCTGTAACACACAAGCGGTAAGTGCACTGGCTTTCTGAAATAATCGTCTTCTGAATAATATCACGTAACATTTAGCCATCATCTCACTTCCCTTCACTGATCAGAGTCGCTATGCTCTCTACATTGCAGCCACAGCGGTTTCCATGGCAACGCCTGTGAACTACAGAGATTAAATAGTCCGCTCAGCTGTGGCTTGTGAAAAACTCTTGATTTTAACTGTAAAACACAATGCCCTTCAAGGTGTCCATTATCAGGAATTAATGGACTTTGCGGAAGCAACTGTCCATTAATTCCTGATAATGGACTCCTCGTCGGGCATTAACCCTTACTTACCTAGAGCCCTTTGGACAACAACAATGATGTACGATCACCAAAGTACAAAACTAGAACAAAATAGGCTAATGAACTCCCAGCAAACAAGGTGACATGATGAACAACTCAACTAGGAGCTAACGTTAGGCTAACTTTAGCTAACGTTAGCTAGAGATGTTAAAGATAACTTTATATTTCTTTCCAGCAAAGTGACAATATGTTGCCTCAAACACTGAACACTGAATTTCTGTAATGCATTTCAATGAACGTCCAGGCAGAGAATGTCCGAGTGTATGAGAATGGCTATACGCACTGTGATTGGCTCCTTGCGTTTGAGGGCAGGACTTAGCCATAGGTCAATTTATAAATAAATGCCAGTGTTGTTCAATGTCTCATGGATGTGTTAGCTTTTACATTTGACATAATAAATGTATAAACTGCTAATATAATTTTTTTGTCCCACTGCCCCCAAGTGGCCAAAAAAAGATCAATTAATGTAGCTTTATACATGATGTACTTCTAACTGAATTTTGCTCAAAAAGTTTCCAATCAATTTGCTAATATGTTTATTAGACATTGACAAATATCTTAAATGTGAAAATGCAGCAGCTTCTAACTGTAGATGTGTCATTTGAATGAATGAATAAATGAATCTCGTTCTCTTGAAGTGTCA
Source organism: Epinephelus fuscoguttatus (assembly GCF_011397635.1). NCBI lineage: Eukaryota > Metazoa > Chordata > Actinopteri > Perciformes > Serranidae > Epinephelus > Epinephelus fuscoguttatus. The sequence continues at coordinate 32,899,349 of NC_064765.1, read as the reverse complement.
TACACCTAAAGGTTTCCAACCCATATGGGCTTACAAGACATTACCTGTAGAGACAAAAGCCCCTTTTACACTGCCAGATTTTCCGCGAATGTTTTGCTGTGAGTGTTTAGACACACAGAGCTGGATTGGTGTGTTGATCCAAGATGCCCAACTTTTTCTGCCTCATAGGGTAGTCATATTGGTGGAACCCTTTCAGTTTAAACAGACCGAGGCGGCCCTCTGCAACGGGAGGGGCTGTTGATTATGCTGCACGTGCGATCCACTGGTGGTGGATAAACATGAGACAGCTGATAGCAGAAATTAGCAAGCAGCTAGTAGCAAGAGGGACACGCAAACCGGACAGACACTGTAAAGATAAGCAACTGGGGAGACAAGGAATTGTGCACCCTCCTTGCCCTCGCAAACAAAGAGGCCATTAACCGTCAAATGACGGGGACGGTGAAGGACGGGCCGACTTATGAGAGAAAGCACAGAGCTCCCGAAGGAGTGACTTGCCGTGGCTTCCCTCCCACATCACTGTTTACGTCACACACTGAGCCACATGTTTTGTTACTTGCTCACCATTGCCCCAAAAAAGGTGCATTCTGTATAATATAGTAGGTAGGCAGCATTTTGCCGCACTTTTCGATTTTGTTTTTATACTGCCAATGCTGAAAGAAGACTGATTGGGCTTTCCTGCAAATTTGCACAATTCCTGTTTAAAAAGGGCTAAAGACATACAAAAATAAAAGAAAGCAATACGTGGTACTTTATACATACACATTATCTGATATTAACTCAGATTAGGGAAACAATGTTCTCTTACACTGACAGTAGGCATATAAAAAAAAAACTAAGTTATGTCAACTGTCTTGTATGAATGAATGTAATGAGAGTGAAAACCATTTAGGGAGTTTTATTGTCTTGCAAAAAGAAAAAAACAAAACAAAACAAAAAAACAGAACTGAGAAACTTTTCTATAGTACTCATGTGAAAGGGGATTCAAGATACAGCAAACAGATACAAATCTAGATGAGGGATAGCCTGAGTGTCAGACTGAAGCTCCCAGAACCTTCAGTCTGATATGGCTTCCATTGAAGGCGATTTACAAGGGGGAGGGAATTTGATTTTTCCCTAACCAATCATTAGAGATCAACGACTCACCCAGAATCTGAAGTCATTAGTATCCATGCCTCGGGGGTGCCGAAAACAAGCGAGCATTGCCCGTTTAAAATGTCTCCATCGTCGTGCACACCCAGCTGCATCGCCGTTAAATCCAGTTTAGCAGCTTCCTTAATTTGATCCTCCATTAACGCGAGTCGTGGCGAAATACCTCGATAGCATTGTTAATGTGGTCTGTAGGATCTGTAGCAGTCGCCATTGTTGCTATCCTCACCAGTTACCCACCGGCACACAGCTTGACATCAGCGTGGCGCTGATTGGCTAATCGCTAGACCCACCCCCAGCGTTCATTGGTCCGTCCATCGCTTTGGACGAGATAAATCGCAAATTCATTGCAGTATGCCAGACCAGAGATGCAAGCCTACTCAGTTGAGTGGGCGGGGTCTATGCTCTGGAACCAGGCTAGATGAGGAACAGATTAAAGACCTATGTAAATGAGAACAGACACATAATGACTGCAGATGCTTCCATACATATGTGCTGACTTATACTATTAAGCAATTACCATCCTATCCTGCTCTGTGGAATGTATAAAAATGCTGAGCAGGCTCAGTTGACCTCGACTGAGAGATCACTTTGATGAAACATTGCTATCCTGATGGGAGTGGTCTCTGGGAGGATGAAAATGCCTCCATTTATAGGGCATGAATAGGGCATCACGGAATAGCTGATGAGTATGAAAATGATCTGAATTATATGCTGTGTCCTTTGCCATCACCAGATCTCATCCCTCGCAGGAGATTTTGGTCCACGATCATCCAAACAAATGATGGGATATCTTCTGAAAGAATGGTGTCTATCCCTCTAGTAGAGTTCAAAGACTTGTAGAGTCAATGTCAAAGCTGTTCTGCTGGCACATGGTGGCCCAACACCTTAATAAGACACTTCCTTTAATTTGTCACCCATCTATATATGTTAACAACTAGTTGAAGTAAATGATTAAACAAGGAAGTTATTGGCTGAAAGGTCCTGCTGGCAGAAGCCTTCCCACAGCTGTGGGTGGAGGAGAAAGACAGCACTCTGGATAGCACCATAGCTGCTCCAGCAGCAGGGTCAGCACCTTGGACAGCTCCTGCACTGTAATCTACATTCATCTATCATATCAATCAGGCATATGAATTTTTGAAGTACAAATAAATAGATAAAAATGTTTAGTAGCTTCCTGTTTGCTTCAGGATAGATTTTAAGGTTCTACTACTATTAATTTTACAGCGATACATGGCCCAGCACCAGCATACATCTGTGAGCTCCTATGCCCCTGTGGCAGGAGATCCTGTGTAAGTAGGCAGGGGCCCTGCCTACTTGCACAGGATCTCAGATTGTTCAACAAAAATCTACTAACAGTCCCTCGTTCCTAGACTTACAACCAAAGGAGACTTTACTGGAAAACTCAGGCAGTCTCCCTGTTGAAATTCCTTTTGCAACCTCACTGACTTCTTTTAAATCAGTAGTAAAAGTTAATTTTTAAACTGTTTTTAAAGGTGCGATATAAATAAAGTTATACATTTGTTTATTTATTTACTGGACTCTTGGGAGTGGCTGAACAATCTGTTAACACTGTGGGCTAATTGCTAGCAGCAACTTGTCCCATTCCACATGCTCATATGCTCCGTTGTGAATAGAAAGTCTTTTGATTCGACTGATTCATGCAGATTCAAGACTTTACTTAAAATATTTCAAATATAAAAATATGTTATCTTTCATACATATGACCCTGCAGGCCACAGGCCCTTATCAGCTGTGTGTAGTAAGTGCCCATGTCAAGCCCCATGCCTTTACATTCAGACTGACATCAGATTGACAGAGTTAATAAAAAAAAAAGGAGAAGACACAGGCTTAGATGGACAACAGGTCAGACAAGAGAGGACATGCAGGTGATCATTACCTTCCATTTTCAGCCCCTTACTGTCACATTCAGGATGCAAAGGGAAGAGAAGCAGATTTGCTCTTTCTGTCAGTCACACACACACACACACACACACACACACACACACAGTCCTCTTGTTGCCACTGGCCCATGCAGCTATATTCAGAGAAGCTATAGGGGAAGAATGAAATGGAAGTAATCATTAACATCTTCCAGACTATGCACTCAAAATCAAGACAGAGGAGAAGTGGAGAGATGGTGGAGTTTTACTGTAGGTATATATGCATGCATATTTCCATCTCTACACTTATACATGGACATCTAGAATGCATCAGGACAACTTGATATGCTAGGAGCCAAGAGGAATAATGTATGGCTTGACTGAATCCTCCAAGTATGACTCTGCATGACTCACCTTCTCTCTCTCTCTCTCTGTCTGATGTTTATTTAAACATGGTTCTCGGGCATACCGAGCCATACAGCATCTTCAGGTCCAGCTCAGTCACTTTCTCTCTGCCTCACTTAGTCTCTCTCTGTCACTGTCTCCTGCATAATTCAGAGCACTTGGCTAGTTGAGCAGGAATGAGTGTGTGATTGAAAGGGTCACCTGCTCAAATCTGCAGCCTCGGAAAGCAAATCTGTGTTTCCCATGTGATTGCTGTCAGAGGTTAACAGTTATTGGCAAGAGCTGCACACCACCTGGGATGTTGTTGGGGTTGATAGCGGAATATCAATCTGATGTTATGTCCAAATTGAAAATGAAGCCCACACACAGGGCTGGACACACTCCCCTTATCCACATCCTGCTAATCTACACTGTGTTTTCTCTTCACCCAGTTCTTTTCAAAGGGATAGTGTCTACAAATGTACAATTTTTATGTTGGCTAGCTAAGTGGTGCTAAGTGAGCTCACAGTAGAGGCACACTTCCCTCAGTGATATCATTGGCAGATGTTTTTGGCAGAAAGAAAATAGTCCCTGCACAAAACTGCTCACAACAAGGTCTGTGGATTATCTTGAGTAACTGGGTCAGGATTTCTGAAAGAGACATCTAGTTCCATAATATAGGAGAGAAGGCAGACATCTCTATGGCAGATATATACAACACTTGGCAACAATTTAGAATAATAGATAGCACTACAAATAAGAGGACAAATAAAAAAAATGTCCCCTCAACATGTACACAAAAAGTGATATAAAAACAACAATTTGTGGATTGCCAGGCTAGGTTAAGCAAGACTTATTAGTCTATCTCAGCATCAGACATGGACGCTAAAGTCATCTTTTGCAGTGGTATGATATGCCACTGGGCAGCATCAGTTTGTAGTGCAGCTGGACAAAACTTTTTGCGGTGTTATGATATGCTGCTAGTCACCTAGATAGCACTGGTTGCAGTAGTATGCTGTAAAGATAGGCAGCATCAGTTCATATGGTGGCCAGATGACACCTGTTGCAGCGGTATGATGCACCACTGGATGGTGTAAGTTTGAAACACTGCCAGTTAACAATGTAATATAAGGAGTTGGAAAGTCCCTATAGGGCAGATGGGAGGGGTGGTGGATGAGTCCAGCAACCCCGAACTTTCATTTGGAGCATAGTGATCACTTCCCGTATGAATGTAAAGCCAAACCATGTTTTTCTAAACCTAACCAGGTGGTTTTGTTGACGTCCCAGTGTTGGTAGTGGTGTCCTGGAACTAGTGATGGCGGAATGAAGCCTCATGAAGCAGTTTCTTTATTTTTTGAGCCCACTAGATGGTGCTCTTGGTTTAAAGAGAGAGGCTAAAAGAATGGAAATCTGGTGTGTTTTAAACCTTTTGTTGAAGAAAAAGCGCCATCTAGTGGGCTCAGAAAATAAAGAAAATGATTCATGAGGCTTCATTCAGCCATCACAACTTGGGACATCAACAGCAGACACAGGAGGATAGCTAGCGCGTAATATGTAGACGTATAAGGCCACTGACAAAGCAGCAATATGTGGGATGAGAATGCACTGTCCATTCTTAACACACATAACAGAGTGGTATTGATCTTGTGTTAATTATATGGAGACATATTCATCCACAAAGCAAACCTACTTTAGTGGATCACCATTGTTTCTAGCCAAATCAGTAGCTTTTAGGAGTGGAGCTCCTTACTGGCGACTCAGAGCAGCTCTGTCAGTTAAGCCCTGATTCACAGTACTTACTTTCTCATTAAAAGCATATTAAAAGCCACAGAAGCAATCATAAACTGATAACTGATTTGTAAATAATAGGCTTCTGAGCTATTACCCTTATGTGTAGTGCTTGCATAAACTTGTTTTGGACCACAAACAGACTGAAAACATTACCGATCTGAAGACAGTCAGAATCAGCATTTAAGTTGGCCACATGAAAGGTGATGCATTCACTTTTTGTTCTATGTACTGAAACACATTTGAATGGTCATGCTTAGCTTAAGAAAAAACAACATACAAACTAGGAAATTATGAAGTGATTTGAATGAGATTTGTGATTTGCTCTACTGTTAGGATAAAATCAAATAAAGTTCTCACATTGTTGAAGTCAGGCTGTTCTTATTCACTGTTTGTACATATACGTACTAAAGGTTATATATATAACCCATGCAATCGTGAGCCAGGAAGCTGTGGTCACATTACCAATGTGCTGCAGGCTGTTGTCTGTTGTATGACATGATTGAAGAAAGAGGTCAGATCAAGTAATTTAAAGAGAGACAAAGTCAAACAAACACAGGACATTGGCCCAACAGACATGGGTTCTCATCTTGTGTGAAACCAAAAGTCATTGCGTTACTTTAAGTTACATTCATAAGTAAAGTTAGATGTCATGTGTCGTCATGCAGTCACATAAGTTCAAGTCATCACATTACCCCAACCGTGATTTTTTTTTTGTTAAACCTAATCTAGGGGCACTAATTCATATTATATGAACCACTGAATGAGGATACATTGCTGAAGTAAATCTTTAACAGGTGAGTTGAGTCTTGGGTGAGTTACCTAAACACTTGGTCTACTGTTTAGTTGCCCACAAACAAATTTCATATGGTATAGGCATACTTCCAGTCACCTCTCTATCAGCTCTGCTAAATTAGTGCAAAATTTTTGTTCTTATGTCTATTTTGCAGTTCTTGGTGGTGCTTTCTGTGGTTGGCTTTGAACAGTGGTGGCATGTTGCTGCGAGTTACTCATTGGGATGTGGGAATCAACTCACTGCTCTGTAAACTCTCCCTTTTGCTGACTTCTGGTAGGGTTAAGGTTTTCAAATGTATACATCAGTTAACATCGAGGAAAGATGGAAGATCATATAAGCACAAATAGCATCCTGCTAGCCATTGTACAGGCGTTGGTAATAAACTGAACAGCATCCATCCCACATCAGTTTCCAAGGGGAACAGTGATTTCCTTTGATTCACTCAAACTTGGCTAAATGGTGGACAGCACCATTTAATCGTGTGACAGAGCAGAGGAGGTGTATGCTTTACAGTGAATAAGAACTGGTGTGATGGTGGATTGTGAGATGAGTTACTGTCCTGTTCCTGCGGTGGATCACTGGTGTATGCTGTTTAGAGGCAGCTGCAGAGCGGTGCTGCCTATATTAGGGAGCAGCATTTTGGGGTCGGGATGTGTGGACAGTTAAATCGTTCCACAACCTGAAACCATAGATTACCAGAGCCATCTGGAAACATGGACGATTATAAAGCAGCAGTCAACAATGTAAGATGACACAAAAAAGGACTAAATCACAATGTACAAGGTAAAGGAGCTGATGCGATCACATTTTCCTGGAGTTGCACCTTGTATGATT